>NC_070584.1:17509705-18709705 GCF_027409825.1 Scomber japonicus | reverse complement strand
CCTTTAAATTGGATATTGAGTGCTGTTAGGGAGCTGAGGTTTATCAATGTCCATGCCCAGCCGGGTCTGAATTGATCCCACGTTGATACAGTTGGTGTTGTGAGCAGAGTCAGGAGCCGACCCTACCCCTTATACACCGCCAACCCCTCCCTTTAGGGAAGCAAAGCCATTACTATATAAGGAAAAAGTGAGCAAGGTAGAACAAAGCTCTCATTCACTCCAGCATGAACATAAGCAGTTTGTCCAGTGGAAAGAGCTCCCCACTGCCTTCCAAGGCCCCCTACAATTTATTTGTCATGAAATAATCAAATCTCCCCTTTTAATCTGTGGGAACACAGCTAACATCAGCCATGAAACAAATCATTTTGATAAGAGATTTGTTTGTGCCGACTGAAGCTGGGAGGGAGGATGAAGTGAGTTTTTATGTGGGATGGCTGCACCACGCACCACACTTGGCCAAACTGAATCTATGGTGCTGCATGTAATTGATCCATTGTGTGTGTGTGTGTGCGTCTGTGTGCATGTGTGTTTAGTAGAGTTGAGACTATATTTAGTGCAGTAAGGGGAGGACAAGCACAGAGAGTGAAAGAGAAAAAGAGAGCAGAGATCCAGAGGTCTGGTGTACAATGATCAATCACTGGACAAACTCATTGTAGCCAGGGGACAGAAAAGCATGCCAAGAAACACACATATATACAAACACACACACTACATATAAAACCCATAAATTACACGACAAGAGTTGCAGAATGTGTAACATAAAGAAGCAAACAAGCACACTCACAAAACAAAGTAAAAGAGCCTCACATGAAGCTTTTGTAAATATAAAGAGAAGGGTAAACAATGATATCATAAGGTACAGGTAAACATCACACATTCAAACACACACACAAACACGGCACGTCTGATTGAAGGGTGCACAAAGCGCACAATAAAGGCATAGCTTTGTACCTTGGCCATTATTTGTATTTGTATCCACCACAGCAATACCAACACACATATTTACAAGGACAGCCTTTTTTGTCCAAAGCTAAAACCTCTTGTTACTTTTAGAATAGTGCCACTTCTGTGTCATCAGTCTGAAACCAAAACAAGATGAAGGCTGAATTGTACCCTGCATCAAAATAATTCCACAGTTTTCAAGGTTGACAAATAAAAAGAAAAACTGAAAGAATCGATTGGGATCTTCAAACATTCAGAGCCCTGTAAAATCGTGTTTGACGTAAGCTTTGCCTGCCCCTGCACTTGAAATTTAATGGGCCCCTAAATGGAATTCATGTGTGTCTGATGGTGGAGAACAGTACCTAATGTTGAGGAGTTTGAGAGCATTGAGCAGCACCCCTTTCTTCACGTCGTAATCAATCTTCTGATCAGTCCCAAAGCTCGGTGCACGATTGATCTGTCGGAGAGGAGAGAAACATTCAAAGAATATTTTACTTCATCTCTTTTTTTTCCCCCCTTTCTTCTGAATTCAGCAGACAGAAACACTACACAATTACAGGAGTGGATTTAGGGCATCTTTGGAAAAAAGAGATCTGTTCCCAGAAGCAAAAGAGGAAAGAGAGGAAAGAAGGGAGAAAGATGCAAAGGGGTGAATTTTTTTCTCTCTGAAATACACTTTGGAACGCTTAGCCTTTGCCTCGGTATAAATCCTGCCTAACGCTGATGTGGTATGCTTGTGCATGAAGAAAAGGCTATGTTTGCTTGCTTGAACACATGCACACATTGTGTAGGTTAAAGTATCACCGGATAAGTAACCTGCCCTTTCAAACACAGTAAGCGGTCCATGATTCTGTAATATAAGTATGCCAACCACAGCCAGGCACTGCAACACCCATCCACACTACTGCCATCAATAATCTCTTTGTGAGCCTCAGTGTTTTACCACATCACAGCTCAATGCCACCATATACAATCAACTGCACTCTGAAAGATTCAACTGAGTGAGAACAGAATAAGCCACCTGTGATTTGAGGTACAAAAGCCCCCAATCACCAGGGGAAAAAATCAACAGTGGCTTACTTTTCTTAACAGAACAATTTCCAGTGCTGGTGCAAAGTATTCAGATATCAGTTATTATACCTGACACAAGAAATCAATTCTTTCCTTTTTATACTTTATTATTTTCTCTCTGTCTCTCTCCCAAGGTGAGAAAGAGATTGTGTGAGACAACAAAAGGACCAGAAAATGGAGAGAAGTGTTCAGGTAGGTTGAATGAACTGGCAACTGTGATTGGAATGATGTCTTCCTATGAGGTGACTTCAAATGACAAAGCAACAGATGCCCACCAAAAGGCTGGCTCGGGTTGCTAAACCTTGATTGTTGAGATAAGTCAGGTCCCCTCCCAAAGTCCTTTTTATGTGGAGAACAATAGGATGGGTGGCACCTTTGATGTCATTAGAATTATATTAACTTTAATAAAAGTGTGTTTGTCTTATGAATGAAAGTAAGTACATCTGAGAATTGTGACAAATTTCTTCAACACAAAGGAATATCTAAAAGGTAGAAGTGTGCACTGTTTGTATTAGTATAAAAATGTTATCTGGGTAGGCCCCTTCATAGAGCAGTAAAAATTGACAAAGCTATATTTAAACCTGTGTCGCTGCTGTAATTTTTTTATTATGACTGATTTGAACATACTGTATTAAATATCATTGTGAAAATGTTCTCTGTAAAAGATTACACAAGGGCATATAAGTTTATACCAGCTGGAAACTCTGTAACTTAGCCATACTGTTTTAACATGCTATCCCTCTTTTTTGTGTTTGGAATAATTTAATTATGTTTGTCACATTATTATAATGTCTGCCTCAGTATGACCAAACATTGCTTCATCTTTTGGTGTCTTATTAGCTTATATTATCTCCATAATAATGACTTGATTGTTTGTTTGTTTGTTTACATGTATTTACATTTACATATTCTTACATGGATTGGTTTACACATAAGCCACATGCCAAAACGCATCCGTTTTATGACTAAAAATCACTGCTAATAAGTCTGGAAGCATAGCCGGAAATGTATCCTTCCCAGTAACCTTAATCTGCAGTCAGAGTGAGTATTTGTGTCAGAAACATTACTCGTCCTGTTCCTATCCTCCTTTAAAAAAAAAGAAAAAAAAGCAGTTGGATACAGTTGAACACATCACAGCAACACAAGAGCTAATCAGAAGTTATAATTTCAGCAGAGCAACACTGAGCCAATCAGAGACTTCAGAGTGTATTATAGATCCATTCTTTCCGCCAATCAGCAATGTTGGTAAACACCAGTGAAATCAACCAAAAAGAAAACAGCTTGGTGTGTGACATTGGAACATTTGGAACCAGAAAGATTTTCTTGGCAGAAAATAAGCCAGAAAAACCCGAAAGCTCCTTTACCAAGATGTGCAAAGCGTCACAAGGGTTGCGGGGGCACTTAGAAAGCTCCATCCCTTATTCTCTCCCCGTCTTTTGAACTAGCCATTACTAATCCTGACACAAAGGTGCTTACTGCTTTGTGGCAGATTGGGGAACAGTGCTGTAAGATAATATTTCACAACCACAACTAAGCTTCCAAGAACTGAGACAGCCACAGTGTTAACTGTATTTCCAACTATAGGGGCAGGTAGCCCAAAAAATGGTGACTAATGAATGATTGTCCATATGAAACAATCTAGGCAGGCTTAAGTGAATCAGTAAAGCTGCTCCATACATCAATAGCTACTCCCAAATTGTCCTTCAGCCAGACACTACAACACCTACGAAGTTGTTAAAAAAAGCAAAAGTGTGAAGTAGGGAATAGGTAAAAACGAACAAACAAGCTTGAGAAACCGTATCCCAAGCTGAAGATATCTATGTTAACCTGAAGCATCAAAATAAACTCCTCTGAGACTGTTGGGCCTTCACTGCTCAAGTCTTCAACTAAATTTACACCAACAGGAGGTGGATTTGTAAGGGCGTGCCTTCGTCAGTGTGTGCGTGCACCCACATGTGCTTTTTTCTATTAAGCAATCAATCAGAAGGAGCGGGAGGTTGGTGATGAATGTCTTCCAGCGCAAAGGAGGAAAAAAGGAACAGAGACCCTATCCAACTCTTTCACTCAATAGAAGGAACTCTACAATACATTCCTCTGTTTGCTGAGGAGGACAGAGCTACACTCGACCTAGAGTAAAAAAAAAAAGAATTACAAAAGAAAAAGAGGGAAAAGGTCTGTTTTCATTTAAGCACTTGCCAATATGACAGCCACAATGAAAAGAGTATGGCTTTAGAGCGCTGTAGCCTATAGGTAACAGACTGGCAGTGATCCTGGCGACGGTTGTCTCGTTACTTGTCTTCATTTCTTAGTTTGATTTGTGGTGTCAAGCTGTCACAGGGTAGACTGGCATTGCAACACTTGCTGTCTCTCTTTGCTCTCCCTCAATCTTTCATCTCTCTCTTTCTACTCTCTGCCTGCCGTGCTCTTCTTCTTCTGGTTAGTTTCTCTTCCCACTCTGTTTCTAGCTGTCTCTCACCCCGTTTTCTGGTCACTCATGCCTCTTCGTTTGCTAGCCCTCACTCTCTGGTCGTTACCTCTGTCTTATTCATTTCTCTCTGTGTGTTTCTGTGTTCTCCTTTTCCTCTCTGGCAGAGGAAGTTGGACTAGTCTGGTCCTAATGAACCCCTGCATGCTCTCAAAACCCCCACTCTGATTTCCTTAAGTGACTCTGGCAGGGTCTTAAAGAAGCCCTCGGTTGCTTCAAGACACATTCAATAAAAATGTCAGATGAAAAGATTAGACACTCCTTTTTACTTTGATTCGGTTCAGCATCAGCATCGCATCAATGTAACCCAAATATCGCTTGGTCAAACAGTAGAATGCAGGAAACGGACATATCAGTCAGTAACTTTTCACAGGACAGCTTTATCCTCTTCTGATCATTCAATTAAATATACCAATGCTTTTATTTTCTGTGTGTGACTTTGACGTACACTTAACCTGTCAATGTTTATGGCAGAGGTTGTGAAATAATGCTTGTGGTGGGGGGCCTTATTACTTCCCCCCCCCCCAACTCTCCTTTTGGTTTGAATTGTCTGTGAACTGTAAGTGTCTCCTCTGGTCTTTATTGCAGGTCCTAAAGTACACACGAAGGGGTGAAGTGCAAACCACAAATTTTACATAACTATTTGATTTGATTTTAATTTTCAGGGGGGAAACTCTCATCACCCACTGGTTCAGATGCAGGGCCAGTCTGCTCATGTTTGTTCCCCTTCCTGAGCAAGTGAGAACGTATTATATTGCTGAAGCATATCTGGTAACTAAGTAATGGTCATACAGTAAGTTCAAGCATTAACAATAACACTATTATTACATATTATTACATTGGCTATTTTTCGCTCCTGCTCACTTTCAGAATAAAGTCAGTCTCCCCCTCTTCATTGTTGTAATTTCAACTGAAAATAAACACAGAGAGGAAAATCCTCTCCAATGATCATACGGCTCACTCATTTTTGAAAATGTAGCGGGCATCAAACAGTTTGTGTCTGTGGCCTCTGCTGTGTCACACCGACCCTAATAACATAGCAACAGCAATGGATCAACAACAATCAGCTGCTTTCTTTCCACAACAAATTGCTTCCCCCCATCAACATCTATTCTGTGTCTGGAATACTCGTCAAACAAGTGCAAGGGCTGGTCGTGATTAATCGGTTCAGAAAAACGAACCCCTCTTATTATTCCTGACAGAGTGTAAACAACCACTGCTTTGACAAGCCTCCCATTCTGCCACGCACACTCGAGGGTATCGGCACAGTTCAACCGCTGTCAGAATGGAGTGTTTGTTGCTGCACAATGGTGGAATGATAAAGGGAGGCAGAGAGGGAGAGGGAGGGTGGGGGGTGGGGGGGCATGAGTAGCAGAGCGACAGAAAGACAGACAGCTGGCCACCCTGTTAAGTCGCTCTCTTGTTTCAGCCGTCTTATCAATCACTGTTTTGTTCTTTTCGTGCCGTTTTTAGTGGTCCAGTCGGACACAAGGAAACTCTAGCTGAGCATGCTGAGCTGCTGGTAAAGGTCCTGGGAGTGAGCAGGCCAACACTTAGCTTAACCACCAGTAAAACCTGACCTTTTTTTTGAAGACACACAGAGATATAATCACACACAGACACAAAAAGTAAAAGATGTTTCAAAAGTGCCCCAAAAAGGTAAGAGTGGACACACTTAATACCAACTCAAGTACTTGCAAACATGCAAGAGTACATCAATAAAACATACCTGAGGTCCTAGAACTCAGGTATGAATATGCAAAAATATATCTTTCTTTTCAGTCTCTCACATACTCTCAATCACAACCACACACTACTGTTCAATATGTCACCCATGAACATGCAATATACAATACCAGTCAAAAGTTTGGACACACACTCCCATTCCCTTGAATAAGTAAAGTGTGTCCAAACCTTTGACTAGTACTATATATCTTCCATCTCAATCACATGCATGCACACAAACACACAAACACACAAACACACACAGTGGCACACACAGTGACACACACAGTGACTGGTACTGCCATATACATGCCTGATGATAAATGACTAAATGTTGGGGTGTGTTTTCAACTGCCCCATATACGAGGCCCGTGCGCTCCTAATTTGATACTTATTCCATGAAATAGTCATGTTGGAGGAAAATGGATGGGGATAGAGACAGACAGTCCCATACATCATTCTAATTATTCTTTAATAAACCTCTTATAAGCCAAAGAGCGGCTTGTAGGTAACTACTGCCACCTAGAGTTCACAAGAAGAAAGGCACCCCCTCAGAGCTAAGGACGATGTAAATGGACATTGACATAAGAATGATTCGCAAGTGCCACATATTAATCATGGCAAAAGGAAAATGAAAGGTGAAAGGGGGCCAGAGAGACTCTGAAAGATAATGTAGTATGTCAAACTGTATGTATTCTCCTCTCCTCATTTTTTCACCCTGGAATTCAAATAATAAATGTAATCATGACTGGAGCCAGCACAGGTACAGTAGGATGTTAATTTCTCCATAATCACAATGAATACACAATAATGTTCCCCTAGGCTGTTATACGGGTTAGGAAACACGTCTCAAATTTCCCTTTAAATCATTTTTCCAAAACTACTAGTAAAACAGCAATGCTTTAAATGACTGTTCTTTAGACTTTTATGAAAAGCTATAAGAACAAACAATTTCCATTACACTCCACACAGATGAAATAGAATTTCATTTGAATGGTTAAATAAGTGAGTGCTACCATTTTTCTGCACAGGAAAGTAAGAGTTTTTTTCAGCAGTTGTAATTCATTTGCAGTGTGTGTGTGTGTATGAGTATGGAGAGAAAGGTGGGTAAAAAAAATATCCTTGTGTGGGTTCCCATTTGTATGTGTGTATCATGGCATCTGTTTACACTTGCCATCGCAGATTACTCCCCACAAACACATCCCCAATACAAACACACATACACGTACATTTGCACTCAAAAGAAAAGGAAGTCTGGATTATGTTGGCTCTGCAGGAGGGACAGGCAAACCAAACTCATCTTGAAACAATCGGGGGCAGAGCACTGAAACAGGGGAAAGTTGCAGGAAGGGAGGGATGGAGAGATGGAGGGAGTGGAGTGGTGAAGTATCACAGCCCTTGGGGGAACAGTCCAGATGTAGTCTGTTGGTCTGTTGTTGTAATGCCCATTCACACACACACACACACACACACACACACACACACACACACACACACACACACACACACACACACACACACACACACACACACACACACACACACACACACACACACACACACACACACACACACACACACACACACACACACACACACACAAAATCAAACCTGTGCCACAGTTGACCTAACCATGCCCGCCTCATTAGTTACCAATCACTCTGCACGATTTGTCCTGAGCCGCAGAAGGGATAGAAAGACAGAAAGTGATGGATAGCAAGATGGTAGTTAAGTTTCAGCCATCAATAATCAAGCTATTTGAGTTCTGATGTGCGGTGGCATCTCAATACAATTAGCAATCGAGGAATCTTATCCTTATCACGTTTTTGTGTTGCTTATTGAATTGGTCTACTTGTGTGTTTTGAGCAGGATTCTTCCCTGCCTCTCCAGCTGGATAAAAGTACATACTCTGGGCTGGAGTTTGATTGTAGGCAGATCAGAACCCCCCCCCCCCCACACACACACACACACACACACACTATACAGAGGACTATTCACTGAGGTACAAAGACCACACATACACACACACACACACACAGTAGAGGCATTCACAATAAACACACACACAACAGTACTCTTGGTTGTACGCAGTGGCTCTCGTAGTGCACATGTATGTTTATAGTGCAGACCAAACATATACAATATATTTATGTACCCATTTAAACACAGCACTGACACAGCACAAATCAAGTTTAGCTCCCTTACACACTGACTGTGTCCCTAACAAGCGGGCCTACAAGCCTTTGAGCTGCCTGGAGCCCAGCACAAGAGACAGCTTCGCACTGACCAGGAAGGTTTCTAATTATTCCTGCTCACTACAAACACTTGTTTCTTCTTATTTAGAGGTGACCAGCTGGAGCTTTTTTTAATGCTGCGTGTGGGGGAAACAGCTAAAAAAAAAAAAAAAAGAAAGGAAAAAAAGTACAGTGAGCCAGAGACTATAATGAGGCAGGGCCTCAATCCACCGGTCCTTGTGTTGGGTTCCATGGACACCCATCGGGACCTCGTGAGAATGATCAATTGTGCTCTTTGTCAGGTTCTGTTTCATATATTAAAGGGTAACGCATTTTTTGTGTATATATTCCTCTTCTCCTCACCCATCACCCACCGAACCTCTTGTGATTTTTTTTCTATTTTCCCCACTCCATTTAACATTATTTGTCATGCCGGCTTACAGCACATGGGCCTTGGATAAACTTGGGGGTGGGGGGGTTGCAGGGGTGATAATGCTGTCCCATTGCTATATTTTGCCACTGAGTAAATGCACTCCTTATGACTCACACTGGATTTGGAAACATGCTGTTCTCTTTGACCCACACGCCCCAATTTTAAGACGACACCACATGCTAGAGGATTTTATAAGTAAAGCTAGCATCATGATGCAGTTCCTGAATATATGTGCATTTACGTGCATATTTGTTGTGCCTTTGTTTTTATTTTGCTTTTAAAAGACAAAGAAAACAGTCAATGAAGCCCTAAAAGCAAATGCTTTGGCAATGACAATACAGTCTGTGCAGACTGTGTGTGTGTACCCTCAACTGTGTATCTGTGTGAAGATCACGGCTCAGTGAAACGCCTTTCCTATACGAGACACAGATGCTGTCTAGGCTGGTTTAATGAAAGTGAACGTCTCGGGTTACGCCATATGAGCAAGTGCGCATGTATGTGTGTGCTCCTATGTAGTGCTGATCATTTCAATGTCAATAGGAGGTAAAACTTATGTTGAAAACCCTGATGAATTAAGATAAAAATCACATAAAAGCCTCACTCTCTCCTTTCTTCATGCTCTTCTGTCCTTTCCATACTTGCTCTGAGCACAATACGCCCGTTTGATACTTGGCCTTAGTTTGAGAAGCATCATTCTTGCCCTCTCTGTATTCACCCCTGTGACAAGCTATTTGGCAGGTGTGCACTGGTCTGTGAGTGTCCAAATTCGTTATTAGCATATTTGTAACAATTTCTCTTTGTGCTTGTCTGCTTAAAAAGAGCATGTTTGTGATATCATGCAGAGGTTTTCTTGCAATACCAAGATAAAGGCAAGCACATCCTCTAGTCATTGGAGTTTTGAGGTGCACAATTGTAAATACCTTGTCCAGAAAACAAAAAACTCTGTCTATTTTCCGTAGGTGTAATTGGAGGATGTGAGAGGCAATCATGTTCCTTTTCCCTCCGCAGCCTCCTACACAGACCCAGAAAATGGCAGACAAAAATACAAATACAAAGGGAAGGACTAATGTAATTTGACAGTTTCTTATATATGATACCACCGAGCTTTCAGGTATCTGACTGGCTTTGAGTTTACACAGGTTGAACTTTCATTTCCTGGCTGCACCTTTGCATGTCCAACAACCAACTTTGACATTTTAAAGAGTAAAAGAGGAAGACAGTGTCAGAACGGCAGTCTGGGTAAGGCCCCAACGAGGCGTGGCACACATAATTCACAGTGACACCAATAAGGAAACTCGAGAGGTGAAGTCCACAAATTCAAAACAAACCTGTGAGACCTAGATTGTGTTTCAATTCCTGACATAATTTTTACTGTTTTGGGACTCGGGGAAGGGACAAAAAAATGGTGAAATAGGATGAAATAGATTCAATTTACCACAAAATGTTGCAGTGATCTGCTGAAAATTTTAATTTGGACCTGAGGGCTTGCCATAGGGTACGGTTTGTGGCAACCAGCCTATGGGCCCGGCTGCGTGTTGTGTCCCTGCTGAATAGGAATGAACATCGACAGGCTAAAGAGGTAATAAAGTTATTTTAAGGCTTGACAGCCTGCGCAGTGAGGATTTGAGAAGGGGTCTCTATGCTTGCAACTATCCCCTGACTAATCAGTTCAATTTTGGAAATAAATGATTGTTGCTGTAAATGTTGCGTGAAAGAGAAGCAGGGTTATGTGTGTGTATGTGTGTATGTGTGTATGTGTGCGTGGGATGTTAATTGATGAGAGTTATAGAGAGCTGCTGGTAGCACAGGGGGGATCATTACTGCTGGAGTGGAACAACTGCATTCACGGCTGTTTGCCATGTCTCATACACATTTACACTCGCACACACTGTCACACTGCACCAGCAGTCAAAAGGAACACCACTCTGGCTCTCTCTTGTACATCCTTTTGTCATATAGTACAACTGCTCAGTCACACAAAAGGAGTCAGGTAGGGTAATTATAACACCCTAATTCCACGACGACTTTTCTGAAAACACCATCCAGCTATTAAATGTCTTCCTTTTTTTCCCCTCCAAATCAGAGTTTTTGGTAAAATCATAAAGATTTATTTTGGGTTGGCATGATAGGGAAAAACAAACAATTATCCCAGAGGCATTTCCCACTTTTGAGACAATTTGTGGAAAAGGGGAGGGGGGAAGGCACACACCACTTTTGGTTAAAGGATTTAGGTCATGCTTTAACTGACTGGCTGACATCAAAAAGGTGAGACGGAAAACCTGGAGTGGACTCTGAAGTCAAATCCTTCTCCTGAATGACTGACACTTGAGAGACTGACACTGAATGAGGGGCGGGCGTCTTGCTCGTCAACTTGTCGCCCTGACCTATATTTTCATACCCTGCCTGGAAGGTATGAAAATATAGAAATTATATGAAGAAAGCTGTTTTGTGTGTGTGTGTGTGTCTGTGTGTGCGCCTTTGGGAGAAGAGGAGGGGTATTTGTCTTAGATTGCTGTGCATGCGTCTATTTCTTTACCTATATGTGTGTGTGTGTATAAATGCACACCACCATGTAACAGTGTGTGTACATTTGCTGCTGTGTGTCTGCCTAAATAAGACTGTATACATGCATCTTTGTGACTGTGTGCGTACTTTCCTTTGTATTTATATGGGAATGTGTCTTTCCTTGAGTTCAGGGGTGCATAAATACATACTTGAGACTGTGTGGGTGTTTGTGTGTGTTTCGGTGCACCAGGGAGAAGAGTGTGTAAGCACAATCAGTGTGTGTTTATGCTTTCTGTCGGTGTGAGGCAGAGTCTTCCTCTCTCCAGCTGATGGCACATTACTTCAGTTTAGGAGCCGCTGTCACTTTAGAGGCAATACAGACAGGTGAGACTCCACAGACTGCAGCCCCTCTTTTTCTGACACATGGGTGCACACACATACACAAACTCAAATACAATTTTATAAAGCACGGTAGTAGAACACCTACTGCACATTCATAATTTTCCAGTGTTTTAATGTATACAAAAACATTATAATGAAATTATTTTTTTATTATGTATTATAATTAACTTTAAATAAAATATAAAATAACACATCTATTCTATAAAAAGTGTCAACATATATAACATGAAAACATTTTTTTGTTTTTACAAAAATGAAATGTGGTTTTTGACACATGCAGAGTTGTACCTCCAGTAGCCAGGGTTTGAGTTTGCGGTCCAGGATGATGTCAAAGCCCAGGACCTCAAAGCAGACGCTGTCGCTCCCTGGTGGCTGGCCGGGGCGACACATGCGGTATGCATGCAGCACATGGGGCTCAGCCACTATTAATGTCTTCACAACCAGCTCCTGGTAGTGGTAGGGCAGACACAAACACAAAGAGAGAGAGAAAAAAATAATCACCAAGCTGAACTGACACAATGAAAGAATAAAAATCAAAAAGTCTGTTATATTCATTCCAAAAAGCCATAGGCTGCAATTTGTAGCTACAGATTAAAGGTCTTCTTAAACTCAAAATGGTGAAATTACATGTCACACTTTAATTACAGGTTGCAACTGCAGACTGCTTACAATACCTTTGGATTTAGAACTAGATTAAATAGAGTAATAATAAGTACACAATGGAGGCAACAATCATGACGCATAGATTTATAACCTCTAGAACTTCTTTACAGAGGTAGTTCGACATAATCTGACAATTTTCTTATGTTACTACTGGCTCAGAATCTTTTGAATTTCATTCACATACAGATTTATTCCAACATTGGTGGTGGTCCATCTGTGTGGCTAGTGGCTCCCAGTGTTTGCTGGCTTCTACCTGCCTGCCTACTCCCACTGTGCAACTGGGGTAAACATGCTCACTGACATACACACTCTGCAAAAACCTTTCCACCAGTCAAGCCCCACGCAGTGCTGCTGGCCTGCAGTCTGCCCAGACCAGTCTGACTGCTGGGTGCAGGAGAGGGGTACAGTGGTCTGGCCCTGGCCTGATAAGGAGGCAACCCCCTGCCACCCTTTTCTATCTGTCTGTCACTCACACACCTACCGCCATCTGTCTATCCATCCCCCTGTCCGCACCACAGGCTGCCCAGTACAAACACCTGCTCCCACTACCTCTGTTGTTGCCCTAAGTCCCCAGCACTGGCTGTTGTGTATGTGTTTGTGTGTCTTTGTCCCTGCCCCTATCACCTCCCTCCTTATCCCAAGCCCCCAGCATTGGCCACGGCCGAGCACTTTGCATTTGTGTACATGTGTGCCTGTGTTTTGTTAGCTTTGAGCTTAAATTGTTTAATAAGCCTCTGAATTTTGTTTATCAATTTATTTTTTAATTTCACCTGCATATTTTTGTACATTATTTCAACTATTGTACATGCATGAATATAATGTATTCATTAAATCTCTGTTTTAATACAGTAGCGTAATTTTCACTTGTGTCCTGATGCTTGTAGTGAGGTTTTCTCCTAACAAGGTTCCTTGGTTCAGTGGATATTGTAGCATGACTGGCTGTCAAACTAAACAATAAAATAACACTTTCTCATTCAAGTGAAGTGGAAGATGTGTCCAAACTTTTGGCTTGTACTGTAGAGCATACAGACAATTTATATAATGCTACTCTGTTAAGGCATGAACTCGTTGCCTTTGTGCAAGCATTTCTGTGTAAATTTTTTTTTGTGTCTAATAAAGTGATGTATTATTTGGTCAAATATAAATATATGCCTTCAAATTCTTCAAAGCTATTTTTGGAAACACTGCATTTTAATTGAAAACTGCATCTACTGTAGGAAAAAGATGTAGGAAAGTTCTTGCATTTGACTGTTTCTGAGTGCTCATACTAACCAACAAGCTGACAGATATGACTTTAGTCTTTGGCAAGGCCACGTATTTAAACAGCAAGCTACAACTGCTTCTCAACTGTATTTTTTATTTTAATGTTTCTGCAGTGTGTGTGTGTATTAGCAAACATAAAACCCACATAAAAAAGCTGCAGTTTTGCTGGTCAAACCTTGGATACTCTGCACCTCATCAATAATACCTCAATATTAAAAAGATGCCAGTGTATACACATGGAAAAAAACACATACACTATTTTCTTAAACCCCACAGACAATCTTTTTGGCACACAAACTCTTTGATTCTCTCACTCTGACCATGACTGTTGGCGAAAAGAGTCAAGGCAGCTTGCTATGTCTGTACAGGAACAAAATGTAAGAGGAGAGATGAAAAGCGAAGGAGAGAGGAGAGTGAGCAGAGAGCATAAATACAGAGTTGAAACAAAGCACAGAATGTGAGTGCGAACTGACAGCACTAACACCAAAGTGATGCAACTTCGGAAGAAAGGGCAGAAAAAAAACTGAGAGAGCAGCGGAAGAGGAGGTCTGGGGCTAAGTCAGAGGGTGACACTTTGGTGTATCGCAGAGGGACAAGACAGGAAAGAAAAGAAAAGGGAAAAGACAACATTTAACACAGTGACAAAATGGAGCACATGGAGAGATTGCACAAAATGGATAAGAGAGGACAATAAAAACGAGGAAAAGTTACCTAATTTAGCGCATAAAGCACTGGCCACATTACCTAGTCTTAAAAGCTGCTTTTTTTAAACTGAAACATAAAAAACAGAAATCTGATTGAACGAAGAAATAAAAGATTGCCTTGAGCAGAGTATAATAACCAATGAGATCTGATTTTGAGGTTGCATACTGGTAGCATAAGAACAGCCAGTACCAGAGAATTAGCACTAAGGGACCGTACAACCCAAATGAATACAGACAGAGGGACTAAAAGTCAAGGTCAAGAGGAATGAAACAGAAAAGCACAGAAACATGGCTAAAGAAATGGGTATAAAGGAGTAACTGAGACCATAGTAAGAAAAAGACAAAAGGGCACACGACGGTATGATATTGTGTAAGTAAAAAGAATTAATCCGCTTCAGGAGGTAAAAGAATCAACTAGACATTGATGAAAGAAAACGAACAAGGTAAAGGTGTTTTATGAGATGAGAGCAGTGCATGATAGGGAGAGCTCACCCTCCAGGAATGATGTTTTCACCAAGCTCTTCCAGAAGTTAAACAAAGCTCTGAAGCTCACTGAATGACTGTCATAACAAATCATATCAAACCTGTTTTGTGTGCAGGCATGTGTTGGTTAGTTGGTTAGTGTGTATACATGAGTATTCACTTACATAATGCAATTACGCATGTATGTATGTGTTGTTTGCATTCGTGGTGTCTCTGTTATAATACCCCGCATCTTTTTCTTTTGTGGCAGAACACATCCGTTGGGATATGTCTGCATTTAACTGTGAATGTGTGTGTTTGGGTAGACTACCCACGTACAGAGACATCTCCCCAAAATTTGGCTACGTCATAGTCGTTGGTGCGGAGGAACTCGGTGAACCAGCTGATGGATCTCTTGCTGCCTTTGTCCACTGTCTCATCTCGCTCGAAGTTCTCATTGTGTTTGTTGACCGAGTAGTTGGTCAGATGCATGTAGAGCTGGCTCTGTGAAGACAAGCATTAGACATAAGCATGATGACTAACAAACTTACAAACAGACATTATGGACCCATTTTAATTATCTATAGCGCATGGCGTGAAGCGCGTGGCACAAGTGCCTTTCAGGCGTATCCAAATCCACTTTTGCTATTTTAACAGTGGAAAAATGGTCACTGCGCCAGGTGCATGGTCTAAAAGGGATGGACTTAAATCCCCTCATTAATCATAGGCGTGTTTTGGGCGTAACACACGGTGAACCAATCAGTGTCATCTCCCATTCCCTTTAATATCCAGGAGTGCTGTCACTTTGGCGGATTGCTATTATAATGGCACATTTACCCAGCAATGCGTTTCAATAATAAAACATGAGTTACTTTTGCTGAAAAGAAAGTTGGCTGATGAGCTGCTAACCTCACATTTAATTCATATAAAGGAAGAATATGGAGATATAACCAACCAGTCTGATGAGTGTAGAGGTGTGTGTAGTTATACTGCAGCAGCCTGGTGTCATCAGCTGATTTAATAAACAGTGAGTGGCTGTGCGTAATGGCACTGCGCTCTGTGCAGCATCTCAGAGGCTACAGACTTTCATAGGTTGTTAGGACTGTCCGCAGCGGCACTCTCCATTTTTTTACAATTAATTAAATCTGATAAATATTATGATTAACTAATTTGACATGTATTTTTAATATGTTGATGTACATCATAATACAAATTCACATTGTGGTCCTTTTGTTAGTGATGTTTTGCATGTTTGTGTGCATCCGCCTATCTAGGAGCATATTGGACTCTTGATGATGCGCCCCTTAAACAACAGTGAAATATGCGCCAGTGACTTTAGACCTGGTTTTCTTCGGTCAGTAGCGCAATCACTTTCCTCTGCCTCAAAATAGCAACGCACCACCAATGCGCCCGACCACACCTCATTTTGAGACCAACACGCCCATAGGCGCACAGACTGGTGCAAGTGCATTTGCTATTTAGACAACGTGGGCGCAGGGCAAGAAAATGACAGCTGCGCCGGGGGAAACTAACAAAGACACATGCGCCATGCCTGCCATCCGCTGTGCGCTGACTGCAAGATGGGGCCCTAAGACTTTCATATGAATGACAATGAATAATAACAAAACAAGCCTTGCCCTTTTCTTCAATATTGAGAAATAGAGTACATCAATTTGTAAAATAAATAACATTTTTTTCTGACCACAGTAAATAGCAATCACAAATCATATTATGTGTTGATTGTTGTTGTGTAAAAATCTGATTTCCTTTATATACTGAGTTGGTGAATGAATTAAGTTACTACGTTTTTATAAAAATGTTCCACACACTTCCTACCCCCAGATGCATCCATACCTGAAGGTTGTCCAGTTCAACCTCAATTTAAGACAAATACTGATAACTACTAATAACTTCACTGATGTATGGGAGAGAGCAGTGAAATAGTAAATACAATGAAATGTAATTTTCATATATAGTGTAGTAGTATATCTTGTTTTTGTACCTAAATAACTACATCAATAGTGATAATCATCACAGATGACATACTTTAGGGTGTTTATATGTTTATCCCTACAGAGCACATACCCACGATGTAATGTAAAATATTTTCTCCAAAGTAAAATGGTTAGACAAGAATAAAGGAAAAAGCAAAAGTATCACAAACTGGCCCCTTGGCAACAACTAAAGGTGGTTAGAAATAGTCAGTAAAAACAATAAAGAACAGCTTGCTGTGCTGTACTGGAATTATCAATATTGTATTTTTAAAATGTTGCTCATTTGATGCTCTTGTGGGAATGACTGGTAATAAGTCAACAGCAAAGCAAGCTTACAATCATACATCACTAAATTCTCAAGCACTTAGCAATAAGTCTGAGCGCTAGTGCACCACAGTTCCCACAGCGCATGGCTAAAATGCATCATCGAGTGGTTGACTATTACTAGCCATTGTGTAACCTCTGTTGTATCCCCCTCTTTAAACACTATCTCTCACAGTTGAAGACAATACATCCTTGTCCTTAGCCTATAAGGTAATAACACTGTGACCACAGGCCACTCCAGTTCCTGATGGCTGTCTGGAAGCCACTCTCTGTGGGATTGAACATCCATCTCCATGGCATGACTCACTCCATCATGTGTCACAGGCCAAGTAAGACAATACACACTTGTGTCACAGGAGGGGTCTGGTGTGTCTATGTGTGTGTGTAGATAAGCATCATGCTTGATAGAAAGCTGTGTGTGTGTGTGTGTGTGTGTGTGTGTGTGTGTGTGTGTGTGTGTGTGTGTGTGTGTGTGTGTGTGTGTGTGTGTGTGTGTGTGTGTGTGTGTGTGTGTGTGTGTACATCTCATCATCAGCAACAGACTGTGCTTCAGCAGGTGCAGAACCTCAAGGCAAATATGAGCGGCTTGATATTACAGAGGACATCTGGCATGTGGACATTTACGCTCAGCTGTGTGCATACAGTATGCCTGCACATCCTGTGTGCGTGTGAGGGTGGAAGTGTTGAACAATATCAGACTTGCAGTTGTCTGCATTTGAACATCATTTGACTGTGTGTAGGAGCACATGTTTTTGTGATCAAATGGAGGTTATAGTTTTCCTAACTGTGTCTTCCTGTATCGTATTTTCATCATGTTGAATTATAGATACCAGTGACTCCAGTTCAAGTGAGTGCATGACAAATACATTATTGTGTGTATGTACTCACTATCATCTGTCTTTCTGAATCACCTGACTGGCCTTAAACTGGGTACTGGGTAATACTTTGTATTTTCTAACATAAATCATTTGTGTCTACAGGTCTTCAAACTGGCCTCGTGCACAGATAGTAAACAGACAAAGGTGCATGTATTATAGGTACGTGTATATAGCCATGTGTGTTTTCTATGTGTGCCCTTGTCTGACTCACCAGGTTGGCCTCGTTGGGTGCATGGTACTTTTCGGTACCCATGCGCACCAGTCCGTCATTATAGAGGAAAATACGAAGCGGATCACAGGAAGTAATAAGGATGTAGATGCGCAGATCAAACTTGTAGCCCTCCATCAGGAAGGGTTTGTCCAGGTACTCCTGAACGATAAAGTGCTCCTGGGCTGGCAGCTTCTCACAGTTACGGATAAGCGAGATCCTGGATAGACAGAAAGTTTATTAATCCTCGGGGGGGAAATTGGGGTGTCGTCAGTAGCATAATAAAATATGGCATAGTAAAGACAAAAAAGATAATTAAAAAAATGATAGATGGGAGCATAGCAGGGACCGTGAACATGACTGATGACATTGGCACGGTCTTATATACATGTTGAGCAAAAAATTGAGCCAAACAGTATACAGATTTTGCAAGTTAAAGCACAATATTTAATTTCAAAGTCATTGGGGAAAGCTCGGAACATATTTCTGGGATGCCACATCTGTATATTGTGGTGATTATTTCAATCTTCACATCCCCAGTTTGACTTTGCCCTGCTTCTGATTTAACGGAATGGATAATAAGCATAATGTTCCAATGGAGTAATACAATGCAGAGGGAGAAGATATGTCCTTCCTGTGCATGGTATGACTCCTAATTTACATTTAAGTCATTTAACCCTTGAGAGTGAAAGGGTCAGAGACATGAGGTTATGGTGCCCTGGTGGTATTGATGTGACCTTGCACTGCTACAGAAGCTTCACTGAAAACATATGTAAATGTGTGCACTCAGTATGCCTCTGGTCTACTTTGAGCAGCAAAGCTGTTTGGCTCTGTGGGACATAAAACATTCCAAAAATGTTGTTACTCTGTTTATTACCTGGACCTCTAAACTAAACAGTTAAAAAATAAATGTACAAAAAACAGACAGGTACAACACAAGTGCTGGTTTGTCTAAGCAAAACTCTGTGAGCATCTGGAGAACATTGTGATTCTCTAAAGCCAAACTCCACTCTGTCTGAATGGCACAGTGCATCAAATGCTGCTGCAGGGTCTTTTAGCTGGGTGTAAGTTAATAGGAGCAGACATTGTGCTTCGTTTCAACCTCCCCTCTAATTCATTTGCTTTGGTCTCATGTCACTCGCACTCAGGCCTTATAGTATGCAGGCCGTGGCTAGCTGTACTCGAGAATGACTTGTGGTAGTTTGTGTGCATTCATCTGACTGTGCACGCGAGTCTGAGGGGCAATATTTTCAAACTTTTTGTACGTGTGTGTGTGAGTGTGAATGTATGTCCATATGTGTGTGGGTGTAGGTATGTGTGTAGGGAGGGTGAGGGGTCGTTGTTAAACAATCTCCCACTTTGTACACGCAACACGACTGACCTATATCACCATCACTCATAGTTAAGGCAGACTTTTCCTAAATTGGTTGCATGCACAGCCTAGGAGGCTCCATTATACACATGCAAGCAGAGACACCATACACACAAACACAACATTTGGCCAAGATGTAAACACTTGATTGTTCAAAAAGTACAGTTGAAGTTATTGAGATATTGTGGCACCAAGCCACCAGAGAGCAAACACTGCTTTGCTTTGTGGCTTCTGTAATCACAGCCAAACTTACAGTATGCTGGGAACAGAGCACTCTATGTTGTTATAATTTATCCAAGTAATTCACCAGTTCAATCAGCTCTAATGAAGCAAAAACACTGAAGCATTTTTGATGAGCTTCTGGGGAAGGTTTATTTATCAAAAATCTGAGAGAAGACATGAGAATCTAGGTCAGGTGTTGGCTTTTAGGATATGATGAAGATTAAGTTCAGAGTTCTTCTTTTTGAGATAAAAGCTTCCCAGCTAGCTCTGCCTTTGCGTGATGTTGTTGTTACTTCGGGTTTATCAGTCACTCCTCATCACCACTTGCTCCTGCCAACTCAGACTGTTGTGTTATAGAGAAGCACTTCAATGGGCTGCTTATCACCGCACTTGAACAGAAAAGAACAAGTAGAAGTTGATGGGAGCCTGACCGACGATGTGAGGGGGCCGCCTAACAGGCAGACGGCAAGCTGAATGATGAGGACAGGGTTAACAGTGTTAGTTAGTCGAGGAGGAGTAGCTGAGGAGAAGACGACATGATTGATGAGCTGGGGTGTCAGATAATCACAGCCCACTCTCCCCTGCCTATTTAATTTGGCACCAGAGGGGATCTCACCTTTTTAAGCCCTGCACGCGCTTTTATTTTGTTTCCCTTATAACAAGCTGCGCTTCAGACACAAACAATAACTTCATTTAGTTGGCCGATGGAAAAATAAATTACAGGGGGTAGATATAACTTAATTTCCTGCCGCGTCACACCACGCAAAAAAACAGAGAAAAATCTAATCTTGTGAGCCGCCCGCCGTTGAGTGGTCGAGCTAAACTAATCATCTTTCATATTCTTAATGTATTGCAATAATTCAGCCTTTGCTGCCTTTTATTGTTTAATAAATAAGGGCTTAGTGCAGCATGGAGTTATAAGTAATGCTCACATTATACCAGAAAGGACAAATTCAAAGAGAATTAGAGAGAGAGGTGAAGCACACTGTGCTATTTCTACTTCAATATCCCCATCTATTGGTGCCAGTGATGAATGCAATCCAAAGTATTTCTTCATACATGCACTTCAGGGATCATATTTTTTTATTTGAAAGTCAAAAAAAAGAATCTGAAAAAGAATCTGAGCAGTTTCAACATTTGTTGACTTACACAAGAGAGCTATGTGCAATGTGCGAAGCAAAAACACATTTATTTTCAGAAGACAGCACGTTTTAGCACCAGGTCATAGCATTCACTGTTTGGCCTGTCTTGTATCTTGTAACGTGTTTGTTTCGCTCATGCAAGGAAAATCTGAATCAGTATTACTGGTATTAATTCACAGAATAATTAGGATTCTTCTGTTGACTACTTCTTGAATATTATCTGAATTGTTACATCCATTTGTTTTTGAGTCACTTGTCATGATCAGTGTTTGGGTGGCAAAAGAGCTTAAATGTCCCTTTGTCCAGGAAGCTTCCTTACTTTCTTGAACTCTTTTTATGTGAATGAGATGTAGTCCCTCCAGCAAGTCTTGGCTCTGCCCAACGGTCTATTTTCAATCAGTGTATCCTTGACTACCTCCAGAGGGAGGCAGCTGGGATAATTTATGTGACCAAACCAGGTAAACTGGCTTCTTTAAAGCAGGGGAGCCTCAAAATCAATACCAAAGTCCTTTATCAAACAGAATGATGCTCCTCATGCTCATCCTAGTATATTATGTTCAGTTGTGTTGATGGCGTTGATGGCGTTGATGATTCAACTCTTTATTCATTTTTGAGACTGAACTACACATTTTTCTGGAGTGTTTTGTGTTTTTACTGTAATTTACACAAATTGAGGTGACAGAATATTAGTAACACCTCTGAATATAACACCAAAAAAAGCTATGGGCTCAAAAAAAATGTGCCTTTGATTACTGTAGCATGTAATAAACTGGTTATTTGTAAGGATGTTTGTAAATCTAAGGAGTCTAAGTCTGTTTGCACTTCAGGACAAACTGGATTTGGTGCTGATTCTCTAAATACTTCATGACTTCAACTGTCAGAATAGTGAAAACATACCATGGAAATGTGACATCACCACCTGAGATGGGCTCTTACCCCATGGGACTGAAAGTATGAAATATGCATTCAGTACCACAGCCTGTCCATCTTTTGATAAAGAGTTGCTATTGAGAGACAGAGTTCCCTGCAGCAGCCATCTTGGTCCATTTTCTAGTCTGACTGGTCTCTGCTGATGGTGCCTCATAAAGGAATCCAATAATCACATGCAGAGACCTTCAGGGAAGGAACTACGGTAACTGCCAGGGACCATGTGTGTATGCATGTGTGTGTCCTCCACTGGCAGCGATAACCTCTGATTTATGGTGAGTATGACCATCAAGGACAATGAGGCCAACAATGAGATTCACCACACCCTCTCAGCTCAATTACTCAATCTGGTCCTAGCCATAATGCTATTTCCATAGACACCCATGTCAGTGCCACAAACCTCTTACGGTCTTATTTTGCTTTGCTTGTCCTCCATTTGTTTAACTTCTAATTTCCTCTTTCACTCACACACTCTCTTCATTTCTATCCTCTCATTCAGTCATCCTCTCCTTCTCCCTGTTGTCCCAGCTCCCTGTCAATCTTAAAGTCGTTGTGTGTAAAGATTGCACTGGGGCATTTGCTAGCTTCTGACCTACCCGTGACCCATTGCTCCGTTGGCAGGTTTGACAATAAAGGTCTTCTGCTTGCGTTTCCTGCGTAGCTCCTTGACATAGTTCTGAAACTGAGTGTATTCGGCAGGGAAGATCCAAGTTTTGGGTATGAAGCTGTACTCTTGAGGCTGGCACTTGATCATCCTGCAACAGATAATAAGTGCGGGAGTAAGGTAAATACAATTAATTCACATCTTGTTCTTCTTTCTCAACAACATTTTATATTTTATTATTATTTTATTAGATTAAGTAGAACTTTTGTTTGTATTTTTCCAGTATTAATATTATTGGTTGCATTTTGTATTTTAAAGGATGCATTTTGTGCTTTTATAGCAATGTCTTATATTTATCTTGCTTTAAAAGGTGGAGTATTACAGGTACCAAATTCTACCTTCTCAGACGGCCAACTGGCTAAACACTTAGCTTTGAAATCCTCTTGTTTTATGCACAGCTTTAGACCGACCAAAGAGACACAGAAAACTTACTTGGACATGTTTCTTGCTAGGCAGTCTTTGCGGCAGATTTCGCCCATACCAGGGAAATGGTTAATTCTCTGCAGAGGGACAGGCAGACATAATAATGTTGTTAGGGCCATTACGCTACTCAATTCCACCCCCACCCCTTCATAAAAATGAGCACATTAAAGGCAGCAACCTGAAGTGAGCTTACAATGTTCTGACATTTATGCCCAATTACGGACTCAAAACAAAAAGGTGACGCTGAGACCTTTCTCAACCCTTATTTAGTTTACCATGTTTTTTTATACTTTAAAGGTTGGGGAGGGAACAGGCAAGTAAAAAAAAAGATCAATCTCAACTCTGAGGGGCCGAGGTAATTGGTTCTGCATCGCAAGCTCCTGCAGTGACAGTTGAATGAATTGCTTTGAATATGCCAAAAGGGGGGTGGGGGGGTAAAGGAAAAACTCTGGGTTTTCTGTATTCTTTGACCAAATGATCCTGAACAGGGGCGTTAATTAGGCTCGTATGAACTGAAACTTGACAGCAAACTCTCACAGTACATCACCGAAAGGAAAAAAAGGAGAACAAATTAAAAGAGAGAGAGAGAGGAGAGGGGAAAAAACAAGAACACAGAGTGTAAAAGGGATCCGTGATTATTATCCAAACGAGACAGACGTAATTAGGGATTCGGAAGAGATTGCACAATTATGCCAATGCCGCGAGACGCGTGGCTTGTGAGGGGAAATCAAAACCAATTGTTGAGGGACTTCTACTTTTCTTTTGAGAAATTATCTCATGAAACACTACAGCATGCCAAGGAGCAAGTGAAAACAACTGACAGCAAATCACCACATCACTGTGTGAAGCATTAGCCACGTTGCTACACGTAAAGCTGTTACAGTATTCGTAATATTCAGTCTACTTAGCTGAACTCTTGCTGCCCCTATCCTAACAAGCCATACTCTTTCTGACTAGCTTGTGATTTAATCGATCATTAGTGCCCAGTCTAATCAAATAAGCACTCGGTAAGATGGATGGCTAACGCTCCGAGCTGAGGGGGAGCAGCCAAGTTCACTCAGCAAGACAGAGAGGTCAAACAGAGGTAAGATCACTCTCAGACTAGTACACAGAACTCAGAGTAATGCTTGTTGTTTAGGCCCGTCTTATCAACATCACTAGTGACATCTGAAACCTGCCTCCCCACCCCCTGTTGCTCACAACTTGTCAGTCTGCCTGTCAGTCATCCATCTGTCTCAGTGAAAGCTCTGTTGTTCCCTCTCATTCTGTCCACCCTTCTTTCCTGTTTGCTGTCTTTCCCTTACCTCCCACAGTTTGAGGAAAAGCAGATGGGCATATTCAGAGTGTTCCACCCCACCTCACTTTTTTCCTCCCTTTCTTTATATTTTATTTCAATTTATCCATATATTCACTACTTTCCCACCAACCCCTCTTCTGTCCTACATTTTCCCCCTCACTTTCTCTCCTGTACGTATTCTTTTATCTCTACTTATCACAGGTCAAAAAATGTATTATAAGGCAGGATAGTGTGTTAAGACCCCACAGGCCCAGGATGGGGTACGAGGATTTGGGAGACAGAGATACCATATGTACAGAGGCTGATAAAGTTCAGCTTCATCATTTTGCAGCTTCACTGTTAGCAGCAACCTGAGCCAAGCCCTTATTGGAAACGGTTTCATTTCTGTAAACTCTGTGAATATAATACTTTCTGTCTTCTGTTTTAAATTATACTAGTTGTGTGGAACAAATTGATGCAAATTGACTTACCTAGTCTTGATTTACATTTCTTACTACTGACAAGTAATATGGAAATGCAGTTCAGAGTTAAATAACAAATGAGAATAATTCCTTATTTCCCCCTCTTAGTCTGCTCAAAAATGAAATGGTTACTTTTTATATACAAGAATTTGTGTTGTTTGTTTGTTGAAAGTTTTAGAATATGATAACCTGACAAATGAGGCTAATTACAGTCATTTATAAAATGTCCCACATATGTTTATTGACAAGTATCAATAAAAAAATATTGTTTTCTAATTTTTCAACAAACCTCTTTGTGTGCATGCAGCATGTGCTCATTGCTGTGCTGGGATATTATATACAGTTTGTGTATGATATCTAGTGAAGGGGTGAATTTAAGCTGCATTTTGTTTCTCATTATAAAATTCGACCTATGTATGTGTACAACATGTGTAATTGTGAATAAATATTTTAGTTACAATTCAGATTTACAAACTGCTGCTAGAGTCTTTGGAGCTGATTTGGTGTCCTCTTTACAAGAGTGTAAAAAGCATATCTAAAGTTTTATGTTGTAATAATTTCTGCACATCTGCAGAAAACGATGTCATGTTTATCAAACTCTAAGTGAAGGAGTATTTGAAGTAAGGGATTCATCTTTCTTTGGAGGAAAATTATTTAAATAAAATCCTCTAAGCACAGGAAGGTTAGAGTAGAAGTCATGTTTCTTTCATCCTTTAAATCCCTTTCTTCTGGGGCACCGCACTGTTTCATCTGAAAGGGATCTCTTTCACCTTTTCCCTCAGGTGCAATCCCTGGGGAAATCCTCCATCACATTCCTGATATGCATTAGTGCAGACAGGTTATGTGGTTTGTAACATCTTGTTTACCACTGTGAAGTCAGCTAAACACATATGATCCTTTTCAGAAGTGTTCCCACAGACATTTTATTTCCAAAGTCACATACATCGTATTTAGCTGTTGCCCACTGAGCACCTTAGAGCATAAAGTTTAAGATCCAGATTTTCCTGTTCAGTTCAGCAATTGGATGTGACATCTATCCTTTTTTCTTTAACCTCTAGGCTAGTGTGTTCCCAACCAAGGTGTGCCGACTTAAAATGGTAGTCATGCAGTGTACCTGATAATTCCTGAGCTCAGCGATTTTCTCATGCTGCACGGCCGAGTCGTTCCAGATGAGGTTGGCAGTTTCGTCATCATCCCGGGTCTTGATAAAGTCCATCTCGTTGATGACTATACGAACTGGGTGGAAAACAGTCACATAAGATTTATAATCCATAAAAAGAATGAGCAAAGCAGACATTTAAATAAACTTGGCAAAGTAACTTCCTGATGAAGATGCAAAATGAGAACAAGATGTGATTTGGACCCACAAATCAAATATTTCTACTTAACAGATCAATGTTTCACTCAAACATTTTGCAAGCTTAAATTTTGTCTTTGCATACATTAAGAGAGAAATGAGTCTCAGAGATTATAGATCAAAAAGCTCACGGCAATATTTACCATTCATGGAATGGTTGCAGAGCAGCCAATCGTAATGCCTCTCTTCAAAAAGATAAATTAATTGTCTGTAATGCATTCAAATCCCACTGGAAACCCCATAGTATGAGAGATAGGTGGCAAGCCCATTTGGACATTAATCCAACAACTATTCATTATTCAGGGAGTAATGAAAAATTAATATGCCCTAACGAAACGAGGTATTAATTAATTTCTTGAAAGCCTTCACAAACCTGAATAAAGCTTGCCTAATGTTGCATGATGGCACTTGAATGGGAAAAAGATGTTTCCGATGTGACTTCATCAATCTGTTAACAAGAGGCTAACTGTATTTTGCTAAGTGGAACTGGGTGGGTTTTACTTCACAGCAGGCCTATGCTTACAGTTACCAGTAGGGTCTATGAGTACAAGGCTATAATCAATCCTGTCTTACACATCTCACTTAACAGACATCCTTAGGGCCAGAGTTTACATTCCCTTCTCAGTGGGTGTAAAGCAAAATTCTTTACCTTTAACCTTTATCTGTAATTCTATTAATCCTGACACAAAAAAAGACAGGCGCAAAAAAGGAAAATGCAAAAATGACCCATCCATCTGGCCCTTAGTGTTAATTTTCCTTCAAAATAGCCCTGCACTGCCCTCAATAGGGCCACTGTGAGAGTCTCGTCACAGCTAGTGAATTGACTCACAGCTAGACTTCCACTACCTGCAGGATCCCGACAGCCCCCAACTTCTATTTGCTGCTGCTGACTCCTTAGTTTCAGAGGTTGTAGTTCACCCCTGAGAGCTCTGCTACCACACAATATATTGAACATGTGAGGAGTGCTTACTAAGCTCTTTTAGCCCATCTTAAAAAAATCCTCACTGTCCACTTAAATTATCTCAATAAAGATTTATGTGCAGTATCTATGTGAAGCTGAGTTGTCTCGGTGTGAACTGTTTCACTGGACTGAAACTCTATTCGCTTTAATTGAATATGTTAAATAACAATGCCCACTTCAAACAATCCACCACAGCAAATTTGATTTTATTACTGCGATAACACTGAGATTGGATTTGTGTTTCTGATAGACTGACTGACCCATACTGAGAGCTGTTTCTAAAATGAATATGCCACTCATTGTGTGGTACATATTACAGTATAAATACTTATTGTCATCTTACCTGCAGGACCACCCAAAATGCTGGTCCCATTTTACCAGGTAAGATCAATGATCATTTACTGTGCTCATTATTGTTAATAGTGCTCACCAGTGTGCATGAGTAGTATTCTGAAGTTACACTAATACTATAACTGAAACTACAACCTCTTACCCTACTGATACAGTAAAGCCTTCCAAGCTACTCCGTTGTTTTCCAACAACAAACAATACTGAGATAATACACGTCAATGAAAGGGTTTCATCACCAACTCACAGAAAGCCTCTTTTTATCCCACACTGGCAACACTCAGACACAAGACAAACTCTGTGATCAAAAGATATTTTTTCTTTGTAGACTGACATTTCTTTGGTCTACAGGACTGTTTTAGCTCCTTTTCAAAAGATTTTTAACGTGTCTAACATCTTTATTGTACATGTTTATGTAATACTGCTGTTGTAGTCATTTGAAAAGCTTATAGTTACTATTAGAAATGTGTTACCATACCAATCTCATATTTGGTGCCAGCAACATTGGCGGTGATGGTGCCTTTCTTCTTTTTGGTGCGCACCTTCCTCCCACTGCTCTGGTAGGAGCCCACAGATGGCACGTTCACGGGGGATGCTCCTTGATCCTCTGGAGGAGAAGACAGCACACAACAAAACTAGATACAGTCACAGCTTGCGCTCCAGACTGGAAGGGAGCAGGAGTTGCTGTAGACTTCTAATGCATTTTCCCTCATTTCGGCAGGGGATTTAGTGAGGTTTGTTTGTGGAGCTACTGTGTAAATGAATTAGGTGTGTAGTTTGGTATAGCTGCACACATAATGATCCTTTCATCATTATCTGTGTGTGTGTGTGTGTGTGTGTGTAATGTGTTGTGTGTGTTTATGTATGCATGCATTTGTTTTTTTTACAAAAACCCATCAGTCCTGAGAGTTGAACCCTTCTTACTCACCTCCATCATTGGGAGGGGAGGGCATCTCAGGGCCTGGAGGAGTGAAAGGGGAAGCCAAGCTTTCTGCCAGGCTTGGCAAGCAGGCCTCACAGGGCACTGGCTGCACCGTCCAAGGGCTCTCTCACACTTGCACCAGTTAGTCTTCCCTGTCTTGCGCTGTATGCACGATGTGGTTCAGGATGGCCCAATGGATCATCTGAGCATCTCTCGGGCGCCTTTCAGCAGCATAAAGAGCAGCAGCAGAGTCTGGCTGAGTAGTGTAGTTTGAAGAGGGTAGCAGTGGAGGGGAAGAGTGGGAGGGTAAGGGCCTCTCAGGGGTCTACACGGGCCCGGCTTATTTACAGCCCCAAGAGGAGAAAGGGAGGGAGAGGGATGGACAGAGGGGTAGATAGGAATGCCTGTGGAGGACAAGAAAAAAAAATCTTTTACAGCTGCAGAACAGTGGTATGCTGACTGCTTAGAGGCTGACTAGTGTGTGGTGTGGATAACTGTGTATTTTCTTACTGGACTGGAGCACATTGGACATGCTTTTGATGTAAAGCAGCAGCAACAGGAGCACACAGGCCTATCAAAGGCTACATCAGTCAATCTGACACTGACCGGAACAGTTCAGTGAGAAATCTGTACAGCTCTGACACTGCAGTACTACTAATGAAATAATCTAAAGCTGTGTGATGTCTGCTGGACTAATTGGTATTCCACAGAAAAATGGTGAAATATTAATGTGGTTGTCAAGTTAAGGGTTTGCAGCATCTCATTGTGTTTCATGCTAATGCCAGCTGAGTTTCATTGTATGGCTGCAAGGTCACTTAATTCAAGCAGATGGCATTTTTACAGTGGTTTGTAAAAAGAATGCTTCCAGCTATGAGCAGTGTGTGCAGAATTTACACCATTCACCAGCCAAACACTGTTATTGCTTGGCTCTGGTCTTTGAGTGTGTCATCAAACCAATGTTGAGGTAATCAGCCATTGTTGAGATGTTCTGTCACATTAGATTTTTTGCTGGCTCTGGAGTCGGGCAGCATAGTGGTTAGCTCTGTTTCCTAACTGCAGGAGGACTAGATTTGATCCTTTGTATTATGTGCAGGGTGCAAAATGTACTTTTTTTGTCCACTGGCCAAACAGCTAGTGGATGTTCAGATTTTCCAGCCACTCAATACACTACCATTGGTTTTTGGTGGTGAGTGAAGCAAATCTACTAGCCACTTGCATATTTTATGAGCATTTGGCTGGTGTCTGGTGCAAATTTTGTGCCTTGTTGGTGTGGTGTGGGTACCCATAACCAACTTTGCTCTAGATAGTTAAAATCTTCAAAGACAAAGCATCTCTGAGGTGAACTGGAAACTGCAAACTGCCCACAGGTGTGAATCTCTGTGAGTCAGTTCAGTGATGAACTAGCAAGCCATACATTTTTTCCCTGGACTTACAGTATGCTGCAATAGATTCCAGCTGCTCTTGACACTTGCTCAATAAATGGTACGTGTAGCTGCAAAATTTGTATCCAGCAATGATCCATACTAGTGGTACCCCAGCCAGAAGGGTTGGAACCCATGCAGCCCAAGGGATGGCAAGATAAATCTGAGGGGCTGCGAGATGATTAACAGGACAGGAAAGATGAAGAACATATTTCTACTACTCAAAATTCCATATATTAATCTACAGAATGTTCCTGTAATATTAGCTTTTATTTTATGACTTACTGAATATTATTACCTCTACATGCCTCCAAAGATGAATCAAATAAAATAAGGGAGGGGGGGAATCCGACTTTGGTATATGATGACATCTTATGCATACCCTCAATAAGACAGTTTCCTAAGAAATTACAAATTCTAATCATTATTTAGCAGAGTAAAATAAATGCAATCAAAAAAGTTAACTCAAAAACATGAAGGGTTTGTTTAATTAAATATTGTAACAGATTAAAAAGACCACATAAATCACATATTATTAACATAAACCAGTGAGGCTACATCGACAGCACACTGTCTTCTGGTCCCACTTTTGAATTTCATAAAGAGATCAACAGTAGCCTCTAGTGGTGAGAATATAATGAAACGCCTCTGTTTTTTCAACCACTGCACTGGCCACATGTATACACACACACACACACACACACACACACACACACACACACAGGAAGATATGCACACAAGCTGACTTGAAAAGCAACCCCATCGATTCAATCTGCATTCTCTGGGCAAATTAGAATAGGGAAACAATCCAATTGCATTAATGCATCACTCAGGAGTCTTCACTGTCATCCCCTTGGTCTGCCTGTGGTAAGCACAAGACATTGATCCTGGGGAGGACAGAGACTGAAACAGGTTCAGCTGAGAGAGGGGGGCAACAACAAAGAGTCAGAGTGATAAAGTGAGGCAAGCTGCACTGTTGACAACCTGCCCCCACCTCCCAGTGATGTTCTGGCTCTCTATACAGGAGACAGGAGCACTAGACCCTGATGTCATGTAAACTTTCAGGATCAAGGGTGACCTGATAGGCACATGATGCACCTAAACACATACAGACAGACATGCATAATATAAGTAAACTGCAATTCTCGCACTATGGCTACAGGAATATATCGGAAAGATGTTAATCCTAATTATTCTACACAATACTTCAAAATTATTAATCCTCATAATCTAAGAAACAATCATTTTATTGCCCTTTTCATGTTATATCAACATTGCATACCAGCATCTTAACTGTTTTCAGCTACAGTCGACATTTCCAATTTAAAGTCAGTTTCAGTGTGGCAACGTATCCCAATAAAAGTAATTATTAAACCTAATTTAAAGCTTAAGATCTTCTGTTAGATCGTTAGTTGCAAAGAGCTAATATTAGATACTAATATGGTGTTAAGTCATGCTACCATAATAACTGAGAAAAGAAATTTAGTTTTCAATTATCTTCACTGATAATGTAAAATAATTTCTTTCTTTGCAGCTTTCAAGAGTAAAATGTGGGCTTGTTTGCCTTATGACCATATGAGGTCATAGTTGAGGCACTTTGGTAGCACACTGATGGATGATCCAGCAAGATGAGGATCTCTCATGTTTTGCTCTTTTTCTCAGTGACAGCAGTGGTTATCAGGAACAATACGGCCTACTTTTAATCGCGTTCACGTGGTAGAAGTGGGATTTCAACGTAATCAGACACCAGATTAGAGGTACTGTTATCGCTCACTGTTCAGGGGACTGAAGCAGGGATATTCTGATATGACGTCACAGCTTTGAATTTAGCTCAATGACTTTTGTCATATCCTCCCTGATGTTACAATCCCTCTACAAGTTGCTGTAAAAGGAGAAATGTTTCCATCTTTAAAAAAGTAGATTGAGTAACCTTTGAAAAGTAAGGTACATATAAAAAGTACATACTATAAATACCTACTAGACATAACATATTCTGCCATTATCTATACGGTGCTGGAGCCCAGTACAGTTTCAACATCCAAGAGAGAAAGTGAGTTTGTCAACATGACATGCCTTTTTATTTTACTGCCAGCATTAGAAAAACATTATGACAATTAATCCTTCGGTAAAGTATTACCAACAAAATCTTAACTAAATCCCCCACACTAAGTACAATATGTGCAGTTAATCCTCCAGTGCAGTAACACCTTTTCTCCACCAGAGTGCACCAGAGGACCACCAAAGCAGAGCAGAGCTAAGCTGAATGGGCAGAGCTCCTATGGATGCTGAGCTCATGCTCTCCCCCTCTGCCACACAACACTCAAAGACCTCATTGTAGATTCAGCTCTTCATCATGTTGCTCATCTGCATCACTCTCTTGTTTTGCAGGCCCTAAATGCACGACAAATGCATGTTTGTCTTTCAGGGCATTGTTATGCAGAGTTTTTCCCTGATTATCCTGCACAAGTTGGTAATGCAAGTGTCCCATTGTGTCCTGTTACTATACATGAATGTTTTATTTTTGAGGATTTGTACTGTATTTTGCTGCTGTAATTTAGGCTACATTAAAGACTTTTAATGAAACAATATCAGAGAGTGATGTGATTCTAGTTCAAAACTAAAAGAAAATTAATCTTCACACTGATGTTATCCCATCATAAGGCAATGACACTTCAAAAATGCTCATTTTACATCATAAGCATGTCCACAAAGACAGTTTCAATAGCTTTACAAGATGTGTGGAAAAGGAAAAGCCTAGCTGTACTGAAGCCGTGTACTCTCTTTAAGCGGTGTCACACTTATTACACAAGTCCCTTCAACAACCAGCAGTATGTCCCTGAGGGGCTTGTTTTATGTTTTCTCTGCCTCACATGAAACAACATCTTGAAAGCAGTCATCAAATACAGAAACAAAAGAGAGACTTGGGGAAACACCACTTAGATGTGTGTTGTGCTGAAAGAGCAGGATTTGCAGACAGTGGCTTTTTTTTCTGTACATGTCGTATCCCCCAGTCCTGCCATTACAGCAGTGATGGGACCTCAGGGTATGTAAAGCCATTCACAAGGCAAGAGACACTGTCTGAGAATGGAGACATGTACTATTACGCATCCTTGACTGAAAAGAAAATGTAAACAAAACTTTATTGTAATACATATAGTATAAAACCCTTCTCATTGGACATTTTTTTACATTTAAAAGAACAATCGTAAAGTGATTCTGTGCATCTTCAAGGCGTAAATCATACAGTGTACTTGGAAGATCTTCTATCGCAATGTATTTAGACAAGATTACCACATTGCTCTCTCAGGAAAAGCGATAGCTGAATTTGTGGACTACTCTCACAGGAAAGTAGTTGGTTGCCAGTGGATCTAAAATTAGCTCAAACCAGTGACCCAACTATGGCTCTGTGCCTTCTTCCAGATATGATGAGGAACGAGTGTGGGAGCTATCAGCCCACAGGGTACTGAAATACACCAACAAACATCTGAGAGCAAAGATTAACTTTATCTGATGCAGTGATGCAGACAAAATAGTCAAAAGTAAAATTCAGCCACTGCCTCAGTAATTCTCTTAAATCTCCTGTTGTATTCCAGTCAACCTTTCAACTGTTGTCCTCCTGGGTCAAATTTACCTGGTTTGACAGTTTATAAAGGTATAAATTATCACGCAATTCTGTGTTAGACCTTTTTAGTAAACTTAATTTGAATTTATAACGACAAGTTTTACAAATATTTTTGAAAATTATGGTCAATAGGCCTCATTTAAATGAAATTATACCTCATTTTTGAATTAACGCCTACTGTCCTCCTGGGTCAAAAATGACCAAAGACAACAGGAGGGTTAAACTTTCATATTAACTACAATCTTGTTCAATCTTTTCTTTTTTTTCTGTAAGACAAAGTTGAGCAAATATTTGTGTACTCACAACATGTGGTTGCTACAGTCTGCACTTAATACGAGTGTTTGTTTAAGCACTGTACTGTACAAAGTAAGCTTTGTGTGTGGAAGTGTATTATCAACAGACATGAAAATGGGTTCAACTCAAGCACTTTCAACATTTTTATCTAATCCTATTGAGAATTGAGAAATCAGATTGCGAGTTTCACTAACTGTTTGTAGTCTAAAGCAAAGTCAATTGAATTAGTGAGGTCAGGCAGAATTTAACTGATAAATCAATAAAGTAAAAACAAAAGTGCTTCTTTGTTGTGTGGCAGATTGGCTGCTGACACAGACATTATGTGAACAAACAAGACTACTCTGATAAGTGGGTTTACAATCAGAGATTAATTTACACATATAGTATGACATACATAGTATATTATATTATTCAAAAAATGTAAACCTGATGAACAATGTAGAAGTCCAGTGTTTACAAAGAACAAATCAGCCAAACCTGTCTAAAAATATGTTGTTCTCCAGCTTCAGAGGTGTCAAAAAACAACCAAGCTCAATTTACGGATATTGTAGTAGTCTGTAGTATGGTAGTGTGCAACACTGCAACAAATATACTATATGAATCCAAAAACTTCAGGCTGCCAACTGTAGCCTGCATTAAAATAGGAGATTATACATATCATATCCTCATTAACAGACTTATCTCTGGGATATGGCCAGCAGGCAGGATGCCAACCAGAAATCATATGTCATGCTGGTATTTTTAAGTAATCCATCTGCCCTGTTGGGAATGGTCATCTCCAGGATGATCTTTCAGCATGTGGTCTGTAAGTGGCACAGTTGAGTACAAACAGACCATACTACATCATATAAATACTCGTTCTTCAAACATCACAACCTTCGTGTAAATAACAATGCTCACAGCATCATGCTAAACGTGCATGGCATCATCTTCAGGTTCCCTGCATAGCTAGCCTGAGCTAAGAAGCAGCATATCAGCCAATATGGTATCTTCCAGATGACTGGAAGGATAGGAGGCCATCCCCTTTTGGAAATCTTGAATGTATTACAGGATTAGCAGAGACTGGAAATCTTAAATATTGCATGTGGTATTAATATCTTGGATATGTGAGGGTTTTTCAGGAAATGAGTTGCGCTCCCAAAATCAAATGTCACACAGCCTAAGCAGGTGTTTTTTTTGTTTTTTTTTTGCTATGAAACAGTTGCTAGCGAGCTGCAGCTAGCGTTGGGTCGCTAGCCACTTGCATGGGTCAGGTGGAGGGATCGCAAAGGGAAACAATCTGGCAATGCTGCTACCCACTAACTCGACTCCTCCAAATGAAGCGTTAGCATTTAACAGCCAAGCTAATGTAAGCCTTTTCATTTCAGCTTGTTATAACACAAAATGTACAAAATCCTGAATGAGACACCGTCTAATAATTCAAAAGGAAACAATGACCCTGGACTACTCTACTGTTAGCTTAGCCGCAGCAGTGGAAAGTGAAGTAGCCCGTTAACGTTACCTTATTTATTCCGGACACTTGGCAGTGCAGCTTTTCTGCTGCCCTCATCCGAGCGACACAGCCGCTGGGGTCTCTCTATGGAAACCGGCCAGCCCCGAGAGTATTTTCAAGGCTACAATAGTGTTTATGGTGTGTAAGTGCGTTAATAGTAAAGACATTGGTTGACAGACACACACAAAATCAGTATCTTGTAGTTCGTCTAGTGTGCTATGAGAGCTGGAGCGAGTCCATGGGCTGAACCATTCGCGCTGCAAGAGGAGGGGGGTCCCGAGTGAAGTGCTGAAGTTTGCATTCTCAATCTGGTACCATCATGACGTTTAGTGCACTGTAGGGCTTACGTGTTAAGTCAGCACATTATTATTATCATTCTTATCTTAACTTAAAAACAGAAGTCTTACCAGCGCTTTCAGTTATATGCCGTTCACCTGTCTAAGTCATTGTTTTTACAGGTTTCTGTTGCGGTTGTTCCTTCACGCTTTCCGATACAAAACACTGAAGCTACCTAGCAACTGTGTCGCTGACCATGGTGCTAAAAAAAACAACGCTGCCTTGTATGGGCGCGTCCCGCTCAGAGGTCATTCACTTCTTAATACCTACAGTTTTTATCACCATACAGTTATAAAGAAATAGTCTTTAAAATGTGCCAAAAACTCCTGCTTTCCTACTGATGTTTTTGTAAACCTTAAGTGACAAGATCTACAAGTTTCCTAGAAGGCTTTCAGTCAGTTACAATAATAATAATGAACTTTGTTTAAATAGCACCCTTCATAAAGGCTAGTGTAGTTCAAAGTACTTTACAGTTGATTGACAAGCTGATAATAACAGAACATAAAGAAAAGGAATAAAAACAACGAAGTACAAATTAAAAAACAAGAAGAAGAATGTATTTAATTTGTACTACACTTTTCATTTGCAGTGAATCTCAAAATGCTACAGCGTTAAACCACCTATAACCTTCCTGCATGAAAAGAAAATCTGTTCACAGCTTTGGTTTTGATTATTTGTACAAACAAACTTCTCAACTTGAATCAAATGTGAATTTTGCATATGGAAAAAAAATTACAATCAATAGTACAATTATTAATAATACCATCACTGCCCATGTCTTTTTGTAGTAATTTAACTGTGATACTTCCATGGCATTTTTTTCCACCCTTTGACTCATTCTCTGTTGACAAATCCATGTTCTACAATCCTAGTGAGGCACAGCCATTTCTTTCATCAAGTCATTTCCTCATACAATTATTTATTTAAATGGTTGGGCTGCTGCCCAGCTCACAATGCACCCGACCCCTTTGGCCCCTCCTACGGGTGGTGAGTCTATGGGAAGGGAGTCCCATATTGCCTCTTCGGGCTGTGGCCGGCTGGGCCCCATGGGTGCAGGCCCAGCCACCAGGCGCTCGCCATTGAGCCCCACCGGTGACCCATGTCCAGGCAGGGAACATGTGGTTCCATTTATGTTTTCCATCATTGGGTTTTTTTGTGAGCTACGCTTTGTCTGGTCCCTACCCCAGGCGATGTTTGCCATGGGTGACCCTACCATGGCAAAGCCCCCGACAACTGAGCTCCTAGAGTCATTGGGACACGCAAACCCGTCCACCACGATTAGGTAGTAGCTCAGGGAGGGGCTTTTTAGGAACAAGTATTGAAAAACAAAAAATGAGTGGTTATTTGATTTTCATTTTGAAATAGGCCTACAAAAGATTAAACTGAAATACAAGCTGTTTTTCATTTTGTGGCCAAAAAGGGATGAGCAGAAGTTAAAAATGAGTGACCAGTTTTTTCATATTCTGAGACTGGATGTCGTCATCAATGCAGGAGTGCAATCAAGATTTTTTTTTAATCTGTCCGTGTCAGGGAGAAGGAGTTTAACACTAACCAACAGACCGTCATATGTATCTATCAAAGAGAACAGCTGCAGGTGGCACCAAATCATGAACACACAAAACAAAACTAACCCAACAGATCCCCACTGACTAATCTTACCTGTCAAAATAAAACCTAAAACATACTATGACTAGACAGTCAAATTCCCATGTGGTGCCGAAATATTCAATTTATGAAAATAACAGCGTAAACCTACTGCCCAGATCCTGGAACCTCTAAATTAGTACCTCAGACTAATTAACATTATTTTATACACACTGACGGAGTGTGAATCTCAGGTGGAGGTCCCCCCGGAGAAACACATCATCAGGAGGGATTCCCACCCCATGACGTTCTGACAAGCCCTAACTGTTCTACTGCTCTGCTATCTCTAGCAGAGCAGAGATAGCCTTCATTGATTTGTATTATTTATTGATATTGACTGTTCTTTTTGAACTGTCTTTCTTATTTTGCCCAAATTGTCCTTATGATTTCAGTCAGTGCTCAAGAGCCAAGGCAACATGTGGACTCAGCAAGACTGCACACAATTCCTGATCTGTGGCTGAGGGACATGGAAAAGTGTTTGCCTTTCGAGTAAGTAGTTATGCACTTTATAATAATAATAAAGTAAAAACAAGTGTCTTCACAATCACGTGGTTCACTTTGGACATATCAGGCAGAGAAATAACAAAGTATTTCTTACCCTTAATCTATTAGTTATTTATAATATTGCCGTTTATACAACATGTGGATCAACTGCAGAACTGGAACCATTTCACAACCACATCTTGATGTACACTGAGGCCTGGATTATAACCATCATGTCCACGGACCAGCAATGAAAAACAGGGATGACATTTTGCTGCATGTTAAAACTAATTATCTTACTAAACCACTGACTAACATGTATTTATTATTACAATCACAAATAGAAGTATTACAAAAACTACTACAAATTTAAAATGTCATCATATAAAGATTGTTGTGGTTTATCTTTTTTATTCTCTTTAGGTAAGTCTGAAACAAAGAGCCTGGGAGATGGAGCTTATATGCTGTTGCAGTTCCAAAGGATGACAGTTACTTGCCAGACACGAGCCAGACGGCTGGCTGATGATGAGGGGATGCCCAGAAACAGAATGATGCATCCCTCAGACCCACATTAGCTTGAGTTCGTCTCTGGAGTTCCAGCCCTGACCACAGAGCAGCTCCTGGAGCATCATTTACAGCATATGCTGAAGTCAGCGGGAGACCTGGAACAGGTAAACTGACATATTTTACTGCAGCAACAAACCAGCAGGGCACCTACACCAGACAGAAAATTTCCTTCATTCAGAATACACAAAATTAAGATTCTGTTTCTTGTTTACCTAAGCTGCAAATTAGTTTTCACAATATTCCTGTAAATACAAGTAGATATCTATCATGCATGTGTAATCAGGCTACTAATTCCTTAACTGTTGTTATTGTTTTTGACAGACAGCACAGGTACCACTCCAGGTATAATCTCCAGAAGTCAACCAGAAAAGCAAATAAAACAAAGTTTTGTAGCATGTTGTCTGTCTTGCTTTTGGATTTATATGTATTTAGCTTTGGTAATGTTATGACACATAGTTACAAGTTTTAAGCAGTACAATGTGATACAAACCAATTCAATGCTCAACAGTTTTTAAAGTTTTAAGACTCCAGCCCTACCCATTCCCTGTGAGAGCTCATGATTCAGTTTATTATTTTAAAATCCTCAATGTTTAATACATATTTTGAGATATAGAGACCGCTTTTACACTACACGTGCAATTATGATGTGAAATGGCCATCGCCACTGCAGGCCAAAAACACTTCATGACTTTGTCTGGACCTCCACTCCATCAACCTCTCCCTCCAACTGAAACTGCGGATCCTCACACCTTTTACTTGTCTTTTTTTTTATAAACAAAGAGAGAGAGGGGGATGATGTGCAGCAAGGATTCCCTTACTGGAATCAAACCAGGGATGCCGCCATTATGTGGCATGTTCGGTAACCACTCAACTACCAAGGCGCTCTGTTTAATGTTGTATTATTGTTGAAGATGTATTATTATTGCATTGAATTAGTTGCTTTGACTTTTCTATGTATGAAAACTCCTTGTGCAAAAATGTAATAAAGTATACATAAAAACTCAAGGTGCAGTGTATACTTTTTCATGCCCCCAGTACTCCATACTACTTGAACCCACCAAGGTTGGATAAAACAGCAATGTCGCTTTAGCTCAAGTCAGCAGCAGATAGCATGGGATAAATGATCGACATTGGTGTATGCCATACAGTTCCATATCAACTTTATAGTTTATAGTATTTATTGTCCAATTTCACATTCATTATTAGTAGTGAGAGTCAAAATCAAGTGTTTTTTGTCTTCAGATCCATAGGAGGTTTGTGAGCTTCCTGTACTCTCCATAAGTCTTGCTTGCATAAGGAGAGCTTTGTGCAAGTCAGAATGTATGGCCCTGACTGTGGCTCTGAATTATCAGTAGCCTAACCATGCTTTGTACTGATAAATCCATGGTGTTGAAGCAACAGATATATTTTTAATTGCACCTTTTTCTCTCAGCCCGCCCTTCTGTCAGTTTCATCTTAGATCTATAATATTGTCTAAACTATATACTATATATATAATATATGTCATCAAAGTGACAAATAGCAACATGTAGTCATTGAGCGAGAGGATCACACTGCTGCCTGTAGTATTTCTATATTTTTCTATGATCAGCCAGTAGTGCTCGTGCTGTTGAAAATACACCCATAGACCAAACCACCTCTGTAACAAAATATTTTAGGGGAAACGTAACTACAGATATAGTTTTTACTATAGATGTTTGGTGTAACCTGGCAGTGGAGCAGGTAATGTGGTTGAGGAAATTAACCTCACCATGATGCTCAGTTTGAACAGTTAGACAGTTCAAGTTTATACTGTCAAAACTACAATGTGTTTAGAAAAATGAGCATTATTAAAATATGCAGTGTCTACATCCAGTAAAAGAACAGGCCTGCTTAAAATGTGTATTTAGTCTAACAGTTATATTAAACTGAAATTATAACAGCATTTATAATATTATCAAGAATTAGGCTAGGCATATATGATAATCCTGCAGTCCCCATCCCTTTGTTAAAAAAATAACAAATCACCCACTGGGTTTAAGATTAAGAAAAAACCTACGATTTCCGACTGGTCCCTGAAGGCAACATTTCATCTATCAAGGCAGTTCTGGATATTCCCATATGACTTGAACGCAGCATAAAACGACAGCAGGCAGAGGTGAAAAGTCTGGATCATGTTTTCATTCCAGCGGAGGCACACTTGAACGACAAAAGGACATTGTAAATAAGGATCAATAGAGCAGATAGCAGAGCACGTCGAGGTTCTGTTCACGAAGAGACGATATTGATGTTGTTGTTAGCCAACCAGCTAGCACAAGTTGAAATTTGTTAACGCTAGCTAACGGAGGACCCTGTTAGCTAACCGCCACCATCATCGCTCCTAGCCAGCCAGCTGTGCATCGCCCTGTCTTCCTACGATGGGAAACGCAGCAACTGCCAAGAAAGGCAATGAGCAAGAAAGCGGTGAGCACTGTCCAGCTACCCTGTTAGCCATCAAATGTTATTGTGCAGCGTGAGGTTGCTTATCCTGAAGTCAAGTGAAGAGCAGCCTTTAGCAGTGGTTGTCCAGTGTTAGCAGGACAGTACAGGGATATAAGCTAGAGAGAAGAACCATCTTTGGTAGGGCAGTTTATACGATGTGCTAGCTCCCTCGTAATCATTTATGTCTGTTTATCCTTAACTCGGAAGCACCACAGAGGATGCAGCCAGCTAATTATTGTATGTGGCATTTGAGCAAATGGCAGGGTTTATTTCCCACAGCAGTGAATTCAAATGAAGACCGTTTTAATAAAGCTTATACAATTGCCTCTCATTGTAACATTAACTAAAGTTATCAAGGCACCTTGTTTGATTTCTTAAGAGCTAATATCAGCTGCCTGTAGACAGATAACATCAGCAAATGTTGGCTTCTACTATAGCTGCAGTGCAAGGCCTGCTCACAGCTAACAACAGGTACCTGATAACGACTAAAAAGCCAAGTTGACCTGAAGGCTAATTGATGTGGCTAAACCAGGCTAATGACTGTTATACTGCAAGTGTTTCTGGTCTCTGGTGTTGCTTTGTTTTCCAAACAAGGACTGCAAAATGGCTCTCAACAGTTTCCATCCAACCTGGTTAACACTGATGTGTCAAGTCAGCTGTCAACAAGTTTACTGTAAAGCAAAATGTTATGCCTTGATCACTGCTTTCTTACAGTGACATTATCCCACTGTGTTGATGCTGTAACATAAAGAGAAAGGTAGCCCCCTTCCATGTTAGATTGCACCTGTTGAGAAGCAATACAAAGTGCTCAATCAATCACTTACAACCAGTAGCCAGAGGACACTCAGTTGTGTTTAGTGTGTATTTGGCCGTAATGACCCAGCTAATCCACTAAACCGTACCATGCCTAGTGGTCTGTCTGGAGAGCACTGATCTTGACCTGCTTTCTGATTGGCAGTCATCCACACAGTCTCACGGTCTCACGGTCTTGTGACTCAAGCCACCTGTAGTTTCTACAGGGAGGACCTGAGTGTTGTGTACAATTACACCGTGATGCAAACAGCAAGCTGCTTAGAAACATGTTCCAGGTCTCATTTAGATTTTTGTTTTTATCTTTGATGCAGTTAGTGGCCCAAACTGAGTGTAACTACAAATACCAGCATCCCATAAAATAACAAGAATGCAGTAGGAGGGTCAGTTTGTATGAGTGACATTAGACATAGGAGAAAGCTGTTTGAGGAACTGCATTGTTGCTTTTTTACCACCAGAGAGCATGATAACCTGGACATAATTTGCCTCTATGTTAGTCAGTGGGTGTAAGAGACCTACAGTTAGTTTCCTTATCAGCACTCTGAATGCACCATAGCTGTGCAATGTTTTTGGCAAAACATTCAGAGGCTGACCTTTTTAGTTTGCTATTCATAATTTGTGTACGTCTAGTCAAAACAAAATCACCATTTGCATGCACGACCTATAATTGCTTTCAAGTGACATGGCACAGAAAAAGTCAACATACAGTTGGTCACTGAAACTGAAGTAGAGTACTTGAACAGGAAGCTTAACTTTATGTGGTTAGCCAAGCATTGCAGTGTGCTCGGCTGCATACAGGAAGCTAGTCTCACTTGTTGGTCTGTAGTCTGAAAACGGTGACTTTGCTTGCAAGCCGTTTCTCTCAAACATCAGGAAATTTGTCTTAAAATGGCCCAGGGAAAGGATCAATCCTTAGCCAGCCGTCTTTTTCACATATGTCGTAAGAGTAGCCAGGAGCACAAAGGACAAGAGAGTGAGGTGCCTCATATCTCTGAGTTCACCATCTTGTGGGATAAGTTGAGTAAGTGCAGTGCTACTTTTCCATGTAAAATTAGTCCATCAACATCTGTAGCTCTTGTTTTCAGGACAATTGATTAACATTAAGTTTATTCAGAAGTAGTATGCTACTCTATTATTATTATTTCAGTAAGTTTGAAAAGCCTTTAAGTTTGATTATGTAGTTTTTTGCATGTACATAAACAACAAGCAGCAGCCTGGTTTCACAAACTTTTTTATTATTTAGAGTTTCTTCTTACTTTGTGTTTGGATTCAACAGAGACATCAGTAAAAGCAGCTTAGGTGTAACACTTTGTAGTCCAGGCCATTTGTGGAGCTTCAGTTGCTTTCTTCATCTTAATATCTATGTCCTGTCATTTTTCTGTGCACAGTGTTTTGCAAATTATGAAACGTGCTTACAATGTCTTTTCAATCATTGTTGCTTTTCCTTCCTTGTTACAAATGTTTGTAGTTTATCAATATTTTTCAGTGTGTTCTTCAATACTTTGGAAGAGTCAGACCTAAATATAGAACAGAATTGAACCCTAGTGAACAGAAATATCCACCTGTTGTAGTAAAGCATGCAAATGTTAAGAGCTAACTAAAAATGAATATGCTGTTACCAAGTCATATAACTGATTCCCCTATCTATTGTTTACAGCTATATTTTTCTGAGACATTGGGTGGAAAATAGTCTTTTCTTTTCCCCAGATGATCTTGTTTTAATGTAGTGTAATTTCTGCCAGGTGGTATAGGGATTCTTTATGTTGTCTACTTCAGTGTCATTTTGTTGTGTGTTGCATTGAATCCACTTGAATCTCTAATGTTCTTGTTTTTAAACACTTCATAAATGTTTCTTCCTCTCTTTCTCTTCTCCATCATTTCCATCCATGTGGGTGAATGTTCCTGCAAACCCTTGGTGAACTGTAGAGACTTTTGGTATGCTCATTTTTCCATGAGACATCCTAAGTCACAGAGAGAATGTTAGGCTTGAGTTATATTCTGTCTAAACATTATAGAGATTGAGGTTAATTTGGCTATGCATCATCTACCTATACAGCAGTACTTCAATGCTAGTTATGCATTTAAATCAGTGACTGCCCACCAAAGTTCTCAACACACTAGATACCTGCCGTGACTCTGTGACTTTGGACATCTCATGTCTGCTGTGACTTTCACAATGCTGTCTTTCTAATGCCTGCACTGTAGCCTCAGTTGTGTTCTGCATTTTGTCCTTACTCACTTTACTATTCTTCCTATTATTATTATTATTATTATTATTATTATTATTGCCTCTCCCCTTCCCCTTTACTCCCGCCTACACCTGAAAGGGATGCAGAATAGCTTTTTTTTTTAATTGGCTGGTTCTGTAAAGCCCACAAGAGCTCTTTGCATCACTTTATTCATTAAAATTTCCTGCTTAGGCGTGTGGTTTTGTTCAGGAGGAACCTTATCTTTTGCTGTTTTGTCAAGTATAGCCCTCCTCCCCAGTACTTGACATATGCCTGACCTTTTAAAATGCATTTATCCTGAACATGTGAACTTTGTTTATTTTTTTCTGATCGCATTAAACTGCCCTGGTTTGTTATTGCCCCCTCAACATGTCATGACAGCATTTGAGTGCCAAAATGCTAATTGTTGTTTTACAATTTCCTCTTTTTTTTTATAGTGAAAGAGTTCTTAGCTAAAGCCAAAGAAGATTTTTTAAGAAAATGGGAGTGTCCACCACAGGTAACATGATCAGTATTTCTCCATAAGTACTTTCTTTTTAAGAATTAAGACTATTATTTCCCTCAATACTCTGGGCTCAGCAGTTCTTGTATGAGGCAAAATGATTCAACGTTTTGGAAGATAGCGCCTAGCCACTTCCTTCAGTTCAAAATAGCACAGATCTTGTTGACTTGAATGCAGGCTGATTGTGTAATTGAACTGTGTGTCCTTAAGAGGCATTTACTCTTTAACATCTCAATCCAGCTACAAGTGTCAAGGAAAACATAATGATTAATTAGTAGTATATACAAGAGCTAAAAGTATAACAAACTTGCAAGTAGAATTAGAGCATTTCAATCATCAGTTTGCTTTTGCTTTCGCACTTCTCCTGACAATGTGTTTCCTCAGAGCACAACGGGCCTGGATGACTTTGACAGGTTCAAGACTCTGGGTACTGGCTCATTTGGGCGAGTTATGCTTGTTAAACATAAAGGAACAAACCAGTTCTACGCCATGAAGATCTTGGACAAACAAAAAGTAGGTGCATGGTTTTAAAGACAACAGTTGACCCTCTCACAAGAGCTAATAATGTAAATTAGGGTAGGTAAGCAAACTTCGGCACGCTTGACAAATGCGGTAAATACATGAATCTTGTGCATCTCACAAAAGGAAATGGAACACTTCCTCTCCTGTGCTTGCCTTTATGTTATCATTAAAAACCTCAGAGGCATTGCACATTTCGATCTTTTAAATACTGATGTGAAAGTCGTAGGAGGTGTCCTCAGTGCGGTGCTTGTCTATCAGTATTCTGTTCACTTGAATTTCGCACAGTTTAAATAAAGTAAACCCCTCTGACTTTCTGTTTCGGCTTCACCACTAAGACTTTCCTTTTGTTGCATATGGTTTCTTATGTGTTCACCTCATTGTATGGCCTCTCAGTTTGTATGCTCGCCTCTTATTGTTCAATCGCAGAGGTCCTAAAGAATCATAGTGTTTTTTTGCAGATTTGAACCCATTTACTAAACATCATGTACTGTATTTGTCACATTTCCGCTGACCAATGTATGCCATAGTCTTGAGGTTTTTGAATGTGTTTTTACTGCTTTCCAGGCAGGCATGAGTTCACATCTACAGCAGATATTTCACTACAGTATGCAGAAGAACTTTCAGAGACTTTAAACTTGCCTGAGATAGTTAGTTCATTGCAGTAAACATGTTGGCCAGGTATTATAATATCGTGTGGTAATGCACTTGATTGAGTTCGTGTGTGAGTGTCGGTTGTGCTGGCATGCTAGTCTGACATATCACACTTAAGAGTCACACTTAAACCACTGGTCTTTTTTAAAGCAAAGCGTTGCCAAATAAAGATGAACTTTGCCATGATGTTCGTGTGGGGTTTTTTTGGCGTTTTTTTAAATGATTGTCATCTGAGTTTTACTTTCTGACAGTATAGTAGTTTTCTAAGATCTTGCTACTTGGTTTTTCAGGTGGTGAAGTTGAAGCAGATAGAACACACACTAAATGAAAAGAGAATACTACAGGCTGTCTCCTTCCCCTTCCTCGTCAGATTGGAGTACGCTTTCAAGGTATGAGCTTGCCTCCAAAAAATCAGCCAACTAAATGTAAACAACAGAGTAACCATAACCACATTATACATTATACCATTATTTAGCTGACGGGTGGTATTTATTCTCCACCATGTGATCAGTTGTTTTGGCCCTACTTATAGTTTCTTGCTTTGTTTTAACAGGACAACTCAAACCTCTACATGGTGATGGAATATGTGCCCGGTGGAGAGATGTTCTCACACCTCAGACGCATTGGAAGGTTCAGGTGTGGAGTAGATACAATTTATTTTAAGTATTTAATTTAATTTTTGGCAGTGTTCTTTGAACCACTCAGAACTGGACAGAGGTTCAGCTGGTCTGGCAATTTTGTGGTTGAAATGGCTTGGGACAGATGTAATTTTGAGTCAGCTGTACATGATTCAGTTCAGTCATTCACTCAAAAGATACTTGTTCATATATTGCACCCATGTCTGACTGTCCATCCTCCCCTCTTTCAGTGAACACCATGCACGATTTTATGCAGCTCAGATAGTACTCACCTTTGAGTACCTCCATTCTTTAGACCTCATCTACAGAGACCTGAAGCCTGAAAATCTGCTCATAGATCAACATGGCTATATCCAGGTACACAACTGAACTATTTGCGCTCCCCTATTGGTAAGCAAGAGAGGGGTCAGAAACATTTTGCCCTCACTCATCAGTTGCTGTTAGAAAACAGCCAATAATTAAAGTGTGCAGCTACTGCATATGAGTATGAAGACGGGTAACACTGAAAAATACCAGGCAGTTCATGTCAAATTTGTTCCACATAGCCTTGATTCAAGTGTTTAGAACATGTTAAGTGTGCCCTTACTGATTTCATAATGTTGCTGTTGTTGTTTGGTCAGGTCACAGACTTTGGCTTTGCCAAAAGAGTAAAAGGCAGGACCTGGACATTGTGTGGAACTCCTGAGTACCTGGCTCCAGAAATCATCCTCAGCAAGGTGAGCCATTCATATCCAACAGAGCCCATATACGTATTATTACAGTGCAGTACAGTAACACGTGTGGACAAAAGTACTAAGACAGTAACATGTTTTTCATTGTTTTTGCTCTGTACTCCAGCACACACATTTCAAATGAGACAATAACTCAGAGGTGTGGCTGCTGACTCTCGTCTTTAAGTGTCTTCACATACATACCAGAAGAAATGTGGCCTTTTTTATGCCTCCAGTTTTATGACAACATAATGTATAGTGAAGGCAAACAATGAGCTGACAAGGAGAACAAAATACTTTTTGTAAAACACTGGATTGCCCCTGATTGGTCAAGTCAGTCACCTGACCTCAGCCCAACTGAATGTGTATTTCACTTGCTGACTGAAGACCTGACTGAAGTCAAAAAGCCTTTGAACCAAGCAGGAATTGAAGTTGACTGCAGTGTAGGCCTGGCAGATCATCACATCACCTCACTAGAGAGAAGACCAAGGGTCTGCTGATGTCTTTGAGTCATACACTCAGACTGACTGTAGAAGATAAGAAATTAAATATCAAATTTGATCATTTTATTAAAAACTTTTACCCTAAAAGTGGAGGATACAATTTCCATGCTGGTCATCTGATGTGGATCTGAAAACCACAAATTAAAGCCAAGAGTCAGCACTTTAACCTCATGGTTGTTCTATTAAAAATACAATGTACTATAGTACAGAACCAAGAAAACATAAATGTACCACTGCCATATATTTTAAGGCTTTCTGATTGTCATTGCAGGTTGTCATTCAAAGTAGTTTTCCATCAAAACTCTTTGGATCACAGCCAAACAAGTACAGCCATTTTAAATTAATTGAATTTTCTGTTTCTCTCAGGGCTACAACAAAGCTGTGGACTGGTGGGCACTTGGAGTCCTTATCTACGAGATGGCTGCTGGTTACCCTCCCTTTTTCGCTGATCAGCCAATCCAGATCTATGAAAAGATTGTGTCTGGCAAGGTAGACAGAGAACGCCACAAGTCTTAGAGTTTAAAACTTTCCACTTAAATTTCAATCACAAATGCCAACTTGATATTGTTTATACATTTTTTTTACTGCGATTTGGTTTACTGTTAATGAGCACACTATTGAAGGGTTCCATTCCTCCTTTTCCCTTCTGCAGGTACGATTTCCATCTCACTTTAGTTCTGACCTGAAGGATCTGCTGAGAAATCTTCTCCAAGTAGACCTGACAAAGAGATTTGGGAACCTGAAGAATGGTGTGAATGATATAAAAAATCACAAGTGGTTCTCCACAACAGACTGGATCGCCATCTACGAGAGAAAGGTAAGTGTAGATTTTACTGTTGAATTAAGTACCAGCATATCAATCTACCAGGTGATTGAATACCAAATATTTATTGTGTCAAAACATATTTCTGAATCCAGAACCATAGGACATGTAGTTTTTGTTACTGTCCATTATTTGGTTCCTGGTCTTTTTTATAGAAAGTTGTCATGTTAAAGAGATCTGTAAGTGCCACTATTGTGCCTCATGTTTGAGTGTTACTGATTTTATTTTCATTTAAAATTGAAGTCTCTCTAAAAGTCATTCATTACATCAATTTAGGAAATGTATGCACAGGTTTCCCTCCACTGCATGTTTCTCTGAAATATCACATAGCAGCTATGCTTTTTACATCTGGACACTTGGTTGTTTTTGTGCTCGTACTCCCTCCGCCAAATGCTTGTTTCCCTCTTAGAAAAAAGTCTTTAAGATTGCTCTCTCCGAAAGACGTGGGTTTTGTCAGTCCATTTGTAAATAATATCAGGTGATACCAATCAACCAATTGCCTAGCACGTGAGTGCTCTTACTAAATGATATAAAGTATAAAATAGTATAAACACAAATGATGAACAGCAATTGAACACATCATAATATCCCAGTTGGAATAATAACAATGAAACATACGATCTTATAACTGAGCTCCCCCCTTCCCCAAGGACCCATGGAACAGTTAATGTAGACTCATTGGATCAAACACGTGACATGTTTAAATTAAACTCTACTGCCCCATTTATACAAGTTGTTGATTGTTCCATGTAAATGATGTCAAGAAAAGTTAGAACCTGTTGTCAGATGGTCAAAATGTGCTGGAGCTTCCAATATACAGCAATCATTTCTTAGCTGCTGTTGGACCTTAAAGCACTGTACACCTCAGATATTAAGAGGGCCTGAAACTAAGAAATAAAATTAAGAATCAAAACCGGTATGGTCGCATGCACCGTCAATTTGGAGGCCACACCCTGCTAGAATTGGGCGACAGGCAGGCATTCCCATGTCATGTAGAGAAATGTGCCAGGAGGTGTTAACAAGCACAAGGTGCATGAGGCATCAATAATAACTATCAGGAGTCGGGTGAGTCCTGTACACAAAATTATAATGAATCTGCTGACGGCTGGGATTGCGAGGGCCAGATTAATATTAGCCATGCCCCAATCATGCTCCAACTCCAGAACATCCCCTCTCAATATTCTGTCTAACGTGAACATTTTGTAGGAGGCTTTAATAAAATACAGCTACAAGACATCTTCTTTTTGTGACACTCAAGCATTTGCAACAGGTGCTGCCATGATACGCCAACATTGTGTGCCTTGAGCGCTGCCCTAAGCTGTACATAAAGGAAGAAGGATGTGCATAACCTGCCTGTATCTTTTACTAAATAATTGATAACACAAAAGTGAACACTGTGAACCTTAATGGGAAATGATTTATTACCTATAAATAACATCAGCCCCTGATTTACATGCATTAATAATTGTTTTTTTTTCTCTTAGGTTGAAGCCCCCTTCTTGCCAAAGTGCAGAGGACCAGGAGACACAAGCAACTTTGACGACTATGAAGAAGAAGACATTCGTATCTCACAAACAGAAAAGTGTGCAAAAGAGTTTGCTGAGTTCTAGTGAGTGGGCAAGAGTCCCATCTGGGCTCACATGTTTTGGGATATTTGCACTCTCCTGAGGGTTAAGGTGGAGCTGGGGCTGTCAAGTGTTCAAAACAAATGCCTAGTTCCTTCATTACACACAGCTGAATGAGGTCCTTCTTGCCATGATATTGCGTGCAGTTAGCACTAACCTATACACAGGCACATTATGCAGACACCCCTTGTGCTGCAACACAAAAATACTAGACCACGTTCACATCCTCTGTCCTCTTTGTTTTTTTATTTTGTTTTTGTTTTTTCTATGTTTGCCACTTTTAAATATCCTCCCCGCTCCTGGTTTCAATTCAAGTAATTGTTTAAAAAGCAACATGAAAACTAATATTATGCCCGCTTTCAAGTGGCACAAAGAGTGATTGATTGTACTAGCTGGTATTGCACATATTGTGATTTTAAGCTTTGGGAAAATTGAAGGAATTTTTTTTTTTTTTTTTTTTTTGGCTCCCGACATTGAGTTTTAGCAGTTATCTATCGTCTGTTACATACCTGAGTGTGTTTTAGGATTCCGTTTATTATTCATTAATCATCAAACATTAACTGTTACTCATCATTCTGGTGTCCTTAAGGCCTAGAACCGTGTATTTGTGCATATAGAAATATATATGAGACATAAGATTTTCAAAAGCTTTGTGTTTGTTAAAGCATGACCAAATCTCAAGTGAAGGAAAAGAAACACTGATGACTTTTTTTAAGTTTCTTGGTTTCAGCACTCGGGCATTCAATTCTGGAGCAGATGGATTTACAGTGACAAGTGTTATGATGAAACAGAATCTTGTCAGTGCTGTATTAGTTGATCAATTGTAGCATTTGTTTTATCCATATCCGGTCACAGGGCGTTTCCTTTTACCTCAGACTAGGTTGTGGTATTAAGTGAATGGAATGAGATGATATATTTTTCAGGTACAACTCTGTCACAAGTATGTCACTCCTCACAGTAGGTCATGGTCTTTGGCACATCCAAAAATATATGAAGCGCGTTGGCATAGCATTTTTCAGGACATTGCTGAAAGCTGAAAGGTCAATTGTCATTGTGGATGCAAAACAGTGTTGATCACGTGGACATAATTTGTCCAGTCTGGCTTTTCGATTTTGTTTTTAAAATGCTTACTGCGCTTTAGCAGCGCACTTAAGACATTGTGTAACTGCCATATTTGTTTAATTTTCATATATTTTTGCATGTTTGTTACGTTTGTACAGCAGTGTCACAACAAGGTAATAGTACCCTAAAAGTGTTCCCATCTTTTTTTGTTGTTTTTTGTTTTGTTACCTTGAATTGTTTATTAGGCCTTGGACATTGATGCATTAGATAGGCAATTTTTATCTCAGTGACATATTCCTCTGCATAATCCCATGAAAACAAAACTAAACAATTAACCATGAAACGATAACAGCAAACTGAAATATCATAACCTTAAAATATTCATTCATATTGGTCACTACGTGGTTGAACCATCTACTTACTGCAGCTATAACTTGTAGTCTCTTTGCATCACTTTCCAAGCAATGTGCACACTGTGATGGAGCAATATTTGCTCATTCTTCCTCGCAAAATTGCTTAGGCTGAGTCAGGTCAGTTAGAGAACGTTAATAGACAAAAACATTGGCACACATTTTCATAGGGAATATGGTCAAGAGGTTGACTTTTGAAGAACATTTTTGTCATTGTAAACCACTCCTGTTAAGTTATTTTCACACATATTTAATACATATTCTCCCCTTGAGAGGAATATAGGTTTTTATAAGGGATTTTTCTGTACTGGGCACCATTTATTTCCCATTAATTCTAACACATTGCCTGTCCTTGCTGCTGAAATGTAGTCCCTGCCTCTGCAGACTCCTCATAGGCATGACAGGTTGACTTTGTATTTAACAGGTGTTCATACAACCTGTTTGTCAAATGTTTCAACATCTACAAGGCCAAGCTGTCTGCCTGTTGAACTTCCACATGTCAGAAAAGTCCTGACTGATCCTGCTTTTGTGAACTTTTGAGAGAAATTTGTCTTTGTCTGCTTCACACAGGGCGGTCAGTTTAAGATCATTTCTGCAGGTCGGACACTCAGGGTTATGTGGAAATCAAAGTTTTACATTTCACTCCTTGTTGTAAACAATAATGCGTTGTTGACAGTCATTTAATTTAAAGTCTCATGAGTCTTCTGAAGTTATTAATCATGATTTGACATTATTTGTGCTCAAGTCTTTGTAGATGTGGGAAAAAATGCAATTTAATCAAGTTCAACAATCTTTGACAACCAAATGTGAAAAGGTTTGGAGACTGAACGCTTTTTTAAGGTACTGATGTACTGTGTATGGATATTGGCTATGCCTGAATTTCCTTTTTTTTCCCTAGATTGAGCATATTGAGCAATGTTTCATTTCGCCCTAATTTCATTTCAAAGGCACAACAGTTTCTTATGCTATTTTTATTTATATTTGTCTAATGAAATTGCATTTCAAATGGTAGTTCTCAGTATGTATAAGGAGAAAAATGTTTTATTCACAAAAGTGTTATAAACAGTGAATATTATTATTTATTTGTATTTTATTGTTAATTTGCCCTTATTAAAATGAAAACATTTATTGAAGTAAAGACAGACATTCACCAGAGTTAATGCACATTGATGCCTCTCATGCCTATTTTAAAATGGTAGCCTTTTTAATTTCCTTTTTTTTGTTTTTCTTTATCCTTTTATTGCTTTACTAAATTACGTTTATTTGAAGGGAATTCAACATTATTTCCCCAGTTTGGTATGATAAGGTGAACAGAATGTAATTGTGGATCCATGATATGTTTTATTTGGACAAAGTCTGAAAACTACACCTGGGAATTCAGCATGTTTCAATCCAAACTGCCTGTGTGTAAATCTTCCCAGAAACTGTGTAGGAAATCCACAGCTCTTATGTGTCATTTATCCCCCCCTCCATGTGTGTAATAATGTTTGTCATATGTGATGTAAATGATGGCACTTTCCCTGAGCCTCTTCACACTCAGTGAAAATCAGTTTGAGTTCTTTGTAGTTAGTCACACATGCCAGTATGGGATCAATAATCTGAGATCTGTGTTTGTATTTAGTTTGTGGGATATTTTGCACATCATTTAGAAGGCTTACACGTTTTTTCTCACCCATATTTACTTGTGTTTGCAAGGGGGATATTCTTTGCTGTAGCAGATTTTATGTAACAAAGGATATGTCACTATAATAAATTCTTTTTATCAAAAATCAGACTTGCTTGTGTTTAATGTGATCACATTTTCCTGTATGTGTAGAAATGTTAGTCAGGTGGATCAAAAATGTAGACTACAAACGCTAGCGTTGAAAGAACTTCATTTCCCATGATCCTCTGCTGTCATGTGGGCGAAGGAAGCTAAACCGATGAAGAGAAGCTAGTTGGATTTACTTGATTAAATCTTTATTTTTATCAAGTGAATCTCGCCCTTTAGTCCCTTGTAAAATATAACTAGCTTGGACGAACTGTTGTTGTCAAGCAGGAATCCTCTAAAATAAGGTAACTATTAAATTTTGTATTAGCAAACCCAGCTAACTACCCCTGTAAGCTAAACACGAAATACGACGAGAAAGCGATTAAATATTACTCATCGCCATTTAGCGTAATGGTATTGCTGATTTTTATCTGCGAGTGTCGTTTTTGAATTTTGGCTGTGTACGTGGCAATTAAGGTAATTTCGTGATTTTGTGTAACGTTATACTGCTATTTTCTACTGCTATATTTTATTCAGCTAACAGCGTGAGTTTTTTAATGGGGGGCAGTCGTCATTTTTACACACTGCAACGCTTACTGACATAACACCAGCTTTGTTTTGCTTTTTTCTGGTGTGTTTACGCTGGTTTTGGGCTTAGTGCCTATTTCTCCCTATTTTAACAGTGATATTATATCAGTGGTATTCCGGAGTGGAAACGTCCGGTGGATGCCAGAGTGAAAGAGAAACAATGATGGTGTTTGATCTGCCGACCCACTGAGCTCCCCGAGATAAAACATCTGATGAAAATTAACTGCAACGTTACAGATTGTAAGTCTGATTTTGCCACTGATGGTTAAATGGCTGCTGTTATGTCACTTAGACACAGTCAAACTATGGTTTCTGTTTGACAGTAATCACAGTTTGAACCACGTGAAGTTGGTTGACATGGTTTTGTTTTCCTTCTGTGTCTACTCAGATCAGGAACTTGTTTGAGGCCAAAAAAAAGATCCAAATGAATGTAAATAAGTGTAATGAAAAAGATCCAGCTGTTTTAACGACAGATGTTTTGTTCACAGCTGGCATGGAAGACAAGGCAAATGGCTCTGCTGACACCAAAAGGTACTATTTCATATTAGTATAAGTATATATATAAATATTGTTTTTAGAGGTGTAAATCACAAGTTTCTTCAGGATAAGATAATATATCGATTCGATTCAGGAGGCAACAATTGATATGAGACGAAAATCACATGCAAATTTAACACACTTCATCACTTCCATTCACATCAAATCACAAAAAGCAACTAAAATATCATTTGACATTTTTATTTCTGAGCTCAACCAGACATTTAAATGAAAAACAAAAAAATGAAAATAGATCTGTTCATTATAAAGTGCCACATTTTGATATATTGAGCTTTAAAATGTTCACACACTATAGAAGAATATTTGAGTTACTATTTTTATATATTAAAGCAGGATTTTTGCCTCTCTTTGAAAAACTGTGTTGTCTGCTGTGCTGCGGAGGAAAAACAGGAATGTCAATATCAATGTGTGTCTTAAAGATGATGATCGCTGTTTTAATTTTTTCATCGATGCTATTGGCTCATTGATTGATTTAGTGTGAGTGCACATTATGATGAGACCATTCAATGTGACCCCACAGCCCAGTGGAGAACGGTCAGCTGCCAGACCCTGCCAACTGGGGCGTTACCGATGTCGTCAATTACTTCAAAGCAACAGGGTTCGAGGAGCAAGCCACGGCTTTCCAGGATCAGGTTGGAGTTCTCTTTCTGCTGAAAATTCCTGTCACGTGATGACTAGAAAATTAGGATGTCTTATCAAAAAATTCTCTCTCTGCCTGACAGGAAATCGATGGGAAATCCCTGCTCCTGATGACCCGTAACGATGTCCTGACGGGGCTGTCGATAAAGTTGGGCCCTGCACTGAAGATCTATGAGTACCATGTAAAGCCGCTGCAAACTCAACACCTGAAGAGCAACGCCTCGTAGCACCGCAGGCCGTCCTAACACCCACCTCAGTGACAATCATCATGTCAGGCAACTCCAGGTTAGCTGCTAACTCACAAAGACTCCTCTGGCCACAGTGGCACCTTAACAGGATCTATTTGAATGCTGTATGTTTTATAAGTTTATAACTGTGGACCCGAGAAAATGGGTTGCACATGGGGTCCACTCAGCTGTTTACCCTATCAGCCATTCTTATTTCTGCAGCTTGAGAAGTGTATTTTATTTTTGTGTGTGTTTTATTTAAAACAAGAAAATTTATGGATGAGGTCCTTCAGGTATGATTTTTGTGTGCGCGTACGTACATGTTCATGTTTGTGTGTGTGCGCGCGCTCAAAGTGAATTAACCTATGTTGGTTTTAAAAAAAAGTATTTGTATATAAGATTATATATAGTTGAAAACTGTGTTTGACCTGTCGTACCTGAACACTTTGATACATGCAGAACGTTTTTCTGATGCATCCTATTTTACCCTAAAACAAGTTTTTATGCTCTAAACTGCGCAGCTGAGTCCTTGAGTCGTCCTTAGCATGTAACAATGAAGCATTTTGTTTTCCCAGACAAAAGGAGCCATCTGAAAGCCTTTCTGTTCCTGCACACCTACATTATCTAGGCTCAAGGCTCTTGATATGGAAATATTTATGTGTATATATTCTTATTATGTTCCTACATGTGGTGCTTTCAGCATTGTCACAAAGACAACTGTGTTGAAGTGTGTATGACCAATGTATATGTGCAACATAACACTGGAGTTTGAATATCTGAATCAAAGATTTGCAATAAATGGTGCTCTTTTCTCACCAAAGAACAATATTAGTGTATGAAGTTATTGATGATGGTGATTTTTATTTAGGTGAATTTTCAAATTACATGATCAAAAGATAAAATCATGTTTGGTGTTACTTTAAAATTTCCTATTTATCTATGCAAAACTTGCTTAGATCCACATGACATCAGAGTTGCTTCTCTATTAAATAGCATATTCAGGTCGATATTTAGATCACATTAGCAGCTTTGTCTGGATTTGTGATTTCTTCACAGCCTGGCTCGCTGTTTCCTGCACACTGTCCCTGTGATGTTTCCTGAGGGGTTATCGAGGGGTAGAAGAACCTGTTAGGGGAAAAAAGGATGTCAGTAGCCAAATAATTTCACGGTTAAACACCTTGAAAGATAAATTGTAACAGCTTACTTCGTCTTTGTTACTGAGGCCCATTTTTGTCATGTCTATGGTGAAGTAATGCTGGTTGGGCATGACGATCTCAATTTCCTCCACCTGAAAGACAAGTGTATTTAACTGTCTGAGTTTTCTAGAATACATTGACTATATATAAATACTTTATTATATACAGTCAATGATGTTCTCTAGAATTTAGCCTAGTTTACTATAGTATAGTTTTACTGAAGGTCTTTGTTTTTGTGTGTGCACAAGAAGGAAGGTAGAGAAAAATGTAGAAGACAAAAATTATTCAACATACATCTATGCCTTTATTATTGTTTGAATAGTAAATTGGAGTTTATCTGTGTAGAAAGTGTGTCAGAATGACAGATTTCATCCCTGATTTTATAAATGAAAAAAAAGGTTTCTCAATCCACAAGTGATTGTGAGTACATTATTCTGTTAGTGTAACATATGGGCCTACCTCAGGAATTCTATCCAGGACCAGAACTTGTGTCTCATAAAGGGTCTTCTGCACAGATGGTGAGTACTGGCCGCGATCATAGGGGCCAGCAAACTTCTCAATAATTGTTTCCTTAACACATTTCCTGTAAGTACAGTGATATGGTGATCATTAGATTTACAAAATAGGTGACTTCAGACACCTATAATGAAGATGTGCAGTTAATATAGTGTTTTCCTTTAATAAGTCATTAACTGATCACTTACCATGCTGCATCAAAATTGACATCCCGAACCTTGTTGTAGCGCCACCTAGAGTAGACCGCGGTGCAGAAACACCTGTCGTCAGTGTCTTGCAGCGTAGTGAAGCGGTCTCGGTGGAAACCCTTAAAACCAGACTGAGTAGTTTTCAACAACGTCATGTTCTTCACCCCACTGTGAATCACTGGGACTCCTGTGAGGGTCAGAAAGTGTGGAATAATCAGAAACATCACAATACAGACAGACTAAAGGAGCCCCAGGAGCTTCTTCATTGACAGCAGTAGAATGAAAGCAGACCTCAGCCTTGACCAAGTATGTACCCTGCTCATTTGTCTAAACAACATCCGCTTCAAATACAAACGTGGTATGTCCAGAGGGAAGCTGGGATGTTAAATTCTGAAGTCCTTTACCATGTTATAGGACATTTTTAAAATCATCTCAAAAGAAAAAATGTGTTTGTGTGTCTGTGCGTGCGTGTGTGTGCTTACCTCCAAGATCCTGTTCAACATCACAGAAACGATGAGCTTCTGGGCTGTAGATAAATGCATGAGCGTGTTCTACCCCGTTCTGAGAAAGAGAGAAAAGTGTGCATTTTTGTCCATTACTCACTGACATTCACACTCAATAACATGGCTAAAACAATATAAAGTTTAAAGGATATTTCACATGTTTGAACAAGTCAAAAGAAATACAGTAGTTGAACAGTATGGGAAATACATTTGTTCGCTTTCTTGCTGAGCGCCAGATACCACTTTCATAGTACATATGGTCTGTACACAAATTATGAATGCTGGGACCAGTTACCAGGCAACAAGTGGAGACTACAGGAAATTACTGGTCAGATGTAGTCCAGCACATAACCCCCGTGAAACAATGAGTTGTCGTTTTTATACATATTTCCCAAAATGACTGGCTGAAAAGCAGTGTTTCTTTGTTCTCTGTTGTTGAATGTTCTAAGTCTCTTTCCGCTTTTGGCCAGAATCACTGATGGGTACTCTAAGATATGTGCTTTTTTGTTTTTTTGTTTGCACTGTTAACCACACCCATCAATGATGTCACTGGGTCCTGAAGTTACTCTTTAAGATGCTCTTTAATTATGGTGCTGCTTTAATAGTTTGAATCAATAACACATTACTGATAATAAAATCAGATCTGATGTTTTCAGATGTCATAGCAGGAGAAGCACATGTGGAGCTAATAACAGTAATTACCTGTTGTTACCATTGTTACCATCATTAGTTCAACCTGCACATTTCCAGCTATGACAAGTAAAATTATAATACTGTAATATATTTACCTTCTCCAACTTTCTCCATGGAGCCTCCTCCATGCAAACCTTGGCCCGCAGCACATGGTTGAAAGAGGTCAGAAAATGATGACAGATATCCAGGGAAAACTGCTCAATGTTCTTCACCTGGACACAAAAAGTGATGGAAATATGGGAATTTAACTCTCAAAAAAGATTTAGTTATGATTGAGTAGAAGTTGTCATAATAAGACAATTGTAGTAAAAATAAAATTGCTGAGTAAAGTCCTAACTAGATCGATTAGTGTGTTATGAGTTCTGGATAGAGAGAGGTTTAGTTGTGACTATATAATCAATTACCTGTACACAGTTACCCTGAACTTAAGTTGTATTATTTTGTCTAGTATTTGTGTAGTATCCTCTGTATTTCCTATATTCCTAATTTAATTTAACTGGAAACCACCCCCAAAATAAATTAAGAAAAGGAATTATAATGATTGCTTTGGACCTCAGAGTTTCATCCAGCTGCTGCTACAACTACAAAGAACTTTCTTCTCCTGAATGTAGATAAGGGAATTTAATGCTCTTGCACCCTGAGAAACAAAAGTCACTCCTGATGATATTTTTAATTAAATTATCAGGATTTACAGGAAGAAAAATCCTGAGCTTAACAATTACCGGTGGCCTATTTGTCAACAAATATATTAATGACATCACTAGGGTCTAATGTCAATTTCATGATGTGGGTAGCATAGCGTTGTGTACTATTGTTGACGGTGACACTTAAATGCCAGGTTGTTTTAAAAAAATGTATCATGGTTTCTGACAACTTACACTCTGGCCTTTGCCTCCCTATATTGACATTGTATCTACAGTATTCTAATTTGAAAGTGTTTTTTATAATGTATTAGATTGATGAGCTCCCATTACTAAACCTATGGGCTGGGTTGAGTAATGTTGCTTCAGGCCTCAGAAACTTTTAAGGTGTTGAATGTGTTACTGGATTATACAATCTCTCTTGTGTCAATGATGTCACGTTATTGTAATAAATGTAGTATATTCTTAGGTCATTAGCATACATTGCAATATATTGTACCACTGCTTTTTATAAATGTGCAACATAATGGTGACAGACACATATGTTGCACAGTCTTTCAAACTCACTCACTCATAAAAATAAGAATAATCAAATACAAGTGTGGTGATGAGGTCACTGGGGTCAGAAGCTACATTATATTAATATGCTAGTTATGTCCGTCAAAAGAGGCTGGCAGCCTACCCCTTTGATCTTGGCCAGGGCATGGACAGTGTTCTTGATGGTGTCGGTGGGGATGATGTCTGAGTTGTCTCCATACAGATAATCCTTGCGTGAATTGAGTGTGAGCTCCACATCAGCCTTCAGCTCGACAATGTCGTGGTGGGTGCCCTGTCTCCTGATGAACAGCACCTTCACTATGTTCTTGCCGTAACCTGTTCGTACAAACTCCACATTCTGCACACACACAAGCAAAGTCACTGACATGCCACACTTGAACAGGTGATTATGTTACCTGATGTTTTTATGCCATGTGTGTGTATGCTTTTATGCCGTGTGTGTATGTTTTTAATTTTAAACTCTATGCTGACTTTTAAACATATACTGTTTAATGTGCTACATTTTTCTGTTATTGTGCAGTTTGTAGATTGTGTGAACATGAGCTGTTGAAGGCATATTTTGATAGAAATATGAATTTCGTGTGATTACCGATTCCTGATTCATGCTTGAGCATGATTATTTTACATAAAATGAATTCCCTTCAATAAAACTTGCACAAGATGGTAATATCATATCATGAAATTTTCAAATTGATATTGTCTATAATGTATATACTTTACCATCTAATATCCACTGTGAGAGGAATAAGATATATGATTATAAAACTTAATATTTTGATATTAGTTTGTAACATAAGTGTTTGACAGTGGTTTAGAGTTCTAACATGGCTTGGCCCTGTGGTCACTGACCCCAAAATGAGATAAACTTAGTGCTGAATCTTTTAGGTAGCCTCTGATAATCAAAACAATAATCTTGTTCTGTGTTTCAGAAATTGTAATGTTATGTATAACATGCTGAGTTGTTACCTGATTTGAAGCAGTTGCCATGGTATCTTCCTTTCCTTTTAACTACTATGTGTCCTCCTCAGTTGCCGTCCCAATTCCAGCAGAAGGCTTTCACCGGTGTTGGATGTGACTTTTGTAGAGAGGGCGTGCCTCTGTTTGCGCTCAGGCCATTGGAAGTTATATTAAGTGAAGCTGAACCTGTTTTACCTGTGCAGATGTTCACACAACCGCACACATGTAGATTTAGAGAACCAAAGTACGTTTTCAAATGGACATATTTTTGTTATGTTGTATTCTGACCTGCCTATTGTTTAATCGTCTTTTCTCTTGGTTCTTGCACTTGTGCAGTCAGTCAGGTCCCTTTTTGACACTGAAAAGCTGAGACAAGCTGCACCCCAGTAAATATCCTTACCTGTGTAAATGTGTGCATGTGTAAATTCCCCAAAATAGTAAAATCCTGGTCTTGAAGAGTGACTCAAAATAGGTCAAAAAGGTAGTATTGTTCTATTAAAGGAGTACTCTAAGGCTGCAACCGTACACTTACTTTCATTATCAATGGGTCTGTCAATTCTTTTCTTCAATTCTTATCATCAATTGAAGATTAGGTGTATAAAATGTCAAAAAAAAACATCCCTAACCCAAGTTAACATATTCAAATTACCTCTATTATCTGATCAACAATCAAAAACACAAACATGTAGTCTATGCCACTGCCAATTTTGCCACTGCCGAGTTTACTATAATGGGGATTTGTGAAAACTAATATTCACATAGTACCAGTGAATTTCGGGGCATTTGACATTACAGACTTAAGACTTAAAATGATTAATCAATTGTCTAAAAAATGTATTGTCTATCAGTCGGATGATTTAATCATTTCTGCTCTACAGTACTATGAGTTTGGCCACTGGGCCCCACGGGAGGTTATTCCAGCCATGCACTTTATAAACTACCAAGCCTTTTAATGAAAGGGTTATCGGTTCGGATACCCTGCAGATCTTTTCCAGGTTAAGGCTTGAAGAGTGATGAACAATCTGGATTAACTTTTATGTGATCTATCATCTTTAATTTAACTGACAGCTAAAAATAGAATGCAAAGTTTTTCATTTCACACTTTTTTTTTCAACCAGATTTTTTCCAGTTCAGCGCTCCCATTTGTAATAAAAGATAACTGTGATTGCACTGTGAAGCTGTAGAACAGTGCTGAAAAAGACAAAAACTGGGTAAATAAAGGTACTGTATAGACTAAAAGGTTATTTACACACTAGAGGAGCCTGTGAAAGAACCAACTATTTAATTGAATAAACTACCATCTTCCCGTCACAATTCCCCTGCCATGTGACTACATCTCATGACTTCCTGTTTTGCATGTACTAGCAGCAGCTGTGTTGTATTCACTTTCGTAGTTACTCAATCATGAAACACACAAAAAGATTTTCAAATTCCCTTTTTTTTTACTACGGTGTTCAGTTCGACTGCAGAAGTTGTTCACAATGGACACATACATCAGTTTATGTGTAGAGATTATTGTCATGTTTTTGTGTTCCACAGTGTTTAGTACTGACATTTCCTGTAAAAATGAAGCTGGTGAGCCTGTTGATTGGTGAGTTGATATGTTACATGAAGTTTTGATGACAAACTTAGTTTTTATTCATGGTGCTTGAAATGTTTCATGTTGTCTTTTCCAAGCTATACGAAAGGAAAGGTATATTTCTGTGTGTCTATGCTGCAGGTTCATCATCTACAAGTTGCCCAGGTATAAGATTGGCGAGGTCGGCAGTGGTGTAGACTACATGTACCTGGACTCCTCAGTAGGGAGCTGGCAGATGAGTAAATTCACAGTTAACACCAGTCAAGGAGCCATAGGGAACACACTGAACCAGATTTACATAGGAGAGGCCTACAAGGTGAGAAAACAGAAGGAAATTAGTTAAATGTCTTTAGGATTTTATGTTTAAAATTAGTCATGATAAAAATAAATTGCATCCCAAAAAGCACACTTCTTCATGTACTATTGTGTATGAAATAAGTATTTCCCTCAGTCTAACAGCTCAGTCTACGCATTCTACAATGATGCACCGCCAATCCTGGAGTACATCAAAGGCTATGGACACACTAAAGGTACAGTCGAAAAACCCATCTTTGTTTTTATATGTTTTGAAGATTTGCTTTTTTCCCAATATGTTGAATATTGATCATGGATCCAAGGTTAATAACACTTTATACCTAATGTATTAACACATACAGTACATTACCAGGTAATACAGTACAGTACAGTCAGGATGTAGTCATATGTGTGAGATCTTGAAATCTGGAGAGCTTGCCCTCCAAATGTGATACCAACAGAGGATGTTTCTCATTAACAGAATTTACCTGATTAATGTAAAAGCTGTGCCAATATGGTGAATTCAGGGACCTGTGTGTGTTTTTGTGTGTATGACATTAAAGGACAAGTGTGTAAGTTTTAGTGGCATCTAGCAGAGCAGACTTTGCAGAAATTATATATAATATTCATTAGTTGTATATGAATCAAGTGATATGCTTTTATTAATGTATAATCACCTGACAATATCTGTTCTTTACCTTAAAATGAGCCCTTTATATCTATACAGGGAGTGGGTCTTCTTCCACAAAGGCCGCCATCTTGCACCGCCATATTTCTACAGTAGCCCAGAATGGCCAAAATAAACACTGGCTCTAGGATGGGCCTTTTGTGATTTTTTTGAAAAGCCCTGCTTGGAGGGTGAGGAAAGGGGTATTCTACATGCTCACCACTATATCCCATTAAGTGTTACATACTAGTCCTTTAAATGATAATACATTTCCGGGTCCATGTTTTATTTTTGCAATGCCGTGACATTGCAAAACAGAACAAGTCAATATGGTTTGGACTTCAGGGGGAGGTAACGGGCAAAGAGCATCTGTTTTTATAACTACTGTTGACTCTGGATCACGACTGCCCCAACATATCTTTGATGTGTTTGCAAGTGTGCGTGCTGGTTTGCATGTACTTTTCTAACCGATTGTGTGCATCCTGCAGGGTTACTGCACTTTGACCACTCTCAAGGTTTCTGGCTATCGCACAGCATCCCCCATTTCCCCTCCTTCCCTGAGAAAGGCTACCGTTACCCCTCCTCTGGCAAAATCAATGGCCAGACTGCTCTGTGTGTGACGTACCAGTATGCCCAGTTCCTCCGTATAGGTGAGTGAGCGGCCATAGAGCAACAGGGCTTGTCTCCCATTTGTTAAAAACAAAAAAACATGAACACACTGACGTCATGTGAGGCCATCACTGCCTCCTATACACACATACATGACTACAAATGTACACACACCTGCAACATATTTGCTCAATGATATTTTGAGATTTCACTTTTATGTAATCAGCTCAGGAAATTGATAAATGAAATATTAAACGTTTTATGTAGCTGTGTTCTTAGAGAGGAAGATCCATGACATTGAGGAATTGAAACTGAAAAATGCATGCTATGTACACTCAGCTATAGCTATCCAATATATAGACAATTAGCCTGATATACAGTATATCGGCAAAAAGGTATCGCTCAGTATCGGACTACTGTCAATCTTTATAGCAGCCTTTTGTGCACCCTTAGATTTTCTAACATACAATATATATTATTTCTCTCTTCTTTGTGATGCACACTCCTCCCTATCCAGCGGAGCAGATGGTGTACCTGTTCCCGCGTTTCTATAACTGCTCAGTGCCCGGTGCATTTTTGGCCGACCTGCCACAGTTGGCTCAATTATGTGAGGGCTCCAAACCTCCGCTGGCCTCAGATAAGAGAGTGGAGCAGCTCTTCTCCATCCAGGGGGAGAAGTTTGCCAGTTTTGTCAAATCTGAACGTTTTGTGGATGGTAAAGTATTCATTGAGTTCTCTTGGTCATTTATATTTTACATGTTTGCCTTTTGTTCTATACACACACACACACACACACACACACACACACACACACACACACACACACACACACACACACACACACACAAACACACACACACACACACACACACACACACACACACACATGTGTTTGTGATGCAGCAAAAGCACCTTTTTGGCCTTTCGGGAAAACAAAGTTTCACAACCATTGTTGGCAGCTGAGTACTTACTTCGCAGCTGTGAACTTTGGACTTTTTACACAATTTCAGAACTTTGCACTAAACTTGTTCCTATACCATCTTGTTTTTAAGTTGTCTGACACAGACACTCATTATCAGGGGCAGACACACTATCATCCCCGAACAGTGACACTTGAACTCACCCCACCCCAGACCTATATGATCAATAAGATTATTAGTCTTGAGGATGAATGTTATATTTGTGCTGTAAAACATCACAGAGAGCCCATTTCAAAACATTGAACATCAAAATAAGCATGCATACAGCACAATCCCAGCTGTAAGAACTTTTTATTTAAATGTACATTTCCAGTTATTTTCAAGAGGTTTTATTTATTCTCTTTAATCTTATATTGTTGGAACATTTCCAAGACAAACAATGTTTTTATGAGAATGTTAGAATACATTTGTAATGAATCGTAACAGCCCATTTTAGATTTCCTCACCCCACTGTGTTTATGACATTTTTCATCAAAGTGTAACTGAATTAACCCCTGATTGGCATTCATTCAGATATCTACACAGGCTGGGTGGCCCAGGCCCTGGATGCCGATCTGCTGGTTGAAAGCTGGCAGACAGAAGGCCACGAGCTGCCGTCCAACTGCTCTTTGCCCAAACACGTCATGAACATCAAGAGGATTCAGCTTCCTGGATCAGTCCTGTTCCAGTCTCACTACGACCACTCAAAGTGGTGTGTGTCACGGGCTTATAAGGACCAGGTGACCTGCTTGGGAGACCTCAATAGGGAGAGGGCCCAAATGTGGCGTGGTGGGGGGCTGGTCTGCTCTTTCAACCCTCTGATTTACAAGGCCTTCAGACAGGTGGTGGACTGGTACATTGGTTGTTGAACAAAAGAGAAAAAAAGCATGATTGAGAGTGGATCAGTGTTACACTTAATAGGTCAAATCTGTTTTCACATTTAGGGATCTAAATGTGGAATGTTTAAGGTTTGAAAGTGTCTGGCATGCAACCATCAGGCCACAATCAAATTAGCTTTCAATTTTAGAAACTAAAGCTACATTTAGCGTCTTTATTAGCTTGTTGGATCTTAGCTAAGAACATATTCATAGCAATCTATGGGACTGATTATGTTAATATTATTCCACTTCCATTTATGCTTCAGCTGGAAATCTGTAACGTGTACATTTATATATTGTAACAGAAGAACACAAAAGTATATGAATTTTTGCTTTATCAGGTAATTTCCCCCCTTGTAAGCAGCACCTTGTTGAGTTCGGAAATATTTAACATATTCAAAATATATTTAAATATGTTTTGAATTAATAGGTTAATCCATAAACGTTTCCATGGTCCAATTGGTATTGATATGCTGACATGGCCCTTTCTGTGATTCAGGCCTTTGATTGTTTACAGGAAAAATTAATCTATGTCTTTCACCAGTTCTGTGAATTTAAATGTTGTATGAGTATTTTAAATTTTTATAGTATAATGTGACTTAGGCCATATAGTATGGCTATATGTTTAATTAATAAAGATGCAAAATACAAGTGTATCAGTTGTCATCACTGTCTGACATTTACATTAAAACTTCATTAATAGCACTGCATTACTTTCCTGTAATTCTTTGAGTATAAGAACCTTTATTTTTAGTCTAAATTAAGTACTTAAAGTTCTGAATATACCCACACTTTAAAAGATCAAGGACATTAGTGGCTTAGATCTTGGAGAAAGGGATTAATCTGATGAAACTAAGCAGTCCTCACAGTGAAAGGTCCCTGAATAAATACAAGTATATGTACTCTATCATCATCCGAATCTATTTAATTTTTTGTATTTTACAACGGTGGGTACTGTTACTCCATTGCCATTGTCATGTCTGGACAGTTATTTCCTCCTGAGGAAGATGCACTGGTTGTACAACTGAGGACCTCACTGTTTTGTGTAAACAGTGTCACCTAGTGGTCAGAATGAGTAAGTTCAGTATTTTCTCTGTTTTATCTCTCTTTTCGTTTAGCCTATTATTGATTGCTAAATTCTTATTTTCCTGATGGAAAATAAATATTCAGCCACAGTTAAGATTCTTTCATGTTTCCAATGTAAATCATCTTATTTCAAGAATGTTTATGTGTTTTGTATTATTACTGCAAATGCAGCCATTTAATTTCTCAGCTGTTGACACTATCAGGCCTGTGAAGTTGACCTCAGCTCTCCCATCGACCCATGAGGGCATTCGAGTCGGAGTGCTACTATTTTAGCCCATTTAGCAAGAACCATTGTTGTCACAATTGTTTTCATCAAAAGTAACTGATGATAACATTTGTGTCGTGTCTCCTCCATAATATAATATTCATGTACACCGGGTGACAAAACTGGTTTGACCAGCAGACGCAAAGAGAACAAACTTGTTCTCGCACACTGACGAAATTAACTTTGCATTTCAGCAGTTGTAGTTTTGAATTTTCCTGTTCAGTTTTTGTCAGGTCCTGAATCCTGCATTCAGTGAGAAGATATGTTTTGTAGTTGTTGTAATGCCCTGGAAGTGCCATATGGGAGCAGTAATACAGTTTGTGTCAAGCAATTTATCAAATAACATTTCACTTTCATAATGATTATTCTTTCTTAGATACATTTAATATATTGAAAAAGTATTAATTTAATTCTTAATTTAAAGAATGTGTCAAGATGTGTATCAAGAAATGGTACAAACATACAGTTCAGGAAGTAACTCTGTCTTGTCAATATCAAGCTCATATTCATTAGACACTTAAGTTGAGCCCCACTTATAACAGGCATGTCAACATTCTGATGTCATGCAAAAAACCAATCAATCATCTATAAGGACATTGTGAACAAGGAAGAAGGAAGCAGAAGTAATATTAGAGATGAGGATGTTTGTGTCATCTATCAGTCACATATGCAGTGACAGTGACAAAAGCAACTTTGCACAAAGGATTTACAGTTGACTGTGAAGGGAAATGGCTAGATATGTAAGTAAAAAGTTCACGTCTAAAATAATAACTGTTGACTGGGATGTTGGTTCAGGCAAAGAGCAATGGCTGATATTCACAGTATTCTGTACTACTTCAGTACTGCTGGTATGTGTACATTATAGAAAATTACATTAAACATTAAAAATATGTAGCTTTTTACACAGCATGATGTAAAATATATGACGAGCTTCATATGTTTTAGATGAGTGTTTCACTGTGAATAACTACAAAACCATTTGATTCAAAGTTGACTTTTGCTTTGACTCACTCTCTGAGAAATTGAGCTGTTACAGTGGTGTTGCACTATTGGTGGGTGTAATCTTTTAGGTCCAGGAAGTGGTTTCATAGAAATGCATAACTCTTACCACCCTCTGATACTCCATCATCTTGTTTTCAACATTATTCCCCCACCATAAAAAAATGAAAATCCTACAAGATCCCTGAAATGTGCCATATTTAAAAACCCTCAGCTGAAAAAGTTAACTTGTATAGATGGGTGACAAATTAAAGGAAAAACTTGAATAAATGAGAATAAAATGCAGATACAGTACTTCCATTCAGGCACCAGGGGTCACTGAATGATTTGATGAGTATGAAAATGGTGTAAATCATATACTATGGCCTTCACAGTCACCAGATCTTAACCCAACTGAACACCAGTGAAAGATTTTGGACTGATTTATTACACTTTGTTTAGAAGATAGAATTCAAGAGACTTGTACAAGATGAGGATGCCATAATTACAATCCTCTGTTAGTTTAGGGGTTACGCTGCCAACCAAACTTTTTTCATCAATCTTGCCGTGTCTCTCTGCCTCACCAAGGATCCATGACACTTTTCTGACAGTTCAATGAGGACCAGACAGTACATTATTAAAACATTTAGTCAAACACTTCAAATCATGAAGCAAATTCATTCTTGACCTTGGGAACTGCAGACAAAAGAATCTTAACTCCAGGTCAGGTTACCAGCTTTATTGCCAGAGCTTTAAACCACACCTCATTGCTTTCATCAACCAATGAAGTTTGCTTACTTGACATGAAATTGGTTCGGGTGTCGTTCTTTTAGGGGAGTCATTAGCCATGTCTCTGTTCAAGGATTCAAGGTTGAAAGCTCTGGAAAAATAGTAAGTAGACTTTGAATCAAGATTAAGATATGTAGAGTTTGGTACTCATCTGTTAATGTAATAAACTGTTTATTGTAGAATTATTTAGCTGTCTTGTCTGTTAACTTAAACATTATAATATATATTACATCAGACCATCAACTTGTTTAATATGCAATTGAAAAACAGGACTGGACTGATTTCTGTCAATGCTTTTCCGTTATGATTTTTTAAAAATTGTTTCAGAGAACAATTATGAGATTCGTCTTAAGTCCTTTTTCATGATTGTGATGCTGATGTGAAATGCTGAAATGACAATGGAGACGAGGCGGACTGGTTGGTTGAAATATTGAACTGTAGCAATTTATACTATCAAGTTTATGTTTCAGCTCAATACATAATAGCATATATCTATCTCTGTCATTAGGCATATTTTATACAAGCTACCCCAAGTGAATGATGCTGGTTTGTCGTATGTATACATGGATAACAACACCAACAGATAGCAAATCAGCAAAGAGACAATCAACAGTAAATCTGATACCCTGGTGAACACCCTGGAACCTCTTCTTCATTTCTATGACAGAAAGGTGACATATTAATCCTGTGGTGTTTATTATTGCCATAAAGGTCTCCTAACTTTAAAGAAATAATACATTTAACCCACAAGACATTTTTTAAAACCTTAACAAAGTTAGTGTTTTAACCCAAACCATGATCTTTCCCCAAACCTACCCAGTTGGTTTTTGTGTTGAAACCTAACCAGACTTTAAACATAGTGTTGTCATATAATGACATACAATTTTTTTCGGTGATTGTAACAGTTTTGGAAAGCACAGACAAATTATGTTATCCTGTTGATTACTGCCAATAGAAGCACCATATTAGAAAATGCTCACCTGTGTCTATCAGGAGTGCATGGTCAAATAACCTACTTGGTCATTTAATTTGAAGGATTTGTAATCCCTTTAATACAAAGCATAGGTGATGGTGGTCATAATTCAGAGTGTGTCTACTCTAATTTTGTGGTTTAAGTGGTCTAAGTTTGAAAATGTGACAGATATCCACTTGATATGACTTTTTTTTTTTTTGCATCAAATGTCCTCTTTCTGTTTCCTTGGACAGTGTAGTCCAAGGAAATATAGTATACTAGTGTAGTAAGAAAATAGAGGGACTTATATCTATATCTACTTGAATTGACACATTTGGACATATTAGCTTTAGATAAACCTTTTAATATTTTTTTGCACAGAAGGAGGCTTACATCTTCAGTGCATTATGAATGGATCATCTTATGGTCAGTACGGACAGGAGGAATGATAATGGCAAGAAAAGCCTATTTCAGTGTTAATTTGGGCAGCTGACTATTGTTTTAAGGCAGACTTTAAAAATTGTGAACCTTTCATTTAAGCTCCTCCTCACCACTAGGAGTCGCACATTTCCACCGACGACAGAAAATCAGTTACTTCCGTCCTCCCGGATGTAAGCGTACGAGCAGGCAACAGTAGTAGCACACGTGAATACATCTGCCAAAACACACGTCTGACACAAGATGGATATCACAGAGGTCCCCGTGTCTCAGACAGACAGCAAAGGTAAGAAGAAGAAGAACAAGAAGGCGAAGAAGCAGAAGAAGAGTGTGGAAGAAGCGGAGAGCAGCAGCGGTGTTGATAATAAAGAGGACGTGAAGATGAAAAGCGAGGCAGCTGAAGCCGCCTTCCCCCCCACCTTCAGTGTGTCCGAAATCAAGAACAAACAGCGCAGACACCTCATGTTCATGAAACTCAAGCAGGAGAAAAGAAAGGTAACACACATTCACAAATGTAGAGGAGTTATTATCAAGGAAACGCCCAGCAGCTTTATACTAAATATACAAATACAAATATCACTTTCATAAAGGGTATAAAGTGTTGTTGAAACTGTTTCAGACGTGTTGATTCAAATTATTGGTTATTTTAGAGGATGTGTGTGTGTGTGTGTGTGTGTGTGTGTGTGTGTGTGTGTGTGTGTGTGTGTGTGTGTAATAATGAGATGGGGTTTCTAATCAGTTCACACTCATTAATAGTAGTAACTCAGTAGTCTTTACTTGAATATTGCAGTGTTATGTTATTTTTATACTCCTGCATTTCAGAGGCAATGTATGTACTTCTGAAAATAGATGCTAAATGCACTTTAATAGAGCCTTTCTATTCTTCTGACCACTCAAAGTGCTTTACAATACATATCAACATTCACACACACTGATGACAGAGGCTGCCATTCAGGGTGACAACATGCTCATAAGGATCTGTTTAATGCATATTCACACACACCACTGACACAGCCATCGAGAGCAATCTGGGGTTCAGTATCTTGCCCAAGAACACTTTAACAGGGGATTGAACCGTTGATCTTCTGATTAGTAGATGACCCGCTCTACCTCCTGAGCCACAACTGCATCCAACTACCCAATTATATATATATATAAATTAAAGCTCCACTTCACCCTGCTATAATACTAAAATACTGCTTCAGGAGTTTATTTGTGTTGTTTGTCTTCATATTTCAGCAAAAGATGCAGCTGAAGAAGAAGAAGAAAAAAGAAAGGGAAGCTTTAGGTGACAAGGTGAGTTTTTTTTCTCTGTATCTTGTCCCAAATGTTGCCATTAAAAGCGAAAGACTAACTTTTTTGTGTATCTTATAAATTGAAGACTTTTTACATTAAACACAATATATCCATTCCAAATGTAGGCACCGCCAAAAGAGGTCCCCAAGACGATAGAAAACCAGAGGGTGTACGATGAGACCACAGTCGACCCAGAAGATGAAGAGGTATGGCTGTTTTGGTTGTGATCAGGATCAGGTTATATTGGTGCAAAATTTGTGTTAATGTGTGTGTTCTTCTGTCATTTACAGGTGGCTTTTGATGAGGGAACCGATGAATTTTCTGCCTATTTTAATGGGTTAACGAACCCCAAAGTGCTCATCACAACATCAGACAGACCCAGAGGGGTGAGCGCCTACTGCTTGGCTACACATGTCTATTATTTGACAGAATCTCTCAGCTTAATCATGTTGGAAATCAGCAAACGTGCACTTGAGGAAATTAGTTTTGATGATCCATTTGTAAATTTGGTATCTGTTGTTTTCTTTAATTCTGCTGCACTTTATTTAAAGATTTGTCTGTTCTTTCTCACAGAGGACAGTGAGGTTTTGTGAGCAGCTGGCCACAGTAGTACCAAACGCCCATGTGTACTACAGAAGAGGCCTGGCCCTGAAGAGGGTCATTCCCCAGTGTGTCGCCAGAAACTTCACATACCTCATGGTGATCAACGAGGACCGCAAGATACCCAGTATCCTCAAAAACGCCTGTGTCAGAGGCATAAAAGGATGATATGTAGCGATCTAGACTGCTACTAGTGATGTGTTACATTGATGTAATTGTTATCATGAATGAGAATTGTGTTAACGTTAACATGCAATTTTGACACTTTTTTTTACCAAACATGATGACTCACCAACAACCTTTGACCCAGTGGAATAATATGAAAGTTCACATATGTGGAAAGTCAATTTTTTCCCTTTGGACTGTACAATTTAACCTTAACTGTGACTTTTAGATGGTATGGTACTCTGTCACCTACCTGACGGGCCGACTGCACACTTCAAGATCAGCAGTGTTCGACTACGTAAGGAGATGAAGGCGAGTAGATAAATCCAAAGATTTTTTCCCTGTTCATTTTTATCAGTCTTTGTAGTAAGGTAAAAATAAGGATGATAATAATGAGTTTAGAAAGAGATAATGTTGGTCCATGTGTGGTTTAAAAGTTGGAAGTGAGGGGAAACTATTGCCTTATTAAGAATCTTCAGCTGTCATAGTTTATGTTGTGATGTATTCATGTAATAAGCACATCTAATGTTAGCTTTCACACAAACTGTTTGCAATAGCTGGACGCAGTGGCTGAGAAAGCCAGCTTTTATAGTGATGGGCACACAGTTATCACTTTAGATGTATTTTTGATCAGCTGTGCCAAACTTTATAGCATTTTTGTCAGTATTTCCCAAAAATGTCTTCTTTGGAGCAAAGTCTTGGACAAGCATAGAGACCAGTAGTTGTTTATCAATCAAGCTGTTATTTGCATCCCTTAGAGTAGATGCGTTTCCCAACATAATTGTATTGTTTTGTCTCTGCAGAGACGAGGGAAGGACCCAACTGAACACTCTCCAGAAGTGATCCTAAACAACTTCACCACACGTCTGGGCCACAGCATCGGCCGGCTGTTAGCTGCGCTTTTTCCACAAGACCCTCAGTTTGTGGGTCGGCAGGTTGCCACGTTCCACAACCAGAGAGATTTCATCTTTTTCAGATTCCACAGGTGAGCATTTCAGCTGCAACTTGTGACTGAACCTGGACATGATGCATACTTGAATAACCCTCCTTTTGCCCACATTTGTCAAGAAGCTTCGTCTTGAAGTTGGGAGCCCAAATAAACAGTTATTTTCATATCTAAAGGTACATCTTCAAGAATGAGAAGAAAGTTGGTATTCAGGAGCTGGGACCTCGCTTCACCCTTAAACTCCGCTCCCTACAGAAAGGCACCTTCGACTCAAAGTTTGGCGAGTACGAGTGGGTCCTGAAGGTGAGCCTGTCAGCAGTCACACTTCTCCTGAGCTGGCAGAAGAGATATGATGATAGAATTAACATCGTTAATATCAAAATAGTTTAAAGACTTTTTTAGCTTGTGGTGATTTTTACACTCCAATAAAGTTTGTCATGCCAAATGCACAGTGGACACACGTTGACATTTTCCTAAATTTGCAAACGTGGCCAACCTCTTTGCTTTGTCAGCCATTCAAAAAGGTTTGCAATGAACTTGAGCAACAAGTTAAAAGTATTGTGAATGTGGATTGAAATTGGTGTCATTTTTCTGTCTTTTCTTCTAAAATGTAATAATTGTCTTTGTTTCCAGCGCCACGAGATGGACGCCTGCAGAAGAAAGTTCCAGCTTTGAATGCAGAACTGCCACCAGCTTTTGCACCGGACGAGGATGCCTGACACCTATCTCTTATCCAACATATTACAGCTGTTTGTGACTTCACACAGATGGACTTTATAGTGGATGTAGCAGATTCTTTGTGGATGACCAGTGGCAGCAGTTATACTTGTTCTTTCAGAACAAATTTAACAGGGACAACTGGACTCTACTTGACTGTTGCTGCATATTCACATTTTCCCTGAAAATGACTTTTATAAACTTGCATCTGCAGTACTCATCTAGCTCCACAATTTATCTTGTGATATGTTTTATGGGCACATCAGAGCTGAGGTTTGAAGCCTGTAACCCACAGTTTTTTCTGTCAGCTGGTAAACAGCAGAGATGTGACATGAAGGTGCCCCACTTAAACGACCTGAAAACGCTGACCTGCATGTTTGTATGTAAACTGTATTCACAGATGTGCAGCTTCTATCAAATGTTATTTCTATACACAAAATAGATTTGTCCCCAAAAAGGATCTGAAAATCAGATTGTACTCTACCAGATTAAACCTGAAGTTACCAGTCAGCATGAGCTTTCTGTGCATTCACCTGCTGCAGTGAATAAAGAGCAACAGTAGCCAGGAAATAGGTAAATGGTTCAAATTGTGTCTACAGTGCAGCTACTTTTGTACGTGACAGGATTTTCAAAATTATTATGTATGACACATTCAAAGTATTCAATAACTGTCAAAATATGTATATTGTTATTTTAATAAACATGGCTGCAAGTTTAAAATGTGGAAATAACATTTATTCTGGCAATCAGGCATGAAAAATGTACAGTTCATAAAGGCACGTGTGTGTGATATCGTTGGTTACTCCTAAGAAAGTCAGTTAAGACATTTTTGTGCCACATATGCACCTGGAACTGTTTCCTCATGAAACTTTACAAGGGTGAAAATAAAAAAACAGTTAAGTTAGTTGCAGGTCCCCAAATTCCCTAACGCTCCTGAGTCGATTCCAGTCCATGGTGCAGGTCCACAAGGCACTGCATTGTCCAAAACCTGTGGAAATGTTACATGTATTGGTTTTTGCTATTGCATAGCCTTTTACTGAAGTCACAGTACAATAACCAGTCATCTCAAAGTTACGAATTATAAAAACAGAATCCAGCCTCACAGCAGAAAATATAATCTGCCTTATTGATCCATGCATATAAAGAGGTTGTTTTCAGGTTTAACAGACAATGTAGCTGCAAAACATGACCTTATGTACAAATTAGCAAGAACAGGAAATAAATGGAGCTGCTGTCGTTTCATCATTCAACCTCAAACTCTGCTAGACTCATCATTATATGTTCTCTTAAAACTTCACGACTTGCAGCCCAACAATTGAAACTCACAATATTTTAAATTCTAGCAAAGATCTAAACAGTTTCAAAAGGTATAATGAATTATGGGGAAATGAGTATTAAATGATTCACGAGACAGAATATTTCCATTTGTACAGTCATCAACATGTGATGTTATGTTAGGTTTGAGTATTTCTCTCAAGCAGCAGCCTTTAACATGGTCAAATAAGTTGATACAATATAAAGTGATACTGTCAAAAGGTGGGAAAGGTTTTTTTTTATAAATGGTTGAAGTAATTTTTATGAAGTCAAGTACAGCCAAGTGTTTGTCAAATATAATCAGTGTTGGGGAGTAACTACTTACATGTAACAGCTTTACGCAATTTAATTGGAAAATAAATGAAACTGTAAACCGTAAGTTACAGAGACAAAATGTGTAATTAGATTACAGTTACTTATGAAAATGTTGATGCTTACAAAAGGGGATTACATCTGAAGTCAGACCTTTAAGATCTAGCTCAGGAGGGGTTTTTCCTCATTTTTAATAATTTACTGACTACATATTTTATTTGAATTTAATTTGTTGAAATCAAGCCCATGCCAGACTTTTGACATTTTTCATAAAATATCTTCATCTATATTCCAAAATCTACATTAAATAATGTATACATTTTAAATGAGAGATAAATCTTGCTTTATAAAAAATGATCGCCCTCATAAATCATGTCAGTATCCATGAAAAACACCTGAACTAAGATTTTGGTGGTGGGCATATTATAGAAAAATTAGAAAAATAATCCAAAAGTAATCAAATAATGAGTTACATTACTTACATTAAATAATTGAAAAAGTTACACTACTTTGTATTTTAGATAAGGTAACTAGTAATCTGTAACATTACATTTCCAAAGTAACCTTCCCAACGCTGATAAAGTGACACTGTCAAAAGGTGGGGAAATGTTATTGTAAACAGTTAAAGTAATTTAATCATACAGTCAGATCTATCTTAACTTAATGACCATTGTGATTGAACTGGTTTGGAAAGAAGGAGTCGAGGTTAACAATGGTCTAAGTAATTAGTGGAATAAAATAAATATAGTACTCACAGAGGCAAGCTGTTTTATCGGCGCTATAGGAAGGAGCAGACTTTCTGCGGTCTGAACGGGTTGTTGCTGGACGACATGCCGGTGAGCAGAGGGTCCTGCTGGGCGTTCTGGAGGCAGAACTGCTGCAGGTCCGCCGCGGCCTGCGACACCTGTGAGAGTGGGGGACACGGGACCAAGAAAAAGCTAGTGACACCCGTAACGTTGACGTACAGAAAGCAGTGTGTTTTCAATGCAGAGCCGGACAGCTGGCTGACAACTTTGTTACTGAGTAAAAAAGAATAGAAACCAACGACAAGAAACAAAACACGCCCTGAAAGAGAAACCGACGTAGAGCTCCCATCCGTTACCTTCACTCTGTTTATGCCCGCCTCAAGTCGCAACTGTTGGACGATTTTCTTCATAGCTACTATGTTGGATGATCCCGACATTGTTGTGATTGATTTTGAGAGACTTTAGTCTTAATAGCAATGGGTTTGACACTTTCACAACTAACTATCTAGTAGGTAACTACTTCTGCGCGGAGTTTCCGGTTTTTATTGAAACTAAGGAGTGTCTGCCATCGTTGCCTTCAATGGACACTCGTAAATTCACCACTTTAACCTGTACGACTGTTCAACGTTATTTTTCTATGAAGAAAGCCACCAAAGGGTATCCCGTACTCATAAATGAAAGTAGCCTATGTTAGCTCTGAAATTAACCCCATACACTCCGAGCCGTAAAAGGGAAATGCATAGGTGACAATATGATTTGTGATTTGGTTTATTTAGTTGTCTTATAAATTGGTTTTGCCGATTGTATTTTATGTGGTTTCTTCCTCTACGTAACTCACATCGGTAACAGGACTGAGTTTTGGAAGACGAAACAAAAGAGAAAGGGGGGGGGGGGGGGACAAGAAACACAATTCTTCTCTTACACAATTACGACAACCCCCTAGTACTTGAACGCTTCATCAGATCAATGAAAATTGCGGCCTCTAGTGGTGAAAATGCAAAAATACGCTGTACCTTTACCTCTAGAGATAAATCGTAACTGTTATCAATAAAATGGGTCAATGTAATCAAATAACATCAATTACATCTTATTTTAATATACTATAAAATATGCCTTGTTAACATGGGTGCCTGAATCATCATAACCTCTAAAGCTTCTAATTTTAACTTAATATTTTAATGTACAATATACAGAGGGTTAGTTTTGCTCCTGAAGACTTAAACGAGCCAAGTGTGGAATATGTGCCCACTGAATTTGGTGACCTCCCACACGGATTGAGAACTCAAAACGTATACATGAACAATGTATAACAATGAAATATTGATAATAACATTTATTGATAAACTGATTATACTTAACTATGAAACCTACACAGAAACACTGAGGGAGGTTTAGAGAACCTCCACAAAAGGGTCTTTTGTTAGCTGAGAAGCTCAAATAAACCACCTGGACATTACCTTTCCAGAATTAAATGACTGAGACAAGTATATCAGGGCAGCTGTGTCTCAGGAGCAGATCGGTGGTTCCATTCCCAGCTCCTCCAGTCCACATGTTGATGTGTCCTTGGTTAAGATACAGATTGCTTCCAATGGCTGTGCCAACAGTGTATGAATGTGCCAGTGACTGTTAGATTCCTCCTGATGAACAGGTTGGCAGCCTGCCATCAGTTCAGAGTGAATTGGTGTATTTGACCTATAGTGTAAAATTGCTTTCAGTGGTCAAAAGACCAGAAAAGGGCTATATAAGTATGGTTGATTTAACGTTTTGCCATATAATGACAGGGGGAACAAAGGACTCTTTCACTTCAGAGAGACTAAAACGTACCTTGTTTGGGTCAGTGCGGATCACCTAGGCACAGCTGACCTGGTGATCATATTCTTCATGACCTGGGGTACTGGCATAACTGAAGGAACCTGCAGGACCAGTCAGGTTACCTCCACGCTCTGGAACACAGATGTACCAGAGGTCACACACCAGTGACCTCTGGTACATTTGTGAACTGGAAAAAAATAGTTTGTGAACACCATCAAGTCCCTTTCCTACTTATCCTATCTTTATTTAGTTACAATGTTTCAGTCAGTGGACAGCATTTTCCTTATATAAAGATTACTTATTTTATTTTGTCACAGCATCTTAGAATCAAAGTTAAACTAATCTAAACTAGTAGTACTCTAACGTAGTACTGGGTTCCTCAACATGGGCAGAGGAAAACTAATAGCATGTCTGTTGTGCAGGCAGTTGGAATGTGGAACACACATGCTAGTATTAAATGAGGTTAGTTAGCAGGCTGGGATATGCCCAAAAACGGTGATATTTATTAACAAAACAATTAATGAAAAAGGTAAAACTGAACCTCCATAAATTAAAAGTAAATAAACTGAGCCAAAGCAAAGCTAAGAACAAATTGTGTGACTGCACAGCACGGTGCCACCTACTCTCTTCTTCTTTGCTCCATCTCAGTTGACCAGTGACTTGCCTTTATTCCCAGCATCACCTAAACATACCATATGCTCAAGTTTACCACACAGAGAGCTGGACTGTTATAAAGCTTTCAAAGCAAATAGATTGCTGTATAATTCCTCTTACTGCTAACAATCACAACTTCCTCTGGCCACACATGCACAGCATTGAGTGCACCAAAATAATAAAGAATGTCTACAGCTAATGTTGCATACCTGTTGTCACTACCACTAATCAAGCAGACAATAAATAAAGAGCACAAATTATATGTTTTGATAGCTTTCTTATTATTTGAGTCACAGATGCTCTGGATGTATTGTTCAGTTTCCCTTTGTAATGCCAAAAAGTGATTTGAGTGACTAAATTTAGCTTTTGGGGGTGGCTGTAGCTCAGTAGGTAGAGCGGTCGTCCTCTACATGTCGATGTGTCCTTGGGCACATCAACACTTAACCAAATTGCTACCGGGGGTGTGAATGAGAATGAATGGTTAAATTCCCCCTCATAAGCAGGTTAGCACCCTGCGTGGTAGCCCCTGCCGTCAGTGTGTGTATGTATATGGGTGAATGAGTTGAATGAGTTGAAATGTAAAGCGCTTTGAGTGGTCGTAAAGACTAGAAAGGTGCTATATAAGTACCGTCCATTTACCATTTCCTTAATATTATTAGGCTATTAGATGTATGACATACGGTTCATTCTGTTTTTTACTTTTGACATCATGGACACCAAAAAGTACATAAAAATCTGATTCAATCTTCAATGTGATACAATGTATAACTTATTTCCAGAAGGTGGCAGTGGAGTGACAGTGCCAGAACAGGTGCATCTCAGTTTCAAGCTCAGACTCGCACAGAGAACAGTTCACACATAAAACTGTACTATATTGCTAGTATTGCAGAACTTGAATAGCAGTGTCGTATAGGCCTACACACATTTTGAAGTAAGGTCTTGAAACAAATGAGACAGCAGTTTGTGGGATCATTTAAAACACACTTCACACATACTGACCTGTCCCCTCCAGCCTTCCCTGCAGGTGTCGCTGTTGAAGCATTTTTAATCTATTTAAATAATGGATTTTTTTTTCCCACAGAGCACAGAAAAAATGAATGATACGGAGATATGGTAATTTATTTCAAACAATTACTCTTGTTTTATCATCTTCCAATTACCTCTCAAATATAGCGGAGTAGCAGTCTTTCTTGATTCAGACACATTCAGACAAAAAAATAGGGTAGCAAAACCATAACTTCGCTCTTCCTAAATAAATAATGGGGACGCTTTTACGCTGGTTTTCTTGCACAGGGGCCCCCGTGTGTGTGTGTGTGTGTGTGTGTGTGAATAAAACGCATAGAAGATTAAATTATGTCACAAACTCAATAATGCACATTACTTCTTAAGAGAAAACAAATATTATAACTGCACCACTAATTAAATTAATTAACTACCAGTAAGTGGGATAAGTGCCTTCTTCCTGCAGCAGTTGTCATCGTCAGCACCAGAGCAACCAGTGCTGGCACTCTCATAAAAGAAACTCCTCAGCCGACTGACTGCGTTTGATTACATGCGATTGTTACTTAGCAGCAGTCCATGCCCTCACCAGGCAAAAAAAACCCTCCTGTGAATAAACCTAACGGGAATCTGCTTCTCTCTGTTTCTTAAATAATGGAGCTGTTTTGTGAGTCTGGGAGATATCCTGAGGACAGAAGACCGACCAGCTGCAAGGTATGATGAGAAAATGTATGCATCACAGAATAATTTGTTTCATGCTGGAATTTTAATGTTTTATCAAGCAAACATTCTTATTTTTTTCAATTTGACAGTTTTTCTTTTAAAAATGTGTTTCATGTGTTCAGTTTGTGGAGCTTCATGTGCTTTATGTGCCAGATGACCAGTGGAATGTAAAGCTGAATAAAGTCCCCGCTGAAGCCATAGAGAGCTTCATATCTGCTGGCTTCATCAGGTGAAACTACTTTAACATGTTTTAATTTATTCATCAAACTCGGAGAACGGCAAGAATTTATGCTGAATTTTGTAATGTAGAGCTTTGTATTGTAAAGAGATGGCTAAAAGGATCAATTGAAGACATGCAGATCTCAGTGTTAAAAAAGAATCAAACGTTCAACATGAAATTAATGTAAGTAAAATAAAGGAGTGTTATCATTGCAAACTGTAAGCAAAATAAAGTTTTTTTTTGGTTATTTGTTTGCATCATAGGAAATTGTTGTATGTTAAACATCAAGTCTTAATCTGCAAAGTAACCACAGCTGTTAGACAGATACAGTGGAGTAAAAATGTAAATATTTTCTCTGTGAGATATTGAAATTATGAAGTCTCACAATATTGAGCCCTAAAGTTCAAAGTGCTTATTTACCAATTATTCACCTGTATTATTTTCAGTATTTAAACTGTAATTGGTCTGTGAAACCCAGCTCAATCAAACCGTTTTATGTTGTTTTCTCCTGTTAGCACAGTGCAATCATAATATGACACAAATAATCTTATGCACACGTATTGTTTAACAGTTCAGTTATATGAAATCTTGTTGGTATAGGGTTCATCCTGATATCACCTTGAAAACTCTGAGGAGCGAGCTGGGCGCCCTTCTTGGCGCCGAGAGGAGCATCAACAAATTCTCCTTCTTGAAATGTGTGGGGCGCAATTTGGCTCTGGTGAGTGCAGCTGGCTGTTTAGTTTCTATAGCTGGTTGTGTTTCTCCAGGCAGACAGAAGAGTGAAACAATGCAGACAGTTTGATTAACAAGTTCACTATTCAAGAAGGCTACACTAAAGGGTGTAAAGCTTGTGTGTGTGAAAGAGAGGGAGCACACAGTTTTTACTGCCATGCCTCTTACAACAACCACACTTTCTCTGCTGTTACAGGTCAAAAGCAAACAGGAGAGGAATCTGAAAGTGAAAACATTTGCTCCACCGTATGTATGTAGAATCCAGATCCATATTTGTATAGATTTTTTTGTCCTTAAGTTGATGAATGTCCCTTTGGATTGATTTTATACATCAGTGACAACAAACAAATTAATTATGTAAGTTTAAGAAATCCAAGAAAACCAGTAACATTGCTATTCAATTGGCTTATATTTTAGTGTGATTTTGGCTTATCTAATAATATGTCTGAAACACCAATATATGCTCTGTCAGTACATTACAAGTGTATGTTTTTACCATTTTGTGTCAGTATTAGCTTCAAATTTGTCTTTGTGCTTTGTTAGTAATCAAAGGTGTCAATAATGGTTAAACCACACTGGTAATGTGTTGGTGTCTTCTGTCAGCAGGCCCCACAGCCAGAGCTTTACCTGCTGCCCACTGTGGAGACTGACAGCAGTGTTTATTCTGAGTCACTCACCCCAGACACCAGCAGCAGCTCCCCAGACCACCAGACATATTACCCTCCCAAGACGTGCAGCCTGTCAGCAAGGACAAAGGGGCCTGTTAAATTCCCCCATATCCCCCAGTGTTCCCATCAGCCACCTCCCACCCCCAGCCTGGAAGAGGGGGAGGAGGAAGAGGAAGAAGAAACTGATGATGAGGAGGGAAGCTACAGCTCTTCAGATGCACAGGGAGAAAATGAAGAGGAGGCTCTCTCCTCTAACAAGTGGGAAGAGCAGGAGCGTTGCCCAAAAAAGTCACAGAATCAAAGGGGAGCCTTGCCCATTTCACAGAATAAAGGTAAACGTACTTGTGCACTTAGGCAGGGATGAGCCATGCAGTTATCACATGTGATGAAGGAGCAGATGGGTAACACTGCCACTCTGTATTTTAAAACAAAGACCTGCTGGGTTTTACGTTTTGGAACTGATCTCGTTACTAATCCCTCCCATTTTTGTTGCTATAAATTTGCACTTGTGTGGAGGTCTTCAGCCAACAGCGTATAAAATTGGAAATGTAGCAATTTTGTCAAAATGTGCTAAAAGCCCATTTCAGGCAACAGAGGGTCCTAGGTAGGAATACAAACACAAATGTGGTTCTTTTACATTTACATTTTTATTCATTTTAATGGGTGAAAAGGTCCATATTTTAGCTTCAAAATGATACATTGGCACTGTATGATTTGATACTTTGTTGAAAAATGTTACAGTGGATTTTTTAGCATTCCTAATGATCTCTTATTATGATACTAAGCTCTGTATTTGAGTTATAACCACAGCTTTACAACTGTGTGAAGCTGATTCAGCTCAGGTGAAGGAGCTACCAAAGGAAGAAGAAACTAGAAGAAAACCACACCACAGACCAAACAGGGCAGCCAGAGATTCGGGAGTTGCAGAGTCCCTGGAGGACAGAGATTCAGGCTTCTCCATCACAGATGGGTATGGTGCAGTCAGCACACAAAGCTGAAGCTTTGCTGTGCAACATAGTTGTTCTCGACAGTAAACAATACAAGAAGTACTGCTGCTTGTTCTTATAACAGTGTGTCTGTTTGCAGGCTCGGGAAATCAAAAGATGCACATAGAGTTAAGTCTACCAGAGAACCAACGAGCAGGGTAATGTATGGCATGACATACATGACATGTATTACTGTGTCCACATTCTTTAACAAATCCCAGCATGACTACTGCATCCTTTTCTCATGAGTGCTAACCTTCAAGGTTGTTCTGGAAAGTTTTACACAGGGCCTTTAAAACAACCAGGAATTGTTCAGTTTTTTGCAAGTAGTGTGTTGCAGTGATTAGTTCAAATTCCACTGCCAGCAGGTGGATCTGGTGGTGTAATTGAGGTCTTAGAGGCGTACAAAGAACTGGAATCCAGCAAGTCCCTGAAAATCTATTCAGCTCAAGACTCATGTTGTATTTATTGCCTGTTTTTAAGGGGACAGAAAGTCTGGCTGTGTTGTCTCGACCTGTTCGATGTACTTCTCCACCTCCAGGTCTGGACCTGGCCTCAGCCGCACGTAAATCTGGTTCCTCTCCCATCTTTCAGACAAACAGTAAGCTGTTACAAATACCCAGGATTAATAATAGGTTCAATAATGTGAACACAACTTACATGGTTTGTTTCTTTAAGGAGAGGAACTAATAGAAGAAATCAAGCTGGTGAGAGAGGAGAGAAAGCAGCTGGAGTGGACGAGGCAAGAGTTGTTAAGAAAGGGGAAAGACTTGTTGGCCCAGAACAGACACCGCAGGAACCAAGGTGGGCACAACTGCAGTAGAGTTTCACATGACAGTAAAAATATAAAATTCTAAAATCCCCTTTAGTCTCAATTATTCTAGTGGAAAAACCTCTGCTTGGTCACTCATTTTGGAGCAGATCAAACTCCTGATGAATCCCCCATATCAGTGCACAAAATATGTCAAATTTCCCACTAATAACTGAATTTTGTGGCTACTCTATTCTTCCCTGTGATCTTACAGCACGTGACAGTTGGAAAAAGAAATATTTTGACACCAAGAAAGCCACAGCACCATTGGAGGAAAACCTGAGAAACATACGGCAAGAACTGGAGACATTTTACAACAAACTATTGCACCAGCTCCACGCAAGAGACAACCGAGGCAAGCCAAGAAGGCAGGGCCGATCTTCCATAAAGGTGAAATCTAAATATTTGTTATCATATGTACTGTAGGGAACAGGTAGGGAAAGTATATTATGTTAAATTTTTTGTCAAATGATTCCTCTGCCTTTCTCTGGTAGCTTTTTAGTCTGTAATGGATGAAGCTTAGATTCTTTATAATTCCCAGAAATGTATGTTTGCTTTACTGAGAAATTTAGCATGAAAAAATGTGCAATCAAACACATATATTAGGAATTGTACAGACTATTTTCTGCTGTTTTTTCCATCTTAATCCACAGAATTGATGTGTACAACTTAATGTAAGATAATGTGTTTTAGAATGAGCTCATCATTCAGATCATGACAGAGAGCTACCAGATCGACGACCTGAAGAGAAAGGTGGAGGATGCCAAGATGAAGCTGGTGACAGGGATCGAGGTAATTGATTTTCTATGTGTTTATCAAAATGTTTCAATAACCAAACATTAAAATAAATAACAGCTGATGAATGAGTTGAAAAGAGTTAGAGATATTCCAGTCGTCACTCACTGAGCACTTGAGAGTAAGTCAACTTTGCTTGTTGTTGTGGCATATACCACATTCAGTAACCATGTTATTTTTCCATGAATGGCTGTGTAGCTGAGGAAACAGGCAGCCACAGAGCTGAGGGCGCTGAAGGCTGAGCTGGCCCAGAAGAAGAGCCAGTCATCTCATCCTGGACCTGTGGCCTCTCTGGGCTTTCGAAATACCACACAGGACAGACCACAAGTTCAAAACAGCTCCATCTAATTCGATATGTACAAGACTTTCTTTTGAGATTACTATGCTGGGAGAAATGGACTCAGGAGAGTAACTGAGAAAATGATTTACAGTGATTGAAAATGTAATTTGGTTTTTATGCTATTGTCCTTTCTACATGGCTTACTTTTGTATACCAGTTCTGTTTTTTGATGTTTGATGTTTCATCCTCGCTGTAAGCTTGTTGAAGGAAAAAGATAAAACTAATATGTTCAACTGATTGTGTAACCTCAATAACTGACAGATTTATCAGGAAATGTTTTATTTATGAAAAATAAAGTGCACAGATTTCAGTAAGCGTGTCAATCACATTATGAAGATCGTCTTTTTTAGAGAATCACTCATTTCTTTTAGCCCAGTGGAATGTCTATGTTCAAAGACAACAGCCATAAAAGCCACAATAAACCCTGAAGTGCAAGTATGCATCCCTAAAGTCACACCCCTTCACTGCTACAAAGGGATATATTGACTTAGCAATAAACAGGAGTAAGCTCAGGGCTGGTGTAAATTTCTGCAGCAGCGTTCGTGTATCCCAGCTAGCATCCTAACAGGGCATTCCACATCATCGCGGTCTGCTGCCTGGCGACAGGATCCTCGCTGTAGTCCAAGATGTTTCCATTCCACATGCCAATGCCCCGCAAGCCTTTTGATTTCACCAAGTCCGCCTTGGGACCGATACTCTGCGGGTCATCATACCAAACCTGGTGAATCTGTCCTTTCTGGTCCTGAGACGAAAATACAAAGCAGATATTTGACAAGAAAATGAAAATGGATGACAGCACCATCTTGTGGTAAAAACCCAACATAAAGGCATTTACTGGGAGTGTTTTATTGAGGTTTCAAAGGGCGATTTGTTTTGTTTGGGAAGTGACACCGTGGTAGCTCGGGTGGACGCCAGCACTCTAGATGAATAGACCTCACTGCAATGTCTGCCTGATTTATTGAGGTGTAATTTATTGGGACTACAGAGATAATAGTCAAGCTGACAGAAAACAAATCATTCTCAAAAGGGGTGCCCATTTTCTTACAACAATGTCCCATCAAGCCCAAACATATTTGGATATTTCTAACCTAATCTAAGCAGAATTAAAACTTGAAATATAAGTTTACATACCTTGTAATTGAAGTAGGGAGCATGCTGCTTGCTGTCCCACAGCCTGCCAGACATCGAGCTGATGACCTGCTTCATTATCCAGCTGTATGGTTTCTGGGTTCCAGCTGCATCACTGCAAGGGGCTCCACGGAAAGGGACTTCTGCAATAGAACATATTCCTTCCTAGAAAAGGAAAAGACTAAAATGACTATCTGTATTTTCACTTCAGAAAGAACACCACCACAAGTTAGGGTTCAAAGTCTGTTTCTCAGTACTTTCTGACTTTCTCCTTAATGGCTCTCAGCCTAGGCTGTTTGTTTCTCCTGAAGATGTGAGTATTGAAAAATTGGTCACAAAAATGTTTTGGTCTCCCCTTAAAAAAAACACAAGGCAAAGTAATAGTAAAATAATTGGGGTTAGGGTTAGTAAATAGTGCATTTGTAGGGGACTATTTTCACATGCACATGAATACACATTTGGTGCGCTGGTAAGTAACAGTGACAGTATTTGTGGGATTGAATTAAAATAAACTACAGTGCCCATGTTCATTTTAATATGATGTGACCCGGTGAAACAGTAGCTTACCAAGGCGTTGTTTCTGGAAAACGATGGAAGATTTATCAGGCTTTACTTGCACAGACAATACCTGTTAGCAAGATCACTTTATTTCTAGTTCAGGTCATTGGATTTGATCCTTTACAACATCAACATTGAAAGTGTTTAGCTTTTAAATAAACAAAATCTTACCTGGGAAAGGTTGAGACATGGGTAGTCATAGCCGTACCATGGCACACCCATCACCAGCTTCTTTGGTTCAATGTTCAGATTTAAATACTGGTTATAGGCTGGAAAGACAGACAAATATCTATTAATGCAGCAGTCATCAGTAATGAGTTGATTTCTATTTGTTACCACACAACTGGACAACAAACCATCGAGTGTTTGAGAGAGCGGGGCATTTGCCATTGCAATACAGTCCCCCATGATCTGGCTCTGCTCATCGTAGGACATCACAAACAGCAGGTCGCAGGATTCAGCGATGGTGACGTAATCATAGCAGCGCTTGTCAATACATTTTGGTGACCAGGCAACATCGAACGAGACCTAAAGATCAGGATTAGGAAGGTTTGGGAGTTAATTTATCTGTTGTCAAGTCTACACCTGCTCAGAGTGATTTTGTCAAATCATTTTTTATATTTAATATTTTCTTTCACCTGTGAACCTGGGATCTCCCTGTGGAAAGCCTCAGTGGTCTCTTTGACCAGGTTTGTCAAAGCAAGGTACTCGGGCGAGCCGTCTTCCACTGCTTGTTCAATGTCTATGTTGATCCCATCCATGAACTGACTCTTAGCCAAATTGACCTTCTCCATTATCCACGCTGTCCTGTTGTCTTGGTCCACAATATACGGGAGGTGAACATCACCTTTTCTCATTGACATTGAAAAAGAGAGGTAACATGAGTGCATGAACCGTTGACTGAATGAGTGAGGTCAAATACAACAATGACTCTTTAGCTCTTAAACTTCGTAAACTACAATAAGAGCAAACAACAGAAGTCAGCCAAATGATTTAATTTTGGCTGAAAATATACTTATCCTACCTTTGAGGACTATCCGCGCTCCTTTGGAATGAGCGTAACACATGAGTTCAGCATCATATTTTCCAAACATTGCCACTGTTGTCACCATGCTCCAGTTGTAGGACTTCCATGTCTTTCCACCCACATCAAACACAAACACCTGGACACAGAGAGACCATACAGAAATTTACTAAATTTAATTTTTGGCAAACATTATTGATAAATGCCTTTTTTTGGTGGCTGTTGTGGGGTAGGGGAGGGAGGGTGCTCAGAGTCACACATATCTTTGTAATGAAAGCAGGAACTGAAACAAGTTGTTTGTTCTTACTGCGAAATGAAGATAATGACCGCAGTATGTCAAAAATGTAAAATGTCCATCACAAATTAGTGATTTTTCTAAACTATATTCTGACCAAGACTGAAAGTATTAAAGTTATAATCATATAACTTGGAGTAAATATGTCAAACAGTGTTTGATACTTGACTCTACATGTGGCTAAAATTACCCAATTATTAAACTTGATTTGATGGACTCTGAGTAACAGGTTGATTAATTGATATAACTGTCATTGATGACTTGTATGACAGTTGTTAGCCACAAGTTTAGCTGATTTTTTTCTCAGCTAAGTGCCACATGTAGCTAATTCTGCAGTTAACATGGTCAAAAAAGTACTCAGAAGTTACATAAACTTTATTAAATATATATATTTCCACAACCTTTTTCAAAATATGATAGTTTTGGAAATGTCTTTAAACAAATAGAGCACTCATAGAACACTCATTTTGCAGCTGCACAAATGTCTGTCAGCCATGACTTTCATATGTGAACTTTGAAACAACAAGAGACACTGAATAGAGGTCCGTGAGACCAAATGCACCCAAAAAGAGGAACCCTCATCACGAGACACCATCGTAAAGCAAACACTGCCCAGCCAGCTTGGAAGAAGAGGAACAGTGTTTTTTAACTGAAACTTACAATAAAAACATAATGAACAGATGTGATATTTCAATTTACTGCTATATAGCCAATACATTTATAAAAGCGTTAAGCAGCGATTCGTCAAAAATGTTCCTTTATCAGGGTTTATCAGGGTGAAGTATTTTAATGCCAATTATACATTTACAGCATTAAGCAGCAGCTTTGACACTTCTCTGATTCACACTTATGAACTAACTTACTGCTCCCACTAATTACCAGCAGCTCTGATATTGTGAGCAGAGTGTTAAATCACTGAGCTGACTAACTTCAGTGTATTTGGAGGTTCGCTAAACTACCTCAAAGTCTCTCTCTCCGTGTATCTGCTGACACAGCTCGGCTCTCTCACACGGACACGCGCTGGCTCTGCACACCGCGATGACAGACACCACAAACACAAGAAACCAGTACATTTTAGGGGGAAACGGGGGCATCAGAAGGTCGTTTTCAGACGGAACAGGATTAATCAAACAGAGTTGGACCCTGATGTCAATAGATCACATGTCCGGCATTGCTTCTGTACGGAGGCTGACATGGGACAAATGGTATCTGTTTGTCTTGAAAACTTGCAGACCATCAGGCTGCCAGCAGAGGTCAAATAAACCCTGCCATAAGGACTAACAGACAGGTTGCATTGAGAGGAAGCATCTTTCTTTTTCTTTTTAAAACAAACATTATCTCCAAATATTGAACTCTGGTTATTTTATTTTAATAGTTGCCATTATCAATGGCTAATGCAACAAATTCATATCTAGCAAACAGGTTTTATTGGCCTGGAAAATACAAAATTATACCATAGCACTTTTTTTTTATTGCTGCTGTGTTATATTCACTGCACAGGGCACAGAGCTACAGCATTATTTAAACACCATTAATTATGGGAAGTGAGCTCTTGCATGTTGAACACCACTAACCACCAATCCATGAAAAACTACAGCATACTTCTAAATTATCTGCATGAAGATACAGGAATGTTTTGCACCATTGTATTATTAGTTTAGGCAGTTTCATTTTAAAAGTAGTTCACCTGTGCAGACCATGTGGCACCCGTCATACCTTAATGCTGAAGTCGATATAATTTATTCTTCCTCATCAGTCTTCATTCTTCTTCTTTCTTCATCAATATTCAAAGGGGTTCAACATGACAGTTATACAGAATAAATATACTTCAACAAAACATTTAACAGAAAAGCAAAACTATAAGGAACTCCTGAGGACCTTCTATGACACTGTGGTGGCATCAGCCATCTTTCATGGGGTGGTCTGCTGGGCAGCAATTTGTAATATTACGTAGATGAAAAAAGGCTGTTGAAATTTGTTTTACGTGGGAATTGAAGGACAAATCTTGGTCAAATATAACTACTAGTATCTTTACACTGGTGTTGGAGACCAAAGTAATGCCATCCAGATTAGTTATATGATTAGATAATGTGTTTCTAAGGTGTTTGGGGCCAAGCACAATAACTTCAGTTTTTTAACTGTTAACAGCAGGAAGTTGCATGTCATCCAAGCTTTTATGTCCTTCAGTTAAACTTGTAGTTTAGTTAACTGGTTGGATTCATCTGGATTTATTGACAGATATAATTGAGTAGCCTATTGCCCGCATAACAATGAAAATGTATTGAGTGTTTCTGAATAATATTGCCTAAAGGAAGCATAAGGTGAATAGTATTGGTCCAAGCACTGAACCCTGACCCATGTCTAACCTTTGTTTGCATGGAGAATTTATAATCAACATTTCAAGTTAGGACCTTAATAATTTGCCAAAACGTACATTTCATTGTTTTTCATTACTTCTACTTATGTCCAAACTGATATTAAATGTTTCCCAACAAACTAAATGTTTTTTTAATGTTTTTTGGGGAAAAATAGAAACAAATCCTAAGACTGTGTTTTTACATTTTATTACTATAAATGGGTTAAATAGGACATGTGTCTTGAATTAGAGCATGTGATAAAGTTAAAGAATACTGTATAATGTACAGTACAGATTGTATAAAGGCTGTTAAGGTCTTAGGTCTTAAGGGCTGCAGGTGATTTCTAAGATTCATTGGTTTTAAAAAGCAGCAACAAGCAGTTTATTGATCTAATCAATGCACAGTGTCAGAAAGAAGAAGTTGAATTGAACTGTTCTTCATTATATCTCCTCATCCTAGTTTTACGTTGTGCTGGACACATTAATTAATATGTGTCATTATAATATTAATTTAGATTTAACTTACTTGGTTTGGATACAATTAGATTTTTCATTTGATGATTTTGAAACATTTTGAGTGAGGTCTAATGTTCAATGAGTGTATTTAGAGAGTCAACAGATGCTGGAGCAAAGTGACACAATTGGGTCATAATTACAGTTCAAGGACAAGATGACACTGGAACCTGTTTTGGACAAGTTTTTGCAATCCACATGACACATTCTATAATAGCATTCGTAAAATATTTTAGTGCAATATTTTATGATGTTACGTTTTTCTATTATAACTGTGTGATAGTTTAAATCATTGGCAGCTTCAGATCCAGAGAAGGGCATTTGATGAATGATAGGTATAGGGTATAGGGTACAGGGTAACTTTATTAATCCCCCTAAGGGGAAATTCAAAATTGACATAACAGTATTTCCAAGTAAAAATAAAATAAAATAAAAATGAAATGAAATAAACAATAAAACCATCTCAACATACTATATACAATAAATATACAAAACATTAGTGTGGGTGGGAGGTACTGCGAGCTGTGGTGTTGTACAGTCTGATGGCTAATGGTATGAAAGAGCCCCCCAAGCACTTTGAAGCACATGGCTAGATGAGTCTGTGGCTAAACGGGCTCCTGAGCTGCTACAGCTTGGCATAGAGGGGATGAGAGGGATTGTTCATGATAGCTTCCAGCTTTCCTCTCATCCTCCTCTCTGTCACTGCTTCCACACTGTCCAGTTCCATCCCCACTACAGAGCTGGCTTTCCTCACAAGCTTATTCAGTTTATTAGCACCACAGCTCTTGATGCCCCTTCCCCAACACACTGTGGCACAGAAGAGGACACTGGCTACCACAGACTGGTAGAACATATATAGCAGCCTGGTGCACACATTAAAGGACCTGAACCACCTCAGAAAGAACAGCTTGCTCTGTCCTTTCCTGTAGAGGACCTCAGTATTGTTTTACCAGTCCAGCTTTTTGTTCAGTTTCACCCTGAGAAACTTGTAGGTGTCCACTATCTCCACCCCATCCCCATTAATGAAAACAGGTAATGCAGCCAACAATGGAGGAGTTAAAGCAGAAGTCAAAAGTGTATATAGTGAAAAAGAACAGTGACAGTACAGTTCCATATTGCTGTGTTGTGAAAAGTATGGCCACTACAGTATACATTTTGTGTTAAAGAGGTGTCACAAGAGAAAAAAACACCTTCATTTTTGGGACAGTGGGCTGTTTGTGCCATTGAAGTCAAAAAGGTTAAGTTAACTTGTTACATCTGTGACATGTTTCATTACTCTGTTTGTCTATTCTACATGGTCAGGGCAAGGTAACATCAATGTCGATGAAAGGCTGATGCTTAGTTAATGATCCATTTTGATGGGCACACCGTCAGCAATATCTGCCTTTAAAAGGAAGCCTCTGGTACAAGTCAATCACATTCAGCAACCATGAGGGTGCTAGTACTAGCTCTCACCGTGGCCTTTGCAGGTGAGTCTTTAAGTTGCATCACCTTGGATGCAATCTAAATTAGTTTTTTATATTCGTATCACTATTATGAAGAGTGTGGGGTAGCACTTCTCCACAGTTTTACTTGGACAAAATATTGAAAGCAAATTCTGATAAAAGTCAGACAAATCATGGTCTAAGAACTGCTATTGCACTTTGTGACAGTGTAAAGTCACTGCTTATATCAAACCTAGCATAGAAAATAGTACATAACATTTAAATTCTTAAAATTATTGGTTTGACTTTTTTTCATGCATCTTTTTCTCTCTCTAATGAATATCAAAATAACATTTTATTCTTTTTTTCTGTTTTAGCATGCCACCAGGTCAGCTTTGGTAAGTGTTTTATTCTGTTACATACTGTAAAAAATGTGTCTTTATTTAACAGTAAAAGACTTGTAGTGTACATGTGAAAAGTTGTTTTAACACCATACTTTTGTGTCTTGGTTTAATTTTTTAAAATGTTTTTATTGAAGTTAGTTTTCTTCTCTATTAATGCAGCCCCAGAATTTGCTACTGGAAAGACTTACGTGTACAAATATGAAGCATTTCTGATGGGCGGCCTGCCTGAAGAGGGTCTGGCACGGGCCGGTGTGAAAGTGTTGAGCAAAGTTATGATCAGTGCAGCGGCTCCTGACACCTTCATACTGAAGGTAAAGACCATTCATACAATTTTCTATTGATTAATAACCTTTGTGACCTAGACTGCTTTCCATGTGGCTTAAAATGATAATACAAGACAGCTTTGTGGCTTCATTCAACCTGTCATTTTTCCTTGTAGCTTGTAAACCCTGAAATCTTTGAGTACAGTGGTATCTGGCCCAAAGATGCTTTCATCCCGGCCACCAGGCTTACCTCAGCCCTGGCTGCTCAGCTCCTGACACCCATCAAGTTTGAATATGCCAACGGTGTTGTCGGCAAAGTATTCGCACCTGCTGGCGTCTCTGCAACTGTGCTGAATGTCTACAGAGGAATCCTTAATATCTTCCAGATGAACATCAAGAAGACACAGAACGTCTATGAGCTACAGGAGGTATGTATAACTGATTCTTTTTATAGGTCCAACTACAAAACACCACTAAGCTCATGAACTGTATTTTGATCTGTGTTAACTAGCCTGGAGTTCAGGGAGTATGCAAGACCCACTACGTCATCAGTGAGGACGCAAAGGCTGAACGCATCTTGTTGACCAAGACCAAGGACCTGAACCACTGCCAGGAGAGAATCATTAAGGACATCGGCTTGGCTTACACAGAGAAATGTGCTGAGTGTGAGGCTGTAAGTTTAGTTTTACTGGCATTAACTATCCTCTAAATGTACTCTATACTCCCAGAGACTGCTGGTGTAATAATACTATCTCTTGTTTATACAGAGAGGAAAGACCCTGAAGGGAGCCGCAGCCTTTAACTACGTCATGAAGCCAGCACCCACAGGTGCTCTGATCTTGGAGGCAACTGCTACAGAGCTCATCCAGTTCTCACCTTTCAACATCTTGAACGGTGCCGCCCAGATGGAGGCTAAGTATGTGATTTAAATGAAAATACACAGCGTATAATCACTATTAGCAGCTCAAAATGCCACAGTGAAGACTGATTCAATGCTGGTGTATATTCACAGGCAAATCTTGACCTTCGTGGAGGTTGCAAGGGCCCCAGTGGAGCCCATCAGAGCTGACTATCTTCACCGGGGATCCCTGCAGTATGAGTTCGGCAGCGAGCTTCTCCAGACACCCATCCAGCTTCTGAGGATCAGCAATACTGAGGCTCAAGTAATTCAGAAAACATGCCCTCTTAATCCAATTTTTGTTGAATTCATCCTGTAGCAACACACTCTAACATGGGTTGCATTTTGTTTTCTGACAGATTGTTGAGATTCTGAACCACGTAGTGACCTTCAATGTGGCCAAGGTCCATGAAGATGCACCTCTGAAGTTTATTGAGCTCATCCAGTTGCTGCGTGTGGCCAAATTTGAGAGTATTGAGGCCCTCTGGACTCAGTTCAAAGTTAGACCCGATTACAGGTAAATGTAAACAGCATTCGAAAAAGAGCAATATACACAAACTTAATACACATAATCACTGAATAATAATACTTTCCTTTCCCAGGCACTGGATTTTGCATGCCGTTCCTGCCATTGGTACTCATACTGCTCTGAGGTTCCTCAAGGAGAAGTTCATCGCTGGTGAGCTGACTATTGCTGAAGCTGCCCAAGCTCTGCTGGCTTCTGTGCACATGGTGACAGCTGACCTGGAGGCCATCAGGGTTGCTGAAGTGAGTTAACATTACAAGAAAGCTTGTGTCATTGCAAGGATATGAGAACTGGGACACATAACCACATTTTTACTTTCACCACTCCTTAGGGCCTGGCTATGAACCACAAAATTAGAGAAAACCCAGTCCTGCGTGAGATTGTCATGCTGGGCTATGGCACCCTGGTAGCTAAATACTGCGCAGAGAACCCATCTTGCCCAGCTGCACTTGTGAAGGTATGTATCATTTGTGCATTTGGTTTCTAAAACTGAACTTCAGTTAGAACATCAGTGACATGAATGTTGTTTTTTTCCTCCTGCAGCCCATCCATGATATCGCTGTCCAGGCTGTTGCCAGAAGTGATATTGATGAACTCACTGTTGCTATCAAAGTTCTGGGTAACGCCGGACACCCTGCCAGCCTTAAGCCAATCCTGAAGCTCCTGCCTGGCTTCGGCAGTGCTGCTGCCAATCTGCCACTGAGGGTTCACATTGATGCTGTTCTGGCCCTGAGAAACATTGCCAAAAAGGAGCCCAAGATGGTGAAATGACTTTACCCGATTCCTTCCATTACTAGCATATGTTTAAAGCCAATTTTGTTATGTGCTGTTGTATTAATAACATTCCTCTTTGTGAAATAGATCCAGGAAATGGCTGTTCAGCTGTTCATGGATAAGGCTCTCCACCCAGAGCTCCGAATGGTTGCGGCTGTCGTGTTGTTTGAGACCAAACTGCCCATGGGTCTGGTGACTACCCTTGCCGACACACTCTTGAAAGAAACAAACATGCAGGTTGCTAGCTTTGTCTACTCTTACATGAAGGCCATGACGAGGAACACTGCCCCTGACTTTGCCTCTGTGTAAGAACCTCAATAATATTCACATTTTTGTTTTTTTTCATTTCATTTATTTAAACATGTTAGTGCTTAGAATCTCATTCTGTATATATTAATGTTCTGTTCAGTGCTGCTGCCTGTAATGTTGCTGTGAAGATCCTCAGCCCCAAACTTGACAGACTGTGCTACCGCTACAGCAGAGCTCTCTATTTTGATGCCTACAGCAGTAAGAGTATAACATAATAATAATAATACTAATATGTCATTAGCTTAAAACATGTGGTTTAATGGCTCTTATGTTTTGCCCTGCAGACCCCTGGATGATGGGTGCCGCTGCCAGTGCCTTCTATGTAAATGATGCTGCAACTATTTTGCCAAAAGCCATTTTGGCCAAAGCTCGCACCTACCTGGCAGGAGCTTATGCTGATGTCTTGGAGGTAAGAGAAAGGCTAAATAGAACTTACACATTTTTAGTAATGGTTTCAAAGACACTTACCCATCAAATGGCTTTTTTTCTTTTTCTTCAGTTGGGAGTGAGAACAGAGGGAATCCAGGAGGCCCTTATGAAAATCCCCAAGGCTCCTGAGAATGCTGAAAGGATCACCAAGATGAAACAAGTTATGAAGGCTGTAAGTTCAAGTGATCATTCTTAAGCAAAAATGTTCTTCTTTATTTAAATGACATGTCCTTCGAAGAAACTAAAATGTTTATTTTTTGTTTTTTCCTAACATAGCTCTCCGAATGGAGGGCTCATCCTTCAAGCCAGCCCCTGGCCTCTGTGTATGTGAAATTCTTCGGACAAGAAATTGCATTTGCCAACATTGACAAAGCCATGGTTGATCAGATTATTGAGGTACTGTATCTCCTACTGTTAAATATTGTATAATTGCTATGTAGTGATCACATTACAAACTGAACATCTGAAATTTCAAATGCAATTTTAACAGCTTGCCACTGGACCTGCAATTCACACTTACGGAAGGAAGGCTTTGGATGCGCTGCTGTCTGGTATAGCTGTGCATTATGTTAAGCCTATGCTGGTTGCTGAGGTTCGTCGCATCATGCCCACTGCTGTTGGTCTGCCAATGGAGCTCAGTTTCTATACTGCTGCTGTGGCTGCTGCATCTGTTGAACGTAAGTTTATCTGGTAAAGCTTAAGTGTTGCTGATTCGAATAACATATCCACACTGGTTCACCAAAAAATTGTGTTGTGTTTCATAGTCCAAGCCAGTGTGACACCACCTCTACCCGAAAACTTCCACGCTGCTCAGCTTCTTAAGTCCGATATCAACCTAAGGGCAGCAATTACCCCAAGGTAAACAGATTGTAATTAACTTGAACAAGCTTCTTCTCAACCAGAATCTTTACTGCCAAATGTGAAAACAAATGTATAATTCAGAGAAACCACCCTCTCTCATATTTTCTGTGTCTTGCAGTGTCTCCATGCACACCTATGCAGTTATGGGCGTGAATACTGCTTTGATCCAGGCTTCCCTACTGTCAAGAGCCAGAGTTCATACAATTGTTCCTGCAAAGATGGAAGCAAGAATTGACATGATTAAAGGCAACTTCAAGTTCCAGTTCCTGCCCGTCCAGGGTATCGATAAGATTGCATCTGCACTGTATGTTCCTTTTATTTTAACATAATAACTTACAAAAATATTGTCTTTTTATATTACTGTCTCTTTGTACCTTGTAAAAAAAAAGATAGTTGAAAAAAAAAACATATTTACTTACACAGTTTTTGAAATATCTTTGAATTTCCTGACATTATTTTTTCTTTCAACAGTGTTGAGACCTTTGCTATTGCAAGAAATGTGGAAGACCTCGCAGCCGCCAAGATAACACCAATGATTCCAGCTGGAGCTGCAGCTCTGCTGTCAAGACAGACCTCCTCCTCAAGACTTTCTAGGATGGCATCCTCCCTGCTTGGTAGCATTGTGAGTTTGGTTTTCTGACCACCTTTTCCTTCACCAAATTATACCTTCTTCCAAATTAATGTGGTGATCTCTGTTGTGTTTACAGTCAGCATCATCTGAAATCATTCCTGTTGATGTGCCAAGCAAAATTGTCAACAAGAGGAAAATCCCCAGGGCCTTTGAGAGGAAAATGTGTGCTGCATTTGAAACCTTTGGAATCAAGGCGTGCACTGAGATTGAATCTCACAACGCTGCTTTCATCAGAGACTGTCCACTCTACGCCATAATTGGAAAACATGCTGTCTTGGTTGATGTTGCTCCAGGCAAGTAAAATGGATGACATCAAGTTACTGACCTAAGTTGTTTTGTAAGCAGTCGCTGAAAAATAATGTTTCTGTTTATTTCTTTGGTTGTAGCTGCTGGACCCGTCATTGAGAAGATTGAAATTGAGATTCAGGTTGGCGATAAAGCAGCAGAAAAGATCATCAAAGTGATTAACTTGAGCGAGGAAGAGGAAATTCTTGAGGACAAGAACGTCCTGATGAAACTCAAGAAAATCCTGGTTCCTGGTCTGAAGAACAGGACTTCCTCCAGCTCCAGCAGCTCTCGTTCTCTCAGCTCCCGCTCCAGCAGCTCCCGCTCCAGCAGCTCCAGCTCTAAGCGCAGTTCAAGTGCCTCTTCCTCTGTATCATCCAAGTCTTCCTCCAGCTCCTCCTCTCGCCGCCAGAGCAAGATTGTTGACGCCGTTGCCCAGGGAAGCAAGGTATCAAAAAGACTGAGCAGCCGCTCCAGCAGTGCCTCCAGCAGTGCCTCCAGCAGTCAATCAAGTAGTCGATCAAGTAGCCGCTCATCTAGCCTGTCCAGCAGCCGCTCTTCCAGCTCCAGCTCCTCCAGGTCCAGCTCCATGTCAAAGGTGAGACATAAATTTACCACTGAAAATGTGAGAAACAGTAGACTCATAAAGTACATGCAGGAATTAATGCGATGTTTCTATTACAGCAAGAACTGTATGACATGAAGTTCACCAAGAACCACATCCACCAGGTATTTGATTGATGAGTAAAAAAGCATTAAACAGTCAAATCATATACTCTGCCTGAGCAAGCTAAATGCTTTCTTCTTTGCAGCATGCAGTCTCCACATCCCGTGCAAACAGCAGGAGCAGCGCCCACAGCTTCGAAACCATCTACAACAAGGTGAGTAATCGTACCCAGCCATTTACAGTCTCATGTATATAATGGGAAAAATCAAAACTTATTAATGTTACTCACTGGTTTGCACTCTCAGGCCAAGTACCTCGCTAGCACCGTCACTCCTGCTGTGACCATTCTCATTCGCGCTGTCAGAGCCGACCACAAGGTTCAGGGATACCAGATCGCAGCTTACTTTGACAAAACAACTGCCAGACTGCAGTTTATTTTTGCCAACCTGGCTGAGAATGACCACTGGAGAATCTGCGCTGATGGTGTCTTGCTGAGCAACCACAAGCTGATGGTACAGTAACACCTTTGATGCAGTCTGACATGACTTAAGCTGGTAGTAGCAGAAAAGAGTTTAACTCCAGTTAAATTTGTTTTGTTTTTTTAGGCCAAGATTGCCTGGGGAATTGAATGCAAACAATACGCAACTGAGATCACAGCTGAAACTGGTCTTGTGGGTAAAGAGCCTGCCTTCCGTGTGAAGCTGACCTGGGACAAACTTCCAAAAAGCATGAGGCGCTATGCACAGCAGTAATGTCACAATCTAATTTCAAACATTTTCTTCTATTTTCTAAAACCTTGCAAAAGAAACTGATTACTTTCTATGTACTTGTGGCACTAAAGTAATTGAAAATTCAAGGTCATATAAGGTATATCAAACATCCTGGATGTGGAAGTGTGTGGGATTTTATTACTTCCTTTTGCAAAGTTTAATTTTGCTGCACATCTGTCTATCAACAGTTGATTTAACATTTTGCTTTTATGTCTGTCTAGGCTGTCTGAGTACATTTCACGTATCTCTCGGTCCATCGGAGTAACCCAGGCAAAGGTCAAGAATGAACGTAATCAGATCAAACTGACTGTGGCCGTTGCTTCAGAGAAAACCCTGAATGTTGTGTTGAAGACACCAAAGGTACAGTGTTATTCCCTGTTTCTCTCATATATACTGCATATCCTCTCTGACTGTTTCAATTTGGTATTATAGAGGACCATCATCAAACGTGATGTGGGTCTCCCTGTTTATCTGCCATTTGGAGACACTGCTGCAGAGCTGGAAGCATACCAGGACAGCTTAGTTGACAAGGTCACCTACATGGTCACCAAGGCTCACGCAGGTGAAAATATTCAAAGGAACAGGTCTTACTGAAAAGTCACACTGATTAGTAAATGACTAACTTACTGGTTAATCTTTCTTTCTGTTCCAGCTAAGTGTGCCATGGTCAAAGACACTCTGATTACCTTCAACAACAGGAAATACAAGAATGAAATGCCCCACTCTTGCTACCAGGTTTTGGCTCAGGATTGCAGCTCAGAACTTAAATTCATGGTTCTGCTGAAGAGAGACCAAACACAGGAACAGAACGAAATCAATGTGAAGATTGCAGACATGTAAGAACACACAGTATTTATACCTAAATTGTTGTTGTCAACCTCGAATTCCAGAAAACAACTACAATTCATATATTTCATTTGTTTTTCAACAGTGACGTAGACATGTATCTGAGGGACAATGCTGTCATGGTGAAGGTCAATGGAGTAGAGATCCCTATCAACAACCTGCCATACCAGCATCCAACAGGTTTTTCTATCTTATCATTTTAGATTGAATTGTTGTGCTCAAAATAATTGCTGAAAGAGTTTTAAAAAAACAACATATTTTATATTTGCATTAATTTTAGGCAAGATTCAGATCAGAAGGAAAAGTAATGGCGTTGCTCTTCACGCTCCCAGCCATGGTCTTCAGGAGGTCTTCTTTGATGTGAACGCACTGAAGGTATTGAAATAAATCTGATCATCTTGTGTAATTCTTCTAAATTTAAATTTTTAATAGTCTATATTGTCGTACTGGCATGGTTAAAACACAGTTGTAAACACTGAACCACTTTGCTTCTCTTCAGGTTAAAGTTGTGGATTGGATGAGGGGACAGACCTGTGGACTCTGTGGAAAGGCTGATGGGGAATTCAGACAGGAGTTCCGCACACCCAACGAACGGCAGACCAAGAACGCAGCCAGCTACGCTCATTCCTGGGTTTTGCCTGGAAAGAGCTGCCGCGATGCCTCTGGTAAAACTGGCTTCACCTTGTTTTATCAAGAATATCATTTACACTCATTATGGCAAAACGAAGCATACAAAGAAATTCACAAGACATAACAAACCTACACCAAACTATAATTGTATGAGATCATAGAAAAGACTAGAACCAATGAATATGTGTTTTCAGCTGAGGGCTGCTGCAGTGCTTACCTTTCTTTTCCAACCTTTTCCAGAGTGCTACATGAAGCTTGAATCCGTGAAACTGGAAAAGCAAATGATCCTCCATGGCCAGGAGTCCAAATGCTACTCTGTTGAGCCTGTGTTGCGCTGCCTGCCCGGCTGCATGCCAGTGAGAACCACCTCTGTCACTGTTGGCTTCCACTGCCTGCCTACTGGTGAGTCTGCAGACAATCACCACTTATTTACCAAACTGACACACTATACATCTATGTTTAACAGTGCCTAATCACTTTATTCTCTCTGCTGTTGCAGATTCCAACCTGAATCGTGCTGAAGGTCTGAGCAGCATTTATGAGAAAAGCGAGGACATGAGCGATTCAGCCGAGGCCCACCTGGCCTGTCGCTGCAACGCTCAGTGTGCTTAATCTCATATCCTTCAGTCACATTGGTTCAAATTTGTTTTGTCCCTGTCATTGTTAATTAATATGAACTGTAAACTTCAATAAACTAAAGAGGCATATGTAAAATCGTGTGATGTTCAGCTTCTTCAAAATCTAAAATCACAATGACTAAAAATGACAAACCTTTTTCTTCACAATCTCTAAAGGCTAAATCACAAACTCTAAACTATGAATTTGTGAAGCCACAGCTTGAATGTGCTCTATTTGTAGTGGGAATGTTCTGTGGAGAAACAGTATGTCATTTTACAGTCTTGATTCTCTGGAGTCTACCTTCACAACACTGTTGTTCATGTTACAGTACACTGATCTTGTCTAAAATATCAAAAATCATTAAAGTCCCTGTTTATTCAGAAATGTGTTTTGCTTATTGTTACTTCCGTTGGATTTTTTCACTGTGTACAGCTTGACACTAGACAAATTTCTTTCATCTTTCATCTGTAGAAAGGGGAAAGTTTTATTGTGCTCACCAAAAGTTAGCAGTTCATGACATCACAACTAGTTTGCAGCCAATCGTGGTCCAGTGTGGGACTTACACAAGTGTGATGGAGAAACTTAAAGCCTTGAGTGCACATACACAGAGAATGGACTTCACATTGAAGTAGGACACATCTTGTGTCAAGCAGTTCAACTTTTGAAATGAACAATATTTGCATATTTAATGACTCAGGATTTTTTTAATGAGGGAGAAGTAGATGTAATTATAAAGATTTTAATGAAATTTTATTTATCTCACTACATTTTTGGAGAGAGTCTTTAAGTAACAAATTTTATATGACAAGAAAAAAATATAAAAGTGTAATATAAAATATAATAAAAAGTATGATCAACCATTTTCAAATGAAAAATGAATATTTATCAGTCTTATTAAAAATACAGTATACACTAAGAATGAACATTAAAGGAGTAGTAGTTGCAGTTTAGAAAAGAACGACTTTAGTCCCTCTAGTGAATGGGGTCTGTACGGTGGCCCTGAAGGGCAAACGACAACAACAAAAAGGAAAACACAATGACAAAAAGGAAAACACAACGACATTAACAAAAACACCACACAAAAAGGAAAACACAACAACATTAGCTCCTAATGGAAAGGGTAGGTACCTGCTATGACAAGGATCATTGCTGATTGGACGAAAGCACAAAGCAAGTCTGTCATTTTAACAGGTGGGAAAGGCTGCTTTACACTGTACCTGAGGGCTGTTGCACAAAAGCAGAATTAAGAAATCCAGGATAAGTGAAAAAGCGAGACTCGACAAAGTCTCATCAGTGCATCCTGGCATGATATGTTGCACCTTTGCCAATCCAGGATGAGGATATGCGAATATGTCAAGCCAGGTCTAAATCATTCAGATACATGCGTGTTGATGGCTTTCATACACAGACCACTCGATCGATCACAGAGCACACTTCTCACCAAGCGAGTAACAGCTTCTAATGGAAACTGATGAGGAGGTGAAACATACAGTGGGGAGAACAAGTATTTGATACACTGCCGATTTTGCAGGTTTTCCCACTTACAAAGCATTTTATTGCATGACATAAGTATTTGATCACCTATTTGTAGTATTTGATTTAAGAAGCCCTCCTGTTCTCCACTCATTACCTGTATTAACTGCACCTGTTTGAACACGTTACCTACATAAAAGACACCTGTCCACACACTCAATCAAACAGACTCCAACCTCTCCACAATGGCTGTGTAAGGACATCAGGGATAAAACTGTAGGCCTGCACAAGGCTGGGATTGGCTACAGGACAATAGGCAAGCAGCTTGGTGAGAAGGCAACAACTGTTGGTGTAATTATTAGAAAATGGAAGAAGTTCAACATGACGGTCAGTCTCCCTCGAAATGGGGCTCCATGCAAGATCTCACTTCATGGGGCATCAATGATCATGAGGAGGGTGAGGGATCAGTCCAGAACTACATGGCAGGACCTGGTCAATGACCTGAGGGGAGCTGGGACCACAGTCTCAAAGAAAACCATTAGTGACACACTACGCCGTCATGGATTAAAATCCTACAGCGCCCCCTGCTCAAGCCAGCACATGTCCAGGCCTGTCTGAAGTATCTCAAGGTCCTGGAGTGGCCTAGACAGTCTCCAGACCTGAACCCAATAGAAAATCTTTGGAGGAAGCTGAAAGTCCGTATGGCCCAGTGAAAGCCTCGAAACCTGAAGGATCTGGAGAAGATCTGTATGGAGGAGTGGGCCAAAATCCCTGCTGCAGTGTGTGCAAACCTGAGGCCTGTACTATGAAGCTGGATTAACATACCCGGGATATCTCTCCGTTACCTGGGTTGACTTACCCAGACATTCGTAATCATGATAAGCGGTACTACGAAACTGGTTATCAACTCGGTAATTGAACCCAGGGTTTTCCAATCTGGATCACTGCGCTCACATAAAAGGGGAGGTGTTTGCAGCGTCTGACCAATCACAAACATGGAGAAACCCTGCAAAGCAGCCTACTTTACTATGGCGGAGCAGACAATTATTCTTCAAAAATATGAAGAAGTCAAACACATCATCCAGGCCAAAAGCATCACTGTTGCTGCAGCAAAAGCCAGGAAGGAATCCTGGCAAGTTATTAAGTTTAATTAAGTTAGTTTAATATTCAACATTAATTTGACATTCAAAATACAAACCTATTATATGCTTCATCTATTTGAGTGAATGAAGTCAAACCAATTGTATAACATACAGACTAATGTCCCTCATTTGCCACAAGGATTCTTTTTTAAATATATATTTTGGTCATTTTTTACAATTAAAAAATATGAATAAAATTCTGCTTTTCTGCACTTTTGCAACGATTACTCTCAAGATGTTCTTATTGAGACTTTCTGTCAGGTTTCCTGAAACAGGAGATTATTTATTTATTGTACATGTAAAAAATTGACGAAAAGATATATTTGAAAAATAAGCCTTAAGGCACATGAAGGATATTAGTCTGTATGTTAGTTATGTTGGTTTGACATCATTCACTCAAATGGTTGAAGCGCATAATAGGTTTATACTTTGAAAGTCAAATGAATGTTGAATATTAAACTAACTTAATGTTGCTTGAAAATCATTCTGTACCTTTCGTATGGGATTTCATCGGGGACATCTAAAGGATTGCATCTCCCTAAAAACTCTTATCCAGAACATAACCTGCTCCGAAGCAGGTTAGGTGTTCAGCATAAGTTACCATGGTGTCATAGGATGGAAAACCCAGGGTTAACCCTGAAGTTACCTCGATAAGAGAAAATCCAGCTTCGTAGTACAGGCCTCAGGCCTCTGGTCAAGAACTACAGGAAGCGTCTGATCTCTGTAATTGCAAACAAAAGTTTCTGTACCAAATATTCCGTTCTGTTTTTCTGATGTATCAAATACTTATGTCATGCAATAAAATGCAAATTAATTACTTAAAAATCATACAAAGTGATTTTCTGTTGTTGGGTTTTTCTATTTGTCGTTGTGTTTTTGTTAATGTTGTTGTGTTTTTCTTTTTGTCATTGTGTTTTTTTCTCTACTGCCAAGCTGAATGTTTCATCCATCTGTAAAGAGCTACACTGCCCGTTGAGAGTGAGAAAAAGTCATTCATACTTCAATGGCTTGCTGTATTTGGTAGGCTAGCTGATGTTTGTACTGTAAAAACACAACAACTAAATTGAAAAACATCACTAAAAAAGCATATTTTCTTAATAACCTTATCTTGATAAAACCTGCACAAAGTTTGGATTTATTTAGCTGAGTAAGTACAAACTACATCTGCAGTTAGGGTAGCCTGACATAAACAGAAGTCATGGGGGTCTCCTTTGCAGCCCCATCTCTACTTGACAAAGCAGGATAACAACTGAGAAAAGCAGGTAACTGCTCCAGATTAACTGTGGGTCATTTGGTTTGAACTAATTTGATTAATAGTGAATCTGTTTGCAAATATGAACCACTAAATTATTAGATCAACTAAAATCTTAAGGCTCCTGTATTATAATTACATGTTGGATATTGGATCTGATGTGTAGGGGATCCATGTGTCTTAAGCATAGATTCCTATACAACATAACACCTTGAACCTGGAACCTGGAGCCTCCAGTGCGAATGTACTGATATTCCAGAGCTGTAATGTGTAGGGTGCTGTGTGCAGTGTAAATGATTGCTACTTGCAGACAACAGAGTACATACAGTACAGTGTACTGAGGGAGGAAGAGGAGCAGCAAGAGCAGGTGTATGTGGATCAGTTTGTTTGAGAATCACCAGGTTCTTACAAAAATCAAAGAAAGAGAGACAGCATACTAACTTTTTGCACTGGTTGATGTTCTGCCATCTTTTCTAAAAGACTGTGTTTTCCATTTATGATTTATGATTAGATTTTTGTCAAAAAAATACACGGTCCATATTTCCATGTGATAATATCTAACTACATTACAACATTTGCCTGTTTGCTATACAGATATATAAATATTTTATAAATATATAAATATGTTTACATACTCAGTGATTTGGGCAATGATATGTCATTCAACAACTCAATCAATGGATAAATCAAATGACACATATACAGAAAAATAGTTTTAGTGAATAAATCAATTTAACCCTTTCATGCATGAATTATGATCAGTAAGAATTTTTCTCCTAATTTTTCTCTTTAGGCATGAAAAAAAAATTGAACTTCATTTTTTCGGTCACCAAATGATATACTTTTACATTATAATAACATAAATCAACTGATCTACAACCAAAAACATTACTGCTGGTTTAGTGGTGATGTATGGGATGACGCATTTTTGATTCATGGAGACAAAAACAAATCTCAAAGAAGAAAAACATTTTTGCATTTTTTAAGTGCAAGGCAGTAAATGTTTGTAAAAAAAAAAAAAATCATTCAACAAATTTAGAGTTGAACCCATGATGCATCAATTACAGGCCAAACATAAATATATAACCATGTGATTATGAAAAATGGACATAAAATGTTTGTTTTAAACAAAACTTGGTGTTATACTGAATTACAGTATACAATATAAATCACAATATATAAATCACATTACAATATAAATGAATTACTGGCTTTACTCTGAGGGCATAGGTGACACTCCAATGAAAATACAAAAAGCCTTTTAGGGAACTGTACTTGCTGATGTTTGTTTTGTTCACTACTTTGAGAACCTTAAATGTCTTTGACCCATATCCAAAGTACAACTACTATTTAATAAAAAATTCAAAGATAAAAAAGAAATGGTAAAATAATTATTATAAATAAATGAATAAAATATACATATGAGTTTGCATATTTACAACCATATATCTTTGTAATGATACAACACTGCAGACCACTGAATGAGCATTTGTATGTTTAAAATATAACTACAAATTTGAAATAAAGGAAACACCTTGATTACACAAACATGCCTCTACTGGAATATTATGTATAATGTATTTACATCAAGAAATACACAGTTTATATAAGGCTGTGCATGACAGCAGACATTTGATAATTAATTTGAAATTAAAATTGAATTGATCTACCTGATCAATTATTTGTCTTTTCTGTTCTATTATGTTTTTACAAGGATTAGTAAAAAATATATTTTGAACAAAGTGCTCATTTTCTGTCAGTACATATTGTGAAGTAATGGTCACTATTATTTAACAGTTGAAACACTGTCAATAACAGACCTGCTAAAAGTCATGTCAACTGAGGGTCACCCCAAGCACAACAAATAAAGTGAACAAACAGCCATGATCATTGTGCCCTCTTGTGTAAACTTCAAACTGCATTTCAACAATATAATGGAGAGATGCCACAGAACGTCATGACCAACACAAACTAAATAATGGCATGTAATTACTATGGAATACAAACATTAATCTACAGTAGATATGAATAAGAAGGATTACAAAAATGTGTCTTATAAGCTTTAGTTCTACAAAAATGTGGGGGGTTGTTACGGTTAAAGAAATATTTTAATTTTAAGTATTTGTGTTTGTTTGGTATATCAAATACTAATCACATACACCAAGAGCACATATAGCAACTGCCAAAAATATATATTTACTTTCATTAAACATAAGGATTATTGTAGGAAAACATGATTTTCTTTCATTATTGTAAAGTTAACTGTGAGATACAGCAAACATTTTGAAACTGATACTTTGATTTGGCATATCTGAGGAGAACAAGGTCAGGTGGCCTTAACTTTCCATTCACTGACACGTCCTCCCCAAATTAAGTCAAAGCAAATCAAACCAAACAAAACCAAGCCCAAATGTTCGAGGGTTCTTATCATACTTTCATGACATCTTGGTTGAACTTTGTCACCACAAATGTCCATTTAAAAGGCTGCATGTGACTGCAATCATTCACATCCTCATCAGCCATGAAGGAGGTCGTGCTTGCCCTTACACTGGCCCTTGTGGGTAAGTAAGATTTCCAGTTCTGTGAACATGTTTCTCTTTTTCTTTTTTAAAGTGGGTGTCTTCAAATGATGCATTTGAGATTTTTTAATGAAGAGCTAAAAGTTGAATATTTATCACTGAACGCCAACACTTCATATGGTCAGGTTCTAGTTACTTAAATATGTGTCTTGTAAGTTGAATTTTAGGGTTTGTTGGTATGACTGGTCTGTCTTTGTTTTCATTTAAATATTATAGTCAGCCTGCAGTATGACTTTATCTTTGTATAATCTCAGTTTTTGCTTAAATCTTTGCTTAAAAAATGCTAAAATGTTTGAGACTAGGCTATTTGTCAGTTTTGCCATTTACTTGCAGGATTATTAATTTCTTTTTTATTTCATTTTAGCTGGTCACCCTCAAAACTTTGGTAAGTATCCTAATCTTAAATGGAAAAAAAAATGTTTTACTTAACAATACATGGAAATAAATAACTGGACACAAAATAGTGAAACATTTATCACAACTACACAGCTCCTGATTTTGCTGCCGGTAAGACATACGTGTACAAATATGAGGCATTGCTCCTGGGCGGTCTGCCGGAGGAAGGTCTGGCAAGAGCTGGGCTCAAAGTCAAGAGCAAAGTTCTCATCAGTGTCGCAGCCCAGAACATGTACATTTTGAAGGTAAAGATCAAAATAGTGTGAAAAGCAACCAATTTTACTTTTTAATAGCAAGTGAGACTGCAAATAATATTATTATCATTACACTCCAGCTTGTGGAACCTGAGCTCTTTGAGTACAGTGGCATTTGGCCAAGGGATCCTTTAATCGCCTCACCCAAGCTGACTGCAGCCCTGGCACCTCAACTCATGATTCCCATCAAGTTTGAGTATGCCAATGGTGTTGTCGGAAAAATGTTCGCCCCTGAGGGATTGCCAGTCATGGTGCTGAACATCTACAGAGGTATCTTAAATGTCCTTCAGCTCAACATCAAGAAGACTCAAAATGTCTACGAGTTGCAGGAGGTAAGAGAGATCCTACAGTATTGATTATAAATCCATTACAGAAAGTTGAATATCCCCAGTAAAAAAAAGGCTTTGCTCATTAGGCTGGAGCTCAGGGTGTGTGCAAGACCCTTTATGCCATCACCGAGGACGAAAAGGCTGGACGCATCCTTTTGACAAAGACCAGGGATCTGAACCACTGTCAGGAGAAGGTCATGAAGGACATGGGGATGGCATACACTCAGTCATGTTCAAAATGCCAGCAGGTAAATTTAAATCACATTTTTGTCATGCACATACATGAAAAATGTTGCATGATAAAATACCTATGTGGTTTGCCCTAACAGGATTCAAAGAACCTCAGAGGAACAACAGCATACAACTACATCTTGAAGCCAGTTGCTGATGGCATGCTGATCTTGGAGGCAGCCGTCAATGAGTTGATTCAGTTCTCACCTTTCACTGAGATGAATGGGGCTGCTCAGATGCAGACCAAGTATGTTAATAAATACCAAGAATGTAAAAATGGCAGTGTATTCAATTAATGAAGCTGCAGATTCATCATTTTTCCCTGACTTTCAAGGCAATCCCTGGTCTTCCTTGAGGCTCAGAGGTCCCCTATCGTACCCATCCAAGCCGAGTATCTTCACCGTGGATCTCTAAAGTATGAATTTTCCACTGAGCTGCTTCAGACACCTATTCAGCTCATTAAAATCAACAATGTGCAAGCTCAGGTATCTATTCAGACTGGTTTAAGAGATCAGTAAAGTCCAATATCAAAATCCATGCATCTCTTTTCTGACTGCCTTTTATTCCTGTGTAGATTGCGCAGATTCTGAATAATCTCATCACCCACAATGTGGAGAGAGTCCATGAGGATGCCCCTTTGAAGTTTCTGGAGCTTGTTCAACTACTTCGTGCAGCCCGCCTTGAAGACCTGGAAATGCTCTGGAACCAATACAGGAACAAGCCCGCCTACAGGTGACTTTTAGTGTTTGAACATTTGAAAAATATGTAAGAAAAAAAAGGAAAAAAAAGAAAAAAGAAATACAGGATCACTCCTTTTTTTCTCAGACAGTGGATCTTGGATGCCATCCCTGCCATTGGAACTCCTGCTGCGCTGAAATTCATAAAGGAGAAATTCCTAGCTCAGGACCTGACTGTTGCTGAAGCAGCTCAGGCTTTGATTGCATCTATTCACATGGTGACAGCAAGTACTGAGGCCATCAAGCAGGTTGAGGTGAGTAAATGCCAAAGCAGGTTACTTTGACAGTAAGAAGAGTGGAAATATGAAACTTTTTTTGATTACTCTAGGCCCTGGCAATGAACAACAAAATAGCCGAGAACCCAATTCTACGTGAGATCGTCTTCCTTGGATATGGTACCATGATTTCCAAATACTGTGTTGAGAAGACTGTCTGCCCTGCTGAACTCATCAAGGTGAAATACTCTTGTTCTTTTCACATTATGCAAATTCTTTTGCACATTTATGGATGAGGAAAATTGATTTTATTGTTTACCTTTCAACAACAGCCTTTCCAGGACCTTCTTGCAGAAGCTGTTGCTCAGGATGAGACCCAGGACATCATTCTGCTTTTGAAGGTTTTGGGTAACGCTGGCCTGCCTGCTAGCCTTAAGCCAATCACAAAGATCCTGCCCATACATGGCACTGCAGCTGCATCTCTTCCCATGAGAGTTCATGCTGATGCAATCATGGCCTTGAGGAACATTGCAAAGAAAGAGCCCAGAATGGTAAGTCCATATCACAGATGAGTATTTCAGACTATTCTAGTTTTCACAAAGAACTCCATTCTGAGTTTGCTTTCCCACCTAAATTAGATCCAGGAATTGGCTCTTCAGCTCTACATGGACAGGGCTCTTCACCCAGAGCTTCGTATGCTTGCATGCATTGTCCTGTTTGAGACAAGACCTGCAATGGGTTTGGTGACAACTCTTGCCAACATTGTGAAGACAGAGGAGAATCTGCAGGTTGCAAGTTTCACTTATTCTCATATGAAGTCCCTGACCAGGAGCACCGCTGCTATCCATGCTTCAGTGTAAGAGCCCTCTCTGATCCCCATTCATCAACAGGTCTATCTGTATGAATTTGTGTCTCTTTACTCAGCTCTTTTATCGTTTTTATTACAGTGCTGCAGCTTGCAACGTTGCCGTCAAAATTTTGAGCCCAAGACTTGATAGACCAAGCTTACGTTTCAGCAAAGCCATCCACATGGACATCTATAACAGTAAGGCCAATGTCACATCAGGTTTATGCTGCCTGAAGTTTCATTTTGTGGTAGTATCAACTAACTGCACTTCATCAAACTGTCTCAGGTCCCTTGATGCTCGGTGCTGCTGCCAGCACTTTCTATATCAATGATGCTGCCACTATTCTGCCCAAATCTATTGTGGCTAAGACCAGTGCCTACATTGCTGGAGCTGCTGCAGATGTTCTGGAGGTAAAGGAAAATAAAACATGACCTCTAAGATATTCAATTACTCTTAAGTTTAAGTTTTAATAATGATTTTTTTCCCCAGGTTGGGGTGAGAACTGAGGGACTCCAGGAGGCTCTTCTGAAAAACCCTGCACTTATGGACAATGCTGACAGGATCACCAAGATGAAGCGTGTCATTAAAGCTGTAAGCAATAAGCATTAGTAGTTACGGTTCATTGATAGAATAGCATTCAGTGGCACCTGACCAAACGCAGCAGTCTATTAATACGTTGTTTAATCTTTCTGCAGCTGTCTGAGTTGAAGTCTCTGCCCAAACGCACACCTCTGGCCTCCATCTACGTCAAGTTCTTTGGGCAAGAAATTGCCTTTGCTAACATTGACAAAGCCATCATTGAGCAGGCCATTGCGGTATAATTCAAAATACAATATCTCAAAACAAATATCACAACAAATTGTCAGGATTTTGCAAGACACAATAGTAAAAGATACCCTTTTCCCCTGCAGCTCCTCACTGGACCATCTGCCCAGGCTTTGGGTAGGAACGCTGTCCAGGCTCTGCTGTCTGGTGCTTCCTTCCGCTTTACTAAGCCTCTGCTGGCTACTGAAGTGAGGCGTATCCTGCCCACTGCTGCTGGTCTTCCAATGGAGCTCAATCTTTGCACTGCTGCTGTGGCTGCTGCAGCTGTTCAAGGTGAGTAGAAAATACATGATTAAACATTTGAAAGGTCTCACCTATCCCACTTCTATCTAGTTTACTATATGCCAATCAAAACATATTGTGACTCACTTTTGAAAGTACTTTCAAGACTGAAGCATTGGTGGGACAGGACAAATAATATAATCTAATAGAGGGAATAAGCTTGTTTAAAGTATTATGCTAAGTAGAATATTTCCACGACCTGTCCCATCTTGCTCGCCAAGCTGCTGTACACACGTGCAGGTGCAAATTTGTGGCAGATTTTCTTTTCTTGTGGCAAAAGTTACAGGAGTAGTTGGTTAAAAAATAAAGGATTACCTTTTTGAAAATGTAACTAAACAACTAAGTACCTAAATTGCGGTCCTAACATGTTAGATTACTCGCTACATCCAAAAAGTAATCCAAGTACTCTAACGCCCAACACTGGTAGTGACACATGGGTTTATTTCTGTTTTCTTAGTCAAGGCCACCACAACACCTCCTCTGCCAGAAAACTTCCATTTCGCTCACCTTCTGAAGACAGACATACAGCTTGAGACTGAGATCAAACCAAGGTATGTTCAATGTCCGACACTTAAGTTCAAAATTAGCACAAAATGTATTGTATCATAAAATAAAATGTGCATGTCACCTTCTTCTAGCATTGTTATGAACACATTTGCTGTGATGGGAATTAACACCGCTGTCCTCCAGACTGCCTTGATATCAAAAGCCAAGTTTAATTCCATTATGCCCGCCAAAATCTCTGCAAGACTTAACATCAACGAGGGTCATTTTAAGATTGAGGCTCTGCCTGTTTCTGTACCTGAGCCCATTGCAGCTGTGCAGTAAGAACAACATTTCTATTTCAAGTTGTACTTCACAATATCAACTTTCTGTCCTATCCAAGAAGTATCTAATTTAAAGCAAACATGATTAAGTCGTTGATCTTTCAATAGGGTTGAGACTTTTGCTGTGGCCAGAAATATTGAGGATCCTGCTGCTGCAAGAATCACTCCCATTATCCCTGCCAAAGTCTACGCGCCCATCTCAATGGATATTCTCACATCTAAGATTGCTTCCTCTGCTGCTGCTAGTTGGGTGAGCTTTGAGCAATGTCTTATATAGCTGAAGGAATATCAATATTTACAGTATAATTAACCTGTCTTTGTCTTAACAGTCAAAATCCTCAGAGATCCTGCAGGATGTGGCAGTTGAGAAGGCAATTTCTAAACCCAAAGCAGCTAAACTGGACAAGAAGTACTGTGCTAAAGCTTATGCCATTGGGCTGAAGAGCTGTTTGAAGATTGCCACTGAAAATGCTGCTTTTATGAGGGACATTGCCTTGTACAAACTGGTTGGAAGGCACACTATTGCCTTGTCTTTGAAACCAAGTAAGTGTTGAGAACACAAAACTTGTGCATTTTGTAGAAGCATTGTGCATAAAGCAACTATTTAAATGTATTATTTATTGACACTTTTAGTTGAAGGTGACGTCATTGAGAGACTGGAGATGGAGGTTCAAGTTGGACCAAAAGCTGCAGAGAAGCTCATTAAACAGATTAACCTGAGCGAAGAAGAAATTGTTGAGGAAAGACCCATCTTGATGAAGCTCAAGAAAATCCTGGCTCCTGGTCTGAGGAACGGCACCATTTCCTCCTCCTCTAGCTCCAGCAGCTCTCGCTCAAAGTCCTCTTCTGCTTCTTCCAGCTCCTCATCTCGAGTTAGTAGCAAGGCCATTGATGCAACTGCTTCAGCCAGAAGGCTTCGCAGCAGCAGTAGCAGTAGCAGCAGCCGCAGCAGCAGCAGCAGCAGCCGCAGCAGCAGCCGCAGCAGTCGCGGCAGCAGCAGCAGCAGCCGAAGCAGCAGCAGCAGCCGAAGCAGCAGCAGCTCCTCCAGATCTGTGAGCAGGTCTTCCAGGTCCAGCTCCGCATCTAGTCTCGCCTCTCTCTTCAGTGCTAGCTCTAGTTCTTCTCGCTCCAGTGCTCGTACCTCAAAGGTAAAGAAATCAAGCCAGTTTTGTGACTTTATAAAGAAGAAATGTGATATCTTTATATCAAAGTAAGACTGGAATCTGATGAAAAACTATTTTTCCCTAACAGCAAGTTATTTATCGCCATAAGTTCCAGAAAAACCACAAGAAGCAGGTATGTTTAGATAGTTTGAACATGTTAAGTTTTGTTTCAGGATTTCATGGTGGCCGTTAACTTTCACATATTACTGTTGCAGTCTCAAGCCACCTCAGCTGCAGTTTCTAGGAGCAGAAGCAGTGCCTCAAGCTTTGAGGCCATCTACAGAAAGGTGAAATTTTGTCATCTTAAATATAAAAATGTCTTCCTCAAATCCTCTTTTCACTGATGGGTTTAAGTGTACTTGCAATTAATGAAACCTTATTGTTCTCACAGAACAAATTCCTTGGCAATGAAGTTGCTCCTTCTTTTGCCATCATCTTCCGGGCTGTCAGAGCTGACCACAAGGTGGAAGGATTTGAACTCTCTGCCTACTTGGACAGGCCTTCCGCAAGAATTCAGATTATTCTGGCTGCCTTGGCTGCCAATAACAACTGGAAGCTCTGTGCTGACGGAGTTGTGCTCAGCAAGCACAAAGTCACAGTAGGAAAAAGCCTTGCTTATATCATAAATCTTTGTTCATAACCTAAAAAGGCTATCCTTAAAATGAACTGCATATCATTTACTGTGTCTCAATAGGCCAAAATTGGCTGGGGAGCAGAATGCAAGCAATACGACACCATAATCACAGCTGAGACAGGTCTTCTTGGTCCAAACCCTGCAGCTCGCCTCAGAGTGTCCTGGAATAACCTGCCTTCTGCAATTAAACACTATGCAAAGATGTAGGCAAGATCATACACACTGTCCTAAGTCTGCCCATAAGATGTAGATTATGTCAAATGTCTGATATTGGGAAATTCTTTTACAGTGCCTATGACTACATCCCTGCTTCAGTGCTGGCTGGCTTGATTAAAGGAAAGGATGAAAACAGTGTGAGGCAGCTATCATTAACAGTGGCTGCCACATCTGCCAAGACCCTTGACATCATTTGGAAAACACCAACAGTATGAATAATTAAGTAGTTTTCAAAAAATATGAAGTCATATTTATTTGAAATGTATTTATCTGGTAATTGTGAATTGTTTTGTCAACAGCGTACTGTATATAAGTTGGCTTTGCATCTTCCCGTTGCTATGCCACTTGAGGAGATCAAAGGTCTCACCCCCTTTGATAACCTTGCTGACAAATTCCACTACTGGTTTGCCAAGGCTGGCGCAGGTAGCAACTCATCTCATATTATTATTTCATATGAAATGCACTGGTAGTTACTTTATATCTGTGAGACAATGATTAAGTTATTTAATTTTTCTTCTCAGCTGAATGTAGCTTCGACAGAGACACACTGACCACATTCAACAACAGGAGATACAAGAACGAGATGCCCTTGTCTTGCTACCAAGTTCTGGCAAAGGATTGCACCGATGAGCTGAAGTTCATGGTCTTGCTGAAGAAGGATCACATTGAACAGAACCATATCAATGTGAAAATTGCTGACATGTAAGTGTTCATTTAGTAAACAAGAAAATGTTTTTCATCCACAAGTTGACAAAACTAAATTTTGATTTCTGTCCTTCAAGTGATATTGACCTGTACCCAAAGAACACTGATGTGATTGTGAAGGTTAATGGAAGAGAAATACCCATCAACAACCTGCCATACCAGCATCCCACAGGTTTCTATAAACAATCATTACACCCTTAAAATCAGCAACGCATAATTTCATACTTTTAACTACAAATCCCAATACCCCAGAGTTGGTTCTATTTAATTTTCACAGCAACATTTATTTTTATTCGTCATACTTGCTTCAATTAGGCCTGATACATTTAGTGTTAGTTGTACTGTGTGTATTGTATTTAAATGGACTAGTAAATAATGATGTATAATATGAAACTGCTCTTTCTTACAGCTAAAATTCAGATCAGACCAAAGGCTGAGGGCATCTCCATCTTTGCTCCCAGCTATGGACTTCATGAAGTCTTCTTTGACAAGAACTCATGGAAGGTAAAGAAAGGAAATATGCTTTTGAAAATAATAATATATATTTTTTAATAAAATAATAATAATAATAATAACAACAATAATAAAACATTTAAAAAAAGTAATATCATTTGAGCAAACCAACCCTAAAAACTAACCCTAACCCTAACAGTCTGGTCTAATAGGTTTAATGCATATATTCCATATTTTGTAATCTCCTATTTAATCTTGCCATGCAGGTTAAAGTTGTGGACTGGATGAGGGGACAGACCTGTGGACTCTGTGGAAAGGCTGATGGGGAAGTCAAACAGGAATACCGCACACCCAATGGACGCCTGACCAAGAATGCAGTCAGCTACGCTCATTCCTGGGTTCTGCCAGCTGAGAGCTGCAGGGACACCACTGGTGAGACATTAAGTTTCCCATGGAATTATTTGTACAGCATTTACAACATCTTTTGTCAGACAAATACCAACCTCTGTCTCCCAGTTTGATGTCACACTACACAATAGTTATACCACTGTAGCTTATATGGTATGAGCAGATCTTTTAAATGTCTAATGATGTACTGAATCCCACAGAAACTGACTCATCTTCACCTTTCTCTCTCAGAGTGCCGGATGAAACATGAATCTGTGCAGCTGCAGAAACAGACAAACCTCCACGGCCAGGAGTCCACCTGCTATGCTGTTGAGCCTGTGCTGCGTTGCCTGCCCGGCTGCTTCCCTGTAAAGACCACATCTGTTACTGTTGGATTCCACTGTATGCCTGCCGGTGAGTGAAATCACAGCTATTGCAAAAGACAACACCTGACAATGTAATAATTGAATTGTGTCTAATTGCTGTCCTCTCTTCATTTGTGCAGGCTCTGCCCTGAACCGCCCTGAGAGCATCTACGATAATAGTGTAGACCTGAGGGAAACTGCAGAAGCCCACCTTGCCTGTAGCTGCACTGCTCAGTGTAATTAACACTTCATCCTTTCATTCACTTAAGTCATGGATATTTTGAATGTACTTGAAATAAACTGCATCTCAACAGCTCAATTTGTGGAATATATCATATTTTATATGATCTTGATGTTTAAATGGTGAAGTTTTACAGTGATGTTAAAACACTGCATGAACAAGAGAAGCAACTGCCTTAACTCAAGCAGTTTGGGAAATGTATTCCTTTAATTCAACAAAATTATGTGTGAAAGAAGTTAAACAAAAACTAGGAAATGCACTTCATGACATCCAAAATACAAAAGAGAATTCACTGCCTGAGTTGAGTATTTCATCAATTTCAGTTGATAGTATTTCCAACGGACAATTGCTTGTCAACTGTTGAAAAAAAGGAGAAAAAAGGCTGTTTTTCTGCTGGCATTGTGCTGAATACTTTTTTTTTTCATGATAATGTACTTTAAAGGGTCAGAAACACAAAATGACCAGTGTACAATATCAGTGACAGAAAGTAATCGAGTCTTTATCAATATAGCAAGAAAGTTTAGCTCTAAAACATGCAGGATCCCGATGGTTTAGCCACAAAGCAATGTCTTACAGCACTTACCTCTTCACTTGACACGCCTGTTGAATTGGTTTACATCCATGGACTCCATTTTAAATAGCTGACAGTTACAGGCCACCATAGCTCAACAGGAAGTGACTGGGGTAGGGGCACTGTTGATCAGTAAGATCTGTTTCCTACAGAGGCCAATACATGCCAATTTACAAGAAACTTGTGTTACAAGAAAGCATAATGAATGTTTCAAGAATATATTTCAAGAATATAGCATTATCTAGAATACATCATGTCACATGTCAATGTTCTGTTGTAAGAGCTATTCTGACCTGTTAATATAAAGCCTTTATAACAAAAACATGAATTTAAAAAATTGTGACAGAAATTTACATTCATGTTGACACCACAGTGGTCTAACTTCAGTGGAGTTATACTACATGTCATTGTGATAAAAATGACAGCCTTTCTTCCTATTTAGTTGAAACAGCACCAACTACTAATGTAACTGCAAAAATTACAAGAGCTCAACTTTGTTTGTCAGCCACATTTCTATATTGAACTACAGGAGCATACTTCTTATTATACCAGGTCTCTTATTGCATTCAGTGAAACAGCAGCATTAACTTTACAGTCTACAATAGTGCACAAAATGACAAGTTTAACATGATAACATAACTTGAAAAGGTGTGATATATAAGCCAACTTTTAAGTAATTTTAGGTGCAAGAGACAGGCAGAGCCCAGCAACATCTGATTACTGGGATACGTGACTTTGTGTTGCACACCAACATTGCCAAGATCCTAGGCAAAAGATAAGACTACCAAAACACTTACAGTACAACATAAATAAATAATTTTATCACCTAATCTAAATAAAAAACTCTATCATAATTAAAAAAAACAATGACATATTTTCTCTCAGTTACACAATACACAGGACACCAGCAGCTGAACAGAACTTGTTTAGCTCCGACTGTTAACTGCTATTCAATCACAATCTATCTTCAAGTGTTTGGCATTTACCATTCAGGTGTATTACTGTAATACCACAAATCATTCATGAGTAATGGTCATTCCCATTAATCCTGATTCAAATGCTAAAAGTTTTGGATTCATATAGAGATGTTCTTTTCCCGTGTGAGTGTGTGGCTGCTGTGGTCTTCACTGTCCCTCCACTGTTCGTGCTGCTGCACTGGAACATTTCCATTACAAAAGACGCCTATTTCTTCAACACGTTCAGTCTCTGTCTTTGGTTTCGTTGAGCTGGAAGTCACATTTGCCAGACAGTTAGAGACATGAAGTAGCAGCATTCATGCACTGGTATAATCATGATTCTTATTAGATCATCTGTTCAGAAACAGATAATTTACCAGTTTCCAGGGATAAGGCGGAGTGTGCGACACAGGTCTGCTGTGGACGATGATGTGAGGGGTGCGCATCTGGGCAAGGGGGAGGATGTGTCAGACGGGCATTTGACAAGCTTTTCTGGAGTTGACACTGTACTCCGCTCTGATGCAGCTGTAATGATGAAGAAACATTATTGACCCTAATAAGGAAATTGACTTACAGTACTGATATACAGTATATCATACAGTGGGGTAAGAGAATAAACTCCAATATAAAATAAATATATATTATTATTATTAAATAATTACAGTACAAACAAAATTAAACCATTATACTGCATTACAATAACAGTATAATAGGACTGTGACCTCTGTCTACTGATTACCTATCACTATAATTCAGTCTATTCAACAACCAGTCAGGTTCTAATGTAAAGAAACAACAGCACATCTAAGTGAAGGACAAGATACTCACATATTTGAAAGGCACTTTTTGACTTTGACATCTTAGGTTTCTTTAAGTCAGCAAATGGACTCATGTTTAGAAACTGGTGTTTGAGCCACACTGCACGATCCTCCTCGAAGGCCTTCCTCTGCAAGTTTAATCAGATACAAGTCAAGATTAGTCAGAGCAGCTGAATCCAACACAAAGATATGAGCCTATAATAATAATAATAATAATGATAAGTTTAATTTATATAGCGCCTTTCACAAATCCAAGGATGCTTTACAGAGGGAAAAAAGAGTCATATTTGCACTTACTTGAGTTCAATTTTAAACTAATTTTTGGAAAAGTTTATTCTCTTTTAATCACCTCATGGCTCAGTCTGATGGCTGCTTCAGTGAAGTTCCTCCTCTCCCTCTCGAAGTTCTTTCTCTGTTCCTCTAGTGTCTTCCACTCCTCTTTTAGGCGGTCTTTCTCCTGCAGCATGAAGCAGTCATTCAGCAGGGACGCTGTCTCCTCATCACATGGAGAGCTCAGCTGCTGCTAAGATTACAGAAAAAACAGGTATGTTTTGGTAAGGACTAATAAGACTGACTGACAACTATTCAATTTGAATCCCAAAAATGTCAGCTTAAATCCAGTCTTACTTGCAAGAGCAGCTGTTGTGTTTGAATAAAGTCTTTGCACTGCTGGATCTCCAGCTTTAGTCTGTCCATCTCCTCCTCATGAGTCTCTTGGGAAACAGCATCAGTGTTTTTACTCTCACCCATCTGTGCCAAAGATGCTGAACAAACAACCCAGAAAATTCAGTTTTATAACTGTATTAACATCCATCTGATTTGTATTGCTGCTAAAAGCAAATAGAGATCCAGTCTGTAATGTTAATGGAAAATAAGTTTCTCTATGTACTGTATTAGTTATTTCCATACACCAGTTGAATATGGTGACAGTTTTTTTTTGTTTTTTTAATGCATTATTTGGTTGTCCTAACAGTTCCTCTGAAGTTTTCCTCATTCTTTGGTCTTGTTTTTTTTTCAGATTAATGGTACAAATAAGCAGGAAAAAATTAAAACGCTTGTTTCAAGTGTTTTCTCTGAAATCCTTAATCCTTGATGGATTGAGGTCAAACCGTGACTTCATGATGTGTGATCACTACCTTGACTGTCCAGCCTTTCAACGTGGCTCTTGAGTCGTCTCCACTGGAGGCGAATACTATTTGTCAGCTTCTCCCGGGCGTGAACACAAAACAGCTCCACGCTTTCCTTACTGGAATCAAACACTTCCTCTTCCTCCTCTGAGTCAGCCTAGCAGAAAAATGACAGTATTTGTCTATTGTTAACACACCTAGCAAGCATGTCTCAAAGACTAAATAGCAAGGCATGGAGATTATTATCAGCAATATTAGTAATTTTAGCTGTGGTTTTATGTGTGTGTGCCACTGTATTAATGAATATTGTTAATAAAGAGAAAAAAAAAGTCAATTTGTCCAACCTGTATCACACCATGTTCATGTTTGTCCCCTTTCAGAGATGGTTTCCTTGTGCTTAGAATGGATACCATGTCTTTTTTCATCTGCTGCAACACTTTCCTCAACTCTGCATTTTCAAGCACCAGCTCCCTCTGTCGGTTGTCATAGTCACTCAGCAGAGCCTTATACATCTCTCCCTCATGCCTTAAGATGAGAGAGACAATTCAGAAATTACAACCTGACACAGGTCACATTTTTACAGGACAGTTATCATCCAGGATTAACAGCACAGCCATTGTTTGAAGCCTACATTCCAGAAAATGTGTTGTACAGTGTCATGCAGAAAACTGTGAAAGGGGATGATACACAACTTGTTGGAGATTCAAAAGTAATCATGCTGTTAATGTCTTTCTACTTGCATTTCTTTATTTACAAAATTACTAAATGTTTCTTTTAGAACAAAGTTCATAGAGCTATACCAACTAGACAAAAAGCCATAAGAATGACCCCTACTTTGCCTCAGTCTTTTCCGTTTTCCAAAGGCTTCTCTTCCCATCAGCTCGCCCAATGTTGTTCAATACATCAATGGCTGAAAGCAAAATAACAAATGTAGAGAATAAGAAGAGTCTACAGGGCATGTACATATTCATCTCGTATATAAACAAGTTGGTTTAATTTAAAAATGTGCAAAGAGGAAGGCTATTCTATTTGACCTTGTTTCTTCTCCTTTTTGTCAACTAGAAGCTGATTGAGCCGCTCCTTCAGTTTGTTAAATTCTCTTTCTTTCCTTTTCATCTCGTGATTGTACTGGCTGGCCCGGCTTGCAATTATGTTCTGAAGTTTTTGCACCTGGCAAAGGGAACAAAACAACTTGTTACAGTTTAAATAGATGTGTTTCTTCCCTATGAGACAAAAAAGAGCTTTCTGTGAATTCCTTCTTTGTGTTCTGTGGCAGAAATGCTTGACAAAGTACCTCTTCTTTTTCATTTTTCAGGCAGTTCTGCAAGCTCTTCACTTTCAACTGTAGCTGTCGCTCTCTCTCAAGCAGTCCGGTGTTTTCCCTTTTAGAAAGTTCAAGCTGCTCCTACAATAACAAAGTAACAAGGAAATACAACTTCATTAAGTGAATTCAGTTTACAGTATTGACAGAAGCAGCAGGAATCTTAACAGTGTTGGGCACGTTACTTTGAAAAAGTAATTAATTATAGTTACTCATTACTTCTCCCAAAAAGTAACTGAGTTAGTAACTGAGTTACATCAATGTCAAAGTAATTAATTATCAGGAAAAGTAATTATTAAGTTACTTTTTAAAAAATTGTTCAAATGTGTCAAATTACTTGGCTTCCCCAATCAACAACAACTGGCCCAAAACATGTTCAAAATTAAATTATGCTTAAGAAATGTACTAAAAAGCAGTAAATAATAAAATTGTACATGTAGCAGATGTGCAGCAATTGAATTTTATTCCTCAAAAAGCAATAACAATATAATCTTAATATATCTATGAAAAGATTGGTCTGATAAGCAGCAACACAGGGCTGTCAGGACGCTTTGCTCTCACATGCGCTGCATTGATAGTTGCATAAACACACACACACACGCGCAGTCACTCTCTACAGCGCACTCTTGCTCCCTCACTCCAGATTCCGGGAGATTGTGTCTCATTTGCGACCCACTCTTTCTTTGGTTATGCCCCTAAGTGCAGCCACTCTTTGGCAGGAAGACATACAGAGAGAGAGAAACGTCTGTTCGGGCGAAAACCGCTTCAGTGAGGTCTGAAGAAGTAACGTCGCATTTTTTTTTGGCAGTAACGGTAACAGCGTTGTAACGGGGGAAACACTAATTCATTTGATAACTCAATACTGAAAAAAGTAACGCCATTAGTAACGCCGTTTATTTATAACTCCACTATTCCCATCACTGACCTTTCACCAGTTATGGCAGTTAACCTTACTAAAAGCAATGCTATAGGATTTTTTTATTTAAATACAGAATTCACCATAGAGATATTCACCATCCAATAATCTCAGATGCAAGAGTGTTGGAAAGTGTCACTTCAGTCGAGAGAAAAGATGATGTGATAATGTGATGGACTGTAAACCTGTCACTGTCAAATACTGAGATACTACCACAGGAGAATAACTGTCCTATACCTGTGCACACAGAATGGTCGATTCGTTGTCTATTTAAGATCATTATTTTAAGAATTGTTTAATACTCTTGACAGAGGTTCAGAGAGACAGAAATGTGCAGAGTGTAGGATCTTCTTTTCTTCAGACTGATTTAAATACAGAATAAATACAGAGAAATCACTTGGTTAAAGAGTAACTGTACCTTTAGCCGGGTGCTGGTGAACTGCAGACAGTCCACATTGCTGCTTAACTTAAGCTGCTCCACTTCCATGTTTTCCAAAGTGCGGAGGCCCCTGTGGTGCAGCTGAATCAGGTCATACATGCAATTTAGCACAGCCACAACATTCAATTCTGAGTTGCTGCCCAACTCCGTCCAAACTGCTGGAAGGCCCAGAGATGACACCTCCTACAAAAGCAAGAGTAAAGAAAGGAAAAAGATACGGATCAGTTTCCATCATCAAACATGCTACATGTTTGAAACAACATATAAAAACATGTAAATTGCACAAGTCCACATGCATTTACAGATCAACAAATGTACTTATAACACTTCACAGAAATTAATGACGGTACTCACTTGACTGATGTGTGATAGACATTCTTGCACGTTGTGCTCTGTGCAGAAGGTACTGTGCGCGTAGGAATTCTTGTGCAGTGCCAGCGATGATTGGCTGAACTGCCTCAAGGGGGTTGTTCTACATTCAACAGAGCTGCGGCGAATGTCCTTGACTGGGGAAAAAATGTCTATTAAATGCATGCAGTCCTTAGGCCTCATTCACAGCACAAAATGGTGTTCTGTCCCATCAGCAGTGGCATGTAAAAAACTGAGCGACATTCAAGTTAAGAAAAGGAAGTGATTTTTTTCATTTTGAGAGAAAAACATTTGCAAGCAAAGGAAACCTTTCCAAATGAAATCTCAAGAACTATGATTAGCATTCATCAGTTATTTGTGTCAGTTTAACCTGTTTTTTACAGACATGTTAAGGTGTTGCATGGTTCAGTTATGCTTATAGATTTTAAAGTGTTGTCTATGGCAAGCCAACTACAAAAAGAAACTGTTGAATATTTCATTTGTAATGTTCAAAGGTTTGAAAATCAACACTCACCCAGCGAGGACTCTGGCATTGTTGCAGTGCAGCCTTCAGGCTACGTGTCTGGATCATGTACTACATGTGCAGGATACACAAATCTCACCACAAGATCCACCTACGCAGTCTGCTCCTGAAATAGAGGGTCAGATTAGCAGCGCCTATTCAACATAGTCTGGATTAGAAGACACGGGAGTGCACACGCAGCGCTGAGGGATGGAAACACAAAGCAACCAAAGTAACAGAAAGTGAGGATAACAGATATATGAAGGCCAACTCATTCATTTATTACAGGAAACGAGCTAAACAGTGGGCACACAGTTTACTCATAGCCATCATGTAGACTTTTTAAAAATCTTTTATTAAAATATATGTTTATTCTGAAATAATTTTACAAGGTGCATTATAATTATTGTATTGTTATTGTACTACACTATTGTCACTGCAGGCTGAACAGGTTACAAGTTGAGACCATGCCAGCATCTTATCCCAATGCTCTTATCATCACCTGATCAGACTAATCCCTGACAGGCAGGATGGTGATTTGTCTGCAAAGAAACACAATCACAAACACAGACAAAACCCTGCATTTTCCTGTAGGAGAAACACCTGTGATTGAAAGATACACATACACTGTACACAGATATTACTTTAAAGTTTTGTATTTACAATACTTCATTGCATTTCAGCAAGCAGAGGGTGACAAGAAACTATACTTTAAAATATATTTAAAAATATCTTATGATGAATATTTTTACTAATGTAATTCTTCATGCATTTTAACCACAAGAATGCTGTGATTCATCAACTCAGCGGACCTACCCTTTGGTTTCAGTGGTACTTAAGCTTTGTGGCAGTAGGCTTGCCATCTGTCTCACCAGACTGATTAACAAACCTACACCCAGCTTAGTCTCAACAAGTGTTAACCTTTAGTCATTCATCGGACTTCAAATTCAGAAATAATATAAAATTTCCCAAATTGAATTAATTAAGTAAGTGTTTGGTGGATGTCTTTTTAGGTGTCATGAATGTATGGAAAGAATAAATGCTCGAGTGACAAAGACCAGACTCATGTTTGCTTGATGCGATCTCGAGAGACAGACTCATGATTACATTCAGATCTAGTCAACACTACTCCAACTAAAGCAGCAGTCCTAAAAAAAAAAAAAAAACCTTCATGAAGCCTATAATGCTCAGTTTGCCAGTTTATCATTTTCAGTCCACACTCACTGATAATGGGGTGAGCAAAATATCAGTAAAATTAAATAGTACCACACATTGTAGTTGTGTAATATAGCAGGTGTAATATATGACACACTGCACCCGATGCCCCTTAGCTTATAATCAGGGACTTCAATGGCTGTTCAATAAAAAAAATGTACTGCCTAACTTTTACCAATACATGAATTTTCCCACGAGATGGGAGAAGGCACTTGAATTGTGTTTTGGTTATATACAAAACTAACCCTTGGGGACTCAGATATGGTGCACCTAATCCCTCACAGCAAACAGAGGCTCAAATCCTGCACGCCTGCACTTAGAACTAATAAAAAGAGTAGTAAGGAGTCAATGCAGTAACTTATAGGTTGTTTTGACTTGCAGGGAGCTCAAAGAATTCACCTCTGTAGTGACAGACTATATACAATTTTTTGCGGGCCCAGAAGGTTTTTCCAAAAGATAAAAACTATTTTGTAACAGAAAGAGTAGTTAAAAAGAAAATGACTTTAGAAGAGGTGAATGTGGCCTAATGAAAGTTATAGAAAAGGAAATAACTGTAAATATAAATACAAAGTGAAGATTGAAGACAAGATGAGGAGTAATGATATGAGACAGGCATTGCAGGGTCTGTACACAATGATAGGGAAAGAGAAGAAGAAAAGTGGGGGGATGATCTAATTGTTGCTAATGACTTAAAAACATTGAACATAACTTAATTAGGCAATTTGTCTGTGTGCAGCACTTCATAACAGCTGAGGAGGTTTGTAAAACCTTTAAAAAGATCAATCCGAGAAAGGCAGCTGGTCCTGACATGATTGGAGGTTGGTGTAGGGACACAACTTAGCCCTGCGTTTGGACAACTTTTTCAAATATTGTGATTCGGTACGCCCTTAAATCCCCAGAGGCGTAGAAAAACTTCACTCATAGTGCCGGTGCCAAAAACGTCAGAACCATCCATTTTAAATTATTATCAACTCATTGGTTTAATATCATTTCAGAGGATTGTTTTAAACCATGTCCTTAGGGAAGCACAGCATGAACTTGACCCCTTAAAATTAGTCTATAGGAATGGGAGTTAGAAGTAAATAGACCATAGAGTTCTTTTTGACTGACCAACTATAGTGTGTCAGAATAAATGGGGCAGTGTCTTCTCCTATTAATACTAATGCTGGGCCTCCACAAGGGAGCACTATTTCCCCAGTTTTATTTACCCACTGCACAAATGAATGTAGAAGCAACACATATGAGTGTTACTATTGAAAAATCCTCATGACACAGAAATCGTGGGGTTGATTCAGGATGATGATGATGATGAGTCCTGCTACTAGGTGTGAGTAGATCAGTTTGTTGGTTGGTGCAGGTTCAGTGTTCCTCATTTGGACACTGAGAAAACTAAAGAAATCATGTTTTGATTTTTTTAGGGAAAAGTAACAACACCCACCAACAAACCACTACCAATGGGCAGGGTATAGAAGTGGCAGATGACTACAAATATTTGGAGAAACAAAAGAAAAGTCTGCACACTGCAGCTCCCAATGCTAATAAATGCCTGCATTGGGAGCAGAAGTGTGAAGACTTTTCTCTTGTTTTTCATTTGTTGTTTGGTCCAGCACCTGTTTAATTTGTCTTCTGGATGTGACCGTCCACCTCAAACATTTTTACAAACATTTGGGGAAAAAAATAACTGCTAGACTGTCATTCTAACACAGATTTTATCAATAAGAAATATCTGGAGCATCAATGTCTAATGTGTAAACTGAGGCAGTTAGAGTTAGAGCATACATGCGTGATATTTCTCATTGTCAGTGAATAATAAAACCATTTGCATAACACAGTCTATATGTATATAAGATTGTTGGACAGTAACATTGTTTGACAATGACCTGTAAATCCAGAATAGTGCAGAAAGGGCAGGAGATTATTAGAGATGTATATCAGCATATACGAGCCGTAACCATCTGGCAGACAGTATAGAGTACCATCTCTCTGCAGTGCTGAATAAACTGAGAAACAACAATAAATGAACCTGTGTGTGAGGATGCTGCACCTTATAATACGTGTAGCATTTTGGTAATACGTACTGTACAGGTCTGTGATTATGCTGAGGTGTCCTGTTGTTTGTTTGTGGTGTTGTTGTTGCTAGTGTGGTTCTCTGTTTATCCAACGATTGATCTAGGACTAATCAACATCTATCTATCAATTACAGCCTCCAAAATGGCTATAAAATCTACACCTCTCAAAGTCATTTTCCACAGTCAATACATTTCAGTCACAATTTTTCATAGATTCATTTTTTAATACATTCTTACACAGCAGGAGGACTGTAGATTTTGTCCTACATCACTTACACTATAAGTGCATTATGAGTAGTGATTACAGCAAGAAAAAACTATTTCAGTGCTTATTCATTTGGGCACTTGACATGAAAAATTGTGAACCCATTAAAGCCTTCATGAGGGCTAGAGTTTATTGCAGAACTGTGGTATTAGATTGCATTACCTTTGCCTAACTGCCCCTTATAAACCTGCATACATTTAAATAAATAACATAAATAGGTTTATAAAAGGTTGCTATTTCTATACAGTGAGTGCATACACACATTTGAGTGTATGTAACATTTAAGTAGCCTTAAAACAGGGTTGTCAAACATAAGGCCTGTGGGCCAGAACTAGCCCACCAAGGGGTCCAATACGGCCCATTGGATAACTTTGCAAAGTATGAAAATCACATGAAAAGTATGAAAAGTAATTCCACTGGAGGTTTTTCCACTCTGACCAGAATATAATTCTCTGAAAAAAAATGAATACATATTGTCCTAAGAGAAAAAACTGATGAAAGATATTAAGATTATAAACAAAAACGTGAAAGTTTGGCTGAAGGAAAATACTAAAACTATGTGTTGTAAAACTATGGTTTGTAAATACATGGTTTATTATAGTGAAGTTATACATAATATATATTTTTGTATATCATTGTACAATGGTTGTACGGGTCTTGAGATTGAATTGGATTGTATGTGGCCCTTGAACTAAAATGAGTTGCCAGCCCTGCTTTAAAGTGTGCTCAGACTGACATCTGAACACCTGTCATTGCTACGATTAACCAGGACAGAAACACTTAAAGCTAACAGTCTAGTGTGAGAGACAAACGCGGTAGTCTGTAAAGTGTATGTAACGACAACTTGTATATTTAGCCAGGTTCAATCATCACTAATTATGTTTTGTTAACCCCCCTCCCCACCGGTTGTGTGTCTTAAAAAAAGCTGTCGGTGTCGGTGAAGTAACGTTACCAAAACAGACATTGAAGCCGCTCGGCTGGCTGCCTTATTAGCCGAACAAGTTCACTATTCACAAGAGCAGAGGTTTGACATTTCGGCTTTGTGAAGAAGCAAATAACAAAAATGTTTTTAATACTTACGAAACCTGACTGTTTATAATATCCTCCAAATTGCTCCTCGCCTCACGGTGGAAGCTCCAGAGCCATGTCTGTCCAGAATGACAGTACACACGGCTACAAGCAAACCAAACAGCTCGCTAATTGGCTGACTCGTTGTCTAGCAACCAAAGACGGCTCCATTTGATTGGCTCTTGACTGCAGTGCACTTTAAGTGTTCTCAACGGCAAATCATCTTTAAATCACTGTTCAAATGATCCTTCACATTTACTTTGTGAAATTGTTAAAATGTTTAGCACTGTGATTAAGGAAAGAGTTATTTCTGTATTTACTGTACGTGGTGTGTGTTCAGCTATAGTAGGCTACTAGCCAAAGACACTTAAAAGGACTGCTTCACAATTTTGTAAGTCTGTCCTGAAACAATAGTCAGGTGTCCAAGTGAGCATTAAAATAGGTTTTTCTTGCTGTAATCATTCATACTGTTCATTAGAGGCCTTTTTCTGTGCAAAAATGTTTTTAAAATTTTACAAGACAGTCTTTTTAGAGCCAAGTCCCTCCTTTTGTTACTATATTTCCACCACAGCTCAACAGGGAAACCCTGTCCGAGGAATGTGATGCTAAAAAGTCTGTAAATGTGGTAGATATCAAAATGATATACATTAGATTCATTTTTGCACAAAATGACTTTGTAGACATACGATGGATTTTGGTTCCCATAACTTACACTGAAAGCACATTTGAAGGGGACCTTTCAATTGCCAGTGTTACAATGAGGACAACCTCTTTTTTCAACCCCATTTTGCTCAATATCTTCTGCTTCGGTAACCAGATAAACCACATGAATACACACAATCATAACTTTAATGTGCTTTTAATGCAAGTTTACACCAACACTGAACAGAAGAGCAACACAATTAAATAAAATTACTAACTGTAGCGTATTACACTGCACAAGAAGCAATGCCTTACAAATACTAATACAGACAACTGTACATGCTTAATTTACACAGGTGATGAGTTCAGTCAGCTAAGTCGGCTAAATGTCTGTGTGTATCAAAACTGCATCAAGAGTTGACACGACACCATGCAAGATTTACAATATTTAACTATATAATTTAGAAAACGCACAGTGGCTTTCATGGAAGTGTTTGGTTCTGAATTACTTTTACATCCAGCTTCCATCCATTAAAAAAGCCAGTTCAAAGTCAAAATGTTTGAAATGTAAGGAATCAGTCTATAAAGATGTTACCAGATAGAATTTACCTGAAACCTTAGAAAAGTTTTGTGCTTAATATAAGAGAACGTTATCTCAATTTTCACGCATGTTAATAGTCATATTAGTCATGTTATTTTGTACAGTCCAAATATTTGGGCAACTTCCATGCCAATAAAGCCCATTAAATTGAACTGAATTGAATGTCCCCCTTTGTTTTTTGACGTATCAGGAAAATGATAACTGCCTCAGATTGCAACAATAAACATAACGCCATTTATGAGTGAAAAATAATAATAATGTGTGATAAAAACAGCATTTTTTTTTAACTCTGGCATGTTTCTCTGCATATTTGTTTTACATTCTCTCCAGCAAGTGAGAAGAAATAAATAATAAACGAGCATGTCCATATGGTTTCTACAAATAATCGTCAGTGGGATTTTGTTTGTCATCATCAATCTAGGTCACAACAATGTAACTATGATAATGAACAACACAAATAAACACTTTACTGGTAACATTTAACTGAGTTTTCAGCTTATCTGTACATTTATCCCCAATGTAGTTCATTGGACACAGTACAACTGCACTACACATTGTCTGACCAGTGTTCATACTGTACAGTTATGTTCATATTTTAGTCATTTTAGCTAAAATTAGTTACTAACTGGTACTAAGACTCCTCTGGACTCAGACGTTCTGAGCAGCGGTACTGTGTGATCGTCTGTCTTTGCTTCCAGCCACCATGTTGTCATTTCCCCTTTACCCTGTTGGGTAAAAAAAAGAGAGCCAGAGTCAATGAGAGAAAGAGGAGTGTCATATTGCAAACCAGGTGCCCCTTTGAATTTTAAATAAAGCCATTAGGGTATGAGGGCAGACAGCAGCAGCTGGGGCCACCTCTTAGCAAGACATCACAAGTGTCAGCCGTTCAGGCATATCCGTAGGGAACGAGAAGCAAACCCCTCCCCCATTATCACATTGGCACCACCCGAGTAGAAGCCAGCAGAGCAAGATAATACAACACTTCCATGATAAAGAGAGAGAAAATACCAGACACACCCAGCCTTTATTCCCTCAGAAGGAAGTTTTGAATTTCCTGTGATCTTTTCAATTCTCAGCCTCATAAATCCTTTCAAAAGGGAGTTCACCAGTTTATGTGTGACTATCATTGCATCTATTTGGCTTTTAAAAAATAAAAATCAATGACTTCTACAGAAGCATATAAAAGAAAGTGGAAAAGGAACGTATTCAGAAAACTAACCCTAACTGGTATTAATTCAAGAGACATTGTGGACAGTGAAATATGCTCTCCAATCAGTACAACAATCACCATGACTACGACCAGGAATCTACTGAATAACAGTGTCTTTTGTAGGGAAGGATGTTTCCAGCTCACTTAATGTTCTCAATGTTCTTCAAAAGAGGTCACATGAAATATATGAATGTACACGTAAGCATCTGGTAATGTTACCTTCACGTTGAGTGTTCCCCTGCAGGTCAGAACGTAACCTTTGAGTGTGTGAAGTAAATCAGCTGTGGCACCACTCACCTGGATCTTGAGAGCTATGGAACAAGCAACATGCAACATGGTATATGAAGTAGTAAAATATGCAATGCATGCATGAAATATATCAGTCTTTTTCATTTGATTTGGGTGCATCATTACATGCAAAATGTGCTCCATGCTTTCAGGAACTTTATTGCTCATTTTAAAATACTTTTACGGATCAAATTATTTGTATGACACAATGGGCCAGATGCAAGAACCAATTGTACGCACAGATTCATTCTTAAACTATGCGTACAAGTGATTTACGAGGATTTGCCGGATTCACCAATTTTCTTGTATTTTGGATTTTCTGTAATTTCCACTAATCTACGACCAAATGGAGAAAAAAAGGGCTGAGGCAGTGTTTAGATAGACGTAATGGTGCCTATGATGCTAGGTCGATATTACGCCGAACCATCGCTTTAATACAGAGGATTGGGTGCTTCGTGAGCACAATGTCCATCCTTTGTGTTGTCACTTTGTGGTGCACTATTGAGTTAACACAGAAACAATCCTGCCATGTCATAATTACAGCAGCCACAGGATTATGCATTCCCGTGATGCCATTTATAACAACACTGCAGACAAACACCTGGATCAAAAAATCATTAAAAATCTCTATTTGAAGGCTCATACAGTCTAAATTAATTACTTCCATTAACCTGGCATTTCTTTCTGAGTCCATTAGATTAATTAGATGATTGGGCAGTGTGTCTAATCCTTCGTTACCTTCACTTGTTGATTCCATCCGAGATGCTGTGTTGACAGTGTCCCCAAATAGGCAGTAGCGTGGCATTTTGGTGCCAACCACACCAGCCACAACAGGTCCTGGCAGGACAAAAAGCAGTGATTATAGGCCATACTTTATCTGACATGACCTAATAATGCAATACATGTGAGGTAATTTTAGGGCATACTCACAGCTTTGGAGCTTAGAGTATTTCTACATTATAAGGTAGTCTAATCAGTGATTGACAATGAACAACACAAGATTATTATTTCATGTTCAGAGGGCATAGCCTTTATTACACATAAGAAAAGGCCACCCATGTATCCTCAAAGCCAATCTACAATTCAAGACCTATGATGAAGCTTCAAGTCTTCATATAAAAACATATTCTAGTTACAAGCATGTTCTGCCTGAATTAGTAAGTATTGATTTGTGAGGACTTGGGGATAATGCTCTAGACATCATATGCATCTGACTATTCGTTACTGTCTCTGCAAGTATGAAATGACTAAAGACTTGTCTTAAGTTGACATTGTGACGATGCTTTGTTCTCCACAATGTTACTTGTATGTAATTTTTGTTTTACAATTGAAGCACAGCTTTAGATTGGCACATGATACAGATGAGACACCTCCAGTACCTGAATGGATACCAGCACGTATCTTCAGCTGGGTGTTGGGCTTGTGGGGGATCTTGAAAGTGTGGCAGACACTGACCAGATCCAAGGCCATGCTGGCAATCTCCCCAGCATGATTGATACCATTTTCTTGAGGGACCCCAGAGACCACCATGTCTGGATAGTCAGCCATTGTTCCACAGGTAGGGGAAATAAAGGAAGAGAGAGAGATACATGGATAATAAAATAACAAAATACTTTCACATACTCTTTAGTCAGAAAAAGTAATGTCTAACATAATTTTGTTTTCTACAGAGCCCGTAAAGGGACACAAGAAACTTTCTGGTGAGCACAAGATACTTTCTCATGAGCACGAGAAACTTTTCTCGTGAAAGTATTGCATGTGCACATGATGTCTGAAAGAAGAGACATTATGCATGGCTTCCCAATCCAACCATTTTTTGTGTATTATTTTATCATTATTAAGGCAAAAGAACTCCATCGACATTATAATGAATAGAGTCTTTTTTTAAATTTTTACCATGTCCCTTTACGGGCTCCGTAGTTTTCTTATTTTCTGTTTAGATTAGATTAAAGTTCTCTGTTTCATCTTAACTAAAGTTAACTAAACTACAAACATGCATTAAGGATATAAAGGCCTGGATGACCTGCAACTTCCTGTTATTAAACTCAGAAAAAACTTAAGTTATTGTGCTTGGCCCTAAACACCTCAGAAACACATTATCTAATGATATAACTACTCTGGATGGCATTACTCTGGCCTCCAGCACCACTGTAAGGAACCTATGAGTTATATTTGACCAGGATTTGTCCTTTAATTCCCATATAAAACAAATTTCATGGACTGCCGTTTTCATCTACGTAATATTGCAAAAATCCGACACATCCTGTCTCACAATGATGCTGAAAAACTAGTCCATGCATTTGTTACTTCTTGGCTGAATTATTGTAATTCATTATTATCAGGCTGTCCTAACAAATCTCTAAAGACTCTCCAGCTGGTCCAGAATGCAGCTGCACGCGTTCTGACAAAAACTAGAATGAGAGATCATATTACTCCCATTTTGGCTTCACTGCATTGGCTTCCCGTAAAATCTAGAATAGAATTTAAAATCATTCTCCTCATTTCCAAAGCTCTTAATGGTCAGGCTCCATCATATCTTAAAGAGCTTATAGTATCTTATGTACCTACTAGAAGACTGCGCTCCCAGCATGCAGGTCTACTTGTGGTTCCTAGTATCTCTAAAAGTAGAATGGGAGGCAGAGCCTTCAGCTATCAGGCTCCTCTCCTATGGAACCATTTCCCAGATTCGGTCCGGGGGGCAGACACCCTCTCTACATTTAAGAGTAAGCTTAAAATTTTCCTTTTTCATAAAGCTTATAATTAGGGCCGGCCAGGCTTGTCTTGGACCAGCTCCTAGTTTATGCTGCTATAGGCTTAGATTGCCAGGGGACTCCCACTCCCATGATGCACTGAGCTCCTCTCTCCTTCTCTCTCTCTCTCTCTCTCTCTCTCTCTCTCTCTCTCTCTCTCTCTCTCTCTCTCTCTCTCTCTCTCTCTCTCTCTCTCTCTATCCATCCATCTATATCCATTAACATTCATGTACTATTAATGCATTTAATAACCTAAACTTCTTCCCCGGAGTTGTCTGTGCCTGTAGACTTCCGGAAGACAGATATCAGTCCCGGACCTTCTAGCTTCAATGATGATTTTCAATGTGCTTCTCTCTCCTATCCTTCCTCTCTCTCCTCTTTACCCCAACAGGTCAAGGCAGATGGCCGCCCACTCTGAGTCTGGTTCTGAGGTTTCTTCCTGTTAAAAGGGAGTTTTTTCTTGCCACTGTTGCCAAGTGCTGCTCATGTGGGAATGTTGGGTTTCTTTAAAATTAAAACCTGAAGAGTACAGTTTAGAACCTGCTCTATGTGTAAAGTGCTTTGAGATGACTTTGTTGTGATTTGGCGCTATACAAATAAAGATTGATTGATTGATTGATTGATTGATTGATTGATCTTTTTAATTCTTCCTCTCATCTTTATGGTTGAACTTCATCTCTGCAATTGATTACATAATAGTAGTTTATCATTACTTAGCACAATATAATCTCAATAGCCTTACTTACAAGCATCACCAATTGTCTCCACTTTGTAGACATCATAATTATCAATGATGTCATCGAAAGAGGTGTAGAGCTTGTTGAGGAAGTCTACCACCTGATGGGGAGTGCTGGCCCCAGACAGCTGAGTGAAGCCTACAATATCACTATCACAGGGAAGTAATGAAACGTTAGTCACGAGACTACTTTTATATGATGTAAGAATACATGTAAGAAAAACATTGTAAAGCAAATTAAACAACGTACAATTGCACTTAATCAGAATAATTATATGAACGCAAACCTGAAGTAGACTGTGGCATTGGAGAAGCTCTGAGCCTCTGCTGTCCGGCCTTGACGAAGGTCATCAGCCACCGGCTTGGGTAACATACCTGCAGGGAAATGTCATGACTTAAAACATGTTTACTATTCTCTCACATTCTGAGTAAATGTGTCGTCTTTGGGACAATGATAAAGGTGCAACCTCTGCACCACTAGATGGCAGAACAATCGAGTCTGTGTTTTAATACTGACATCAAGCCTGACCGTTTCAGTTTAAGGTCCTCATGCACTGGATTTACTACCCAGCAACAGCTCTTTTACACTCTGAAGGTACTGTATATGTGCACTGATTTTATAGTTTATAGTTTATCACCCTATGCAAATTAATTATAAATCATGTCCTGCTTGTACCAGATATATAAGTGCTTTACCTGCAGTGCCACCAAGACTATTTCCTTGAAGATGCACTTGGCCAATAGGACGACTCACTTTGGCATCCATCATTAGAGCCATGCAACTCGTTATCATCACTCCTAACTTTCATCTGGACTTACTGTATAACAACCGATCTGTCTTCTGTTTCTCTTGAAGGAGGTCCTGTGTTCTCTCAGCAACTATGGCCTCCAGATGTTTGCTGTACTTCTCCATCTGTAGTTAAAGAAACTCTGTTTGTGTCTGCAACTCACAGGAACCCAGCTGATACAAACAGGAATTTGTTTTTGAAGCAATATGTACACCCTGCATATTTCTGTTAGGTGGAGTGGTGGTGATCTAGGCAAATTTTATGCATACTGTGTATGTTTAGATCCATATTATTCTGCTGTATTTTATCATATTGCAGAGGGATTATTACCAGGTTCATCATCATGTCCACAGGGCTGACTTTGTGTGGGTTCATCTTGTCAAGCATCTTTTTCACTTGTTCAAATGTGGGCCTCATGGTGACGTTGTGAGACCAGCACCTCTTAATAAGCTGTAAGTTGTCCAGAGAATAAGGCCTTAATGTCTAGTATATTAAATATGAAAATACATTACTACAAATGTGTGACTAACATTTCAATGTTATTCAAGATATGAGTAAATAATTAGGTTAGTTAGTACCGACATCATATTTTTCCCTGTGCAATTTTAGCTACATTCCACATGTACATCTGACAGACCTCACAGTACTCTCCTTGACTGGGACAGTCAGTATCCGCCTTCCCTGCTTTGAGTTCAGGCAGAGGAGGACGCCACATGATATCCATCCTCACTCCCTCAGCCTGGTCCTGTTAGAGAGGCCTACTAGTTACAAAGAAAAGATCAAATGGAAGCCGAAGGTTGTAATCTAGAGCGAGGGCTGCCATACTCACTGAAATGAGGTCAGAGCGAGTTGCAATCTCAACCAGAATCATGGAGTAGCTGAAAAGAAGGAGGGACAAGTTTTTTTTAAAAAGAAAGAGAGAGAGAAAGGATATCATTTACTATACATTTTCCAGTGCTGTTAGTAGCACTGAAATAGAAAACTGCTTCTATTTATGAAGATGCTTTTCTACTGCTACTTTTTAAACTATAATGACTTTCATATAATCCAAGTATAACTATCCAAAATGAACTAGTTTAACTGAAAACTGTGTATTGTGTACTACTTAAACACACCTGTAGACATCTGCTGCTGGTGTCATATTGGAACTGCTTCCCAGTAGGACCTCTGGTGCACAGTATATACGGTTTACATCCCTACAGTTGAAGCCATTACTCATGGCCTCAAAGTCATCCTTCCTGTATGCTGTGAGCCCGTAATCTAGAGGCAAACACAGTGAAATAAGAGCACAGTGATGCAGGATGTTGTTATTGAGCTTGGCCTTAATAATAACATTTCCGCTGCAGTAGGATGAGACTGAATAGACTCTTATACATACATTTTTTTCTCAACGTCATTTAAAATATGTATGCCGTTGTAGTACTCATCATGAATGTGTAACTGCTGTTTTAACTTGTCTAAATAAAAAGAATTGTGATATTGTTGTGGCTATAAACTACAGACGATGACTATTTGATGACTGCATTTGGTGTTTGATAATAATGATGATGATGATGATTGAGATGATCTCACCTGAGATTTTGCACACCCAGCGGTCATCAACAACACAATTTCTGGAGTGCACTCTCCCATGAAACATCCTGTGTTGATGGACGTAGGACATCCCGCGAGCAATGTCAGTGGCAAAGGACAGTCTGCTTGGCGAAATAGATTTTACTGTATATGTATTCGATGCATTTGTTTAAACTTTAAAAAATGCATATCTTGCAGCTTTAATTGTATTCTATCGAGGCTCTTGCTGGAGAAGTTAGTATCTTTTTTTTCTTTGTGACACCAAAACGGTATTTTCTGTTTTACTCACAAAATCAAAATCAGCATTTTGTTGATTATTTCGCCAGTTATGTATAAAACAGGGACACAATACATCAGCTACAGGGTCAAAGTTTCATGTTTCCTCACCTAAAGCCCCAGTTGATCGGGATGTCACTGTTCAGCAGGACATCAGACAGGCTTCCTTTAGGGCAGTACTCTGTGATGATGGTCACATATGGCACCTCAATGGAACCACCAATGAACTTGCATAGATTGGGGTGGTCCAGTTGCCTACCCCGGATGAAAAATTACAAATTAGCTTGTACAAAAACTGCAAGACTAGATCTGTAATTGTTCCTGTATACAAATAAAAAATATTGCCCTTTGACATTTGCTCATTTCTTTTGTTTTCTCATTCGACCACAGTTTTCTCACCTGACTTCTTTCACTTCCTTTCTGATGGTTTTAGAGAGGGTGAAATGTTTCTTCTGGATGTGTTTTACTGCCACCGTTCTCCCATCACTGCAAAACAATTAAGATAATCAAGATACATTTCATTTCTTAAATATTGCATATATTTAGTTAGTTCAGTCTATCATTTTCTAAAATTCCGAACCATTTATGTACAAAATAAACACATAAACTTTAATACTGAATCATGTAGTATGTCTCAGTTAGTGAATTAAAAAAGTTTTTTACCTTTTTGATATATTGGCGCTTGTCTAGTTCATGAGTATTTATCTAAACTAAGGTCATATTTAAGTGTCTCACTAGATGGCGGGCTGGATGAAGCCTTGTTTGAAGGAGGTGTTGACTCCAGTGCACACGGTCACGTCAGTGGTTCTACTGACGGTAGAATTACTCTTGAAGCGCTGCAGGCTGGTCATGCTGCCAATATCCATGCAGCACATTCTACCTGCACACACCCAGTCAGGCAATCATGTCACACACAGTACCAATTTACTCTTAACTGAGAACAATTTAGAGACTGCTGAGATATTAAAATACTAAAATCCAAGATCAGACATTACAGTTTGGATATAGATTAAAGTGGGAAATAACCTATACAGTCAGAAGTTCTTCATTAGTCTGTTGACACACAAAACCCTTTCAGTCCTGACCCACAATTACTTACTTAAAAACTTACATTTGAGAATGTATTATGACAGATATGACTGATAACATAACAGATATATGAGTAACCTTCCTTAAAGATTTCTGGCACAGCCGCCCATTTCTTGCCTATATAAAGTCAAAATTGAGGTGATCTATTCCTGAAGTGCAGCTGAGTTTTTGAGTTTTCATGTATTTCTGTGAAAACATATATATCTGTAAACAGAATCTTTTAACAACTTTAGAATGAGACTTTTACCAAATATTATGTTCTTGTAGTTAATTATCCAGCTCTCATCCCAAAACATCTTCTGTTTCTGGTACTGAAGCCACTGCAGGGAGGAAATGAAGATAACATCAGTCTGTGAAACATCTCCTGCGTGTGTGTGTGTGTGTGTGTGTGTGTGTGTGTGTGTGTGTGTGTGTGTCTTGCAGAAACTCACCACCATGGTTAGGATGAAACCACTGCTGAAGAGAGCAACTGGAAGCCCGATGGCCACCTTGATCATGATGGACATTGGACAGATGCCACAGTCTGCAGGACAGTTCAGACAGTTCTCCTCCAGCTCACAGATGTCATCCCCGCACACTAAAAACATTCAAACATCTAAATAAACAACAACTAAACATAGAAGGCAAAAATTCAAAAGGTTTTTGAGCAGATGTTTTTTTATTATTTCAACCAGCAGCTGTTGTTTTAAATTGCTAACTGTTCTATTACAAGAACATATACATTGCCCCCCCAGAGTTTCTCTCCAGACTGCAAATGAAAACAAGACAGTGCTCTCAGTCCCTGGTTGGTATAAGACATGACTGTGCATTGCTCAACACCCGTGATGATGACCGAATTTACCTGATTAAATTAAGCATTATTAAACGCATATTGTAGGATTGAGCAGATCAACAAATGGAAACTCTGTGAGTGTTGGTTGGCTGACCTTGGGCGCTGACAACAAGCACTTTAGACTCCAGTGCTGCGTGCATCTGTCCTATTTTGATATGAGCGATGACTGAGGTGACTCCCACATGGATCAGTACCACCTTAAACAAGAAGCCATGATAGAAATTAAAATGCACTTGCACTGTGAAAGAGTTTGATCATTGTTTTTTCAGTTTAAAAAAAATTCCAGTCCAAGCAAAACTGATTAGATCTCTAAAACAAGAAATACTAAATACATTTACAAATATGCATACAGAACATTTCTGCAAGAGATTTAGACCCAATGACTGTTATGAATCCAAACAATCTGAAAACAATCAGAGCCATAGAGCTGTTTACTCTGTTTTCTGTAGTTTTCAAAGTATGGTTATTTGATAAGCTGCAACCCACGCTATGACTTTCTTGTCATTTCCTACTGCCAGACAAGTCATTACAAGCTGCTGCCATGTTGTGCAGTGACACACCAGCATAAGAGACTGATCACACAAAAGATGTGCCACTTTGATCAAACACACAAGCCTTTTATATTTTGCTTGGATACTAGATGAATTCCTCTTCAGACAAAGTTAAAGTTGAAGATGAACATCTGCCATTTGACAGTGAAGTATTGCAGTTTGTAAATTGTTTAAATAGTACAGGATGATTTAATAGATGTAAAAAAAATCTTTTCGCAGGTTTGGTTTGGTTCACCTTTGAAGTCCAGTATTTCTGAGTCATCTTGCCTGCTTTGGAAACAGTGTGAGTCACTATTTTACCATCATCAGGAATCCATGGGCCGCAGATTCCACCTTGTTTCTGTAAAGAGACGGCATAACAGTGTTGATTTCTGAATACTTATTCAAGATGTCAATAAGTTATTGGTTCACTCAAAATGAGATGTTTCTCTGCCGATAAAGAAACACTGTTATAATTCAATTAAATTTAAATTTAGTATTTGTAAAGTATTTTGTCAACTCTCAAATATTTAAATATGACGTTTTAAGCTATGTTTTTCCTCAGAGTGGATGGGTAGTGTTGGGAAATCGTCAACAGTTTCTCAACATATGGCCCTCTGTTTCTTCACTAAAGTTTCAGCTTTTACTGAGATTTCAAATTATGCACCCTTGAGAGCAAATCTGGGAAAAACATTTAACATGAGATGATATCTAAAATAATCGACTAAACCCAAATGAGGGAAAACCTGGTAAGATAGAGTTTACTTTATCTTGTGATGAATCTCAACAACATATTTGCTTGGTTTAGTTTTCTTCATATCAGGAAGAGATGATGATGACAATGTGACTCCATGCTGTGTTTACTGACCATGAGGCCCAGAGGACAGGAATGAATGTTTGCGTGATACACGCAGCAGTTCATTTCATTGGCGTTGTTCCAGTTTGCTGGGCACTCGTGTTCATGACAGAACCTCTTTGCCTCTGACGCATCACTGAAAGCAAAAATGGGTGGGTAGACTAATTAATTTATTAACACAGCACAATCACAATGCTATTTACAAGCATGAAAGATCGGCCTGTCTAATCCAAACTTCAAAATTAAATGTTTTATTATAAATTAATACAAGAAACATCGTAAGTGACATGGATGTACCAGTCAGGAATTGATTCTTCATTTCTGATTATTCCAAACGTTTCCAAAACATGTGATAGTGTGTGTAATGGAAATTCTTATTTTTCATCTTCTCTGACACAAATGAGTAACTATGCCATATGATTAGATGTATGTGTGTGTCATAATATGCTGACCATGACACCCCTATGTTACATGAAATGCTGATTGAGTGAACATCATCGAGCATTGAGTGAACATCATGTATGTTATAATCTACTGATTAACCATTGTCCTGATTGTACACACATTATGACGTGACTATTGTGCTTACAGTGTTCTGATGGTAGAACAAGGTCATGCTTTCACAAGATAATGTATTGTATATAATCTGACTATTTCCTCTGCTCCTGGCTCGCTGTGCCATCTCACGCTTGAGACAGCAAGGAGCCCGTCTGCAGGCGACTGAATAAACTAGAGAAAGACAAGGAACGACTTTGTGCTTCTTGATAATAAATATTGCCAGAACGTGTTTGTTTAAACATGCTCTATTGTAACTCCTCAGAGGTGTCACCTCTTAAAACATCAAGATCAGATCAAGATCCCCTGTCTGTGTGCATATACGTATATATACATGCTTTCGTGTGTGTATATTTGTGTGTGTGTGTGTGTGTGTGTGTGTGTGTGTGTGTGTGTGTGTGTGTGTACATTTAGGGCATGGCTAACGTTTAGTGCATATAACACACTTACCTGAACTGGAAAATCTTGTTCCTGACTGCGTATTCGTAGAAGGAATCTGAAGCTGTCACAGTGTACGAGACATTGAATTCCTCCCCATTGGTTACTTTCTCTGGAGGACGCTGCACCCAGGCCATTTCCAAACCTGTGACAACACACGTGCATGTCACCTACACATATATGCTCAAACATTGTATATATGAATAAAGGGACACTATGTGGTATATTTGCATGCATATTTCTTCGCCCCACCTACTAAGTCACTGTAATTAATTCTAGACATATCCTGTAAATCCTTGTCTCCTTCCTCTTCAGCCAGAACAGGAAAACCATTTTACAGTAAATTCTTCAAACTGACAGAAGATTAGCTGTTTCAGCTGCATGACACATTCAAAAAATGTACGAAAAAAAAACTTACCACCACAGTTTATCATGTTGTAATCATTTGGATTGTTGCTTGGCCAACAGTCGTACTCTGTGTTATCCAAATCATGCCAGCAATTTACTCCCTGAGGACAAGACAGCATTTTTAAACAATTTAAAGGCAGTTTTTGTTTGCATAAACAAAGCCTAACTTGTAAATTGGTTAATCAGTGAGTCAGCATGTAAATGAATTAGATACACAACTCTGTAGATCCTTGTTGCTTTTGAGCCAAAATGATTTTTTATTTTTTTTTAAATCAAATCAAACAGCACCCAGATATAAAATATCAACATCACTAGCAAAGGCACAGTGGTGGATAAATGATTTGAGAGTTCAAAGTCAGAATCACAGGATAATTTTTTCATGGGAAAAAAAGAAACAAATTGATTATAGAATGTCAAATCACCCCCACAAGAAGCTGGCAAGTATCCCAGCACTACACTGAAACACCACAAGCCCATGAGCACATGCCCGCAGCAACAAGTGTTTCTGACAAGACAACAAAAGCAAGAGGGGGTTCCTCAGGGATAAATGAAACTGTGAATATTACATATTCAATTTGCACAATTGTTCATATTGTTTCGTTTATGTGACAAAGTCATAATTGAATGCTTTATCCCTGCCCCTGTTTCACATCATAATGCAGAGTATTATGAATTTATACACCTCAGTCCACATTTCCTCCCTTCGATCATATCTGCATCATAGTGATATATTTGAAAATCCTCTACAATGTGAGAACTTACCAGCAGGAAACACAGGAAGAGGGTTGCTGCTGTCCGTAGAGCCATGAGGACTGCTGCTGTGTCTGGACCCGCTCTGACTGACCGACTGACTGAAAGACCAAATTTGTGTGTGCATGTGTGTGTGTGTGCATGTGTAAATGTGTGTGTGTGCAGTCATCTCAACACAGCTACAGTAATCTTCCCCAATTGTGTGTTCCTGAAGCCCCCAACCTTTCCCGTGTCCCCACTTGTCCAATCAGCAGAATAAGCTCTCCAATCACAGTTTTATCATATACTCGTTCACAAGGTGCTTCAGCTCACCTTTACTGACCTACAGAGCAGCATCACCCAGAGTGCTCAGGACTGTCGACCAGGGCAACGCTTCTCCTATTTAAGGTGTCTTACTAATCTGCTCCCATGCTCTTTTTTTTAGTGCATTTCACCTTCATTTGGCAGTGACAGAGATGACAGAAAACAAAGGAGAGAGACCTCTCCCTCCAAAATCAATAAATACAGGAAGCATTACCTATTGAAGTCTCTTCATCAAATTGTTGCTGGAGTAATATTGACTTTTTCTTTTCTATAAAATTCATATTTCTCAATGTTGTTGTTAAAAGAATGCATATGTAGCATAAAACTTGGAAGAAAAAAATTAAATCAGGAACTACTTGACAAAAGAACGAGCAAACAAGGTGACAAATCAGAAAAGGCAAATTTTCTGTACTTGATAATTTTCAAAATTTCAGTTAGTACCAAAAAAGTATAAATACCTAGGACTAACCACAGGGTGCTCTGCTTCACTGAAGACGTGTGCCACCAAGTGATTATTTGAGAGATGTTCACTGTGGACACTTATCTAACGAACTAATCACACTGTTAACATCTAATGGCTCAAAAATACAAGGCATGTTCCTCCAAGAAAAAATAGACATGAATTTTATTCAGGTATGTTGACTGTTTTGTTTGGTCCACTATTAATCATTATCTAAAATGGTACCCTTGTACTGTGTGAGGTCCTTACGTTTTTACAGTAAGTGTCAGCATATGCAATGAAACACCACCATTAACTAAATATGTTCTTATTTATATTTCTGTGGGTGAAACCATATAAAGTAGAAATGTGATTTATGTTGTTGTTGTTGTTGTTGTTGTTGATGTACTTGTTGCTTCTGAATAAATCAATCTGCACATAAATGACATATAATTTAACTTTTAAAATTGAACTTGGCCTTATGGCATGAGAGATATTTATATAACATCATACTTTACTGATTAATACCTTCCATCTCCGTACATCTGTTTGTCATGAGATTAAGAACAAACCAAAAGACAGCATTTCTGAACATCTGTGAAATTTAATTGGCTTTTCAAGAATGCATAATTACAGCACAGCTGTATAAAAAGGCCCGCCATGCCACACAGTTTACAGTTCATGTTTTTTAGGACTGAAAAACCATAGTGGCAGGCAGCACTCACGACAGGTCTACAGAGAGCTCTGCTGAGGATCTACAGTACTTGCTACAATGCCGTTCATGTACGTAATGGAAACCACATGACTTTAATCAAGTTGAACCTCAACCTGAAACTTTATGAGTAAAACGTACACTGTTAAACCTTTTTCTTCTGCTGTCAAAGGATTTTAGGTTGTGTTTAGGAGATTAAATCCTGAGTGGTGTGTAATATTTTGCTTTGTAAAAGGATTTTAATATGTGATTAGGAATCTCTTAATAGCAGGTTACCGAGTATGAGGGGAATAAAAATGTCTGTGGGTTTGTGTGAAAGGCTATGAACAATACGCTTGCATTTCAAGCATGTCAACTTGAGTAAATTAGAGGGGAGGTTTGAAACTAGAACTGAGAATTTAAAGGCTTTTTGGGAATACAGCTACAATTTCATGTGGTTGAGACTTACATGACAACTAGTTTACTATTGATCGAAGAAAACTACTACATTTTCATTATTAATACTTGTTATTATAACTGATGTAAGTGCAGCCCAGCCAAATTCAGAAGAGGATCCTGTTCCTACCACTCAAAAGTCAATTATTTTCCCTCAAGCTCTTTGGCCATTAATGTGAGTGACACAATGAAAACTAAAGGTCACTCATTAATTGGCCCGAACAGAGTAAATCATCTTTAAGTGGCAGCACTTGAGCACAAGGAATCTCAAGCAACGGTACTTCATCAGTTATAAACTGCAGCACAAGTGATGTAATATGTGCATAAGATAATCTTTTCAGTGTTTTGTTTTCTTGTAGCTCATTACTCTGACATCTGCACTAGCAAACGTTTTCAGCTTACCATTACAAGCAGTTATTAGCAGTTAGTGTTTATTTTATCTAAAATCAGTCTGACTCAGTCAAACAGGATTTGCAGGTATGGCTCGGTTTGACTAACATGTGCCAAGTGCGTGGTGTCTGCAGCACTGAAAAAATGTTTTTAAAAATATGGGAAAAGGCCACATATTGTAACATTTCTGTAATGAAAAATAATATCTGACACTATTTGCTTAATTATAATTTAGATACCTCCCTTATACTGGTACAACTAACTTGTTCAAAATGAAAAATATTCTTTGGGCTCATTTTTAGTAGTTTAATTGAATCTTTGAATTGAATCCACTTGATGTTCATATTAGAGGTTATGTGATCAAACTAATAATCCTTCTTTGCAATAATATAGTTGCAAGCCTTACTATAAAATTATACTGTATGTTTCTTGCTGTTTCTGTATCATGTCAAGCCAAATCATCATAGGGAGAAAAAAAACATAACACATTATTATGTTTGAAGTTTATAAGTCTGTTTTTAAAAAACATGAATCTCGACAAACTCAACACTCAAGTATTCAGTGAATGTTTGTGATATTAAATATAACAGGTACAAAAGTCACACACTACACAGAAATCTCAGTTCAATTAAGAAAAACGCCTCCACTGGAGCTGTAAACCGCTCCCCTCACCACTCTCATGGCATTCCTATACTCCCAAGATAAAAACAAGATTAGCTTTATTGTCATGTCTTTTACAGCAGGAGTGGACATCCCATACAGCAGTTTGAAGAAGAGTCATTTGAACCCTGTAAATAATTTAGCAGTGGAGTAATCAAAGTAGCTTCAGGGTGGGGAAGAAGGGGGGGGGGGGGGGGGGGGGGCAGGTCTACAATCTACTTCAGTCATATCCTTGTTGATTCCTGTAGGTACTTTGTGTATGCCGAACCTCCAGCAGGAATCCAGTGTGAGGAAGCAGCATTGCATCACCTTGCATTTTCAGGTGAGCAGCTGTTTCATCAGAGCAACAGCAGCCAATCAGTGATTCTGTACTTAAATGTGTATAAATGCTTCATGGAGAATGAGTTTGCCTTCATGCTGTGCTTCAGGCGGGAGTTTATCCGTTTGTTTAGGTGGAGTGATAAAGGAAGACAGATGGGACAAGAGAGGAGTGACTGTTATCTATTCCCCTGAGGCAAACTTGCATTACAAAAGAAAGCCCTGCGTGGTTTATAAAGTAACTGCCAAAACAATCAGGAACTGTCATACAGCTGAAAATAATTCACCTCGTCTTGAAAGCATCTTATGAGACGTACAGGTAGATAATGGCAGTACTGCAGTGTACAGGTGTTTAAAAACAGGAAATAATCATTGAAATAGTGCTGTACTCAAGCAATCCTACAGTTCTACAGTACCTGACTATAAACAAGCACCATTTCTTAACTAGTTCATCCATTGATTCCTCAAAAGATACAAAGGAAGTACATCTATAAGATAAGATATACACAAATGTGTGTTAGTGAGAAAGTAAAGTCACCCTTTGCGTAATTTTTAACCTTTTTGAGGTAAAAGTAGAAATGTACCGGTGTGTTTTTCTCACTGGATTCTTTCTTCAGCCATTGGAGCGCAGTATCATCCAAGTTTAAATAACCAACAGGAATGTGGTGAGGAAAACTGAAGCAGGATGAAACAGCAACAGGAATGAATGTCCCATTAAACATAAATGGAAGTAATGTTTCCTAAAAAATCTGAAAAAGCAAATTGTTGCATCCATTTGGATAATTAGTAGTGCATCTTGTCTCCATCTCACCACGAGATGTTGGCCTGTGGTGTCTTTCTGTCGGAAGATGATGTTCCCTGAGACCAACTGTGGTTTCTCTTTCAAGTCAACTCCAATCTTCATAAGGTACGTCCACTCAAAGATGGACATAAGTTCTGCAAAATTCTTAACAGTTTCCATTTTCAGGTTTTGAATATACATCCTGATCATCATTTTTTGTCTCCTCTGAGGGAGGCTGGCTGTTGCCCGTGTCCTGAGCAGAGCTCAGCGGCCGCGCATTGGCCTTCGTCGACCGCTGCCGTCGAGTGCCGTTGCCGATGCAGCGCATGAGGTTCTTAAAAGTTGTCCACATTTCCTCATCCTTGTAGGAGTAGATGCAGGGGTTCATGACAGAGTTGAGTACAGCCAGGAGCAGCAGCCAGCGTTTTAATTTCATGACGTTACAACTTGTACAGTTGAGGCCGTCCAGCAGCAGAACCACTAGGCCAGGAGTCCAGCAGATCACAAAGGCCCCTTCAGGACAAAAAACATACAAATCAAACACAGGTATATTTATATTATAAAATAAATAAGTCAACTCATACTTTTTATATGATATTGATCAAATGCCAGTGTGAGAGCTTGCCCTGAAAGTCAGGTGCCAATTTACACAAAGGCTGCTCATTCTTATTATTTACTTATGATTAATACACTTTATTCATTTTAATAAACTGTAAGTTTTATATGAACCCTCCATTGATCTGTGGTAAGCCACTGTATAGAAATTATTTTGGGTTGCAAGCCCACACTTTTGACCACTAGCTTGAGACATATTGTAATAAGCCTGAAATTATACTTTTTTTGACTTGTTAATAGTAAATATTAAATATAGCTTAATTATGATGCCAACTTACTTTGACAAATGATAAACAGCACCAACTGACGGGACTTTTACTTAAATGAGGGCACTGGCAAAAAGCATTCCTGTATTACACTTTACTACCTATAAAGCATTGGCAGGTACTTCATTAACAACTAATAATAAAATCACGAGTATCCATAAAATCCCTGCTCCAAAAATAAACTCCTCCATCTTTTATTGGCAGTGAAACTGTAACTGTCTCGTAGTAACTTAGTTTAAAAACACATTTTTACTATGATCTGCTGAGGTACAATGCTGTTTTTTTGGATATTAGACTGTGTGCCTTGCTTAAGGGAAGTTTAACCACAGTGATTCACATTTGACTCCTGCTTCCTTCAGGTGTGCAACAGACGATGCAAAAACATAAACTAAACCCAACACAGAATGTAAGAGCATTACAGCATTACAGATGAGTAATACCATTCTAATACCATCACATCATGCAGACACATGTAGGCTGGGAATACAATGCCATTATTGTGTTCAATACTTAATGCTGTGTGTTTGGTAAATAACATGGTAGGCTACTGAAGCAAGCAATTAGCATCTATTTCAAACATGTTTGGGCACACAACAGAGCCACCAAAGGGATTTCTGGAACTGAGAAGAAGCCACAAGCAGCAACTTGTCTGCACAACCAGCATCTCTACAGCTTCAATACTTCTGCAGAACAAAACAAGCTGAGCTGAGCTTTACATAGCACACACATATCAGTCCATGGTCATTTTTGGGGACATTACACTGACCCAAAAATCAGCTTTTTCCCAAATGGGGACACAGCTTTGTTCCCAATTGGACAAACCGTCTTTAGTTATCTGGTCATAAGTCTGAAAAACTGTCCCCAAAAGTGGCCTATGACAGACCACACACTCACACACACACACACACACACACACACACACACACACACACACATACACAAAAGCATGTATATATATATATATGCACACAGACAGGGGAACTGGTAGAGGCATTCTTCTCACTTCATATGGTTTCCACTCCTCCTAGGCCAGAAAGTCAAAAACATTTGCCGCATTTTTACAGCGAATTTCTATTTCTATACTCTGTTATGTGCTTCTCCGCTTGTCTTTTATCTTAGCTTTCATGGCCCACATGTCCAAAATAAAGTCAAGTGAAACCCCATTAAAATGACTTCCACTTGCCCTTTTGATGTATTCCACAAGTTGAAAATGTGAACTTCCTTCCTCCTTATTCTCTGACAAAGAAAAAAATGTTTTTGTATCACACATTTCAAGCATATGTTCCTTTTCTCAGTTGGTATTCATTTGAAAAGGCTCTTTTGAAAAGCGTGCTGGTTAACACTTCAAGACTAAAAGCAACATCTGAAACTGCATGATGTAGTTTAATGCTTCACTAATCAAACAGGCTCCAACACCTTATAATATGCTCCAAATAAATGACTGTGGGCTATTCAGCTACAAGAATTTTTGTTTACCAAACTAGTAAAAGTATAAGGTTACTTTCCTGTACTTATCTATTAGACATTAGCGTGACTAAATAATCCATTGAAGAGCAGATTTAACACATGATTTTGTATTTCTTTTGTGTCTCCAATTGTATCCCTATCCAATGCTTCTGCACTCATTAATCTAATAAAGCGTGTGGGTTTACGCGTCTCTAAACTGGTTTGTCCAGTTATCATTCCCACTTTAAGCAGATTGCAGTTTTTTCTGACTAATACATCCCATGGATCTGGACCTGTCTGCATGTCAGCTTGACATTTCCTGAGATATCACTGCCTTGAGTGCTTCAAGTGTTGTTATGGGTTGTTGTTTTTTTGCTGCTGTTTTTGTTTTGTTTTTTGCATTTTAACCCAAAGTCACAGCAATCTAAATGGGAAATGTGTGTACTAACACTTCCACAAGTTAAGGGGAACTTTGTGAGGCACCTGAAAGCAATTGACAATGTCCTCAAGTATAGGTTTTTTGTTTTTTTTGGATGGGTGGGAAGGAGGGGACGTTTATTGAAGGCCGGTGTGGCGTGGATGGTACACCACACAGGCTGAGGAGCAGTGTCCTTGCTGGGAGAGATAATTACACAGCAGTTTGGAATAAAGTGTGTTCAGACATAGACAGCTCTTACACTGCATACAGTTTCGAGCCAACTGGCCAGACAGACAAAGAACAATGACAGACGTTACAAAGTCACTACAACTATCTCAAGCACGTTTTTATCTGGATGACTGTCTAAAGAGTGTATGAAAACAAAAACTACAAAAAGCACGGTTAACTATCTGAAGCTATCTGACATGCACATGTCTCAACGGCATATTTTTTCATGTGTATTGTGCATGAATAAGAATACACATTTAATACCCTATTTTGGTGCTCCAGTCAAATATGCTTGTGCTATGAAGTCCTGTTGTACCATTCTTTAAAGCAGTGGGAGGGGAAGGATTTGGGTACTGTGCCTCTATTGCAAGGTATCCTGTTGCAACACCTAGACAAAGAGAGCTAGATTAGGATCTGACTACCTCATCTAGGATAAAAATACATGAGAAGAAAGTTTGTTTGTGCTTTCTTATGTTGAGAAATGGGCAAATAAATAACTTGTATTACTGACAGATTTATAATTTATATAACTTTTGGAAATTGGAAAAAGCACAAAAATGTCCAAACCTCTCTGGTTCCAGCTTATCCAAAATTAGGTTTTGCTACTTTTTCTTGTTTTGTATCATGCAAATTTGATTAGACAAAACAAGCAATTTAAATCTGGCCGTTCAGGCTCTGGAAAGTTGTGGTGTGCATCTGTTAGTATCAGTAAACCATACATGGCCTGCCTCAAATGATGATAAGTGCTTGGCACACTTCACCAAAAGCATAATTGTTTGTGTTATTATGCTCAAGGTCTTCCTTCCTATCAGAAAACGCAGATAAGAATCCAGCATGTTCAGCAGCGACTCAGTGAACTACCTGAACTTTATACCCTGATGAAGAGCATACAGCTTTATACCACAACTACATAACTCATTGTTGCAAAGAAAACGTTCTGACTCACTACTGTGTCATCAATGGAGCACACACCACATTTTCACAACTACCACTGAACTCTTACCGAGCACAACCATGACGGTTTTGATGAGCTTGATGGGCGTCCTCTTGCGGTTGATGGAGCCGCTGGTATGCGGTGATAGCATGGATGTCTTCTTCTTGACGTAGGTGTAGATCCTCAGGTAGATGACCACCATCACCAGGAACACTACCAGGTTAGACACAGACCAGAAGACCAGGTAGCTCCTGCTGAAAATGGGAGCCAGCTCGGAGCAGTCAGCCAGGTTGCAGATACAGTTCCAACCCAGACTTGGCACAGCCCCCATGAAGATGGAGATGGCCCACACTGACACGATCAGAAGGGTCACCCTCCTCTTCGTCAGGTTGCTGTGGACTTTCCAGTTCATGACGGAGATGTAACGCTCCAGAGCTATAACCAGTAGGTTTGCCAATGAGGCCGAGAGGCTGACGTCCAGAAGACCTTGGCGGATGAAGTATCCTTTAACTGTCAGTCTCCATGATGCCTCACCTGTGTTAAACATAAGGTACACGTACGCTATGCCTGCCAGGAAGTCCGATGCAGCGAGGTTGGCAAGAAGATAGTAGAAAGGGTAGTGGAACCTCTTGTTGGTGATGACAGCAGCAATGACCATGGCGTTGGACACCAGGATGAAACAGCAGAAAAGAGAGCCCACCACCTGGACCAGAATGAGCTGCGTCTTGTCCCATTTATCCTCAGCACCACTGTTTGTGTAGAAGAAGTGCATGGACTCATTATAATGACAGGTTTGGTTCTGTTGGGCCATTTTGGAGGCACGTCTGTGAAAAGAGAGTCAGAAAACAAAGGATCATTTTACAAATGGAAGAAAACAAAATGTCATGCAAGAAATTCAAATTCAAATGATGACAAAAGAAGTTTATCTAAAGCGTAACAATGTTTGAGCTCCAAGGGCAAGTGTGCATGCCACAACCCATTCAGTGAAAGAAGCTGGTTTGAAAAAAAGCGAAAATCACAGTGTGTCACATTTCTAAGGGTTGAACAAGATAGTAACATTAAATAAAAGTCCAAACAATATGCATAATACTGTTTCCTTCTATATCTTTAAGTTAACACTACAGATATGCTGAAAAACAAGATTTCAATGTATTAAGTCTAGAGTTTCTGTATAGGTTGAGAAGCCTCTATTATTATGCAACTACTACAACCTGTTAAACTTGGTTTACCAACAACAGCAGGAGAAGAAGGGAAGAGAATCTCCTACAGTGTATCAGGCTGTGGTCGAATACAACGACAAACTCTTAATTAATTAAATCAGAAAACAAAACAGAAACATAATTTTACCTACAGCAAACAGAAGAACAAAGGACGGTCTGTCCAGATGTCAACCTGGTGCGCTCACCTGTCGTAAATGATTGTCTGAGGTGCGTCAGAAGGCTGAAGGTTGCGAAATATTCCGTGTGAAGTTCCTGAACATTTTCGCCCTCCGGTGTTGTGCCCCCGCGGCTGAGGACGGAGAGACGTGACAGCAGAGCAGACGTGCAGCAAGCAGAGCAGACTGAAGGCAAAAGTCAGTAGTGTCTTCACTTTGAGGCTGATCGCGGTGACGCAGAGGGCGTGTGCTACAGTCTCATACCTCTGAACTCCTCCCGGTGACCGCAGGACGCCCCGAGAGCTCAGGACTGTGTCTCAGTGATGCACTTTTTATTCATTTAGTTTACATCAAAATGAGTTTCACTGGTGTTTGGTTTATTTCTACTATGAATGCCAAATGCTGCAGCTCACCTCGTGAAAGGGTGTTCGTCCAACTTATCCACATTAATGTTCTTTAAAGAGACTGTGCAGTGTTGGGGAGTAACTAGTTAGATGTAACGGCGTTACGTAGGGTAATTTCCAAGAGTACAGTTTACAGTTAAGGAGAAAAAATGTGTAATTAAATTACAGTTACTTATGGAAATGTTGATGATTACAAAGGAGGTTACATCTGAAGTCAGACCTTTAAGATTTTACTCAGGTGGGTTTTCCTCATTTTTTAATATTTAACATGTTACTGAATACATATATTGCTGTTTTTTTTAATCTGTTAACTGAATCATGATGTGAGCTTAAATGAATATTGAAATAACTTTTTCTTATTGTAATTATCCCTCCTGTTCATATTGTTCATTAAAAGATCCCAAAAAGAAAGAAGGAATTTGATGATTACTTTTTACTCCAGTACATTTTTGATGTCACCTTATGAAACAGGATCGATTGCTATAGGAGTAAAATGGCTAACAATATTGGTATGAAGTTTAATAATTTTAATTTAATTTAAATATTAACATTTAATTCAACAAATATTAATAATAGTTGTATTATACTGTACCACATTAACACAGTGAACAGTGTTAAATTCTTATTCCTACCTGTTTATAGAAAAACTTATCTGGGCAATATTGTATTTTTTACTACACTACATTTATCTGATTACATTTTAACTTCTTGTTTACAGTGCAGGTTATGATACTATGACAATATTTAATCAGCTCATAAAATATGCCTTGTTAATTGACAATTATCACCTACACCCCCTAAAAATGTAAAATGCACAAGTTATGAATAATCGAATAATACCTGAAATCTTAAAGCACTTAATAACTTGGGTTGAATAACCTTTAAACCGAGGGCTATAGGTTTGGGGATGCAGCTGCACTCCTGTTCCAATGAAAGTCCCTGATGAGTGTTGTCTTAAAGGCAGTGCTCACTGCCATTTCCCATTTAAGTGTGTTTACTTTAAGGCAGCCAGCACTGGAGTCATATTGACATTTGTTATTAGCTTGTGTTGTTTATAGGCACCAGTGATGTTTGTTGACCCAAACTAAACACACAGATGTGTTGAAAGAAAACCCCTCAGAGTGGAAACCCTGCTCTTGTTTGTGAAAAGGAGCAGAATTGCCCTGGTCTCATTTTGAAATCAAACATTACTATTAAACAGGCAGTACAACTACATAGGAAAAACACTCCACAATATGACACTTATTGATATTGTGTCTAGCAACAACCCCTATCTTACACATTTAAACACATTTTTATTGACATTACAATGAGGTTGCTCACATGAAGGCAGATGACTTGCAGTGAAACTCTCTGAATTTGATCTGATATGTCGTTTGGGGTTCAGGTAACATTGCACAATGTGAGAGGTTGGGCCCCAGCTTGTTTTGACATTCTGCTGGTAGATTTTATGATAAAGTTGACTCATACTGTAGTCTGTTCTGGTGGAGTCCTTTCTTACTCAATCTCAACTCAGCTGTGGATGTGTTATGCAATCTATGAAGCTTTTAGAGCATTTAATATTATATTTCACAGTAGATATTCATTTCACTTTAATGTCTTTAAGATTATCTACGGAGTTCTTTCCCCTGTTGATTCATTTATGCAATTTAGGCAACAAGTCTAAAGCTTTCACTGCTTATTTGTGGTTTGCTTTCTGCATCAAATATTGAATGAAAAGCTGGACGTGCACACTAGCAAAGATGTGAAGACAACTGAAAAATAGAAAGATTAGCTTTACTGTATGCAAAATTTCAAGCAAACAAACCCATCACATCTCACAAATAAATTACATCTAGCACTGCATGACATTTGCAGAAACATTCAAATACAGAAAATACTGAATCCAGTTCTTTGGCAACTGAAACACATGTGCATGCCACAAAAAGGCCTGGTAAACTTCTCAACAATATCCTGAGCTCCAGTAGATACTGTTTAATAATGTGAAATCTCTTTGTCTTGATCCAAGTTCCAACATCTGAGCTCAAGGTTCAGGTTTCTGTTCAAGAGAGGGAACTCATTTGGTATTTTATATTGCACTTCACTCTACAAAAATCGATCAAATAGAACAATAACTTGACACTTTTCAGGATTTTCAAGTGGATCCTTTGATTCCTAAGTCTGTATTAAAGTTGTGAAGTTTTGTTCCCAGCATCCTCCACTTCCTCCACCTCCCAGATTGATGTCGGTCAGCTGATTAGTGTCATGTTGTCATTTTCAGGACGTCTGTAACGATATAATTTAAAATAAACCATGAGCCACACAATGTCTCATTATTACAGTACATGCTTTCTGCTTTGAGTCATTAATCATTGGTAAATTGATGCAACAGATTTTTTATTTGACTTTTTTTTTTTGTTGTTGTTGTAACACACTGCTGATTTTTATCATTGAAGATTAATGGTTTGAAGTAACACCCAGGAAATCACTCTCCACCACAGACTGTTTCTTTTTACTCCACTATGATATGACAGTTTTAGTTACTGGTTTCTTTGTAGATTCAGATTTTACAGACAGCTATACATTAAACTGTACCTTAAAACAGCATGTTGAATAGTTTTAAAAAAAAAATGCATTGCAGTATTGGCCCTTTAACACAAAGGATTTCTATTTTCCTTTTTGTCAACAAATCTCATATGCACAGCCAAGACAACAATTAACTGATCCTAGTAGTATTGTGTGTGCATCGAAAGCCTAAAATATTGTATTTCTCTGTCCCATAGGCGTGTCATTGTCCAAAAAGTATTAAAACCATGTCATTGAGCCACACCATTGCACTGATTGACATGTTCCTTCCACATGACAATTACAGTTACAATATTATACATTTCTCAGAGAACCTGAGTACAAAGTCAAGAGGTTTTGATGTGTAGCACAACAAGTTAACAAAGCTCTGTAAACTGAACCACATTGGTGCACATGCTCTGTGCCTTACACAGAACTTCTTTCTGGAAACTAAAAATGTGATCATTTTTAGTCTTTAGTTTGTTCAGAAACGGTTCCAAAGTAACCATAATATTCATACACCTAGTAGGTGCAACAATGCGGCTCATTAATGTGTACTTTACAGCACAGAGGAGTAAGATACTGTATTGTAAGAATGACGAATCAATTCATTGTTGGTTTGGCTCTGCAAATGAGATTTGTTAACAATAAAAAAATATAGAAAGTCACCAGCCATATCCTTTAAGTAATCAATCAACAGCTGTTAGTTGCAAACATTTAAGAGATATTTTACTGGACTGAACAATTGTCTATGATTCATTACTGGAACAATTAGGAATGACGTGATGCTAAAAGAAACATTAGTAATCGTTGAGGGAAGAGCATTTCAAACTAGCTGTAACATGCCTAGTTATTCTCTGACTTAACACCTATGTACAGGTGTGGCTTTGCCACAAAAAAGTAGCTAATAAAAAGATAAAAGGATAGATACAGGAAGATGTCTGGATTTGTGGTGACAGAGCTCAGTGAGAATAAATCTGCAAAAACAAGCCCTTTGAAAATGATACCCTTGTCTCCAAGAGTTTTGCACACTGTTTTGCTGTTAGCTCTCAAGAGAAACAGCTAATTATGTTCTCATTACATCAAATCTCTAAACGATTAGACATTTTTCTTTCATCTTTACAATCTGCCATTAGCAGCACATTTGCTGCTGGGTTGAGTTTGCAGTTGTGTGTTTTAACTAACAGAAGTCTCAGACTGTCTGTTTTCACAAGCTGCTGCAGCTGATTGTGAAATACATTCATATCCTCAGAGAGCAAGCAAAGCAAAACCACTGCAACTTTAGGTTTTCCTGGTTTCATACATTTCTTTCATGCACAGCTCTTCACTTGCTTCATCAAATCTGTCTCAAACATAATATCCACTCTTGGACTGAACTGCTTTATTATACTGTACATACCAATAGTGAATTGCAGTAGATACATTGAAGACTTTGACAAGAAAATATTTGTTAGTGTGTATCTAAATACCCTTTTCATTGTTTTTTTTACAACTTTCTTCTTCTTTTTTTTCTTTTTTTTAGATTTTTTGCAGCATAGACACCTAACACCTTTATTTAACAATAGACAGACAGGAAACATGGGAGAAAGAGAGAGATGGGGGGTGTGTGACATGCAGCAAAGGACCTTCAGCCAAGATTCGAACCAGGGTCGGCTGCATACGTAGCATGCGCCCTAACCACTCGACCACCTGCGCGCCCCTATTCACAATATTTATCCCAATTGTCTAGTCAGCTATTGAGACAAATACATTATTTCACAAGCAAGTTTAATATATTTGTTCGAATAACAAATCATGACTCTTGCACCTCAAGTTGTTTTCCAAGCAAGATAAGTGAACTTAATGGAGCAGAGAGACAGTAGTAGGAAGAGACTAATTATATGCAGATGAAATTTCATCCAAAAACACATTAACATGTTTGCTGAGAATGCTGATCTAATTTCTGTAAGCACAGAGAGCAAAAGACACTTGTAAAGATGAACTTTGGTCAGTAAAGAGGCTGCAAATGACTTCAATTACAGTGTCTGTAACTTGACGAGGGTAACACTAATGACAATAAAATCAGCTAACTCCAAAAGGCCAATCACAAGTGTCACGCTTCCAATACACAGCACTATGGGACATTATTACATAATATCTGTAACTGAGACTGTACTTCCTTCAACACTTAAGGCACCCAGAGTAGGAATACCGGATGGCTTGGTGATATAAAACAGCTGTGAAACAAGCAGGAAAGACCGCAGAGATTGAGAGTGTTAATATCTGGTAGAATAATGATGATGATTCCTGAAAGGAAAAATATATTGTCTAAGGCATAATATTTCATTCACCACATACAAAAGAGCAGAAAAACTTTGCACCAAACTGTCCACATTAAGTAAAAGAAAACGTGAAACATCAGACCAGGCCACCTTATTCCATTGCTCCATGGTTCAGTTTTCACACTCACATGCTCACCGTAGGACCTTTCTGTGGTGGGCAGGGGTCAGCATAGTCACTCTAACCAGTCTGATGCTATGCAGCAAGCTGTGATGCACTGTGTGTTCTGACATGTCTGTTGCAGCTTGCATTCACTTTGTCTTACAGTAGCTCTTCTGTGGTATTGGACCAGATGGGCTATCTCTCGCTTTCCACGTGCATCAATGAGCCTCGGGCACCCATGATCCTGTCACCAGGTCACTGGTTGCCCTTCCTTGTACCATTTCACATCTAGCCATCACAATTTGACCCTCGTCAAAGTCTCTCAGATCCTTACACTTGCCTATTTTTCCTGCTTCAACACCTTGTATCCTCTTTTTATTTATTCTCTCAGTTTTATTTTAAGCGAAACATTATTTAGTTTTTATGTATGCAAATGCATGAGAATGACCATTAAAGTGAATCTGAATCTGAATCTGAACTTCACATCAACTTCAAGAACTGACTTTTCACTTGCTGCCTAAAATATACTACCCATTGACAGGTGCCATTTTATCAAGATAATCAATGTTATTCACTTCACCTGTCAGTGGTTTTAATATCGTGGTTGATCGGTGTATTTTCAGTTAATTTCCACTGATTACATGGCCCAAACTTTGTTGTACAGTGTGTACAAACATTTGAGGCTCAGGTTTCAGAAAATAAGCAATTCTGTACAAATGACTACAGTAGTTGCTTTTCTAGGATAAACAACATCTTTTTACATTCAGTCATTTTCTCATTCACACAGTTTTCTCATGCTTTTGAAGTGGAGGGTTGGTGATGGTTTGGGAAACCAAGCCTGGTGTCTGTTTAGAGTTAAACCTTTTCCTGAACATAAATGATAAAAGTGATAGATGCCAAACAGGGAAATTGAAGATTAAAAAGTTACAAAACATTTAGAAATCTTAAGTTTGAAAGCAGAACCAAATGCCAACAAAAGAAACCACAATCTGTTGAAGTTCTGCCTTTGGTTGAGCTCTTAAAAATATCTGGTAGAAACAGACATTTAAAGGGGAAGCAATAACTATTCATCATACTTCAACCTGGGTGAGAACTCTGAACTGTTTCAAAACAGATGTGGTGAAATTAAACAGGAGAAGTGCAACTCACTGACATATTGGGAAATAATATTATATAAAAATGTGATCTTATTGCAAACAAAGGGTAAGAAAGTCATGGTAGAAAGAGGAACTTAGAGGTTAAGTCCACTGTGCACACTGTACTATGCTGCACATCACATGAAAGGCAACTGGAGCTCAACTCTCACCAATCACTTCAAATCACATGACTCTGTGCTTTGACAAAACTTTTTTGGCTCAGTTGGCTGAATCTTAACTGTTTATTTGGGAGGCAACACACCAAGATGGCTGGGGTGGAGGCGGGGTGGGGGTTCTTCCCAGTGTACAGCCTCAGTTTCTCTGTAATCAGACATCACTGGGTGTGTCTGCATAGCTCCAACCACTAATTTTATTGCTCTCAGACCACAGAAGACCAATCCAAGCCGCAGTGTGGAGGAAACTCCGCTCCACTCTGTTGCCTGCTGATGATAGAGATTGGCTCATAGAAAAGGAATGAGCAGAAACGGGACGTATATCTTGCTGTAGCAACAAAGTGTAAGCAAGCAAACTGAGCATTACTGTATTTCTAATGTTATTTCATTGTGTTTCGTGTGATTTACTTGTGTGGGCATGAATTGATAAAAGGGATATGTAAGTGTAATATTTTCAGAAAAAAGCTAGATCTAATTTCTGACAAAGACAATCAAACACTTCAACTTTGTTTTAACCCTCTTTAAAACACCTGTCACATCTTTCCCTTCAAAGTTCAATAAAGAGGAACATGAATACATTTTACATCGCAGCACCACCCATGTTTTCACAAACTATTTCACAAAAAAATCTTTGCAAACTTCACACTGTAACAGTGGTTTCTACGATGGACTAATTTCATTGACCACACTTTTTCAATGAAAGTCTACTTTTCTGATAGTCTTCAAATGATTGTCGTACTGTAGTGTAACACACCAACATCTTCACAAGAAATTACTAAGTGCTGGATCTCCTTGGTAGCCCAGTGGTTACAGCACATGCCAAATAATAGCAGTGTCCCTGGTTCGATTCCAGCCAGGGACCTATGCTGCAGGTCAGTCCCCTCTCTCTCTCCCTGTTTCCTCTTGGCCTCTCTGCCACCTACTAGCTAAAATAAATAAATACATTTAAAAAAAAGAAATTACTAAGTGCGTGACTTGAGGTTAGTCAGTCTAAATCCCAAACCAAATATAGAGATTAAAAAAAGTAAACAGCAAAGTGTTCCTTGTCAACACACGTGAACAAAAGATTTAAACAATAATATCACGTTTCACTGATGAGACTATGTGTTTGCACAGTGCAGCTTTCCTGGTTTGAGTGTGACGCATGTACAGCAATGCATGTCCATAAAAGGTTAAATATTGATATAGTAGTATCAGAACATCACTAAACAATGTCTTACCTTTCACAGCAGCAGAACATTGAGTATCGGACCTGATCGTCTGTCTGACTATCCTCCTCCACAACAGGAACATCTCGCTGCTCTCTGAGGAACTTGTGCAGGTCTGTCAGTGGGAATCCATCCTTTTGGTAGTTCTATTAGCAAAAACATGAAGAAATGGTTTTCACACTGGATAATTAAGATGAATCTAAACCACTTCCCTACACTTTCAGAGTGTATTTATTCCAAAATTACCCATCAAGGAGGTTTGTGCTCATAGTTGCACACATAGGAAAAGACAACAGAAATCATTTAAGTTGAGAGTGACTCTTAACCCAGTACTGAAATCAATATCTGTTAATGTACAAAAACAAAATGAGAAAATATCAGTAAATAAAAAGTAGTAGTAGTAGTAACTTTTGTTTTGATAATATTGTAATCTATATTATATGTATAATAATATTGTATTTGTATAATTCTGGACGGATACAGACCAATGTAGCTAAATTTCAAAATTCAAAAAAGACAAAAAAATCAAAATCAGCCTTTAGCAACTTGTAATTGTTACATAACATGAATAGTTTTCTGAAATTAATTTTTTTTCTTGTGCGGACTGAAGCCTCTAAACAAACTAACTACATTTCAGTTTGTTCAAAGTAGTAATATGCAAGTTTGTGGGTTTACTATAACATGTTTGTTACTATTATTACTGATATTTCAATAACAGCACTTCCCAGAGATAGCTGTAAAATATTTCAAATGGATTTTCTGTTAATTAACTGCCTTTCATAACCCAAGATTTACAAAGTGCTACATCCTGACTAATGCAGTGGTACCTTGATGGTCTCGTAGGCGTCGGTGATGAGGGCGATGAAGAGTGACAGCACCATGTAGATGAACAGGGAGATGAAGGAGTAGAGGTAAACCCGGCTGAAGAGCCACACCAAAGTGTTTTTGTCTTTGAGCTGGGCGAAGGTTGTAAACATGTCATCACCATTCACCAGGGAGAATAGACACTCCGACACACGGCTCAAGCCCTCAAACTAAGAGAGATTGGAAAGGGGACAACAGATTGCATTTATAACTTTCCATTAAGTCCAATCAACAAGTAACACAGTGGCAGTGAATCAATGAGTAAGAGCAGTGGTTCCTAACTTGTAAGTCTGGCCCGTCTGAGGTTAAACATTGCTGAGAGGATAAACATTGCTCAGAGTTTTTATTTGTTAAGATTTTTTCTGTACCCATCCTTTGACTTTTTATTTGACATGAGTTATCGTTTCAAAAGTGCTTGTACAAAAAAAAAAGTTGATCCTTACAGAGTTACAGTTAGAAGACAGAAAGTCAAACAAAGAGGTATGGCTGAAAGAGAGAGCCTGCAAGCCAGACACGGACATTATGAAAGAAGCCAAGTTCCTCCAGATTCTGATAGCATCTAAAAACAACATCCCACTGCGACAGTATGGATCCAGGGCACAGAGCTTGAAGACGTGCGGGATGGCAGGTCCGAGAACATCCTCTGTTTATTCCTTCAGTAAATACACAAATGATACTGGAAGGGCTGACGGTATACTACAGGGGACTCCCCCTCAGCCACCACAATGTAAATATTGCGACCAGGTCTTGGTTAACTGCAGAAGTGGACAAACAGGGAACTGAAACCTACTTTAAGTAAACGTACATGTAGTAGCCAAAAAACGTTATTGATGCACGAACTTTTCTTGTAGGTTGAATTTGGAAGAATGAATGTATTGGATAACTAATACCGTGCACCACCTACAATACAACCAATCTGAGTGCTGTATGCAAGTGAAAAGCTGTGAAAAATACACTATTAGTGGTTATGACTCTCCGCACCCAAGTATCAATTGAGCTATGGTCCATTAATCATGAGCCCTCAGGTAAACTGACCTGACAAACACACTTTTAATTAATCCACATTATTATTTACAGTGGTTACGCCTCTTCATTTAAAGATTATCAACAAACTATTTGGTTGGTGGAACGCTGTTCGGCCCGGGGGCAGCTGATCTCAGTCTATCTCACATCTGTCTCTCCTATGAACACTGCCTTGTTTAGACGCCTAGTGCTGCTTCGACTTCCGTAAATAATTTATCTGAACGGGCGAGGAGAGCTAAACACACTCACATATTTCCCTGATGGCACTCACTTTTCAAGGATCACCCAATTGAGGTGACTGGCTGTCCTGAGTTAAAGCTGTGGTCCAAAATGTCTGCCTGATTGCAGTTATTGACCTTGTTTTCAAAGTGTACAAAAAATTTACAGTGTTACTTTCATACTTTCTTATTGCTTAAAATGGCATTTTATGCATTATGCATAATTTATTGTAGCCTCTACAATTTTTTGCTACTTAACTTAATACGAATTGTAAACTTGTCCCATTTTGGTTGGTGTTGAGATAGAAGGCAAATCTGTCCCGGTGGACTAGAGGTTTAAGATGCAGGTCATGTAATGTGCTCCATATGAGTCTGACAGGAGTCTGTGTTGCATGTCATCCATCATTTCCTGTCACTTCTGCATTGTACAAAAGCTCCAAAATGTACTCGAACAAGACTAAGTCTGTGTGGCTGTGCGATGATGCTTTGGGCTAAACACATCTTAGTTCAGTGTATAAGCATGCTAACCTTTGCCAAGCAGCCCTAAACATGAACTTCAGCTAAGAATGATGGGGACTCTTGATCATATTTCAGAGCACTGCATGGCTAAACCTGGTCACTTTCATTGAATTAGAAGGTTTCTTGAGCAAAACATATACTGACACCTAGTGGCGGTATATTCACAGTGTCTTCAAAAAATTAAAAAGGCCAATGATCTGAACAGGTAAGACAAAGGCCATTTTTGTAATTTCCACAACAAAAAAGGCAGAAATGGTAAGCTTAATAATCCTAAAGTATCATCGGATAAATAATCTGTTTAGTACCTCCAGATAAGGTTAAAAATGGTACAGAATGTGGTTTAGTTCATTTAAAGACCATTTATATTTTTGTGATAAGGAAAATATTTTGTAAACAGTCATCAGATATTATATATTTACCAGCATAAATTTTAGCATTCAATCTATTCCATTCATTAATGAGTTTTTAAAATTCTCTTCTCAGACCAGTTTGCCAGTTACCTTCTCATGGTATGGCCCCAGTACGATCCACCCACAGAAGGTGTAGCCGAGGTAGATCATGCCAGCACAGCAGCAGAACCGCAGGACCTTGGGGAAGGCTGCTTTCATGGTTAAAATCAGTACCTATACAGCCATACACAAGCATACATGAAAAATTGTCCCACTTTGATTTCCAAAAAAAATGTAAAAAGCTACAACATTTATGCAACATTGCCTCCGTAACTTTGCAGAGTTGGTAACGTGCTGCTGTACATTGATCAGTCAGAAATGTATTCTACTACACACTATTACTGACTACTAGTAACCAATATGAGCTCCAGGACAAGGTTAATAATAGTATAATGATGTAGAAAACTGCCCACTCACATTGTATTTCTGGAAGTAGCCCAGGTACCTGATAACACCAACCCACACCATTAATGTGGATGTTCCCAGAAAGATGCTGCACACGTCATAACTTGTTAGACTCTACAGGGGGGAGAGAGAGAGAGAGAGAGAGAGAGAGAGCAAGAGCGAGAGATATCAGGAGATCAGAGTGAAGCTCTGCATTTAGTGTTGTTTATGTGCCACATAATAAGTCTCTAAAAATTACAGACTTCTACATGTTTTGTAAGTGGGAAAACCTGCAAAAATTGGCAGTGTATCAAATACTTGTTCTCCCCACTGTAGCATGAATTAATACTACATATCACAGCATTTATAAACTACGCTAGCCCGTCTCTAGATGGGCTTTTAAAATACAAAAAACTAAACAATAAAATACTTACAATAAACTGTAAGATGCACAAAACTCAATGCATATACATACATAGATTAAAAAAGACAAAACACAACGAGAAAACACATACATAACAGCACAAAACATAAACAATGATACAATAAAAGTATCATAAAATGGAGTGCCCTGATAACTGAATACACATCACATATCTGCAACTTCCCTTCCTCATTTCCTATCTGCCTATTAGCCAGTAAGTGTCCAAAAATAATAATAATTTTTAATAAGCACCAGATTTATCCCTCTTTACAAACTGTCCAGTCATGATGATAAAGGATATGATTTTCATCACGTCGTTTGTGATAAATTAAAACATGGATTATTTTATTAGGGCCTAAAGTACAGCTGACACTGCAGCCGAGTAACATTCTATTAATCGTTAACTAATGTGTGACGTTGTGACGTTTTGCTGTTATGTTCCTGAGTTGAAACACAAAGTTAAAAGCCTCCTAAGTCTAACTCTTTGGTTCTGTGGACTCTACATTTCAAAATCTAGTGGCTTTGCTCTGTGAAATAGCTAAAATATGACAAATTCCCCTCTACCATCAGATTCCAGGAAAGAAAATGGTTATAACACCTTCCTTGAATGTTCTTCAAATCAAATATTTTCACTATTTCTTTTCAAATTTTTGAAACAAGGACATTTGGTGTTTTTTTAAGTTGTTACTCCCTGTCCCTTTTTGATTTGACTCGTCCTGTTAAATCCATTCTGTTATCATTTCGAACATTAAAGTACAAGTCATAGTCCAAAATCCAGTTAGACCATTTATTCAAGAAGGGAGTTTCCAGGTCAGGAGTCAAGAGTTTTTCTAAACAGCAAACTGAAAACCTACAGTGCTTCACTCCCAAAAAAGAAGACCTAGCCAGGGATGAAGGGAGTTTATTACCATCTCTGTCAAACTTGGGGTGAATACTCAACTCAACATGGTGGCTATTTAAAGTACAGACTGAAAACTCACAGCTGGGTTAAAATAAACAGGAGTTTACAGTGTCTACACTGAGTCAGTCCAAGCCAAAGTCCACCAGTTGCTGAAGAACTAACATCTGTTCCTAGCTGTTTTATGTTTCAACTGCTTAATAAACAACAGAACATGAAGTCAAAAGTCATACCATGCAGCTGGCTCCACAGAAACCAAACTAAAGTTTTACAGAAAAGATTTGCTTCTTTCTTTTGTATTTAGAGGTGTCAAGTTTTGGGTTGGGGCCCTATACAATTATCTTCTCTTTTTGGAAAGAGGTACATGATTAATTTTACCTTAGCTTGTATTTCCATCTTCAGTATGGCTCCAATTATGGCCAAGAGGTCGCTGACAATGACCAGCACGTACCAGCCATTCAGGAACTCGCCTTGGTCGTCCTCGCACACTTTACGATTGTAGTTCTCATGGAGGAACCTGGAGAATCTCTGAAATTACACCAATGAAAATGTGTTTCCTACTAGAAATAAACCTGCAGTAACACGCCAGAATAGCAGACGACTTAATGTTTATTCTACATTGACAACCTTATTATAAGAGTAACAAAGTGCATGCAGAGTGTGTACCAAACTCAAGAATTTAATCATATCTACATGAGATGGGGATGATATTTTAAATGTGGTCATACTGTGAATCTAAAAAATGATTCTAAAAATTCAACAAAGCAAACAACTGAAGTCTGTAGTCAGAAAGGCTATCAAGAGGAAGAACCTTATGGATAAAACAACACTGTATGATACTGAGCGGGTGAGCAGCGAGTGATCAGCTGACCTGGAGTAACCTGATAGCCAGTACGATAGAGCGGGTGCACAGCACTGCTGATGTGAGGCAGACCAGTATGACGAAGCCATCAAAAACCAGAATATAGTGTGTATTCTTCTGAGCTGAAAAAAAAATGTGAGTGTGTGAAAGAGAGAGAGAACGGGGGGTGAGGGGTTATCTCATATGAAATTGTTGCACACTCATTACTGATAATGACAGGTTTGCAGGAAACGCCTCAGTAACAGTCAGCAGTTTCTAGACCCTGGATCTCGTCACTATCAACTTTGTTGGGAGTAAAAGAGTTTTGCATTTTTGGGCCAAATAGCATTCAAAATATTTTTTAATTAATTTATTACACAGGATGCAGAATATAGTGGACAGGGCAATGCACAAGTGAGCAATATTAAATGACATGATGCACATATATTACACTGATAACCTCAAATAAAGACTTCATATTTAGACCTCTAAACTTTATTCATTAATGTGTAAATTACAGACATGTATTTACATGCTAAAATTCTCTCTGCACTTTAGAAAACCAGGGGAAAAAAAACCTGCTAAACCTTACCAGTCCCAGATATCTTCCAATCTATGCATGCACTGCTCTGAGCATCTATGTCCAGGAATATTTTCACTTTTCCGCTGTGACACTGATTGTCAAATGTTATCTAGAGACAAGAGTAAAGAAAAGGAAAGCATATTAGTAAAAAATTAGACAACTTGTTGTCTTGTTGTGTAAAGTGTGTGTTTAAACTAGGGATGCTCCAATCAGGGGTGGAGCAAGACATTTCAGTTGAGGCACAGAGTGAAATGCAATTAAAAATGAATGTGACCAAAATAAATTACTACCACTACTAATGTTTACAATAGTAAAAATTGGCCCTGGCCCTGGTTGCTTTGGGCTTAGCCCTGGATCTTGTAAATCCTAAATCCGCCCCAGGTACCAATCCAAATTATTCAGTCTCAATACCGATACCTGGCCTTTGGGTATTGTCTGATACTAAGTATTGATGTGATAATTAATTAATTAATTAATTAATTAATAAATAAGCTGTATGCCTCACTGTGTGGAAGAGACTTGAATTATTATTTTATGTGTAAGGCAAAATCAAGCTTCAATTAAACATTGCTTTCCTGACTTTGTAAAACAACTGTAACAAATAAATCATTAGATATGAATTTACTGAATTGTTATTCATTAGTGGTTCAATAGTGGTATTCAATATCGGATCTGCCCATTGTCACGATACCCGATCCAGCTATTTGAGTCAGTATTGAACCAATATGTCAGTATCACTACTGGTAGATCTCTAGTTTCAATAAGAGAGCAACATATGCTGTACATTCAAAGTGTCAGCAGTCACTTGAATCTGTCTACAGTACATCTCTTAATGTCGGATTTAACCTGATTATGATAGAAAATGTATCCGAACCATACCGAAACATAGAAGGAGTAGCAGTCAGGTAACTCTCGTGAGCGCACTGTCTGCAGGTTTATTCCCTTCAGCTGGAACGTTATTTTGATGTCCACAAGCCTGAACAAGAGAGTGGAAAAGGTGATTTAAAAACATATTTTTAATGCATATATTATTAGTTAGCAGTGGTGGCACTATATTGGTGGTATACCTGTAAAAGTCCAGGTCAAAAAAGGATGAATTCTCAGTTTTCCATTTGTTTGCAGTCAATGGATCATGTGACATACAAACTGAGAAGGAGGAAATGAACAGAGTGAGAAAATAAACACTGTCGCTGCAATCTTCTACTGCTATTTGAGCTCTTGTTTTAAACAGGTGTATTTTAATATAATGGTGAAATATGAGAATAATGCTGTTCTTCTGCTGTACAATAAAATACACACAGTAAGACACACACATGTCCACAATCATACAGTAAGAAACAGAAACATTGTCCTTGTCAGGGAAGCTTTGATTTATGCGCTTACTGGTTGCCTGTAATGTTGCTGTGATTTAGTAATGCAGGTTTTCCATTATAATAATTGGAAAACCTTTTCAATCTAAAATCAATCTGAATATTATGGCTGTTTCATATATCCACTGGGGCATTTAAGTTAGTTTAAAAGCACACACACAGAAGATCAAGTTTGTCATCTACATAATAATATAAATGTGCCATAGAATCTAAAATTACAAGGGGAGACATATTGAGAGCAGAAAAATAATAAAAGTGATTAATATGTTGATTTCTAGGTAACGTGTCAGTTTCTTTTTTAAAGATGCAGATGTTCCCATTCACCTGTCTCCAGCTGGGCGTCTATGTCGAAAGCCTCCTCCGAGGGCTCCACACTGCCTCTTCTGTAGTACTCCTTGCAGACGATGAGAGGAAGGAGGCTGCCGTCTTTATCCTCAGCGAAACTGATGGGACCCACAGAGAGCTGACCCAACTGGCTGTACTGTAAATATCAAAGGCCTCTGGTAAAAACACAATGTTACAAGGCGATTCCTGGACCTGAAAACATCACTGGTTCCCCTTTTTGAATGAAATCTTTTATCTTTCAAGGTAATTATTGTATGCACCATAAACAATATAGGTTTTAGTTTTTATTTGTACCATCTAAATTCTCTTACTATTTGGAAAGTGCTTGATTTACATGAATTCATTAACCTGAAAAAAGATGAAAATTCAACCCTAGCACATTCAAGACAGCAGCATCAGAGTTCAAACTATTGTTTTTATATTTGTGCGTGTGTGAGGTGATATGGTTCGACTTGCCTGATCCAGGACATAAAACAGACTGTCATAGACATCTTGCTGTGTATAGACAGCAATGCTGTAGTCGTCTTCATCCACCCCAGTGTAGCCCTTCAGGAACAGGTTTTTGAAGGTCATGGTGTTCTCCTCCTTATAGGACACCACCAACTGGTTGTTGAGGCCGAATAGGATGAGCTACGGAGGAAATGAGAGAGAGAAGAGCACTTTTAGGTTTTCTGCTTGCAATAAAAGTCATACGTGGAAGTAGAGCTACAATGATTCACTATTTAATTACGTGCCAACTATTTTGATAATGGATTAATAATTTGGAGTCATTCCTAAACTGTCTTAATTATTTGATACCAGCTTCTCAAATGTGAATATTTTCTGGTTTATTTAGTCTCCTATGGAAGTATACCCTATATGTCTGTGGACAAAACAAAACATTTGAGGACATTGTGTTGTGTTTTGGGAAACAATGATGACGCACATCCCTCAACGCTTCGCTCATAGAGGCTGACGATAATCTTCCAGAGTTTAAAGAAAAAAAACAACAACTCCATTACAGAACCAATCCAAAGTCTTTAGGGTGGCCCTTTATATTCGGGCTGTTCACTATGGAGGAGGATAGAGGGAGATATAATTTCTGGCAAGTCGTGTCTGTAACAAATTGTAAGGGGCGTGGGTTTGTTAGCAGCTATTCTCATCCCCATTTAAGTAATGAAATCAGTAGGTAGAGATCTCAGTTTGTCTTGTGATACCAGACAGAGCCCAATCTATTAATTAAGAAAATGACCAAGATATTAATCAATAATGAAAATAATTGTTCTTAGTCACAAATTCTTAGGTGATAAACACATTTAATTTATTCCCTTTGTTGGATTTAGTATTTATGCTGAATATTTTTAAAGCCACCTTTTACTGAATTAAAGTCAGTCTCACTAGCAAAAACATGTTTCCACATTTCATTTCGCAATTTCCCCATTTACAACACACTGATTTTGTCTTGTCTTACAACATTTCAAATATCATATACAGCAATGGACTTTTATATAATAATGTCACATTTTTATTAAAAGTAAAATATTAATGTAATTGCACTTTAGAGTATGATAGTGGTCTTTCCACCACTGATGGGACAAAAAGATTTCCTTGTGCAACTCAAGATAAAATAACTGTACATTTAAACACTGTCAGCAAAAGGGTCAAAGTTCAGATCTATGGGTGGGGTTGCCTTATTTCATAATCTAATCCCCCACCCCCCACCCACACACACACACAAACAGACACACAGATTATGTAAGTGGACCATGCTTTTCAGTAGGTATTGTGAAAAAAAAAAGTGTCAACAGACAAATACATTTACTGCACATGGCCCTGCATAGATTACACATTCAAACAGATAAACACACAGAAGCAGTATTAAACATTTGACATTAGACCCTCGGGACATACTTGTGTGGTGATCATGACAATTTTCAGGATCTGCACCCCTAATTTCCAGGGTATGTGTCGTCGGGCCCTGTACTTCTCACACGGGCTCATGAAGTAGTACTTTATGTCATCCCTCAGCATCTCCTCTTTAATAATGTCTTGAGTCGTAGTTGAGCTGAAACAAAACGTGACACAAAAAAGGCTGAGAGACAAATGAGGCAACTCTTAATGTGAACTCAGTAAAAAAAACCCACCTCATCTTTGGGTTCATATGAAGAGACTAAAATAAACGTGTGAAAATACAGAAGTGAAAATGCAAGAAAGCTACTATTTCATTTACTTGAGCAATATTTTTTTTTCTCCCAGGAAGAACTGCATGTACTCAAAGTACACTGCCTGCATTCATGGTGCTTCCTGGGTTTACGCACAAGGTTTCAGTGCACTTTAAGTATTCCTACAGTGAATCACACACAGCCTCACTGACATCCATTCCACTGTTTCTGGAGATTCATTTTAAGGGTTAATCTCGCACATTTAACAACTATTATGTGTACTCTAATAGCCTACCTGTGTGATCCTGTCATGAAGTATCTCTGACTGATAAGTGACGTTGTTTTATCTATTAAATGTAGGTAACTTAAACTTTAGAGACTAAATATCCCGTTTTCACATTTTCACATTTAGTTAATACTCAAAAACATAATTTGTCAAAGTAGTTAACACCTTTGCAAGGTTTTTTTTTTAGGTCGAAAGCATGGTCCTGATCTAGTTTTGAGCAGCTGACATTTAAAAAATAAACCTTACCTAATTGAATTGCTCCTATCCAGATATCGAGTCAATAGTTCCATGATTGATTGGCCACGTGCAAACACCAATTAATAGCGTTTGGTTATTAACGGGTTGCCAGAGACGAGCAGCGGACTTGAACACCGTCAGCCGGAGTTTACTGTGAGATCACGCAGCGTTCAGTCAACCAATCAGGAAATGAATTTCAGGCGGCACGCAGGTTCACAATCTACGGTCCGAGGGCCACCAGGGTTCGCCGAGAGGATTGATATGGGTCCACGAGATAACTGATTATTTACGCCTTTTAGAAAATGCAAACAGAATGCAAACCAACAACTAAAAAAATAAAAATCAGCTATTTGGATTACTTTTTAATTATTTATGTAAAAGCTGTTTCAAGGATTACAATATGATGAAGACATTTTTAATTTTTTATTGGCATAAAAGTACAAAGTTTAAAAATATAAATCAAAACGACAAGTACAGATATCAGCTTTTATGATTCTCAGAAATACACCAAGAACATGATCTCAGATGTGCAATCCCAAAAAACATCCTGAGATGGCTGACCAACATCTGTTCAGGGCTCTCCCATAATGCTCCAGAGGATCAATGGGTGTGCATTTTATATAACAGAAAATGTGGTCTGCAGCCAAACAAAAATCTGTATTTGGGTGTTGCTGAAAGCTAATAATCAAATAAAAAGAACAAAAAAGAAAAAAACAAAACCCTCTACACGTGTGCATGAACGTGTAATTTCAACCCTAAAATTTTTCCATTCTGGATAAAGACAACACTCCTGTGCTGACCATTTTTGCTCATGTTCACATGTGACTATAAAGAAGTGTCTAATAATCCATGAAAGTTGTTAATGACAGTCAAAATTGTACTCATGGTTTTAATAAAGTATTAATTTTGTTCAAATATATGTGGGTATACTGTCTGCAGGTTGTGGCTAACATGGTGTTGAGACATATTTTTCAATAAAACCTAGTATGTAGCAGAGAGGACCCTTACACTAAAAGTACAAAATGTCAAAGTAAACAAGCTTTAGCCTGCGTCAGCTTTATGGTACATCAGTCAGCAAGAACTGTTACTGTTTACTGTTTACTCCACAGTCATGTGTTGTGAAAGATCTGAAGTGAAAGTAAGAAATATTTATTCTGCATGAAACCAAAAACATATCAACTGTTTGTCTTCACTGGAAGTGAAGTAATGTAATGTAATATCTTTATCTTTCAAATTATCAGTGCAGATTTAATTACTGCTGCCTACTTCAGAATCAGCAATTTCAAGATTTGTTTCTGGAGCAGGTTGCTACAAGATTTTCAACATTTTGTGCTTTTGTGTAAGAATATTCTTGCAAAACAAATTTATTTATGACTTTAAAATGAATAACTTTTTAAATTGTAAACAAACAGCAACAGCACTAATGCTGAGCAAAACAGTGACTTCCACATCAGTATTTCAAGCCCTCAATATACAATCTCTATTTAATAACCCTAAAGATAGCTAATTGTAAAAAAAAAAAAAAAAACTAAAAAAAACCCAAAACAGCATAAAGAAATAGAATTTCTACCCTGTAAATGACCAGATTAAAGTTTCAACTTCAAAATGTTAGAATGAAAGTAAAATTTAAGTTATTTGTTTATTGTAAATGATCATTTTGTTATTGATGTGATTGAATGATACTATGTAAACCGAGTTTTGTAGACCATGATTTCTGCTTGTAGATGAGACACACTGATTTTCACAAATAAGATTCCCGTTTCCCTGATACCAGTTCAGTCAGGTTGGTGTCCCCTTTCAGGAGAAGGCATATTCAGCTGACTGCACAGAAGCAAGACTTTTCTTTTTTACAATAAATTCCCTCCAATGGCAACACTGGCAAAAAGGGCCACATCCATTTCAACAATGTAAGTCAATCAGTAAGGGATAGACTGAAGGCCTCCACAGTCCAACAAAAAGTGTCAAACACTGATGAGGACAATGTTGCTGCTTTTGAATAATGTAGACAGTGTCTATTCCACAAATGTCTCCTGAACAGATAGTCCAAGCGTTTCAACATGTGTCAATGAGTCAGAGAACGTTCTGTCTTCATCTGGAGCTTCCAGGTTCTGCAGTGAGAGATTCAAATCAGAAACATGTTACGCAAAGTGACAAAATGAACATTCAAACAAAAACACAATGTAGTAGAAAATGATACATTTATAAGTGTGAGATTTTCCAACCAACAAACATGATCTTATTAACTATGTCAACTGAGGAAATAAAGTAAGTACTCTGAATATAGGGAAACAAGCTCCTTAACTGACAATTAGTTGCATTATAGAAACACTGTCATGTTATTTGCTGCTTCAAATGGCAATAAAAAATATACAGTTAATTTACTAATATGCAGTGGTATTCAACATCAGTCAACAAAATTGACAAAAATCATAGTTAATCATAGTTAAGAAACATTATCCGAATTCAGATACTAGTGATATTACTTATATTAAGTTTGCATTTATTTTTAAAAAGGACTCACCTGAGCAGGTTGTGCAGGCTGAGATCTGGCTGTTGTGCCGTTGCTGTGGGACTCGTCTCGAGAAACTTTCTCGTCCACTTTCAAAGGGTTGGCCTTTTCCTGAGTTGAATCTGTGGGTTTAGTTTTTGATTGGGCCTCGTTAGCTTCGGCTCCCCTGTTAGCTCCACTGCTAGCACTCTCTCCTGCTAGCTTCTCTTGTGTGTCCTGCTGGTTGTCTGATTCTGACTCACTTTGAGGATCACTTTCAGCAGCAGAGAGACTGTGCTCTGTGTGCTCTGATACAAGACTTCCCTCACGCCATTCACCATCCACCTCATCATCACTGAAGGGTATGTCGGCTCTGCTCAGGGATTCCACTTCCCTAGGTGGTTCTTCTCTGTCTTGGACAAATCGCCTCTGACGAATCTGGTTCTGCTTTAATCTTTGCCTCGGGGCCTGCTGTGGTGCATCCCCTCCTGCTAGCTGGTTACCGTCCTCAATCCTCTGAAGAGGAGGCTGTGGTTGGTTCGCTGGTGGAAGGGGTGGATCTCTTCGACGGCGGCGGCGCAGAGGTGCAGTAATGCCATACCTGAAGGCTCCCTGCACACTTCCATAAAAGCATGCCTGTAGAGGAGTAAAATCAATATGAAAAAGACAGCACGCAACTCTCAGATACAAGCTTATCGATACATTTGCAATGATCAGCAGGCCAATTACTTTTCCCTCTAATATAAAATACGCAATGAGGTCACCCCATCTTTCCTAAGCTTTTTGTGTCTGTAGCCGAACTTCTCTCTGTCGCTTTAAAGTCCTCATCACTGCTAATCGTGAATCTGGGACTGAATACTGTCCACAAGTTTTAATTCCTTTTATATTGCAAATTATCATTATTATTATTATTATGTTAAAAACTTTAGCTGCTTCATCTATGAAATTCAAACTAGATTTTCTGTTGTTCTAGAAAATCAGAATATAATCACAGTAGCAAAATTTGACATAACTTCATCAATAAATACTGACATAGACATGATTCACAAAGTGACAACAAGGCTACAACTGGTGATGCAAAGAGATACACTTTAGTCTTCTTTAAATTCTTTAATCAATTACTCTCAATATTATTATTTCTGCAAAAGATTTTCAAGAACTTGAATGATCAAATCTCCTTTCTCCACTTCCTGACCTGGTAAGAGTCGTGTTTTTCGTTTGTTTTTAAATCTTACCCTTACCTATCTTATATTCATTATTTAGTTTCACTGGATGAAAGCTACACTGTCCGCTGCCAGTAGATCAATGCGTAGTGTCTCTTATCATTTTTGCTATCTTATTTGTCTGAAGCGGATACAGACTTTGTACCGTTTGCCTCTGCATGTTAACCAGAGAAAAACTCACAACAGAAACCTTGATGTACCATCTCAACAGCCTTCACACTATTGTGTTTTGTGTTTGTCAAGCCAATTAAAACACATGACAGAAAACATTATATACATTACTAGGTATTATGTGCATCCAACATACAAATGTGACCTTCAGCTGCATAAAAGTGTAAAATATTCACCTAAAGTTAAATATTAGGTAGATATTTTACAATAATTCTGAAAAAAAGGAATCCACTGATCAAAATTATATGAAGTACCCTAATCCAGAGGTGGCCTGAAAAAAAGTTTTGCACCTTACAAAAACTATACCGGAACTTTCTCAAACTTGAACCTTTACTTTTACAAGCTGATTTTATTTATTTGTGAGTGTTAATGAGATTTGATCATGGGTCCTTACCAAAACGGTGAACATGACAGTAAGAAGAACTGGGATCTGCAGGGTAATTGGCATATCTTTGAGGAGGGCTTGAAGAAACTCACTGATCCCCTGGCCGACATGTTTCAGTGGCTCCGTGAAGAAGGTCGTGATGGTAACTGAGATTGCCTAAACAGAGAGACATCTTTAGTATGCAACTTTGTAAAAGACAACTTTTACTTTCTAAACTTATATTGATTTTACAGTAATAGTTAAGTAAGAGAGTCAAATGGGAACAGATTTATGTAATGGACTGAAATGCTTTCATTGTATTTCCTCAAAAAATGTTTAAAAACTGAAAAATAAAAATTATAGCAATACAACATTTACATTTATGTTTTGGTGTCCAAAAACAAAAGTTAAGATCAACAGTCATGATCATGTGAGGCTTTCGATACCCAGAGATATATAGAAAAATTACAGACACCAGCATAGTGACTTACTTTGGTGGGAGGTACAAGTAGAATAGGGTTGACCATGAGGACTTCATAGTATTTCTTACAAGGATCATCCTGAAGAGTAAAGGTGCTTCTCATCCACTCTGCAGGAAAACAATCAAAAGGACAGTGTTCAGTTTAAATAAATCAGATATTAAATAGAAGTTGCTCAGTGGAACATGGCCTCTTTCTGCACAGTCTTGTAAAATATCTCCTGCTACAATAGCAGCTGGGAATGCTCTACTGTGAATCCTCTTCAAATCTGACCAGGCAGTGAAAGAAAAAGTTCTTTAAGGAAACCCACTGTAAAGGATTTTGCACACTGAATGTGTGCAGTGTGTAAAGTTTGACTGAAGTGATTGGGGGACAGTATGGGGCCATATGGAGTGACAGAAAGACACTTTTTTTTTTACATGAGTAATGAAGGAAGCACAGCAATTGTGATCATAACGTTCTCCATATATCTAGTGATTTTGAATTTTTTAAACAAACTTAATGAGTAAGTACTAATGTATTGGTTGAGAAAGTTCTCCTGCTCTGCAAAGAAATTACATTTCTTAAGGAGGATGTGGCTCAGGAAGTAGAGCGAGTTGACAACTAATCACAGGGTTAGTGGTTTGATTATTGAATCATCCTTGAGCAAGAAACTGAACCCCAAGTTCCTCACAATGGGCATTACCAGAGGTAGAGTGTGTGAATGAGAGGCAAAAATTGTAAAATAATGTATTAATGTATAAGTGTATACTACATAGAAACCTACTGTCCAATCTGGAAAATGCATTGCCACTAAGCTGAAAAGTTGAAAAAGTCTGTTTTGCTCACCTCCTGAAAAGTTGGCGTTTTGCAGATTCATGGACAGTGACATACACAGCTTACCTCTCAAGTTATCACTCCAGTCAATTTTCTTCATTCCGGTGCATTTTTCATTGACACTGTCCATCTTCACTATATTGTTTTGGTGCTCAGCAAAGGCAATCTGAAAATAAATGAATGTATCAAAGTGTTGCAAACATCTTATTTGTCTAAAAGAAAGCCCTGAATAGCAAAACAAGTGCAAGTGAAATGAAAAACGTTTCTTCACCTTGTACAGATAGAACCAGTTCCAGACAATACTGACTAAGAAGCAGATTATTAACAGTCTCTTGATCTGCACAAACCAGGAAACTATTGACCACAGCTGAGTGCCCACGATGGCCATTAAAACCAGGACAAACAGAGCCGCCTGAAACACAAGCAGAGAGAACAGATTATGAACTAACTGGGACCAAAAGATGGAAAACCACTTAGCTGATACAAAGTGTACAATAAAGGCATTTCAAAAACTGTAAAATATGTAGAGTCCCCCTTTAATGGACATGCATAAAAGACTATCTAAATCAACGTAAGAAAGGCCTGACTATAAACAGAGTATATTTTTTACATAGGAAGCACATGACTGAAATGTCAGTTAAAACTTAAGATTCATGAATGGTCTTACTTGTAAGAGAGTGTAAAGCTCCACGCCAAAGGTGTGTTCAAAACGCCACTTCCACGCCTCATAGTCATGTGGTTTAAGATCTACTAATATCCGACTGATGGCATCATCCAGAGCTCCTGTTCTCCAGCTTTCTTCACCATCCAGAAGTTTCTGTATCTCTGTCATGGATTGTCTGGACAGTCTGATTTTGGCATCGTACAACATGTCTGTGGTGTCACTGGGCTGGGGACAAATGGAGACAGCAGGATTAAAATGGCAACGCCCTGTTTTCTGCTGTATTGTGCTAACTACACCTGGGTACTATGAAGATACTGAACCAAAATATCAACAGTATCACATTTAAAACAGATTGGTTTATCCAGGGTAAGCCGCATGATTACTACAAGGAACTGCGATATATTCAACAGCTGCATAGGACGCATTCAGAATCACATATTTTTATCATATTACATGTTAAATGGCCACCTACCAAACCAACTCTTTGTATCTCCTTCAGGAGTCTACTAAGGAATCGCCTGAACACTGGATTGCATGTAGGCTGCTGTGACAGGGCCGTGATTTTCTTCTTTTGATCTTCAATCTGAATAAAAGCAAAGTATAATATATGTGATGGTTGACAGGTTTTATGAAAGTTAGTTTTCTCTGAATAGAGATTCAGTGTATTGATATACAGTACTGCTTGAAAGTTTGTGAACCCTTTACAAAACTAGACAAAGAGACATCAGTTAAAATCTTACACTTATCCATGTGTGCATCCAGCGAGGAAAATTATCCAATGTTACATATTTGTATGAGGCAAAAGTAAGTGAACCTCTAGGATTATCAATTCATTTGAAGGAGAAATTATAGTAAGATGTTGTAATCAATAGGATGCCAATCAAGTATGAGCCTGGGAGGCCCTGATTTATTTAAAGAAGAGAAATTTGATTCTTCACTGTCAAAGTCTGAGTTTCACAACACAGGTTCGTCGAAGAGTTGTTGATATTCACCAGGTTGGAAGGGGTTATAAAACCATTTCAAACTCCACCAGGCGACTATCAGGCAGATTGTGTAGAAATGGAAGACATCCAACACCTGTGTTACCCTCCCCAGTAGTTGTTGGACAACAAAGATCACACCAAGAGCAATGCATGTAATCGTCTGGGAGGTCACATGGGACTCCAGGCTAACATCTAGGAAACTAAAGGCCTTTATTGCAGTGGCTGTAGTCAATGTCCATGAATCCACCATCAAGAGAACATTGGACATCAATGGTGTGCATGGCAGAGTTGCAAAGAGAAAGTGATAGCTCTCTAAAAAGACCATGTGGATAAGCCAGAAAAATGTTCTGTGGACAGTATCATGGTTTGGGCCTGCTTTGATGCATCTGGACCAGGACAGCAGAAAGTGTATCATGAAAAAAGACAACAACACACAAGTTGTTCTACCAAAGAATGATTAGAGCAAAAGAAAGCTAATGTTTTGGAATAGAGTCAAAGTCCTGACCTTAGCTCTACAGAAATATTGTTGAAGGACCTGAAGCAGGCAGTTCTTGCCAAGAAGCCCAACAACATCTGTTCTGTAAGGAAGAATGGATTAAAAGTCTTCCAAGCTGATGTGCAAGTCTAATAAATAGTTACCAGAAATGTTTTACAGAAGTTATTGCAATGAACGATGATCACACTAGTTATTGAAAACAAGGGTTCACATACTTTTGCCCCACACAAATAAAAAAATATATAAGATGTATAAATGAATGAATACATTGAATGATTTTGTCTCACTTGTTTAATTGGGTTCCCTTAATCTAATTTTCAGGCTTGTGTAAAAATCTAATCAAGTTTCAGATCATATGCAGAAATTAAGAACATTGTAAAGTGTTCACAAACTTTCACCAACACTGTATTTCCCAGCTCCATGATTGATGTGTGAATTCAGACATTTTCTGTTGTTTTCTGATTACAGTATGAATCTGACAGTTATCAAAGATATCAAAGATATAAACGACATAGGACAGAGATGATTGAGTGTTGTGGTGTAGCCCAAGAGTCACTGACCTGTCTCTTTAACTCTTCTACTTCACCCTTACACAGAGTTAGCTCAGGTTGGCTGGAGTCCTGGTCCTGATCGTACTGTCTTCTTTTAGTTGGCACATTTTGATAGTTTCTTGGCTGTCACACACACACACACACACACACACACACACACACACACACACACACACACACACACAAACACACACATTAGCATGGTTTAGGGTCTTTCAGCTAACAGCAGATCAGTAGATATTTAACATCATCCAACCTCTGCGGGCTTCCTCATCGTTTTGGTGCTTGCATCATAGTTGAGCATATCGTAAGGGTCTATCCAGTCCTCCTGCTCCTGCTGTCCGGTGGCAGACAGAGCCAGGCTGCATACCAGGACGATGAGGAGCATCCCTACAGGAGGTGAAACCAAAGCCCTTGTTCTCCTATTAGAAAGTCTTCAGTGAAACCCCAAAAGTGAAAGCAGGTAGTAGTTGCTAACTTTAACTTAGCTAAAGCCAAGCTAAGTCAATAACTAAACTAACCGCAGCTAACTTCTAGATAACTTCACCGACTCAGACGTGGCTTTGCAGATATACTGATACTTAACATTTAGGATTATTCACTGTTTTAAATAGAATAAATTAAACATGTTCCACTCTAGCTAAACAAGACAGCTGTTGTTACTGTTCCCGCATAATGAACAGACGAGCTTTACGATCATAGACACTGCTTTACGCTACATCCTGACATGTCGCTAAGGCTCACGGGAAATGTAGTTGCTTGTACTTCCTGCAAAGTTCCCTGTACAACTGTTTTTTTATGTTTTAGTGACTTCTACAGACTTCAGAAAGACAATCCAAAGGGTTTCACAGATGTGTTTGGTACTTTTTTAAACTATGGAGATATCAATCAATCAATCAATCAATCTTTAGTTATAGCGCTGAATCACAGCAAGTTATCTCAAGGCACTTTTCACATAAAGCAGGTCTGGACCATGTTCTTTAATTTAACTTAAAGAGACCCAACATTCCCCCTTGAGCAAGCACCTCTTTTGTTATAAATTTAATATTTACTGCTCAATTAGAGAACAAGAAAGTGATAAAGATCCCTTGAAACAATAATTCAACAGTGTATGGTGCACTCATCAATCATGAGGCCACTCTTTATTGAAGGTATTGTAGTTTTGATGATGAAGACAGTTAAATTTAGCAAAATGCATATTGTCGCCCCCCCGTGGCCCAATTGTTGAAAAACACTCGCTTAAGTGCCCTCATGGGAGCCAAAACGTGTGTTAAGGTGCCCTCCTAGTTGGCAAAACACACTAAACTGCCCTCTTGGGTGGCAAAAATGCACGCTAAAGTGCCCTCTTCAGTGGCGAGAACACACTGTATGTGCCCTTTTTTTCTTTTCACCCTTCAAAAAGTCTGTGCACGCCACATGTACTTTAATGCTGTCTTTATGCGGAGCTTTAGCTGTGTGTTGCTCCAGAATAACATCAAAGCTGCATTAAATGTGACCTGATTGTTCAGATTGCGGTCGCATTCAAAAAAATCCGATATGTGTCCAATGCAGTACCACATTTGAAAGTGACCTTAATCGGATTTGGAAATGTCAAATTCAACGCATCTTGTGCTGTTCACATTGTCAGAAACAAATCAGATATGGGTGACATTTGAGCGAACAAAGCGGATTCAGGTCACTTTTAACTGCGGTGTGAACGTAGCCTGACTGCAATCTGGAAAAAGACTGGACACAATGTGGTGATTCAACAACCTCCTTCAACAAACTTTTTTATTGCAAAGATATATTTACAAAATAAAGAGATACATTTCTGAAGAAACTTGATTTACTGTCATTTACAGTTCGGCAGTTCAGTGAAACCATTCCATTCAAGGCAAATGCTATACATCTTGAGAAAGACGTACACAGAGCCCCAGCATTTTAATATCCCAAACACACAATTTGGGTGTCAAAGAGTTTAAGAAACCTCAGCCAAGGTTGCTCAAAAAGATGGCGCTCTTATCAAAGACCAAAGTTCATGTTGGAGCTCAAACTGTGGCATCTAAGCTCACAAAGTTCAATAAATGCTCACCTAGAACATGAGAGCAGGTAATGATTAACAGTTAAATAGAAAGGCAGGACTTAAAAGAGTGATACAGGTTCAAGTTTATTTTCCTTTTCGCCCTCTACCACTCTTCACTCCTCCCTTTCCACCCTTTGCCGGTCTTCCTTTGCCACCTTTTCCTTTGCGCCCTTTAGAGTTTTGTTCTTTCCGTTGCATTCCTCGCATATCTTTCTTCATGCGACTGTCCACCACTTTGAAGACTCCCTTGACGCCGGCAGGTCTTCTCACTTTCTTGCCGGCTCCCTTTTTGGCCACGACATAAGTTACATCTCTCTTCTCCTTCCCCAAGCCAGCTTTCTTGTAGATACTGTGGGGGAAAAACACAACAAAATTTAAATTTTAGATTTCTTAAATTGTCTAGTATGAAGTGATTCACTTCCGTTTCACGTAGTCATAATTCTCTTTTAACCCTCCAAGTGTGAAGTCATACCTCTTCAGCTGAGACATTTTCTCCTTCTCAGAGATGTCCACTGTGTTGACGACTGCCTCTGCTTTCTTCTTGGCCTGCTCCATCTTCTTCAGCATCTGGCAAAGTCACAGAGGAACCAATGTATAACCAATGTAACCAAATGTATAAATGCTTTGACCATTGCCTAATTCATATATCACAGTTAAACTAAAATGTTTTTGGGTTTTTTGTGTCATAAAATAAATCTATCCGCTGTAATGATAAGTCCAGTTTTATAGTTTTTCCTGTCTTTAAACCTTTATCAACAGCTGTACTGTTTTTAAGTTTTCATTCATCTTACCCTCCTCTTCTTCCTGGCCTTGGCCTCAGCAACTCTTTTAATGGGACGAGCATCAATCTCCTTCCACTTCTGTTTGTACTCCTCCACCATCTCCTTGGTAACTGGCACTGGCTTCTTCCTGTGTTTGCGTTCATCGTCCAGGAACCACTCAGGTACATCCCACACCTCCTCGGATGAAGCAAACCTGCACAAGTATCCATATATAAAAAGAGCTTATAATACAGCACATAAGGTGCAACTCATTGGTATTGTGTGAACCAATACTACTTTTCACTGCCAGTCACACTAAACCTAAATCCAGAATTTATCATTTTGAACAGGAAATAGTATAATAGATCAAATTAGTGATATATTTGGACTAAGCTGCTCTGAAGTGGTGCTCTGAAACAAATAATTAAACTACATTTTTAAATGTGTCCTGGAGGTTTCACAATCAGATAATGTGTGTAGGCTTAAGGCTACTCTCTATATGTACCATATAGATGTGAGAGTGGTTTCAATCCTCTCATCCAAATCTTGATAAGAAAGTCAATTGGCATATTTCCCCAAATGTCAGAATTATTCTTTAAAGTAAGCCTGTTGCAACAATTTAAACCTGCTGATGGGAGGCCATGTTAAAACACACACACACACACACACACACACACACACACACACCTGTGAAAGGAGCCATCCACCAGGTCTCTGGCTCTCTTCTTGGACGTAGCAATTTGACAGCCCAGGGCCAGACCTTCTGCATCCAGGATCCTGGCTTTCTTGCCTGAGGAGCACAGAACACACAGACATGCATTAAGATACCACGCAACATGTCTGGTTTCTCTTGTGTTATAAGTTCAACAGTTTCCAACAGTTACATTTTTGTTTTTGGTCTAACATGTAGGGTGGAGTTGAGAAAAGGGAGTGGTTAATAAAGCAGACAAACTCTTCTACAGAAAACAAGGGAAGCACTGTAGTGTGAGATGCTCTGAATACAATCACCAGACAAACATGACATAAATATGTTTTATACTCACTGATGCTTTCAACAGGAACAACCTGGAAGTCGTCGTCATCGACCTCTCCTGCCAGACCACCAGCACCTCTGCCATGCTTCATCCTGCTAATCTCTCTGGAAAAAGCAGCAAAAATGTGCTCAATGTGCTGTTATGGCTTTCATCATTGGTTTGATTACCTCAATTATTTTGATAACAAAAAGGCATTTACAGCAGAACTACTTGGAAATGTTGCCACAGTTTTCCAGCGATGGTCCTATTACTCATTAATTTCTACATCAATTTTCCTTTAGATAATATTTTAAAAACATACATAACTGGAAAAACCAAAGCATTTATCAAACTGGGTCCATTACATCATATCTTGTATAAAACAAAATAAACTGGATGAAATGAGATTTTACTTTTCATCATCGGTGCTGTCATCTGAGTCGCTGTCACTCTCTTCTTTGGCTTTCTGTGAAGGTCCTGCCACCTCCTCCTCTGCTGGCTGAGCAGCCCCTTCCTCCTCTTCTTCCTCCTCCTCCTCCTCCTCCTGCTCCTCAGCTTTCCTCTTTTTGCCTTATTGTACAAAAAAAAGATAAAGTATGGTTATGTTTAGTTTCACATTTAGGGTAATAACTACCCTTTTAAAATTGTGTGTGTTTTCTTTCAAGGATTTCATTCATGAATAAAAATGAATATGTGAAACAGAGAAGATGCTCACTTAATTGTTTCTCCTGGAGCCACTGGGTCTGTTTGAGCTCGCTCTCTGCGTCTCCTTCCAGGTTGATCTCAGAAAAGATGCCCTACGGGGGTCAAATGTCAGGCAGCCATGAGTAAAATCAATAAAGGAAGTGAAGGATGCAGCATGCGACCAATCATATTGGAATAAACATCAAACTGAAGAAGAACAGAAGAACAAAGCTTGTTTTGTGAGCTATACTTTGTGATATGTTGCATTGTGGAAGCACACGTGGACAAACCTTGCTGAACCACAGGTCAGTCTCTCGCTCTCTCTTCTCATCCTTTCCTTCTAGTTCCACCAGCAAGCCACTCCCCTCTCCTTCATCATCGTCCTCCTCCTGGGTGAATGTTACTCTGGAAAACACATATAAGCAGGTCATCAAAAACGAAGTAAGAGAATGATTCATTACTGAGGGTTGCAGTAATAAGTTTGTGACTGTCAGAAAACGCAGTACATGAGATGTCACACCGATGCAGCTCCTTGGATTTTTTTTTTCAACGCGGGGCCAGTTTTGGTCTCAACGGCCACTTACTTTTTCTTAGGCGCTTTCTTCTCCAGCTCCTTCTGGTTCAGCTCCACCTCCTCCATGTCTTCATCATCTAAATCAGAAGCCAGGGACATTTTATCCGCCTCATCGTCCTCGTCCTCTGACAGGTGAATGTCGTCATCTTCTCCTACCAGGGTGTCTGCTGCCTGCATGTCCCCTTTGGATATATTAGCCAGCGCCTGATGAGGAGAGGTGTGACAGAGGAGGAGGTGAATACAAAAGAAATATGAAATTGGCATCAGAAAATCAGAAAAACTTCTCTGTGTGAATCATAATAAAGATGAAGTGCTAGACCTCATTCACATAAAGTATGTTTTGGAGTTTTTTTGTTGTTTTTTTACCGCTGATGTCTGTATTTACATCTCTACTTGTAATAATCTGAGGATTATTTCATGTGAGCAGTGAGTTAATGCGTCCTTGTGCATGTGTCTGTGCGCATCCATCACCTCTTTCTTCTTGATGGTGGCGAGGGAGAACAGGGTTACATCGTTACTATCAGCAATGGAGACGCCTGGCAGATCCATCTTAAGCTCCACCCTCTCCCTCTGCTTCCTCCGCTCCTTCAACAGCTTCCTCTTCTTCCTGAAGCAGTATGACAGTTATACAAACGCTGTAGTCTCAAAGACTGACTGCTGCTGTTTCAACGCCTGCAGAAATATGACTGGCACTGCATGAAAACACCCAAGTGTTTTCAAATATTTCTGAAAAAATAATCATGGTTTGTTGACACTTAATGCTGTTTATCTAAATCTGCAATAATACTAAATATGACTCCAGGCTTTGACTTCAAACTGATGCAGGAAAAAGAAGGAAAATGTAGTAGGTCTTAAAAAGGCATGATCATTCAAACACATAACAATAAGTCAAATCAAATCTGGAGTAAAAGGAAAATAGTGTCCTGTTTCATACCGTTTGAGCTCAGACACCTCCTCAGCTTTCAACTCTGCCAGCTTCTTCTCCATTTCTGCCTCTTCATCTTCCTCTTCATCTTCTCCTTTCTTCTTGTCTGGTTCTCCATCTGAGTGACTCTCTTCTTCATCAGAACTTAAACTAAAAACAAAGAAGAGGGGATTTTTAAAAAAAATGCTGCTATTTGACATTCTGATGGAGAAGTAAATTATTGTGGTGGCTTTTAGTAAATGTGCTGAAGAGCTTACTTGATTCCCTGGTCACGCTCCTTGGCGTCCTTCAGTTTCTTGGACAGGTACCTCCTCAGCTTGGACCTCCAGTTCAGCAGCAGGCTGAGATATGAAAGAAAAACACATACAAGTATGAGTCACTAAATCATTACCACCTTAATGATGTCTTATTTTTAGGGGAAAACAAAGAATTGAGAGGAAAATCAGCCTATTCCACATTGCACCAGTGCCTTCCACTAGTACCTTCATTTGCAAGGAAATGTTGTTTATTACAATTATTCACAAACTTCAGAATCGAGGCACCTAAATGACTTACCGGAGTTCTTTGCGGCCCAAAACTTTGATGTCACGACAACACTCCTTTATCTCACCGCTGGTGGCGGCATGAAACTCCAGTTCAGGATCGTCAAAAGTAATCTAAAAATGAATAACAAAGTGGTCAGCATACCAAACCGGGGGGGGGGGTTTCATGGGATTTGTTGACATTAGAAAATAGAGAATATTATGCAAAATGTTACAAGTCACAGAAATCTCACCTCACTGGCTTTGCCCAGGAAGTCGATAGCATTTTCTGCTTTGAGAAAAGACGTCACTGTGAAAGTGTGGTAGAGTGTGAGATCACCGTCTGCGTATCCCTCCGCCTGGAACAGAAAGTGATTAGTCATGGGTGTAATTTTGGAGATATGGACTGTTTACTTCAAACTATAATATTCATGAACACTAAGAGAACTATGTCACCATATCAACACCACAGTAAATGGTGTGTAAACAGTTATTTAAATAATAACATAAAATCATTTATGCAACTTTAGTACTGCATGTCAAGTTAAAAACAAACGAGACTCTAGTAAATATATAATTTAACCTCCCATTCTACTTTTACTGCATTTACCCATGCATACCTTTGGCTTCTTGTCAGGAATCAGCTCCTTCACAGTTTTGGCCTGAACCTCCACCTCTTTAAACGCATGTTTGGGGTCAAAGAATTTCCCGTCAATTTTATCTGGGGCAAGAAAACCTGGTAAAGACAAAACAAGAAAATTTGGGTTAGATGTGATTACGAAAATACATCCTAAAAAGGCAGGATGTTCAAAGACTGTAGTCTGATGTTGCAACTGACCTTGACAGACAACAAAGATCTCAGCAGACTCGTTCCTAGACGCCTGTGGTTTGGTCGCCTGCACCTTCTTGAAAAACTGCTGGAAGATCCAGAGCAGCGGCTGGTAGTCTTTGGAGCGGAAAACCTTGGTGACAAAAGTGCCACCTTTATTCAGAAAGTCACAGGCCAACTTCAATGCCATGAGGGTCAGATGAGCTGAGGGTAAAAAGAGAGAGGCAGAGGCATTTGGTATTTGCTTCAAATGCCATTATCACGACAGGTGTGATCAGGACACAAACAAAAAAAAGTAATAGAACTAATGTCACTTCTGTTTAAATGTAGATGCAAATGTTTGACTGTGATATCATTTAATCGTTTTTAATGTCATGATGCAGAAATACATATTTTTTTCATCTGATGATTCCTGTGAGTCTTTTATTCGGTATTGGCGGATATCTTGTCTATCTGTAAACCCCAACTTTTCAAGATGTGTGTCCACCGCTGTGACATACAGGAAAAGTTCAACTAGTCTTATGTTGTTTCAATTTAGTTAAGCACCTACCTTGAGAGAAGGCATCATGCTGCCAGTTGGCTCCCACGTTCGGGGCTCCGTCGTTCAACACCACGTCGACCTTCCATGTCTGCAGCTCCTTTCGAAGAGCCTGCACATGGAGCAAAAAGTATTTTATTTAATTAAGCCATGTATGAAACCCCTCTGTGTCTCCACTGTCATACTTTTTGCAGGGTTATTGAACTGGTCAATCAGTGTAAATCAGTGTAAGCAGCAGTGCAGCAAGGACTCACCTGTCTGCATTTCTCACTGGTGATGTCTTCTTGTAGCGTCACCACATTGGGGATGGACTTGATGGGCACCAGGTCAACACCTGACAAGAGGATGCACTTATTTCAAAGTTCTCTCACTCACAGTATCTCAAATGTAATCAAAATAAAATACAACTGAATTCAGAAGTCTACTCAGAGCATTATGAGCTACACATAACGATGACAATACACTCACCAATAATTAGACTTGAAACAGGCATAAACTTGGACGCCACCTGCAACCTGCAAGAAGATTTTGAGTCATCAGTCTTCAATGTGCTGCCCATATTCTACAACAGAGTACATGTCTGTCATCTATCTCACATGGTGAAGCCTATAAATACAAAGCATCATTTTTGACCAAAATATTTTGTATGACACTCTGTGATTCAGTCACATTGTGCTTTCTGTTGCAAACCTTAAGGGAAAAATGAATTATTAGTTTTGTATTGTCTGTCCTAATTATAAAATGTTTGCCAAGGGTGAAACCAACATTTGAAGTAGACATAAACTCAGTGAGCACATTATTAGGAACATCTGTGCAATGTAAGGCACAGCAGTTCTGCCACAAATTCCACTTTTACAAAACTTTAACATTTTCAGTTATTGTTAACATTGTTAGATTCTGTATCGTGCTGTGTTAAATACTAATCTACTAAACACATCAATAAGTAAAGTATGCTATAGAGGCTCGGTGAGAAGAACAAGAAACAGTGTGTGATCATGTGTTGACAGGCTGCTCACCATCCTCCAGGAGCTGCACAGAGGTCCACCAAAGCCCTGGCTTTCTGCAGAAACTGAAACTTACGGTTGAGCTGGATGAGTTTGAAGGAGGAACGAGACCGATAACCTGAAAAAAAGTTAAAACAAGTTATTATTATAAGGCTACAGACATTTACAGACTCTTCACAGCCGAGTTAGCTGGAAAAGCTAATGCTAATGTTAAATCCAATGCTGTCTGCGGCTGTAAATTACCTGTTTCTTTGGCTAAGTGGTAGAATTTGTCTTTTCTGGTCTTTCCAACTTTGAGTTTTTTCCCCATATTTGTGACTTGTTTGAGGCTTCACGCTGGACTGTAACACAACGCAGAAGAATCACACGTTGCCGGAGCTTTAATCACGGAAGACTGTCAATGAAAACAACACGTGTGGCTCTGCCGACGCACACAATCTACGTCACACAGCGTGTCCGTTCTTCTTCTGTTGATTTGTCTCCAGTGTTTGGGGAGGACAGCGCCACACAGTGTCATCGTAGAGTGCAACCAACCCTACATGACTAGCTCTACAACTGCTGGTAATATATGGAAGACGAAAAATGACATAAGTAAAGTATAAGTGAAGTAAGTAAATACATAGACAATATGTATATATATATATATATATATATATATATATATATGTACCAGTAAATATAAATAATTACACAATGTTGTAATGATGTAATTACATCGTGTCAACAGGCAAGAACACAGTCCACGCCCACTACACAGTAAGTTGTAGTGTCTCTTCATTACACCGTTATGTTTGTGTTTATTGTTTAATGTAGCTATTTATTGTTTTTTTCTGTTGACATCTGGACCATTTCTTGTAATCACAACTTGGCAAATGAAACTGATTCTGATATTTGATATAATTATTATTACAGATATTTGATTTCATAGAAACATGTCTATTAAAATTGTTGAATGAAACAGAAATGTACTCAGCCCCATTGTATTGAGGTGGCAGCAAAACCTGGATTAATAAAACTATGTCTGACTGTATGACTAAGATATCAAACGAGATTAACTTTAAAAACATGTTTTTTTGTAATTTGGGTGAAGCAACCCTTTAATGCTGCAAGTTCACATTCTGACATTAACCAGTTTTGATTATATAGTATATTTAGTTTTACTTCAATATAGGACTTGTACTTGCAACTTAATCTTTGATTTGATGGAGTATTCGAAAACATGAAGATATTATTGTACCATTACATTGCATTGCATTGTTGATGACATATGGTACGATCTACTGAACAAGTAACAAATTAATTTGACACATGCATTTTTATTAATGGTTTATTTCAGCTTACAAACAAGTTTCCTGTTGATATTTCAGTGTGATTTATTTATTTCTTATAACAGTCGCATGAATGTTGGGAGGCAACACCCTACAGTGAAGAGCACAGCTGTCAGAAAGGCCTATTTCTGGATCGAGTGTTGATCAGTCCCAGGACAGAGAAGGCACTGGCTGCTGCCGTTACCAAACTGATGGCCCCAATGGCCCGTGTAGCCTGTGAACACAAAGAGGAGCAGAAGAGGTTCACTGAGGATTACAGTGAAGGTACAACAGACACAATAATGTCCCAGTTTCATTGTGTATCTATGATGTCATCGCATTATTTGTATATACCGTACTTCATCAACCCATAAATAGCTGTGAAAATAAAAATATTCAACCATTGCAGACACTCACACAACCCATGCATCTAATACACAAGGATTGTGCTTTTTGCCACATTTTGGTGACAATATGAGGTTTATACACAGTTGATGTTTTGATACCATTAAAAATAGTTACTGTTGTATCCACTGGAAGCTTCGTTAATTCAACCTTGCCACAGTCTCTATACGTTGTGAAGGAGGACACTGCAGCTATTCAATTCATTTTAGATTGTTAAGATACACATCATTATCATTTTGATTACAGCTCTACTATGTTTGAGGTTTTGTTGAGTTTTAGTCACCCTGAGACCACAGGTGTAAATTAGTTGTTGAAGTAAACTCGGCACATTACATTCATGTTGTTATAATATTAGTAGTGATTATTGTACATTGCCACTTATAAAAAATAAATGAATAAATAAAATACATTTTGTCAGAACCTATTGATAGAGCAGAAATGGACAAAATGTGTTTTGGAGTGCAGTCCCTTTATGCTTTGATGCATCATTTTCTGACAAGAAAGAAACCAGAATCAAATGTTCAGACAAAAAGAACAATGTTTTAATTTAGGGTTTAGGTTTAGTTCAGGTGTAGGTTTTTTTTGTATACTCTGCTATACAACAGAGGCCAACTGGCAACCAAAGAGTAACAGAGCTGAGTTGTAGACATAAAAACTGTCTTGAATCCAGAAAACACCACAGGCCATCATAAATGTTGTTAGATTTACTTTCAGGTAGGTTTTAATTTCATTTGCTACTTAAGCAAAAATATTTATTTAAAGGTGTCTGGTGACATTTGGGACTCTTCAGCTGCTGTGTTATGTTGACTGAAGTTGAGTATTTTGCCCTGATGACACATGAGACAGAAAGATAAAGAACAGAGTGAGAGACCTGCTCGGACACCCCCTCCCCGTAGCGCAGAAGGGTAACAAAGTGTTCACAGTTACTCCCCAGCAGGTCGTAGGACACCTCCTGGCCAATAAGGACTTGCGCTCGCTGGATGATTTCGCAGACAGGCAGGGGTGTGTGGTTGTGGTCATACTTGTTGTTGACACGGTACGAGTCACTTCCTACCACCTCCTTCAGAAGTTGCATGCGCACCACTGCCTTCCGGCTAAAGACAGACTTCACACTGGACATGGCGGCCGCCTGACTCTCATCTGGGAAACAGGAGAGATTCACTGTGATGAAATCAACACATCTTTCTGACATGGAATATAAAAGGAAAGATTTGATGTATAACAAATATTTCACAACAGTTATATCTTAGGATCTTAGACCTAAAATTGTGCAGGTTTTTCGATACACTGTTTTTCTAAAAATTTTAAATAAGGGAAAAGTGTGAATTTATAATCCTCTGTGATTAATATATATTGGAGTCTTTACTAATAAAACTGAAAAATCTGCTCCAAAACCAGCGGAAACAGATGCCATCGTCTGTAGAAAAATGGAGCAAAGTCTTCAGTGTTTTTTTTATGGATCATGTGGATGAAATCAAACAGATTTCTACACACAGCTGAATCTTCAATTGAATTTACAATCTTAGTTTAGAGACGCAATATGTTGAGGCAGTTTTTTGGCTGTTGCTGAGTTTCTTAATGGTTTAAATTAAAAAATATTTTAACTTAGGATGTTTTTTTTTTTTCAATTTTGGTTACTCATTTACTCTAAAATATTTCATGTCATAGTTTTCAGGGGCTTTAACTCAAACTACAATGGTGGATGAAGTATTTAGATGCTTTACATAGGTAAAAGCACCAATACAACACTGTAAAAATACTAGTCAAAGTTCAGTCAGTTATCAGTTAAATGTACTGTAAATATCTAAATTTAAAGTACATGTTCTGTGATTTATTGTAATATTTTACATAATTAGATTGTTAATGCTTCAATGCATAAGTATCATTTTACTAGTGTAGCTGGTCAAAGTACTTCTCACATCGTGGGGTAGTTTAGTCTGTAGCAATGCATTGTGTGATCACACTTGATCACACTTCAGATAAACCTTTAGGCCAGTCAAGTTTCAGGCCACTAAGTTCATTTTTAATTCACAGACCCCTCAAAATCAAAATCTATGTTGTCGGAGAGACCGCTTTTTGTTAAACTTTGCTGATTTACTTGTCTCTTAGGGGCTTCTACTGACCAACAGGAGTTAGATTGATGATGTAACCATCTCCGAGGTAAAGAGCCCAATGCTGGTAGGCAGGTCTGAAGATCTCAATGAGGTCACCTGGCTGGGGGTCACCAGGGGGGTCAGGAAGTTCAGGGTCATTAGAGGCCATCTACACACACACACACACACACACACAAACACACACACACACACACATAGGCAGAAGAGAGATTGACATATGTGTATTTAATCTCACAGATTAATTTCTTTCATGAAAGTCACAGACATACAGGAAGTGATCTGCATATGTCATCATATTTGTTTATTTTTTGTTGTTAAGAAGTACTGATAGCTAAATAAGAAGTTTAATTCATCAAAATGTAGAGGACATTGGGGACGTCTGCAGTCCTTCCTCCAATCAGAATCATGCTAGAGTGATGACACACATACTGCACATGCTCAGTTAGACCCTCTCCTCACCAGGAAGACAGAGCACACTAGAGAATATATTATATTGCTGCTGTTTGCTGTGTTTGCACCTTTTTACATTGTATATTGCACTTCATTGCTCTTATAGAATTGTTTTTAATTGTCTTAAATGTTTTTATGCTTCAGGAAGTGTCATCTAAATTTCATTATGTCTGACCCTCAATATAATGACAATAAAGCTACTACTACTACTACTGCTACATATTTCATATTTCAGAAATATCTGACGCTAAATGAAAGTGGATGGAATTGGCTCTAAAAAGGCCTTTAAAAAAAGTCAGACTAGTAAATTAATTCAAGACTTATTTTTCAATCAATCCCTACAGCTGCTGCATCACACATCTAAATGATATCAGTGTTACACTTGAGGAAAACAACAGCTGTAAATGTCAATAGTTTGTTAAAATGACCATTCATTCAAGCATGTTTCTATTTTCTAGAGGTCAACAGGGTCATTCACACTGTTTGATGTGGATTACACAGATCCACATTCACCAGTATACTAATATAGTAACAGGTAATACTGTAATGTCAACTTACAGTAGAGCTTCGTTCGTATTTATCCATCCCACATCATGCTTCCACAAATTCTGAAGAGAAAATAAAGAAAATATAGGATTGCTCATCAGTTATTTATTACAAAAAACCCCAACATTTACACTTAACAGATGAGTGAACACACTTGAGAAATAAAAAGCTTATTTTTGTATGTGAATTTTTGGTCATACAAGGCTTTTTCCGTAGAATAAGTCAATTCCCAGAGAAAGAGAATGCTAGATAGGTTGGTATACAATGTAAAGGGCACCCATACATACACACATATACAATACACACCAGCTCACACAGGGACAATACACACATCAGCTCCTGTGTCACCTATGCTGCCACAATAGCACCAACACAATGGGGAAGCTGACAGAAAAATAGTTGGAGTGCAGGTTATTTTACATGGGAAAGAATCACCCATGAAAATGTGAATATATCGCACAATCACTTTCAAACTCACACGCAATGTGATATTAGATGACTTGCTTTAAATTAGTTGAAATAATAGTTAAAATAATCAAAACTAACAAAAAACACAACAGCACAACAGTTCAGTTCAGTTACTCCTACATGCGATGAAATCTATATCTAAGCGGGAGAGCGATTAGTACATTCATCTCATCATTAATGTATAAAGCTGAAGCCACTTTGAAAGAAGAAAAGAAAGCCACCTGTTATTTTATTGAACTGAATCAGGATTGCCGGGGTGCCATTCACATCAAGTCAATCATATGAAATTATGTAATAATTTAACAAAGATTATAGAGTAATGATCAATATGGCAACTTGTACTATATTTTGAGGAATAAAATAGGATTATTTTGAGAAAACCATTTAAATGTAGATATATAGAAATACTAAACTAACTTAGACACCTTTATGGTAACTTGTAGTGATAATGTGGGATTAGTACAGTGATTAAGGGTGTAAGAAGAATTGAATTCATGCCAACAACTAACACAGAGCAAATACATACAGGAGTGATACTTACTCAAACACCTGCAGTTTTTTCTTCCTCACCATTTTAATTCTCCATCATAAATCCGCACATAACCATAAAAAATCCAGCAAGAAAAAGAGAATAGGAAGAGGCTGATTACAAGTTTCTGCGATGACAAGCAGTTGTCAAATATCCCAAAGCCAAACCAGAGGCTGGAGGTCCTGGTGGAGGTGTTTCAGTGTCCGCTGCTCTGACTGATAATACAGTTGCTACGGTCACACACACAAATACACACTCAGAGAGAGAGGCGCTTCCTCTGTGGCATGGCATTGTCCCATTCATAAGCTCCTTTCAATACCAATAATTGTGAGCTCACAAAGGCACCACATATTTAACTCATCCAGTTGAAATGCTGTCTGATCTCTGAGCCTGGACAGGTGACATTAGTGTAGCAGTCCATGTGTGTTCATATATTCCACATTAAAACTTATAATGTGTCTGTGTTATTCCATTGTGAGTTAGTATATCAAGTTTCATTACTATAATAAGTACACCGTTTTTCTGTAGAGACCAAAAGCTTGGCTGTATTTATCTTCAAGTCTTGTATTCATGTAGTTTCTTCCAAATGTATTTCATTTAGTCTGTACAATGCTACCCCGTTAAACATTGATGCTTTGAGCTAAATGCTAACATAAGCTTGTGTCCATACAGTGAAAACACTAACACGCTGATGTCCAGCAGGTATAATATTTACCTTGTTGACCATCTTAGTTTAGTGTGCTAGCAGGATAACATATACTAATTATCACCAAATACAAAGCACAGCTGAGGCTGATGGGAATGTGATTTGTTTTGCAGGTATGCAACATGAACTTCTGTACCAAATTTCATGGCAATTCATTCAGTAGTTGTTAAGACATTTCACTTAAAATACATAAATATCAACCTATGACTGTACCAGTTTTTGTGCAAACACATCCAGTAGATGTTGAGATATTTCACTGGAAAAGTGACAACTTTTGCCTGGTTGGCACCATGACCTGGAGCCAGTTTGACCTTTGAACCAAATATTCAAACACTCTTGTGGAGTTTTTAAAGTCCATGTAAAAAAAAAAGAAACTCATACCCAAGTTATGTTCCAGGTTTAATTTCAAAGAGTAGAGAATAATTGAAAATGAATGACAATATTTATTGTGATGAATACAGAAATGTTGGTGTTTTTTCTCAGTTGATGTGAGGCATCTTCATAAGTGTGGGCCCTTATGAAGATTGGAGATAGGACATGATTCCCCGAAATATATCAGATGGTATGATCAGAAATCATTATCATAACAAAAGAAGGGACATATGGTTCAATTCAAATTGAGTGGAAATGTAATGTATTTTGCCTGTGCTACCAAGAAAAGCAAAAAGGAACTTATGTTCATCTATTGATTTGCTGGATGAAGATGGGTGTAAAAACATACTCCACTGTCCAGGCAGACATGTTCCAACTCTCTATTCCTGTGCAGAGCCGCGGCTACAAATGTTTAAATTGATTAACAATGTAGCCTAACTTCAAACCCTGCCCATATTACATTTTTGATGTTTTTACTTGGCCATTATATTGTAAACTAATCTTAAGCTAAAGTTCATATCCATGCATTGTGACTAAACCTAAATCACCTAGAAAGGTGCTAAAGTATTATATTAGATAAATAGTTTCATTTTCTCTTTAAAAGCTAACAGCAATCACACAATATAGGAGATGACATGGGCTGGATGAATTCTTTGCTCATTGATTGGCTGCTGCTTTTAACCTTTCAGTCACGTGTCTCCGCCTCCTGCGCTAATGTGCAGTTAGAGACTGCGTCAAGCTCACTTCAGTCTGAACACAACCGGAAGTCTTAAACATTTAATGTTATATTATGTTTTTAATGAAGGGAGGATGGTTAAAAGGCAACAGCCAGGAAAAAAAAAGAAAAAAAAAAGAGAATGAAATCAATTTACTGCGGAGGCTTGACTACAGTACCGCAGGATCAAACCAAGTTAGTAGAGCGACTGACTATGCCAGCAGCTGGACTGTGTACGTCTTTGAGTGAAGGTGATTTTCTGAAGTGTATTCGTAACTGATAAATGTATCATATAAATAATGTAAAGCCTATTCATTCTCGTTTTCTTTTTTTGCCTGGCTTTATTTTTTTGCCTGTTTTTTTTCTTTTCTTGTGCCGGACTTTTTCTTTTTTTGCCGGGCTCTAATACTCCGTCGTAAGGATTGACTTTAATAAAGTTAAACCAAGGTAAAGTAGTGTAACTGGTGGTCTGCTGGTGGTCTGTAGGCATGGGTGATCATAGGTTTCTTTCGTAAATCATTATCTATAGAGACAACAGGAACTAAAGCTATACAATAAAGGCAGTAGATTGAAATTACAATATTCTCCAAACCGAAGCATTAGAATATAGAGTAGAAAAATTGCATATACTCAAATAAAGTATTGCAAAATTATTGAGTACTTATTTTCACCTCTGAAGATCGTAGACTGTAAAATCAAAAGCACAAGCCAGCGTGAATCAGTGTATAGGCCTACAGATAACACGGTTTGGAAAAATAGAAGCACATGGGAGTAAAAATGTAAATATTATCAAATCACATTCAAATCCTTAAACACGCATGTCGACCGGGCTCTTATTTTGATAGGTTTCCGGTAATCGTTCTCTTGTCATTGCTGCTGGCTTGACTTGGTGCCATTACAACAAACAGAAGGTTAGCCCGGCTGACAGCGAATAATCTTTCAGCGGGTACAGGGATTTAGTGCGTTGCCACCGGGTTGCTTGTGTTATGAGAAGAGGAAAGAGGCTGTTTGAAGACTTGGGTAAGACAATGATACTACTAGTTTGCTGTGCTAATGCAAATATTACTTATGTTACCGCGTTGCAGCTCGTAACGTTAAGTTAGCTTATCCTGTTAGCTTGCTTGGCAGCAGCAGAAGTCTACATGCGCCTGCTCGGTTAACAGAAAACATACATTATTAGTCAAAGTTGGGTTGTGCCAAACATATGCACCAAATGTTACCTGTCTAAACACTGCTTTAAAATCAAAGCAACTGGAAGTCACAAGTTAAATAGTTAAATAATGTCACTCCTTTGCTGTTAGCTGTTAGATCATTTAAATTAGCAACGCTATACGAGCAGCGAAAAGCATCGGAGGAGTATTGCGCATATCTTTATAAACACCAGCCGAGCAACCAACCTCATAATGAATAATAATAAAAGTGAAACTGAATTTTTATCCTCTCAGAGATCTCGACTGTTTCTCTCCGATTGCTTTAACCTACCCTAACATACCTGCCACGCGAGTTTATTCACATTAAAGTCATACCAGTGTAATTTACATGGTCCGGCCAGATTATGCACCAGCAGAGTTTAAATCAAAGTATAACGAAACTAAAGAGGTGTGTCAGTTCTCCCTATCTGCCAAATTTGGAGCAATATGTGACCTGTTCAGCGAGGTTTGATACAGTTCTAGACCAGTGCCTTGGAAATGTGGAGTACACACATGTGCCCAGATGCTGTCCACAACTAGGGCTGTGTGATCATAAAGCCATCCACCTCATGCCAAAGCACCATCAGAAACTTAAAAGGAAGAAACACGTTGGTTAATTTGTTAGTTAAATTTGATAAACACAACTTCAGTGATAAATATGACTAAGTAATAACACGTTCTCCTGATCACTGTCGTTTTACAGGGATGTGTTTTATCTCTATGAGTCAAAATACAACAGCAAAGACCTCTCACTGATTACATATGCTGATAACATGACCCTGGTGGTCTGCCGGGAGGATGTTAGCAGCCCTTTCAACTCTCAGCACATAGACCACCCTGCCACCTGGCTGTTTCTGGTAGGATGGGAGCAGGCAGCATAGAGCCCATCTTCAAGCCTGCTATCATGAAGGGGCAGGAAGTGGAGGTCACTCACTTTAAATATCTGGGAACAGTCATTTACAGTAAACTCAGCTTTCAGTGCAGACTACACTTACAAAGAGGCAAGGCAGCAGCTCTCTCTCCTCAGGAAACTGAGTAAACATACCCTCCCCATCGTTTACAGGTAACTCACTGAGAGCGTGCTGACCTTTAACATTGTCTCCTTGTATGGGAGCCTCTAAGCCAGACACAGGAACAAGGTGACACAGGTGGTCAACAAGTCCGGCAAGATCATTGGAAATACACTATTGCAACTCCAGAACCTGCACAGCTGGTCCATTATAAAGAAAGGCAACCCAGGTTTAATGACCCACTCACTCTCTTCACCTGTCATTCCAGCTATTGCCATCTGACAGGAGATTCAAGGTCCCACAAGCCAGGAAAAAAGGGCACAAGAAGTCATTTGTGCCCTCTGCTGTGGCCTTTCTAAATAGACATAATAAAATATTCCTCTTAATGTACTGAAAAAAGTTTTATAATACAGTAGATAAACCATTTAGCTTGAGCTAAACAGTTCAACACACGTACAGTAGCTACTGTATATGTCCACTTATGTAACTGTATCTTTGCCTTTTTTTGACCTCTCTCTGTCTCTAGATTGAGCACCATGGCTGCAGCCCCTCCACTTACACGGACAGATTCAGCTCGGGGGGACTTTTCCCCTCTGAAGCACTTTGTTGTGGCCAAGAAGAAGATCAGCGATGTGTTTGAACAACTACTGAACTACGTGAAAGAGACATCTGAGTTTGTAGATGGTGAGAGGGTTTGCTTATTGTTTATCATCTGTCAAGTCAGCGCTGTCAGGCTGGTGAAACGAGGTTTCGGGTTTCTCTAATCTGTGTGTGTGTTTGTGTTTGTGTGTGTTTACATGTCTGAGAATAAAGCAGTGGTCAGGAAGTTGGATATTCCATCTTAAAAGTTACCTATTAACATTTTATGGTTAAATGATTACATTATAGCTGGTAACTGTAAATCTTACTTTTCTATTTTCAGTGAATAATCCTACACACATATTGAAACTAAGATAGCTCTCCTCTAAGTAGTCTCTTTTTTGACATAATGCCTGTCCTTAATGGAATGAAATAGTTACATTTTGATTAATCTGCTGAGTATGTTCTTCATTAAACTTTTCTTTATGTCAGAAAATGTAGCAATATGCTGATCGATATCTGAAAGATATTCAGTTCAGTATCACATAATATGAAGAAAAGTAGCATATTCTTACATTTTAGAAGCTGAATCCAGAGATTCTTGTAAATGATGAAAAAAGATTTTTCAATTTACAAAATAGTTGCTGGTTCGTTCTGTATGACTGATCCGTGAATCATTTTAGTTTTGTTCTCTGGTTTACAGTGACAGAATAAACAGTAGGTGGTGTTTAATGTATGGGAAATGCATAACATAAATTGTGTTTCCTGTCATGCTGTGTGACTTTGTATGTCGAACAGAAACCTGTGAGAATAAAGCTTTGGAGAAAATTGCAAGTCAGGATCAAAAGTTGGAGATTCAGTCGTATGCTGACAAGCTGGCTGTCATTAAGGAGGTGCTGGCTCGCAGAAACATGAAGGTGGCCTTCTTTGGCAGGTAAATACATCTAAGTACAGATACTGTTTTTAACTTTTAAGGATGTGTCTGAGGGATTTCCTGCGTCATCAGTGAGTTGGTGATTGATTTATTTGTTTGTTGTCTTATTGACATGATTATTGATGTCTGATTAATTATATGTACAACTACTCAGTGTATATAAAAAGCAAGATTAATATTGATATGCTTTGTTGTCAATGCTCAACTAGCCTATACATTGTTGATAATTAAAAACAGTAATATTGAGTTGGCAAGTAGTACATGCTTAACATTACACCTGCACAAGTGAAATGCATTCAAATTCATTAAAAACATTTCATTGGTGCTTTCCTAAATCTGAATCTTAGGCCAGTTCATCTGTTTATATGTTGTAAGAAGTAGTTTGAAATATGAGCAAATGTTTTGGCTCAGGTACTCATTGACTGTTCTGTTTGTTTTTAGGACCAGTAATGGTAAAAGCACAGTGGTCAACGCCATGCTGAGGGACCGCGTGCTGCCCAGCGGCATCGGCCACACCACCAACTGCTTCCTGAGTGTCGAGGGCACAGATGAAGACAAGGCCTACCTGAAGACTGAGGGCTCTGACGAGGAGAAGAGCATCAAGGTTAATGTTCTTCTAATGATTTTCACTGTTACGTTTTGAGAATTGTTAATTGTTAATGAACTGTTTTATGAGCACCGGGCTGCCTTCACATATTTACACCTTTTTGATAAGAGTCGACGCTGTGGAAAAATGGTTCTTTAAGAAGAACTACGGTGTCTCTGCAAGTGATGTCAAGGTTTTACAAATGCATTCAGCCACTAATCAGACCATCTGTTGCCTTTAATCTTGTGTTGCCCAATTATATAGATACAGTATGTTAAGTAAATTAAGGGTTTATGTGCCTCCTTGTGATTCTCTGTTGACATGGCAGGAGTATGGGTGATGGGCTAAAAGATTTTTACTGATGTGGAAGTGTTGTTGTACTCAAATAAATCACGTGTTAGATAGGAGCTAACAAAGGTCCTCCTGACCCTGATAACAGAGGCATGCTCATATCTTTGTCCTGATATGTCTACTTATTGGATTTATTCACAAAAGGCCATAAAAGTTTGTAATCTAGTAAAAGGGTAACAAAATGGTAATAGTGTATGTGAAAAAGAGCAGGATTTAAAAAAGTGTACTTTTAGAACTTAAAAATCTGCATCATTTAAATGAGAACCTGTCTTTTCTATCTTCAAGTTTTATTGTCGGCCAGAAAACAATAATGTTTTTGATTTGACTGTCAGCTTGTGTTCATTTTTCGTTCTGTCAGCAGCAAAGAAGATAGTCAAACACAGCTCATGCTAAATGAACACAGTAATGCAGGATGTTTACTGGGGTGTCAGGTGTCTGAAATATGAGTCGTATGTGGGAGACTTCACGCTCTCTCCACTGTAACCTGCTGTAACAGATCAAGCCTCATCAATGTTCATCTGTGGTTGTCTTCTCCTGTCATTTTGTAATTAATCAGTTTTGTGCTTTTACATGCTGCTGTCTGGAGTTTCACAATGAACGTGGGCTTTCTATTACAATTACTGTTAATGCATGCATAATGCGCATGTTCCCATTCATTTAAGACAAGTTAATGTTAATTCCTCTAGGATTTTGCTGTTGTGCACACACAGAGCCCACGACACGACGTGTTTGCATACACTGGTAGGATAATCACTTAAAACCACCTTAGAGTTGTTCCACCTAGGGTTATTCATGTTCAGTCATGTTTGTGTTCATTTAGCAGGAGCTTTTGATACCAGAAGGACTCTGGAGGCCCCAATAGCTGTAGTTGTAACAAATGTGAAAGAATGACATGCTATAAAAGAGAAAATGTACACTATTTTTATTGAACATGGATATAAATAGATAATACAACAGTGGGGAAAGGGAGAGGGGTGTTTCCATTCGGTCACCACTTGCTCCAATCAGCTGCTCGAAGTGGACACAGTGCACGTGTCTGTGTTTGTTGTGATTGTCACGTACAATGTCAAATTTCAGCAGCAACGGTCATCACTTAGTGGCATCGTTGTTGAGAACATATCGAGGAAACGCTGTAATTTAATACATTTCAGATTCAGTTCTTAAAATTGAAGTAATGAGGCAGTTAATCCCATATACATTACATTGTGAACATGTGGAAGCTGTCCTTTTCCATCATAATAAAATTAGAGAGAGAAAAAAGCGTAAAAACAGTTTTACATAATACAAAGTGCTAAAAGAAACAAGACAATTGTTATAGCACCAATAGTAGGTAATGTTTATTTCATAAGTTTGTGATGTTAACAGAATTATAACACTCATAGTTTCTAAATCCTTTTACATTGAAGAGATGATATTAACAAGAATAATTTCTCTGTGTCCAAACCCTGTTCAGACTGTAAACCAGCTGGCTCATGCACTCCACATGGATGAGAGTCTGGACGCCGGCTGTCTCGTCCGTGTGTTTTGGCCAAAGACCAAATGTGCTCTGCTCCGAGATGACCTGGTGCTTGTAGACAGGTAACACAATGCCTCAGCGTTTTAAATTTCCAGGTCTTTAAAAAGTTGGTAACTGATAAGCCCAGATGATGTGCTGGAAGAGTCCACATAGATTTAATATATTTGACTTCTTAAACACTCTTCCTCTCATTAGCCCGGGGACTGACGTCACAACACAACTGGACAGCTGGATTGACAAGTTTTGTCTCGACGCTGATGTATTTGTGCTGGTAGCCAACTCTGAATCCACACTCATGAACACGGTAATTACACAATTACATTAATAATGGTGATAATAAAGCTGTACTTTCCTATGTGCACACAGCCACAGAATATCTCTCAGTGAATGATTGATCAAAGGATTCCTTATATTAACAATGTGTTTGAGATTGGTGTCATTCCACTATATGTTTACAGTGTTCAACACTGATAAATGTTTTGTTTTTGTTTGGGGTTTTTTTGACCGGAAATGACACAGGAGCCTCCCAGAAGATAATAAGACAATGTGCAAGAGGCATCATTGTGGAAAAAAATATTTCTCAGTTTTATTTACACATGTCCAAAATTATTCATACCTAGGTCATGTCATATCCGATGACTGGACGGATGACAAAGACATCTATCGACAGTGCTGTAAAATGTATTCTCAAGCTAACATGCTCATAAGGAAGTTTTCTGTGTGCTCTGACTCTGTGAAGTGTTCCCTGTTCAGAACCTATATCACTTCATTTTATACTGCCCAACTGTGGTCTAACTATAAGAGAAAGAGTTTACAGAGGCTCAAGGTAGCATACAATGATGCAATGAGGCTGCTGCTCTGTGTTCCTAGGTGGCATAGTGCCAGTCAATTGTTTGTGTCCACTGGAGTACCAACCTGTGAGGCACTCTTAAGACAGCTGATGTTTAGTTTTATGCGTCACCTGGACAAGTCAGAGAACCACATGATGGAAGCCCTAGTCAGCCCTTTGAAAAGCTGTTATAGATTCACGTCTAGGCTTAGATGGCATTGGTGCAATAGCTTGTATATCTTATAATATGCATATTTTTTTTAGTCTTATTGAATCTCTCTTTTTATACTATTTTTACTGTATGTTATGTTATATGGACCTGTGTATGAAATAAAGTTTATTATTTCCAATCAAGAAAAAACTTGATTGAATAAAAGTAACTTTAAGTCAAAATTTGCCAGGGGTATGAATAATTTCGGGCTTGACTGTATATATGTATAGTAATTTAAATGGTTGTAACTAAGACATACACACCACAAAAGCAAGGAAAAGCTTTCAGTTAGTAACTATATGCACTATGAACTGGCCCATGTGTTTGTTTCCTATGCTCTGCTGATCACAGAGCAGAGAATGTGGCTGCTGTGTTTGTATCCAGCAACACACAGGCCCCACTTTAGTCTCTGTCTGTTCAGGCATTCATGCTATGTGAAGCTGGACACAGTCTATCACAGAGCTCCTTAAGCCTGCAGCAGCTCTTAAAGGGGAAGCAACACACACACACATTCCTCTTTGGGTTGCTCAACAGAGATATGGGCAGGCACTGATGCTGTCTGCGGGCATGGAAATAATGAAAGAGAGTGAAGTAATGCAAAATGATTCATGTGCCTTTGAGAGCCTGAATTCTGGCAGTGTTTTAATGCATGTTGCAACACTGACTTTGTTCTTGTGGTTTAAATGGATAACAAACAAACATGCAGAAATGAGAATGAGAAATGATATATGTAGCAGTGTATCTATTAATCTGGATTTAAATAAAACAATAAGTTATGTCATTTTTATTGTTGCATCTTCTATATTATAGTTTTGATTCAACATTTAAATGTAGCGTAAGGCCCTTTGGAAGCATTCTTGAAAATTAGTTATAAATTATTAGGAGAGAGAAAGAGACAGAGGCTGTTTTAGCAACCACTGACATAATCTCACCCTTTTTCTTTTTGACCCCTCCATCATCTAGGAGAAACACTTTTTCCACAAAGTGAACGAGCGTTTGTCAAAGCCCAACATCTTCATCCTCAATAACCGCTGGGACGCCTCGGCCAATGAACCAGAATACATGGAGGATGTGAGTCAAGTGTCTGTTGTATTTGTCTCATATTGCTGTTGATGAATGTGTAAGGAATGGCAGTTTTTACAGATTTTTACAAATTATTAGCGAGCTCATGGAATTGGAACTGATGTTCAGTCGGAAACCTGAAAACGTTAACTAGCATAACTATTCACATAGCTTGATTCAACTAGGATTAAGTAAAAAAAAACAGGACATTTTGGTAAATTGACTACAGTAATGTAATTTATATTTCTAGCACCATTTATCATGTACATTACTGATGTTTTTTTTTAATAAAGGTGAGGAAGCAGCACACAGACCGTTGTGTGAACTTCCTGGTAGATGAGTTGAAGGTTGTGGACCGTGACCAGGCACCTAACCGCATCTTCTTCGTGTCTGCCAAAGAGGTGCTCAACTCCCGCATGCAGCGTGCACAGGGCATGCCCGAAACAGGTGACGCTTCAGATTATAGATGACACTGTGTTTGTGTTCATGGAGCAGGATTGGGATCAAATCTTATTATTAAGTAATTGGGGAAATTAATGCAAGCACTAAACAGTGTGTTGTAATGAAATAACAATAATCTAATAAGATCATAGTAATAAAAAAAGGAACATAAGCAATAATAAGATCAATGTCAAAAAGCTAAAAGAAGTGAATAAATAAATGTGTATTTGGGCAGTGGTTTTACATTTAATTTGATCATTTCATCCAACAGGTGGAGCCCTGGCTGAGGGCTTCCAGGAGAGACTGAAGGAGTTTCAGAGCTTTGAGAGGAGGTTTGAGGTTTGTGTCTATGTCAGTGTCCTCCCAGTGTCTTCTGATAAAGGTATCCCCAGTTAACAAAGCAAAACCTATCAATAAACTAGAGAAGCCATTTTCAAAGGGTTAGGTATATATTTGATTCAACACTTATATATTTGCTACCAGAAAGACACCTTATCAGGTTTGATCTTGAGATAAAATCAGTGGGAAGTTAACTCAAGCCAAAAAACAGCAGGTTACTCGATGAGAAGGTCCAGCTTAGAAACACTGAGGTTGGTGATAGAAGCTAACACTGGACAGAGAAGGCAGAATCACCATTATGGGACGTGAGATTTTTTACTGTCACTCAAACTGTGAACAAGAGTTTACTGTGTCAGTAAAACTTGAATATGTAAAAAATACTATTAAGTTCAGTTGCCTGGTGGAATGAGGAATGAGGAATGAGGTGTGTGTGTGTGTGTGTGTGTGTGTGTGTGTGTGTGTGTGTGTGTGTGTGTGTGTGTGTGTGTGTGTGTGTGTGTGTGTGTGTGTGTGTTAGAGCCTGTGCTTGTGGTCATTGTACATTGAAAATACATTAAATAAGATGAGCGATGTGACCAAAGTCCTTCTCCTAACAGTAAGTTGATCTAAGCAGTCAACTACTCGCACTCGCTTACTGCATAGTTATCACCAGCAACCACAGTTTCAAACAGGCTCCCAGAATCCTCTAGAGACCAACCACTGTGCCTTTTCCATCAACCTGCGTCTTCATTGCTGAAGTCTAGATTCACTTAGGCGAGGACATCCGTTTGTTTCTGTTCAACTTTGATTTTGTTTTGTCCAACTGATTTTCTTTGTATTTCTGTGTGTGTTTTTTGCACCTTGTTGAGCTGTTTTGCATTTAGATGAAGGAAACTGAATTGTGTCATATTGGGAGAAAATTATGATCAGACCTGAGTGATCAGATGGAAGATTTGTAATACTATGAAATAAATTGGCGTAGTTCCTGAGCATGAAATAATATAATTTATCTCAAAATGGCACAATGTTCCTACTTTCACTTTCACACATTACATATTGTGTTATTGTCTTTCACTTTCATTCTTGGTTGTATTAATTTGAAATGTTTTATAATTTTGCCCCAGATACACAATACTGTGACTTAACAAAAATGATGGCTGCAGGGATGCAAGATGCACACACTGCTACTGTCATTTTCACACCTGTGTTTCCATTTCTTTACTTCTCCTAAGTTTAAAAGTAGCAGGTGTGTATCTTGTCCTCTGTTTGTCCCCGGTAGCGTGCAAGTTCATGCACCCTATCCAGCATCAGCAGCCCTGTAACCGTCACAGTAACGTGTGTGTTATATGGCCTCGTAGGAGTGTATCTCGCAGTCAGCAGTGAAAACAAAGTTTGAGCAGCACACTATCAGGGCCAAGCAGATCACAGAAAAAGTCAAGAGCATCATGGACGACATCAACATTGAGGCGGCGGAGAAGAGGTGGGTGTTTTTCACACATTCAACACATTTCTCTCTTTCTCATGTCTTCTCATGTCGAAATGATACTATCTCCTTTTGTTAATCCCATAAAGGGCTTATAAAGGTAAACTATATAAAATCTATAATAAATGTAGGTGTAACCAGGTTTTAATGAAAAGTTGGAAATATACTAATAAATAAGTTTTGCTTTTGTATTTTTACCTCTATTCTTTTTGATTTGATTTGATCTGCTAGTTTGTATTTGTGACTTTATATCCTGTTTGGTTGGGCTCGTGCTTCAGAGTGGCTGCACTGGAGGACAGAGAGTACCAGATGGACCGGCTGGAGTTTGTTAGGAATCAGCTGAACTTGCTGATTGACGACATCAAGAAGAAGATCAAGGCCATCAGTGAGGATGTGGAATCTAAGGTAATGTAGGAGACAACTGGTCACACCTGCATTATGGACAAGGTGCATGGATTTCTAAAATGGTCATAAAGGCAGATGCGCCATCAGATGAGATCAATATTTGGTCACTTTGGCTCTCAAGCTTGAGACCTGATTCAAACACAAAAGTACTTATGACTCTTCACTCAGGTGTCCAGCGCCATGGGAGAAGAGATCAGCCGTCTCAACGTAATTGTGGATGAGTTCCACACAGACTTCCACCCCTCACCTCATGTCCTCAAGATCTACAAGTCTGTAAGTAGAGGCACAACATTCACATCTAGTTTGTGTGGTGCCCTCTCTTAGACAAGATGGGTCTAATGTAATTTTTTGCTAAAAGACCAACAGAGAACATCTTCTAATTGGCTTATTTACTGTATTTTGGTTGTACAGTGTCTTATTTAATACATTTTGTGTCCTTGTACATATAGTAAAAAACAATAACAACCATATCAGGCAGTCAATTGTTGTGTTGCACCACTCTACCACTCTCACACTAGAGTGTAAGTATGACGTGTACTCTAGCCTCTGTTTTTCATTGGCTGCTTTCCATGTGACCTCTGACCTCCGTTGTTTTTGCAGGAGCTGCTGGCTCATGTGGAGGAAGGGATGGGCAAGAACCTGGCCTTCCGCTGCTCTGACGCCGTCCATGTCTCTGTCCAGTCCAGTCAGAAATACATGATGGGTAATTTGAATAATGACTCCACCCTTTTTTTTTTTTTTTTTGCATAATATGCCAAACAAAGCTACCATATTTTCATAGAAAATGACGTCAGACCAGATTTCCAGCCCACCATTGTTTTTCACTCAATCGCTCATTCAGAGACCGTTGCTAAAGTTAGTCAAAACCTTTGGGCACACCGGCTACAGTCTGTAACACCCAACGCCTGCTATATTTACCCTCCTAACTGAATGCCACCTTCCCATGCCCCATTATGCTCCAAATGCGTCACTGCGTCAGGCACGCATGCAAGCTGCGATCAGCGACAGTGATGTTGAAAAGGTGTCAAGGTGTCAATGTGCCCTCTGATGAAAAGGCTTCAGGGGCTGTTATGTAATTATGGTGTGATATTTTTTTTTCTTTCCTTCTTTTTCTATTATTCAAACAGTAGACAATTTGAATTATATGTACATTATTTATTAACCCTGTTGATATGTTTTCAGTGTTCCTAGTTTTCATTATTTTTTGGCCACAAAAAAGATGACTGTATTGTTAAATTAAAGTATAATGTTTTAATACACTAGAGTCATAAATAATGTGACCATCTTTGACCTTGTGCAGTTTTTGATTTTCTTACCTTCCGTGTTTCCTCTTCACTCTCCAGAGAGCATGCTCCCTCTCCTCCCCTCTGCGGCCCAGGGCCAAATACACATGCTGGTGCCCAGCAGGAAGTTCGACCTGAGTTACGACCTGAACTGTGCCACAATTTGCAGTGACTTCCAGGAGAACATTGAGTTTCAGTTTTCATTGGGCTGGACATCATTAGTCCACCGCTTCCTGGGGTCTGTCAACGCAGAGCGAGCGCTCAGGCTGGTGGACCAGAACTTCCAGGTACAGACTGGAGATGTGAAAAAAGTGAAAGTAAAGAAAGTCAGGTGAAGAAGTGAAAGGTCTCAAACTGAACCTCTGTTGTCATTACTCAGGCCTCTCAACCAGTGCTGCCACTGGCCCGCACACCCTCCTCAGGACCCCCCTCCACTGTAGCCCAACCCAACCATGAGACAGCCCTTATGACCCAGGAAGACCTGATGGTAGCCATGGCAACCAACGTGGCATCCCTCACCTCCCGCACATCAATGAGTGTTATCGTTGTTGGAGGAGTGGTATGTTTTTTTAACAATTTCAAGTTCTTCTGTGATAGATGTTTCTATACAGTTTGATCAAATGGCTTTAAGAAAGTTTTGTGTAGGAAAATCTTGAGTAGCAGTTTTTGTTGAGATTTCGTAACCTCATAGCACCAAATAATTTCTTCTTTGATTACTTAACTGTGTGAGTTTTCTTACTTTCAAATTGTGAAATAATAAAACAATCATTTAAAGAAACCAAAGAATCTTTAAGATATTTTTCCATGAAGAAATGATTACGTAGCTTTATATCAGAATATTCATTTACCCTGCTGACTCATTAACCCATTACAATCAATTTAGCCAGCTTCATGTTGCAGGAAAACATATAGATAGGTTTCAACAAAAGCAACAATTTGAGACACAAATTATTGTGTATTTATTAAGTGTAATAGAAATTAGGAAAAACTCCTGAACTTGTCATTTCATACAAATATGTGACTGAAAACTATCTCTTTTTTCTTTCTTTTTTCTTTCTTAGATCTGGAGAACAGTTGGCTGGAGACTAATCGCCCTGTCGGCTTCACTTTATGGTTTTCTGTACCTGTATGAGAGACTCACCTGGACGACAAAGGCAAAGGAGCGCACCCTGAAGCGGCAGTTTGTGGACTACGCAACCGACAAGCTGCAGCTCATCGTCAGCTTTACTAGCGCTAACTGCAGCCATCAGGTCCAACAGTAAGTCCTGATACGGCACCATTTACGTCATTTGCTAGTAGGACTTTCATCTATTAGATCTGTCACTCAAATCACATGTAATGTAAAGTGTGCACTGTGGGCCAATTTTAGATGTGTGTGTTGATTTATACATAGATTAAAATTGTATTTCTCTCCATTCTCTATTTAACAGAAGAAATTAAATTGTATTTAAAGGTGGATTCATCCTGAAACATTCAGCACATTCAGTCTAATAATGTTTGTTTCTGACTTGCTTATTCCTCCGCACATTTGATACATCAATCCAAACAAACACACACACACACACAGAGTCTTATACTACCCACCTCACCCACACCCCACCCAGCCTTCCACTCTGGGCTAAATAAATAAGCAGTGCGACGCTATGCCCTCTGTGTTGCCAGGGAGATGGCGACGACCTTTGCTCGGCTTTGTCAGCAGGTGGACCAGACGCAGAAAGAGCTGGAGGCAGAAATCCGCCAACTGACAGCCAACATAGATCAGCTGGAGACCGTCCAGAGCCGCTCCAAGAGCCTGCGGTTAGTCCAGTTCCTTCTCATGTTGGGGGCATCATGAAGGGTGGACAAGCGGGATGAGGGGTGGGGGGTAGATTAGAGTTAATCATCTGGGAAGATCTAGTCTGGTGAAAATAAATGAATGAATGCTATGATTAGTCTCTCCAAAAAAAGGACAGAGGTGTTGTTTCTGTTTCAAGCTTTTAGTTTTCCTTTAAAACCAAGCAGGTAAAGGTAATCAGGATGTTTCCTGAAACCTTTACCTGCTCCTGATGATGGTTTCATAGTGAACAGAAAAGTTTGAAACTGCAGCAGCATTAAGTGTTAAGGTTTTCAAAGACTTGCCACACAATCACAATCACCGAAGTAAGGTTGAAATTTAAGAAAATTGTCCTTTTTTAAAGAAGAATGTAAAAAACTAAGAGACTATAGTTGTGGACATAGAAAAGCCTGAAGAGTTATTATTTTACAGTTTCCTGTTCTTAAGCGTTGGGGACTTGCAGTGTATATGTTTGGTAAAAAAATAATGTGGCTGTGATAAACATGAATACTAATCTGGTGTTATCTGGTATAGTGCAGTTTTATCATCATTTATCATCTCAAATGAGATAAGTCTCAAATATGAATTTTAAAGCACCTCCACAGGTGTTTTCACATATGTTTATTGATTAGTCTTCCTCTCAAACAGCACTTGATTGGTATCTCCCTAACTATTTTGTTAGTTTTGTTGCACCTATTAGGGTTGGACAGCTCATATTGTTATCCTTCTTATTAATACAGAGTTTGGTGACATGTTATTCTCCATGTTGCCTCACCCAACCTCCACTTGACCGGCCTTTAAAATGGATGTAAATTAATCTTATGTCAAGCAATAGTCGGTCTAAAATCTAATGAGTGTTTGTGTTCTCTGCAGACATAAAGCCACAGAACTGGAGAGACAGCTGGAGGCGTTCACAAACCAGTACCTGCAGCCTCAGCAGTGAAGCTGCTCCTGTTTATCACTCCACAGTTTGGTTCATGTTGAGCCCATCATTCCTCAGTCAGGCGCCGCCTCACCGGGCCCAGTCCTTCTCCACCCTAATGACAGAGCAGTTTCTGTGCAGATGGTAGTGCTGAAAAGATTAGTCGATCAATCGATTAGTCTGTCAACAGAAATCAATAGCTGTTTTGATAATCAATGACATGTTGGTCATCCACTGGGCCAGAATACCAAAACTCTGCCTCTGAAGTGAAGATTTGGTCGTTTCTATTTCATTTGTTGTTTTTGAGTCATAACAAATAAGTTTCATCATTTATCTTTTATTGATGGGCTTTGTCATCATTTGACATTTTGTAGATCAATCAATAAAAAAAGATAATTGTTAGTTTCAGTCACTGTGGATAGAGAAGTGAAAGCCCAGATACAGTATTACCCCTCCTCTTCCTCTCCAGTACAGCCAACCAGGCGCCTCACAAGCTGCAGTGAACAAACTTGTAGAACTAAACTGCCTGTAACACAAACTTGGACCTATGGTGTGCAAAGATGCTCCACAAGGAGGCAGTAAAATGAAGGCTACCGGTCAGGTGCTATATTTTGACACTAATGTGCTTCTCACTGTGAATATGCCTTTTTTGACTAACTTTTGTGGAGCAAATGAAGTTTGTGTGCCTGTGAGATTCTACATGTAAATGTTCAGCACATGATCTACTGTATGTTAGCAACAAAAAAATAAATATATTTAATAATGAAAGACAGCAGATTTGTTTTGTGAGTTATAAGGGTCTAGTTCAAATTCACTGAGGGAATAATCATTTAACTAGGAAGGGAATGCATGTCTTTAAAATACTGTAGGTTCATCTTCTATTTTTTAGCAATCCAAACTGTATAGATAAATGCTCTTGGGAAATCTCTTATATTTTATAATATCCTGTTATTTATACCCATTAAACCTGCAGTATAATGATGATTACACCAGTCTGCACTTTGTAAATTTTTCCTTTTTTTTTCCTTGAATGTGTTGAAATACCTCCAGATTTGCTAGACTGTATTAAATCTTCCTCAATCTAAAACACATGTTTTTGTGCATTTCTTTTATACTTGGACAACAGTGTGAACTGAGCATCTAAAATGCTTGTTGAATATTTAATATGCAAAGGCCTCAAATTATGACTTAATCAATTTATAATTAGTTTTATAAGATGTGAAGCACAGCAGAACTGCTTGAAAAACTCATTTTATGAGACAAGCTGTCAATTAAGGGCATTTAAAAAAAAAAAAAAGGTATATCTATCAGCATGTGTCACCTGTAGTAAAGGAGAATAGACCTGCTGCAGTTCTAACACTCACAAGATCTGCAAGCAATGACTCTTATTGAATTTTAGCAACATTCATAGACAATGGATCAGTAGGACACAGGTGTATATACAGTTCAACTTTTCTTTTACACTTAGATTTCTTTAATTATTAACTCCTTAACATTAATATTTTAAAAACACTCTCCAAGAATTAAGCCAGGATTGGTATTCTTGGTTAAAAGCTTTTCTTTATTGGTTACAATAACTCATGGCAACATATCAGTATCACCAAGCCACTGTACAAATACAAAAAAAAGGTCTGGTGTGAAAAAGACTATAAAAATTATTCCATAACAAGTGATTATAATTTCACACAATAGCACTGTAAGAGAATTATCATGGCACCAAGTCCCTGGTCTTTACTGGCTTAAAACATGAAATAATAAATAAAAGAATTCAAAGCAAAAATTAAAAATACTACAATGTCAGAACAGTAGGTTGTAGAGTCAAGAGGGCAGTGCATTTAGTTGTGATGGTGCTCTGGTGGTGGTGGTGGTGGTGGTGGTGGTGGTGGTGGTGAAATAACCAGTTCATGTGGTGTGATGTCGCTGCATTTTTAAAAGAAAACCAGAAACTTAAAACAATCCTTTCATATTCAGGGACTATATCAGAGGGTCGTGCAAATACAGTCCTCAAAATACTGCCTGAACAGTTACATTTTCACATTTATTCCTTGAAGTTAGACGTTGGCACTGTGGGTGACATAAATGCCAAAATACTACTGCAAAACATGCCTGAAGTTACTAGGATTAAAACAAGTCACAGATTCAGGTCCCGGTACTTCATGTATTATTAACCCATATCCTATGGACTGGGGTACCCAGTAGACCTTAGAGGTCTACTTTTAACACATCACAGGTGCTTTATTCTATCATCCCAAATCCGAAGGAGGTATTGGGGCCTATGCAGCTTTGATATATGGAACTATGGAGTCCTAATTTAAAGTATCACACACTATGAGGGGGCATATGGGGGCACTCTGTCAGTCACTCTGAAGGCTTTGTTGAAAGATTGAACTTCAGATAGAAGCTGAAATTTGTATTATGACAAATAATTTTCATTTTACACAATATGCAAATTAACAGTAACTTTCCTAAAATAAGTTTTTTTTCAGATAACACATCAGATTGACAATGTTAAGAGAAGAAATAGGTTCACATTTTGCTGTGATGGTTGTTTCTTGCAGTAGTTTATTTAGTACCCCAGTCTTAAGTCCATGTATGTTTAATATGTTGGTCGGACGAGGGTTAAGGGAATAAACTGGAGGAGACTTCAGGTAAATACAAGAATAATACGAAATTAAATCAAGCACCTTTCTGATTAATGAGTCTACTGCACAGGCACTGCTCCAGGATCCAGCTGTTAGTACTGCTGAATTACACACAGGGTGAGGAAATGGTTGCCAGCAATACAGACAAACCCCTTTCTCAGCCGTTAAGGGCTATGGTGTATTTTTTTAAATAATAAATTTCACACAGCTCATGATGGATTAATAAGTGAAAACAAGGTGGATTTAAGGAAGTAGTTGGACATTTGGGTAAATAGGCTTCTAGGCTTTCTGGCAGAGCGAGATGAGATGATATCACTCCGCCAGTTGCTTAATTAGCTTAGTTTAGCACAAAGGCTGAAATCAGGTGAAAACAGCAGCATGTGGCTCTACCCAATAGTAGCAAGATGTGCCTCCCATCACCTCTAAAGCTTACTAATTAATACACTATATCTTGTTTCATACGTGCAAAAACACAACAACAACAAAACAGGCGACCAGTTCTTGAAATCTCTATCAGTTGCCTGGCAACTGGTTTTGGCCAAGAAATAGTCCCACACATAATTGCTGTTTTGTAGGGATTAAACAAACAATATGTAACATATTAAATTGTTTGTTTTAGGAGGTGCTGGTACGCAGCTGTCTCACTTTTCACTCTGTTTTAAACTAACTGCAAGGCTAAAGCCAGCTTGTGCCTGTAGCTCCTAAAATGTCAAACTACTCCTTTACTGTCAAGCCATCATTTTGTCATCTTTACCTGGGCACACATGAACTCTGATGTCCACTGACTGAAATAGAAACTTGAGGTCTAACAAGCACTGTCAACTTAATAACTTGTGAGAAAAAAAAGAAAAAAAGCCCATTGTCAGACATTAAACAGTAAACCTGTTTGATCAGACAACCCATTGGCTACAAAATCAGATACTGATGTGACCTTATTGAATGGAGATGGAGAAGGCTGGCACGAGTAAAATGAGCATACATGTTTGTTTGTTTTGTCACATTGACTAGTTTTCAGTTCACAGCTCAGGGTCTGTGGATAACATTGGCACAAATGAGGAAGTAACACTTAGATCTATATGTTATCCACATACATCAGCAAATCACCCCCCTCCCAATTCCCCTTCCCCTCCCAACACACACCTCAACACTGATATGCAATACATATCACATCCTACACACCAAGATATTCTCAGGCTAAAAACTATAACTGTTATTTATAACATTCACTCAAAATGGATTAATTAATGCAAAGCTGGGTAGAAGCAGCTAAAACATGTTTAAAAAGAAAGAAAATAAAAGGTCACTACAGAGTCACGGTATGCAAAAGAGGGGCTTCATTGATAGCTGATTGAACCTTAATAAATACTACAAACTGTATGGTAGTAGTAGAAAGCAGAATTGTATAAAAAGTGATGTAAAACATTTGCTTAAAGAAGCTGTATGGTGCTGCATGTGGTCAAGGTGATTTTCTGTAAGCATGCTTTTTAGTGTTCACTAGTATCAGAATGTGCTTCTATTGGGAAAAGAAAACAAAATCTGCAATATTTGTTATCGATAGTTATGTAAAAAGGAATAGCAAGAGGAAAACATTACTGTAGTCGACACTAGTATTACCTTCTATTATGAATAGTATCGTAAGGCAGAATGGAGACACAAAAGTGCCACATCTCACAGGGGTATAAACCCTCCTTATCCAGCCCGTGTGGGTCAAATGTGTTTATTTAGAGATAGGCACCTGAGACAGCTGATGATAGGTCCAAAACACACGTAATGTGTATTATTTTTCAAAAATATTAAGCCTTTAGAGAGGAACCAAAAAAGATGGAAGATGCGTGATGTGAAAAAACTCAAAATCAGAAATACCACCTCTATGGGTAAATAAGTCACATGTGCTCAATGGTTTACATTTGTACTACAGTTTGTGAGTGCGTTTCTAGCTCTCTACTAAGTGTACATTTCTGTCTACCAAGTGTACTTTCTTCACTAGCAATATTTAATAGTTCATAACTTGTTTTTGGTGAGGAAAAAGAAATCACTGAAAGTTTTAACCTCTTAAAAAAAAACTAAAACTTTTTTTTTTCCTTTTTGGAGGGGCAAACATGATTTCAGTTTCATGCTGTCACTCAGTTCTCAACGACAACAAAAAGGACTCAGGATCCTTCATTTTTAAAAACAAAAAAAAAGGTAAAAATGACATGGTGAGCTCTGACAGACATCACTGACATCTCCATTCAGCTTTTGTCCAGTCCTCAGGGGCTGTTGACAGAGTCACTGCAGTCCTTTATAGTCCTGACATGAAGCCACTGCTCCTTTAATATCCTCTGATTTGTCTGTACAGGCCTCTGAGCCATTACAGACTCACAGGCAGAGGACGGCTCCTGCTCAGGGAGAAGGTGTCTCTCTTCACTTTGCCCTTTCCCTCCATCAGTGTCATTTGTATGGGCAACTTGAGATCCTCATTTCAGCTTTAAGGAGAAGAGTAGATTCTACAGGCCGCACACGGGAATATTATGATGCAAAGCCTCAGTTTAGGACCATTGTTGGGTTATCAATCATATCACACTGCTGTTTATTTGCATGGCTGTGGTCTTCAGATATTCAGCATCCAATGATTTGAAACCACCGTCCACTTGAGTATGGGCCAAAGCATGGTGTCCATTAACAAAGTTTTCTATCTTAGCCTACTTTGGAGGTAAAGCTGAATCCAGACTAAGAACATAATTCATCTCTTGTTGGTTATGAAGCTCTCTCACTATACACAAGCACAACAATGTGACGGGTTCCTTACATAACAAGAAACTGTGGTGAGGAATAAACAGGGTTGCTTTAGTTAGAAAAATAAAATAAAATCACCATCACAGCCATTCACATGAACTCAACATTTGCAGGTACAGGATGTATGAGTTATGCCCACTGTCTGTGACCATAATACCCACACACATACACAGATTCAAATGAAAAAAGTGAATTTAGTAGGAAAACTTTTTTTTCTTACTTGTTATATCCTCCTTTGTTGACGGGCTTAACTGAATCAGTAAATACCTCATATTAAAAGGAGAGTTTTGTGTGTGAATCATCTGATCTGGTACTCACACTGGATGAAACAAATGCTTAGGATTGATTACTTTACCCAGGTTGAGCATTATGTTGTGTAGTAAAGTGAATATATACATTTAAAATAAAACATAAAACCCCTAAAATCTTTTTTTTTCCTTTTTTCTTTTTTAAATCAAGGGTGGGAAATAAACTACAAAAATATATACATACACATTATATATGCATATATGATGCATATATACACACATAATGCTATACATATATACTGTCTTTATATTTACATTTACATATTACACACTGACGGCCATTTTGCTTGTTTGTCTTTATCGCCCTCTACAAGAAAATTGGTCTAAGGGCGAAATTTTTTTCGTTTAGTTTTTTCCTCTTATTTTTATTTATTTTATTTTTTTAAATCGGACAACATTAGTGAAAGGTTCTTCTTTTTGTTGCTGTGTAATAGCTGGATGAAAAAAAATGTCACTTGGTAAGGTAGAAAGAGTTTCTCACAGGTGGGCTGGTTGCCAGCAGAGAGAAGAGAAGTGAGGGTGAGTTGAGACGATTTCAGCTGACACAGTGTACACCCCTTCAGGTTCAGCTCAGCAGATGAGTCGTGATACATTGGGTGGGGGAGGTGGGGGGTTGCGGGGAGGAAGTTGGCGGGCAGTGATTGAGTACAATTGGGAAGAGGTTTGTTTAGTTCCAGATCCGGAGGAAACTGTCCCAGGAGCCGGTAGCCACGGCCATGCCGTCATCTGTCACACCTAAGCAGCTAACTCTGTTGTCGTGGCCCGCTAGCACACCTGGACGTAACGAGAATAAACCCGTCAATGGTTGATTATAAAAACTCACAGCTGATGTGTAAGATCATTAATTAGGCAGCAAAGTGTTTGTAACATGAGCAGCTACACAGACAAGACTATCTGCAGGATCTTTACCCTCAATTGACAATAGGGAGGAAACTGGCTAAATATTTTAATTGTACACATTGACTTTCAATCCTTAAAAACAGATTTATTTATCCTGATAAGTTAGTTTTTATGTTACAAATAAGTTTAGGTGCAGTAAAATAAGAACACACTGTTTTAAAAAAATACAAACACTAAACAGACTAATCTGATCTCATCAATTACTTCACTGAATGTTACAGCTTTTGTTTTAGCCAGTGAATGATGGAATTTATAAATTACAGTAATTACACAAGCTAAATTATTCCTTAAACCAGGAGAGTCTCCTCACATCTGTTGTCAAATATTACAAAAACAGGCTCCAGTTGTCACTTACCTGCACGCTCGCCTTTCAGAGTGTCCCAGACGTTGCAGTTAAAGTCATCGTAGCCGGCCAGCAACAGACGGCCGCTCTTGGAGAAAGACACGGAGGTGATGCCACAGATGATATTGTCGTGGCTGTACATCATCAGCTCCTGATCAGCACGCAGGTCAAACAACCTGCAGGTGGCGTCATCTGAGCCTGTGCCAAAGGCATTCCCATTGGGGAAAAACTGCAGCAGAAAAAAATAAATAAAAAGAAGATTATCATAAAATTTTAAAATGATATTGTGTTTTTGAGGCACTGGTTTGGGACATCCGGGGAGAGAGAGATACTTTAAAAAGACACCTCCAGTCTGTCCCGGAGCCTTAAAGGACCATCAGGGCCAGATGACAGTATAGAGGGATTCAGACATGCTTTAAAAAGGAGCACTGTGACATGACTCATATTTCAATAAAAATAGAAATAATGCTTTTTGTATTTACAGCAACAATAGGAGCATCTTTGTTTGGAATAAATACAAGATGTTTTGGTAAGTTAGCTTGAGCAGCAATTGTTTCTATGAAAAACAAGCAAAGACAAAAAGTACATATCAATGAGCACTCAGTATGAAGCATGCTGTTAAACAGAACAAAAAAGCGGCACTGGTAAAATAACTACTTTTATGAATTAATTATTTTATAAGAAATCCTTCACACTCCTCCTTCCTGCAGAGAGTGTGTGTGTGTGTGTGTGTGTGTGTGTGTGTGTGTGTGTGTACTCACAGTGACAGCGTTGATGTCAGACACATGCCCAGTGAAAGATTGCCTGCACATGCCGTCACGAATGTCCCACAGCTTGGAGGTGGCATCACAAGCTCCTGACACAAAGGTCTTGAAGTCCGGACTTAAAGACAAACTCATCACATCACCTGTGTGGCCAGAGAAACTGGTGGCCTGCTGGCCTGTCTCTATGTCCCACAATGCACTGCAAGAGACAGTAGTGTTTAGTTAGGTGTAGGCACAGCTGGGAAGTACACAGCACAGGAAGGGTATATACACGACAAGAGACAACTGCTTTTACATGAACTGCCACATTTCAGTATTAACACAATTAGAATATGTTATGTAACATTAGCAGTAACATTAACTTATTAACATTTTCTGATCATGTACACTATCTGAATGCACCTCAATCGAATTATGACTCTGAATCTGGATAACCGTTTTTTTGCCTCAATCTACAGCTACTTTTTGCCTGCTCTGCCATATGCATCTGCTCTCACAGATTAAGTCTATTAAAATGATGTCTCAAAGCAGAAGGTTATGCTAAATCTGAACCAAGGGCATTCAGCAATATGAGAGGAAGACAGTGACAGGAGAGGAGAACAATTGGAGAGAAACTCTTGACATTTGAATGTAATGTAGACGAGCATCTTCATCTTCTCGTGGGAAACGAGAGTATCAATGGAATATTTCGATCATCGACACATGTAAACTTGGCTGTGCAGAGGAGAGCAGAGACTCGTTGCTCACCAGGTGGTGTCTCCAGAGCTGGTCAGTATCTGGTTGTCATCCAAGAAACGACAGCAGGACAAATAACCTGGAGATTTAAAAACAAACAAACAAACATTCAACATTCAAGGTTCAACATCAGATAAGGAGAGCTCTCCTGCTTTGTTAGTACCTCAGTTCTTTAACTACTCACACTGTGGCCTGACACCATGTTAGTAGTTTACTGCTGTGTAAATCCTTATTCACAATGTTGCCTTATGTAAGTTGTAACCATCAGTCAGGTTTTTTTCACTAGGTAGCTATACCCACATTCTTTCATTTGAAATAAAGATAAATTGAGGATTGGACCTACATTTTTTAAATATTATTTCTAGCAGGCATGTTCATCCAGCACTGTAGCTGCCAGTAAAAGGATGCAGTACTATGATGTGCAGGCTCTAGATTCACACTAGTGTAGTCATGACACAACTGAATTTTCTGAACATGAAACTAAGGAAAAGTCAAGTTTTACAAATAAATAAATAAATAAATAAATAAATACATTTATATAACCAGTCAAAAGTTTACAATACACCTTTTCATTAATGGGAAAATATTGACTGGTACTGTAAATAAGGAAACACAAATTGAACTGACTATTTTCCATATTTTTTTTTTTCCACACATGCAGGCTGAGACGACATCATCACTCATCAAGCAGATGTTTCCGGCAGGAGAAGAACTGTAAGTCAACTGGTGTGGTTATGGATGTGACATCCAATGAAAACCAACAGTGTTTGTTTAGTTTTCCACTGTCTGAATTGTTTACCTACCAAGCCAATTTATACCAGACATCTACAGTCTCAAACTACAGTTAGGAAGTACGTGTGTCACAGGTATTGGACAAATGTGCTGGAGAGCTGCCCTCCAGTCAGTATATGCTAAACATTTTACTGAAGTTAAATTTCACAGCAGTTATCTCAGGTGGGCTCTGCTTACATGGAGTGACACATTTACTTTTTTATTATTCTTTATTTGACATTACAGTGAGACTCAAAGTAGCCGCTCATTATAAATATTTTAAATAATAAGTACAGCCAAAGATGAGCCTTTATTTGCATTATTTTCTGGCTGGCTCTGTGCCTACCTGTGTGTCCGGGTAGCTCTCGGGTGACGCGCACGTTGCCCTCACGGGTCTTCAGGCTGTATATGGAGCAGATATTGTCCAGGCCTCCGCAGGCCACATAGTTCCCAGAGGGAGCGTAGGCACACGTCATCACCCAGGAAGAGCGCAGAGGGATGGCATGCATCTGGGGACGAGAAGAGTCCGATTTATTTTATTTTACTTTTTTAAATACAATAGAGGTATTAACATAAAGGTTTAAGGCTTTAAGGTTAGTGTGCATTCATTTGTTTAAATCCAAAGTGCAGACAGGTACAGTACAGTAAATTCCTCCTTATTTCTGGGTGGCACTGTTGTAAAAAACATCAATAACCAACATGGTACCATAATTACATCATGGCACAGATGATGCAAAAACAACAGAACAGCATGAGACAGTCTTTGTGTGTCGATAATATCTCTGATACAGTTCAGGTACAAAGTTCAGATTCTATAGTTCCTAATAAAAAAAAAAGACAGTTCATCTGCACCTTGTGTTGTTCCAGATAATTATTTCACTATTTTAAAGGTAATAACAAAAATCCTTCATGTGCTTTCTCAGCATTTGCCTTACAAAAAACCTGTGTGATATTCTCCAGAGTGTTTTTGACATTAAACAGATTTCCTTCCAGTGCCAATAACGATCTGAAAATACTTAAGTGGTCACTTTGGTAATTTTATTAGCCAGATTCATTTTATAATGCAAACCTCAGGGAAACTAGACACTGATGAACACAGGTGACAGACCTACTTACTGAAGACAAATGTGCAATATTGCTGTGTTTAAGTGGGCAGAGAGAAGCTGGTAACATATTGGAAGAAAACAAAAAGAGTTACAGTCTGTACTCTAATAGAGACATCTGGAAAGTTCTTATCCGGTCAATTTTGTGAAATCTAGAGAGCAGCACACTGCTGCAAATAAAAAACAAGGTGTTATTGACTTTATATAATGTACACATTGCTTAAAACTCTCAGCTGAATTTAAATCTAAAATCGCGCTTTCACATTTTACACATTCTGTCGCTGACTGTCATTATTCTCACCTTATTTGTCGTGTAACTGTCCCAGATGATTAGCTTGCCATCCTGCGAGGCACTGACAAGTAGCCTGGAAACCAATAAAGAACAGCAACATGAGACAAGGCTCACATATTGAAAAATTGGGTGAGCTACAGTACATGCACCAGGTTCATTTAAAGCAATGTGAGCCAGCCACCTTACATACTTCTATGCTACACTGTCTGAATGAGTACATTCAGCGTGAGCGCCCTATTCCTCTCTCCTTCCCTCTTTCTCCCTCTCTTGGTATTAAGTCTCCTCATCCTGGGAAGCCACTTTTAATGTCCCACACCATGTAATATTCATTACTCCAGTTATGTAAAAATCCCCACTGTAGGGTGGGTGGCGGAAGCTTGAGGAGTTGGGAAAGCACTAGAAAGAAGATGGGCAGCAGAAAGACACGAGTAAATCAAAACAGAAAAGAGGCAGAGAAACACAAAGGGGGGGACTGATTGAAGATTCTGTGTGATGCAGAAACAGCTGAAACCCCTCCTACACCCCTGACTGGGTGTTTCTGTGTGTCCAGGGACCGGAAGTGGTTTGATGGCGCTACACTACAATCAAGGGGAGAGCCACCATGCTCAAATGTCAGTGGCTGTATACAAAATAAACACTGGCCTCCTGCAGGGTCACTCAGAGGGTGCTAGGCACATTCACACCAATACACATGCACACAATAAAATAATCAGGATTGAACAGCTCGTACTTCATCACCTGCAGATGATTCAAGTATTCAGCGACATAATAAAAAAGACAAACTCAGGTTTTAGTGCTGAAAAAGAGAGAATGCTGAATCTGCTCAGGCGTAACAGAAATGTATGACCTGCATTTTCTTTGAATGTACAAACTTTCACCAGGAGGACTGAAAAACAGATCTACTTCTCTAACTTCATATCAACACATTCCAGTTCATTTCCAACTAATAAGGATCAGTGCACTGCATGCATACTACAGGGGGGAAAAACAGTCTCAACTGATCATTCCTGGTGCTCATAATTGCAGCAAACAGTTAAAAAAGCAGTTTGTAAGTTTTAATTTAGTGGCGACATGAGCGGCCAAAGTTGTCCAAACTGGATTCACTACAATTTGTTTTAAAACCATCATCACATTTGGAAAGCTGTCAAACTTTTAGATTTTACAAACTGCATCTTTAAGGGGATATTAAATAAGCTGTGGAGGCTGCTTGTCTCTGTGCCGAGCGAATTCTATTACTGCGATCAGTGAGGGTGTAAAACAGTGCTAGTAGTGGTGGAGGTGGCAGTAGTGACAGTCAGTTATGGTGGTATTAGTCATATTAGTAGTAGTAGCAGTGGTAAAAGGGGTAGAGGTACTAGTAGTAGTAGTGGTAGTAGTAGGAGTAATAGTATAGCCCCACACCTGGGACTGCCGTCACTGCCCCAGTGCATTGCATTGAGAGACAGATGGACAGAGAGAAAGATAAAGACACAAACATATTAAATACAGAGAAAGAAAAGCTTTTAAAACCAGCGATACCCGCTACTGTTAACTCCTTTCTACCCGTGACGGTGGTATGACTTAGCATTGGTTCTTTATATCAACAATAACGTAAGAATTTAAGCATTTGCATCAATTTTCCAAGACAGTGATTAAATTAACACCAGCCGGGGAATTTTATTGTTTAATTCCTGCACTCCAGCTGAAGGTGTGCTCATGTTTGGCTGGAATGAAAACCTGCAGACTATCAGCCCTCCATGGCACTTTATTGCTCATTCCTGGCATAGATCGACAGTTACAGCAGCAGTGTTAACAGTCGCCGTGCTGTCTCTGGCAGCCACAAACTCTAAAATCAGTCTGCTAGCGGCACCAGAATTTAACACGGGCACAGAAGGGAATGACCTTCAAAATGTATTAAATACTTACTAATACTATAAATTAGAAATGATTATAAGCAGCCTTTAGTGCTTTTTTCTATAACATTCTCTTCTGTAAGTCACTTTCTAGAAATTAGGGAGAAACATTCAATCTTATCTTAATGGTATGGTACAAACTGTCTGTTTATTTGTCAATTTACAGAAATGCCCCTAAAAATGAAAAAAAAAACAATCAGGCCAAAAAGGATTAAAAAAACAACCCCTCAGTGGGGGAAAAAAAGGTTAGGTTTCCTATTCTGCTTCCGAGTTATTATTTGTATTGTCTGTAGAATAACTACTGTACACTACCTGGAGTCACTCCCCCAGTGCATTGCATAGATCTTGGCCAGGTGGCCCCTGAGAGTGCGCCGCGTCCGCATCTGTATCCGGCCCACTGAGTCCAGACCAGCTGTGATCTGCCAAAACACAGGAAGAAGCGTCAGCTGTGACACTCGAAGCCCATTCACACGTATCACCACAAACACACACACACACACACCACTGGACACTAGCTGAGGCTGCAAAAACATGCTAACACAACTCAACAATGAACAGTGGAGCTTATATTGTTGTATATAATATCAGAGAAATATTTAAATGGATTCAGGGACAACATATGTTTGTAAATACTGACTAGCTGAAGGAAGACAGAGCAAGATAGTGTTTAGGGTTAGGGTTATTGTTTCTTTTTAACCAATTAAAACTTAGTTCTTAGGGTTCACAACAGACTGTATTATTCATTAATGGTTCGAAGCTTAATTTGAAGATTTTTTGTAGAGATGTTTTGGGTTGCCTCACACAGCTGTTTTGCCTTATGAACATCTGCAACGTCAATTTTGTATAAATCTATAAAAGTGTTTTACCTGGCTTAGGCCATTTGTAATGTACTTTGAACACACTCTTCTTGTGCAAAATACAACCATGTTGTCATGGAAATTTACAATACTGCACACTTAATTATTTCTCTGATATTTTGTAAGTAGACAAGAAGTATTTTACCTGTGACAGAGTGGAGTCACTGCAGGCTTTCCTGGCATCCTGCAATAAAACAAAAACCTTAATAATCACACTGACCAGCTACAAATTTAAACTACTGCATGCTTAAATGTAATGCATACAATCACTTCACACACATAATGTAATAAAAAGATAAACTTTAAAAGTAAAAATTAGTCTAAACATGTGCTGTGAGTTATTACCAGTCACAGAAATCACACAGCAGCAATTGACATTTATAGATCAATTCCCCAAATCCAATTTCTACAAGAGAGTCGAGGTGGCTGATTGACAAGTTACATGCCGAGTGCGTCACTGTCTCATCTGAAACTGTGTGAGTCACAGCTTACAGTGAGCAGACAGTGGCTCACATGTGATGCACACACACACACACACACACACAAACATAAACAAACATGTACACAAAAATGTTGCCGTACCCGGATCTGATTGCGTAGTTGCTCGGCTTCCTGCCGCAACTGTTCCAGCTCGCTCATTGTCCCTCAGTTGTGTTCAGGCCACACTCCGCTGCAAATACTGACTGGGCTGGGAAAACACACGTGCCGGCACGCGCACACAGACACACACACACGCACACACACACACACTCTCTCTCACACACACCAACACACTCACACGCTCGCACACACACACGCTTTACCAGCTGACACCTGCAAGACAGAGAGACAGGAATACTATGAGTTCAACAGGTAGATGGAGAGAGAAAGATGGGAAGTTGGGAACGCTTCCATCAAACAAACATAGGTATCGTGTTTGGGTTCAGACCAAAGAGGAGGGTACAGCAATGGGTGGGGACGGGTGGGGCTTGGCGGGGGCCTGGACTCTTCAGACAGGCTCTTCAAACACCCCCAGTCTGGTTCAAAAGGCCATCTGAGCCAGGCTCTGACCTTTCCTGACTCAATCAGCCTTTTGTGTTGTTGCATTGCGCTATTTGCTCGGCCCGCCCCAAATAGCTCAGAACGTGTGTGTGTGTGTGTGTGTGTGTGTGTGTGTGTGTGTGTGCGTGCGTTGTGGGCAGCTTCTGATGGTTTATTAGACAATATGTCCAAGTGAGAAAGAGAACATATGTGCATATATTTATCAGTACGTCTGTCTGTGTGTCTGTGTGTCTGTGTGTGTGTGTAAGCTGCCACTTCCTTTACCTTGGGGAGCCTGAATGTGGGTCACAAACCACTTAGACACTCCTCAGAAATGTTTGGACCATGCCAACCCTCCCACCCCCAATCCCCTACCTCCCCAACCCCCCTTCATTTTCCATGCTGTTTTACAGTGCTGTCCAGAGGTCTAACCCTCTGAGATTAAATTTTCAGTTCCATTTTCTATAATTCAACAATTAGACTGAGTCCAGCCCTTCCTCTCCACAGGAAATCATGTTAAAGTGGAGGATGTTTGTGCTTTTTGTGATTTTAGCAGAAGCTTTAAAACCACTGCTAGTCGTACATGTGGCCCGGTTAATTTCTCACCACAAAACAACAATAAAACAATATTTTACACACCTAAGACAATGACTGGACATACATGCTGCTCACATTTATCTGGATAGAAAGCTGTTCTTTCAGATTCCCAGTTCAACTGGTTTTGGCCATTGTGGCTCTGCTTCTCTGACACAAGATGCCTTGGACTGCTCATCATGGACTCTTGTCGAAGCCAAGGAGGTCTTTGACAGTAATGAGGCATCAGGGACAGCGAGCGTTTCAATGCTTTCAGCTGCCCAGGAGTGACGTTACTCTCTCCTCCGGCTGACGCAACCCCACTGAAGAGAGGCTCTGAGCGTCAGCTCGCCTGTGATGTAGTAGTGCTCAATGACTGCCATGGATCCATTATACTGTACGCCTCTGAAATCTGCCATGTCACACAGGGTGCCGTGTTGACTACCAAAATACCCAGTATGCCTTTCTACACTCATCAGAATATTTTCAATCAATATTTTCAGGCATGTGTCATGAATTTCAACAGAGCACCCAAGAGAGATGAGGTGGGAAATAACGCAGGTATGATGATTGATCACGCTGAAAAACATGTGTTCACGTGCTTTCCTATTGTTATCTGGTAATCACTGACATCTGTGATTTTAGGCATGCTGGTGCACGGATCTGTGTGAGTAGTTTCTCACATGTGGATACTAAATATTAGTCACGAATTTAGAAACTGAAACAGGCCGCTCATAACTATATAACCACATATTAACAACAGCAAAAGTGATTGAAATGGTACCTCCAACAGGACTAGATAACATTTTTCTTTAACAGTTTATACTCAGTGAGCAGTGGGTGTATGTCATTGTGTCTTTGTGTCATTTCTCCAGTTCTGTCACTTGAATCATGCAGCCAGCCAGACGGGCGAACGCAGGCCCAGAGCATGGCACAGGATCAGGGGCGACAAAGGCGGAGCTGTGTGTTGGAGCTGCCCATTGTTTAGTATGTGGCTGCCAGCTAGAGTAGATAGTGCTGCTTGGCACCGCCACTGTCGGGTCCCTGAAGGGTCTGGCTCGGCCAGGAGACGCCACAATTGCTACTGCTCTGCCGTTCTGACACTGACCGACCAACCGACCATCCACCCGTCCAACCCGTTCAGCCCAGAAGTGAAACACTGGGTCTGTACTGGGAGCAGTGGGTCAGATGCATGAAACGCTTTGAGACCCTTCATCACATTCAGAAAGCTCTGCATAAACTTGAGACTCTTCTATAAATCTTCCTAATCAATTAGCCAGAAATGGACATAGATGAGTCCTCCGTCATCCCTCTGTGTATTAATATGTCTATCTATTCCACCGGCGTACACCTGGTGAATGAGAATAATGGTGAAGAAGAAGCACAATTCACCAATAAAAACACTAGAGCAGCTCTTACACACAGCTCTGCATTTCTATTACGCCAAAATTGTCTTTAATCTAATAATCCACCGCAAACACACACAAAATCAGCAGTGATATCTCAATCATCATCATCATCATCATACTTAAGAAATGTCATGATTTAATTTAAGCAGAATTAAAACACCCTACAAAAGGGATTCAATGTACAGGATCAAATGAAAAGAATCAACACAATTAAATCAGAGCTGCAATGATTGGTTGATTCATCAATTAAGTCAATCAAAAAAAAAAATATCATCATTTTGAGTCATTTGTTCCATTTTTTCTTTATAAAAAGGAGAGGCTGTTTTTTTTCTATTTTAAATATTAGTAAACTGAATATCTTTGAGTTTCAGCCTTTAGGCTCAACTAAACAAGAGATCTGAATATTTCTACTTTTGGGCTCTGACTGATTGGGATGGACATGTGTCACTGTGTCATAAACCAGACAAGTATTGTATTAATTGAGAAGATAGTTGACAGATTAATTAGTAATGAAAGTAATCATTAGTTTTAGCCCTACATGAAACAGAAAATATAACAAATTCACATCAGTCACATCATATTAATGCACACAGTCTGAAGTATGAATGAACCGCACACTTTTTCAAGCTCAATTTGAAACCAAATTAACTACGACTGTAAAACACATTCTGTTCATCAGTGGTAACACACTGCTAGGCAAACTTTCACTTTCATTTACTCCTCATAAAAAAGAGCGAGCCGGAGACACACACAGAGAACTCCTTATTCTTTATCTTATCCAAAGGTCATGCACCATGGTCTTCGGTTCCCATAATGCAGCTTGGTCAGAAAACATTTGTTACATGGGACACGCAGCGTTTGTTCTTGCTGACTCAGTGATCATTCATGGTCAGCCACAGGATGGTAGCTGCTCCGAGGGAACTTGTGAGGTCTCTGAGTTTCAATTTGTCAAAACTAGTGAGAATTCATGTCAAATCAAACATGAATGAATCATGACGCTCGTCAACATATTTTGTGTCTAACGTCGTTAGTGAGACCTCCTGCTCCATCTGGGTCACACACAGGCAGCAGAAAGTCATTCACGTTTGCCTTTGTCTGGTAGAAACACTGGTTAAGGGAGCAGCAGGAGGTGCAGGCGGTGCAGCTGCACCCAGACCAGCAGGGCTGACGAAGCCACAGGGGCCCATCAACATGAAATGTTCAGGAAGTTAAGGAATTATGAACAGCCAGGTCTCATTCTTGCACTGAGGCATAATGTGAATACTGGTTTTATGTAGATTTACAGTCAAATTTAGAAAATGTATTATGAAAATTACATTCCATAGGTTGAAAACAAATATTTAATTTACAACGGATAATTACAAGATTTAAATGTTTAAATTTCAAACAACTTCTGTTGTGATTTGGCACTAAAAACTAAAATGACACTGATGTTTTAAATCTTTAAAATTTGCACTATATGTATACATTTTGCTCTCTCACAATACATTTTACGGATTGACTGATTTTACAGATTCAGACCTTCTTTACTGTCAAATACTACAATGTGTTGAATTTGTGATAAATGCACTGTCTAAAAGCTTAACCACCACTGTTGCGTTCTTCTCTCTTTTTCTTGACTCAATATGAGCATCTATACAATATCTCATCAACTGTGTACATTTTAAATTCATGATAACCTCTGTATGATGACATAGATGCTCAGTTATTCATCAAATGACTCAGTTTATTGTGTTAAAAAAAGGTTAACACCCTACACCTCATCTTAAGCTGTCTAGGAGCCAATTTCAGAAGGCTGTCTGTCCTGAATAATAAAATAAGCAGGAAAGGTTTGGTGTGTGAAAGTGAAATCTGGAGGCACATCAGGTGTAAACTTGTTCAGGTAGACTATTTCAAACATCTGCAGAATGGAGGAAATACCTGGTGAGTTTCCAGTAAGGCTCGTCTTCCTTCTACACCGCTGATGCACGTTTATATCGTAACCTTTATGAGTATGAGTTATTATGACAAACTGTTGGGAGAATATCTCGTGTGACAATCAAAAAAAAAAAACCCACGGAGGGGTTTTTGTTGGTTCCCTCTGGACAGGAACACATTGAATGACTGTGTGCCGACAGTTTGACCTACTTTGATCGCAGGTTTCACCCCACCTACACTGGACATAATGCAGTCGTAAATAATTCATCATGAAATCTACAACCACAGTTTCAGTTTGGGCTTTTTAAGACACGGTTGAGTCTGAACTGGAGCCAGTAAGCATACAGATGTAGTTTAGGAAGTCATAGGTTCTTTGACAGTCACCACAGGTTAGTTTCTCTGAGGTGTGGCACAAGCTCGGTAACATACAGCTAAACAATGACAAGTCCAGAAATGTAGAGTAGCGAGATGCAGGGCTGACTGATGTGGCTGAGCCAACCACTGACGCTACAATTTTTAACAGTATGTAGTATTTAATAAATAACATCAAATATTAAATTTAATATCCAGTTCAATAAGTCCTGTTGACCAGTTTTGTTCACAACAAATGCAAAACCAAAACTACATTTCATTTTGCTTGCAAATTACAATTTGTTCTGAATAATTTATTCAGAGACTTTGCGATACAATAAGATGATAGGATCATATTATCATGATGACTGAAAATTGTATGATACTAATAATGATATATTGAATATATTATGGGGGGGTGGGCCTCCTTATTAAGATTGTATATTTTAAATGTTGTCTTTTCTTAGCTTTTGGGCTGCAAATAATTATTTTTAATATTGATTAATCTGTCAACTGTTTGAAATGAATGGGCTAATTATGTTGTCTATAAATGGTCTAAAAAATAAGAAAAGTGTCATTCGTCAAATTGTTGGTCTGGTCTGATCTGATAAAACCCAAATATATTCACTTTACAGTGATGTAAACAGACAGAAGCAGTAAATCCTCGCAATTAGAGAGTGGTTTTGCATCACAGGCTCATGACTGACTTACACAATTAATAATTAGTCATTTTCTCTTGATTCACAAATCAACGAACAACAAACGGTTCCAGCTGCAATAATGAAGACTTCATGCAGTATAGTACTGGTCACCAGATTGTGAAAGTTGATGACAAGCCTTCAACTAATGATTATTTCCATCACTGATTATTCTATTTATTATTTTCTGGATTAGTCGATTAGTCAACGATGGTGAGAATTATCAATCACGGTCTCTCAAAGTCTTGCTTTATTCACAACCCAAAGAATCTAAGATTATTATCATGGCAGACTAAAAAAACTCATATTTGAAATGGTGGAGTCAGCGAATTTTTATTTTTTGTTTAAAAAAAAAAAAAAAGACTCAAAATGATTAATCAATTGTCAAAACAGTTGTTCAATTTAATGGCTGGAAACGAATCAATCAATCGACTTATTGTTGCAGCTCTAGTGAAAACTTTATAAACTCATTTGAATATAAATGTATTTCATCTGCTTGGCCACCATATTGTGATTATGACATATAAGCACCAAACCATCCACTTTTAATTATTAATAAAACCCTCAGGTATACATTATATTATATTATATTATATATGTATTTATTTATGTTTTTTTTTAAAGCAGACTGACACCTAACATGTTTAACTTTTACAAACTGCAGCAACATCCACCTACTGACTGTCAACAACAAGCCACGACAGGAAACCTCCAGCTGCATCATCTGGAGACACAGACACCCTGCACAACTGTAAAATTAAAATGTATTACCATCTTCATTAATTCATATGAGTCGAGACATGTTTCTGATACACAAGCTAGCAACAAATTGCATGAGCAGCCCGTCACGAGGCGGACTGTGATGTATATTTAATAGAAATGAAAAAAGCTGCTGCTGCTGCTTCTCACGGCGTCGTGCAACCACAAATGAGAAAACTGGTGTTTGTAACGGGCACAAATGGATGTGTGCCCGTCAGTGAAAGGGGTTTGGCCCCTGAGAGTCATTTGACAGCCTGTAAAAAGGCCGCGTTTGGACAGCAGTGAATTTCCAGCAGAGGAAATCTTCGCTTAGAGGGAGAAAAAAACAGTATAGAGACACAAGAGCTGGAGAACAGTTATGTCAAGAGCTTCAATGATGCTCAGATCACCGTGGATATTTCAAGCTCATGGGCCTTTTTTTCTTTCTTTTTTCCTTCTTTTGCACTTCACTCTTACTATAAAAGAAATGAAAACCCGCCGTGGGCAAAGCAGGAAATAGCCCAAAAGGCACCAAAATATTAAGACTGACAACACGTCCTTCCTTACCTGAAACTGCCTCTGTCCGTCCGTCCAAATCCGTGTCACACTGCTCCGTTTTCACGCCACAACCATGGTCCTTGCTGTGACAGAAAGCGCAAGGGAGAGCCGTGTTAATTTTAAGGCAATTAAATCGGTTTAAAAGGGCCAGAAAGCGAGCGCAAACACGGGTCGGATTTGACTAAAATTTTCACCAAGCAAGCTAATCACCACACCCATGAAAGTGGGAACATGGCAACAGCCTACGCTGAGGGGTGCGCCATGCTAAATACAGTCATAGTTTTCATTTTCTAACAAGTGTAACACGTTATAAATTAGACAGACCTCACTAAATATCGTTATAAGTAAGTCAGCACTTAATTAACTCAGTCATAATATTTTCTTCGCCTTAGGAAATATATTTGTAATTGGTTGTATCACCCCCAGACAGAATGGTACAGCCCGTCAGCCCCCTCAACAAAAAGGAACCGAATGGGATACAGGAAACAAATATTAAACCTATGAAGACTGCAACAGTACTAACTCAAATGCACTTCACCTCAGGTTTGCAAAGCCAGTCTGTGATTTGTGACACATGACATATTTACCGAAAAAAAATGGAGAGTCTTGAAACTACAGTATCAACTGGTGCTTATAGCCAGAGGTGAGGAAAGTATAGTATTTGTTTACTCTATGAATCTGTTACTAATTGTGACTTTGCTTTATCACCTGTCAGCATGTTTTATTTGTAGGTTTATTTTGCACACAGAAAACAACTATATATGTGTTTAAGAGTTGTTTTATATATATATATATGAAATGATTGTATGGCAGTTATTCAAAGATTGAACTACACAATAAAATATTAAGAAACTGTGATGAGCAAAACATATTTATCAAACAATTAGTTTAATTGTCCTTCACAACAAAATACCAGCAACAGTTTTGATCATTTACCAAACAAAAATGTAAAAAATTATTTGGTTCCCACTTCTCAAATATGACCTCCCAACCCCTGTGCTCTTTTCAATTTTGATCAGTATTTTTCACTGTCTGTGATTTTTATAAACAAAACAATTGACAGTTTAATCATTAAAAAAATATTCATCATTTGTAGTTGAAATGTTATTTCTAGTACTGCTTTATCATGAACCAACCATTGGAGCTGTTTTGCTCAACTGTAAATATTTTCAGATATCCTGTGATAGTCGTCTGTGGGCGTTAAACTATTGGTTGGATAAAACAATACCTGTCAAGACGTCACCTTGGGCTCTTTGATCTCTTATTTGCACAATTAATGGAGAAAAAAATCAGCAAATTAATCAATAAAGATAATACTTTGTTAGATTCAGACCTAATATGATTATAACAGATAATCTTATTTTACGTATTGACATGCAAGACAACAAAATTTACAACATATTTTTTTCTCTTCTGATACACTATTTAAGCTTGTTTACTGCTAATAAAAAATAATATATATATATATCCAAAATGAAGACTTAAAGCTGTAAGGCTTGGATTGTGCCAGCAGACAGCTGCCACAGTTGGCTGCAGTGGGCTCATTGAAAAGGATCTCTCTCCATTAGGACAGGATGAATTTTTAATGGGGCCAATGAAAGGGAGCAGTGGGATAGGCTTTTCCACATCTCTGCACGAGCCATAATCAATGGAGGGAAGATGAAAGTTGCCCAGCCCTTGGTTTCCTTTTGGAGTAGCATGGGGTCAGATTAAGTCTAATTGAATGCACACACAGCAGTAGTTTGGGTGTGTCAGACCAATTTCCCCCCAAACACATGATGAGGATTATGATTAGCATGATAGCAGAGAAACATGTTGTGGTTGGTTTGTCATTAGTGCAGCTGGGACCACTTCTTTTACAATGATGTTAGTGCAGCCTTGAAATAGGCAATTATTCAATTATAAAAGATTATTAAATACAACAGTGTACACTGTATATTTTGATGGACAGTTTTCCTTTAAATGAGAAACAGTCTTATTTGACTATACTATAGTTTCAATATGCTGAATATCCTCACATATAATTTAAAGAAGTTGGGTGATGCATACTAAATCATAAACACAAATCTGGTCTCATATTGGAGGCAAAAACCCCTTCAATTAACATAATAATCAGGATATCTGAATGGCTTTACCAATATTACTAAATGTTTAGCATGATGTATGAACAATGACACACTAAAACAAGACACAGCTAAAACCCATGCTGATGTAATTATGGGGCAGCCACAGCTTTCTCTCAGGTCATGTGTGACTTTGCTCAACAAATGTATGATTACACAAGGTAGATATAAATCATGCAACTGCAGCACCACTATAATTCAAATATGGTCATGCACCAGCTTTGCATAAAAACAGTAGCATAAGTAAAAATGAAAAAAATACATATTACATAAGAAGTCAACTCTTTTGCTTCATGCCTTTTGTGAGCAAAAAGACAAAATTCATTAGCCAGCTGAGAATCAGAGTCAGGGTCTCCAAAAGCACATCCTTGGCCAATCAGGTCCCTTGGCCCATTGCTTGGCAACTAAAAGGAGAGGGAGGGAGCAAATTGACACTATAAAAATAGCACATCAATAGCCTGGTGTCTGAAAAAAAAGGAAAGACACACATGTTGGTGAGGCTATTAATAGCCTCCAGGAGCCTGGAACAGGTATCGTGTACAGTATCTAAACTGTATTGTTGCACACATATGAGACATTTTGCATCAATGCAAATCCAGCATGGGCACTGCACAGCAACCGATGTCAGTGTACAGTAACAGTAAATCAGCTGGTTGAAGTAATTTGAATATGAGGGTGGTTTGCGAGAAATGACAAGAGCTTACCTCATAATATCCCTTTCTTTACTGGGTAATAATTGTCCCAAAACTAACAACAGGTTGGCCTTTGTGCGAAGTAATTTCCTTCCTCCTACTGTATGCCATCTGATGCTTTGCGTAGATGCAAAATTACCCTGGCGTCTGGTGCAATAATAAATTAGAATGTACTACAATAATCAATAATATGCATGGACAAGTTTGCATGTTTAGAGATAATTTATGGCTTAATGGCTTATATGAGTAACTTGGATGATATTTGATCTCCTCATACTATCTCATAATTACATCCTCATTTTGTTCAGAGTTATCACAACGAGCTGCATGCTGTATTTAGTCTTTACATATTATCTGATCACTACAATGTCACATTGTTAAAGGGGGTGTATTTTTTGTGTAATGTAGGTGTGGTGCAAAACATGGTCAAAAATAGATCTATCATGTCCAATTCAGTTTCACAGGACTGCTCAAAAATCAGCCCGATACGTGGGGAATCAAGTGGAGATAATGGGACGTCAATCTGAAGCAGCTTCTCTATGCCTATTTTTATCCATACGTTCCCCCCTTTTTTCTATTTTTTTTTTCTTTTTTTGCCCACATGTGGCGACACACCCCGACGACCTCCATGTACTACTTCCACTGTATCAAAGGCAATTAAAAGGTGTAGCAACAGTAGAACCGTAAAAGGCTTTATCAGGGCCGTCTTATCCACCAGACATCTCCCGGGGAGGCTGGCCGTTGCCAGGGTAACCCTCACAAATGGCAACTGACGTCAAGAAGGTAGGAGAAATACCAGGGAGAGCCAGAGCTGCTATGCATAATGGATTATTGAAAAAAGGGCCCTCTTGAAGAGTGCAAAGTGACTTAAAATATGCGTGCCTTGCTGGTCTCGCCACCACTTCTCCCTCATTCGCTCTGTGTGATGAGGAAAATAGATGTTGACGGTTTCAGGGTTTTACTTACTGACTGGCACACTTGGGTTTGACTCGCCCAATGGAAATAAACCATCTTGAGTCAAACATTGCTCATGAAATATCTCTTCATAGATCACACAATAGTATTTTTCCCAGATTAGAAAATGTTGCATTATTTTATAAGCAAATGTGGTTATGATGTGAACACATCTCAAATATTCTGCCACAAAGTCTCCAAAAAGCAAAATCTTTCACTGCAGCATTGAAATTGAAATGTGGTGCTATACCTCCACAGCATCTTATCCAATTCAAACCAAAGATAAAAAAAGATCTGGCAATGCACCTATCACCATTCCCACTCCATCCCTTGTTGGCCATGTAACAAGGATCCACAACGTCATTCGTGCATAGGTCCTCAGATGTGATCACTTCAGATCGTGTTTAAGTCCAGCGTGTAACTACCAGCAGTTTCTGTCCCCCTGTCCGCTTCTTGTCTAATCTCAGTGCTATTGTTGGCCCATGAGAGACTGTCACAGCAGCAGCTTGCTGAAGTGCCCTCATCGTTTCTGTGATAATGCCTCTCATGTTGTGTTGGAGTCACACTATCGACAAGCAGGACACCGATTGTGGAGTCAGGGTTTGCTGATGGCAAAGGCCATGTATTGTTGCTACCCAAATTGAAATGCTGTCCATTTTGTATTAGAGGGCGGTCATATTGACAAAATCATAATAATTATCACAGCAATACCTAAAGCGTAAAGTAATTCCTGTTTGTCTCCTTTTTCCAGATAGAATAAAATTATATAGAACTATATCGTCCACCAATTTCTTAAACGTTTTTTTGTAAATTAGGGGTCTTTAGTAAATTAGGGGTCTGAATGTTTGAATTTTTAGGCCTACTTTCATAAATAAGAATTTATTTGTCAATGACATGCATTTAAAAACTGAATGATACATATAGAACAGAAATTATATATTTATAAAGTGAGAGCAGTATCATTGAAGACAATGCTGTGACACACTGCAACATCAAAAGAGTTTGCTGTTGAAATGATCTGTATTACAGGTTGACCTCTCAACATATGCATTGTTACAATAACTAAAATGTCAATGAAAAAGGTAAATTAAGTGCAGTATAAGTAGGCCTGAAGCTGAGCCTTTTATTTCAGGGAGAAGCTGCAGAGGAAATGTGCAAAGAGAAGAAGTGAGAGTTGTTTTACTTCAGGGGAATCCCAGACGCTGCAACAAGCAACATAAAGCATGAACTAACATGCTTTCCCAAGAAGTGAATCATAAAAGTCATGTATGGGGGGAAAATTAAAGGAAGTGAGGAACAACCCTGATGTGCTAATGCCACCTTTTCCAAACACCTCCTGTCACAGCTGCTACACTATGATACCAGATGATCATTAATTTATTAACGTGAACTCACAATTAGTTTGACTTGACATTTTGGTGCACCTCCAAGTTGCCTGAAAACCAAACACAACACTTGATGCCTGTCTTAAGAGATCAGTCAAGCTCCCAATCAAAATACCACAGTCAACTGTTGGCTTTCATGACAGTTTTGGTTCCACACCCATCTCCGTTTTAATACAAATTATGCCTCTGATGCAGCTTTCAGGGCAGGAAACACAATTATTCTACTCCTTTGTATAAGAAATGCTTTCCTTAGTGTAGAAATGTGCTTCTTCTTGACATTTTTACTAAAAGAAAGACTTAGCTTGAAAATATATGCACCATGGCAGGGATTGTAGTGATGAATGAATCTAGATGAAAGACCGGACTACATGTACTCCTAAAACTACACATTTAGAAAAAATAAAATAAAATTCAAGCTTTCATACCTTTTTCCAGCGTAGATGAGTAGCAGAGGAAGCGGGCGTTTTCTGTGTACGTCCTGAACAGCATGGATTATGAGCCGAACGGAGAGCTGTGGTTTCAGTTCTTCCTTTCAGCTGAGTGTAGATGCTGCTAGGAGGAGCAGTAAATGGAGAGAGAGAGAGAGAGAGAGAGAGACTGAGCTGGAGTATGAGGTGCAGAGCTGCTGAGTGGGAGGGTGAGCATATGGGGGCATGGAGGATAGGAGATGGAGTAGTATTTCTGTTAAAGGGACAGAGTTTATTTTTTCAATAATATAGTGATATAAATTACAGGAAAGGTTAGAGATATTCTCTGTTATTTATGACAGACATGTTGTAACACTCAGTTCGAAAAGGGTGGCTGCATGGTGAGGCAATTACTGTTATAGTCATTCTAAAGTACATAGTTATCTTAAACTGAATGTAAATGGTGCCATAGTTTACTAGACAAATTTCAGATATTAAAATTGCCCTGTGTTGTATGCTTGAGTTTCACCGTGCAGAATGATCTATATACAGAGATACCAACACTAGAAGGCTGGTTTCACATTCAGTGTGCTCTCTGTGCTCACTCAAAGTCTGAGTCTAAGGCGTGGACCTACAAGCCTGATTTGTGACATCACAATTTGGAGTCAATCCTGGTCCATTATTCAGTTTACAGAAAGTTTGATGTGGAAACTTGAAACCTCCAGTGCTCAAAAACTGAGAACAAGCGTAAGTGAATTAAGAAACATCTTGTATCCAGCAGTTCAAATTTTGAAATTAAAATGGTTTGCATGTTCATAGATTTTAGAAGGATTTTACTGAAATAATTGAACTTTTGTGTGGAAAACCCATACTACACTCACATTATTATTGAAAGTAGAGTATTTTATATACACCTAAACCTGCCCAGCTGATTTTCAGATGTTGGAAAGAAAGTCAAACTCTGACACTGAAAATGTGGAGGGAACAAATAACGGAAACTTTTGCATGTGAAAAGATGCTGGGAAGACTAAACTGGAAAAGTAATCTGGTGGGGACAGCTTTGGTGGGTATATGTCCAAGAATCTGATGATTTGGTACAGTACATCTGTAATTGTTGCTACGTACTAATGCCCACCATATCATTGTAACCAATTACTGCCTGTCTTATATCAGAGTCTGTTCAGTTGCCTGTTTGTTTTCTATAAAATTCAATAAACAAATCTTAATTATTAAAAAAATTCTCTGGGGGGCATCTTTAAAATACAAGTGGACACTGCTATGGTTGTAGGAATAGTTTGTTTGACAATTTTATGATACTGAAGAAGACTCATAGATTCAAGATGTAGAGGAGCTGGGGTCAATCCCAGCATTCACTGAATGGAAGTGAAAAGGATATTTTAAAGTAGTACTAAGTCCCGCTGACACTAAAGCCTCATACACTCATGGAAAGTATCCATCTATAGGAGAATAAGTGTAAATAATAAAACTAATGATGGCTGAATTCTATTTAGCTGCTTCTTTAGTGTCAGAGTCCAGACATTGTTTGTGTTGGCTCACTGTCATGACTTCATGGGACACCTGAATACAACGCTGTGGGAAAAACTACCAAAATCCATTAGCTGAAATACAAGAAGTCCATTTTAGGTGTATAACACATCTAAGTGTCCAATAAAACAACACATACAGGATACCAGAAGATCTTCGTTATTAAGATATCAGTAATGTCTTTCCATGAATATGAATTCCCAATTTCTAGTGACACTTTCAAACCTGAAAAACAAGTCTTCACTAGAAATATAAGGGTTTATGTTACACCCAAGAGTCCTTGAAACACAATATGACATTCATTTATATAAACAAATATGAATTTATATAGACATCAGTTTAAGGACAACTATCTGTGCTGTATCTGTTTTCTTAATGTGTGGCTTTTGATATTTGAATGATGTATGAGATCATAATAGCTGCAGCAGTCATGACTAAACAAAATTTCAGAAAAAAGGAGACAAATTCCACGTGTCTACAAGAAGCCTTTTATTTATTGTCGGTTTTATTGTCTGAGAATCACATCTGGACTCCTTCTTGACACAAGCTTTATGGGGACAGAACAATATATTAATGCTGTAATACAGATGCAAACAGTCTGTTTTGTTAGCTACCCTCTATTAAGCTTTGTTAGTGTTTTGTAATCTTGATACAGTATGTCTAAGCAGTGTGTAATGAAATGCTTTTTGCACCACAATTACACTATTACATAATACTGTATATTGTATACTAACCATCTTTCTGTTAATATAAATCAATGTCCTACAGTAAGAATGCACAATCTTGTCTTTTACATGTTAGTAAGGGCCACTCCAGTTATTCTTCCACAATAGAAAAGATTTTTTTTTTTTTAAACACAGTACAAAGTACTTGGTACAGTCATCTAGCACTAACTTGCTTTATAAGTGCTTCAAGAAAAGTGCACACCAACATCTGGAAAAACTGTATTTGACCTTTAACACAAAACTATTTTCAAACTGTAATTTAAATTCCAGGATTCACATCTAAAGTCTCAACCACAGACGAATGAGACAGATCCAAAATGATTCTGAATCTTTTAATCTGAAAAACTGACCTTTCTGAATACAAAACTGCAAAACGACAAAAGTCTTGCATTTATTGGACAACACTATGCCAATAAAAAACATTGTGTTGTTTTGGGCTTATTAACACTTAAATTAATAAACCCCTAGCAGTTTCACTCAAACTTGATTCCCTGGGCCAGAGGAAGATCCTTGCTGTAGTTTATTGTGCAGGTTGAACGCCTCATGTACTGCTTCCAAGAGTCACTGCCGGACTCTCTTCCCCCGCCTGTGTGCTTCTCTCCACCAAAGGCTCCTCCGATCTCAGCTCCACTGGTAGGAATGTTGACATTCACAATGCCGCAGTCGGATCCTTTTGGCCCCAGCCAGCGGAAGACCCGGCCCATATCTTTGGTGAAGATGCTGCTGGATAGGCCCTGCTGGACCTCGTTGTTCCAGGCAAATGCCTCCTCTTCTGTCTTGAACTTGAGGACGTAGAGGATGGGCACAAAGGTTTCGGTATGGACAATGGGAGCGTCATGAGCCAGCCCTGTGATGATGGTGGGCTCTACGTAGTTTCCGGGTCGGTCCATCACTTTCCCTCCACAGACCAAAGTGCCACCCTGCTGCTTGGCTTGCTCAATAGCTGCAAGATACTGGTCCACAGCTTGTTTGGTGTGCAGGGGTCCATACATGGTGCTGGGATCCCAAGGGTCCCCAATGCGGACTTGCTTATAGGCCTTGGTGATCCTCTCAACCACTGTGTCGTGAACGCTCTCGTGCAGCATCAGCCTCCTGGTGGTGGTGCAGCGCTGCCCAGCAGTGCCCACAGATGCAAAGACAGCAGACGGGACGACAAGATTCAGGTCAGCGTCCTCAAAAACGATGATTGCATTGTTTCCACCAAGTTCCAGAAGTTTGCGACCGAACCTTTCTTGCACCATCATCGCCACCATTTTGCCAACGTGGGTGCTGCCGGTGAACGACACCAGATCCACACGCTCGTCCTTCGACATGGCCGTGCCAATATCAGCACCTCCGCAGGTCATAGAGCAGATAGCTCCGGGTAGGTTGTTCTGCTCCAGCACTTCAGCCACAATCTTGGAGACAGCAACACTTGTGAGAGGTGTGGTTGGGGCACCTTTCCAGAGGCAGACATTGCCACAGGTTAGAGCGATGGCATTGTTCCAGCCGTAGACTGCCACGGGGAAGTTGAAGGCAGTGATGATGCCGACAAGACCAACTGGGTTCCACTGTTCGATCAGGGCATGGCCTGGTCTTTCTGAAGGCAGGATGGGACCACCAATCATTCTTGACAGACCAACAGCGTAATCGCAAACATCAACATATTCCTGCACTTCTCCCACTCCCTCAACATAGATCTTGCCCATTTCTAGAGCTACCAAGCTCCCAAGAACTTTAATCTTCTTTCTTAGCGCATCTCCTATCTGCCTCACAATCTCCCCTCTTTTCGGAGCTGGAATATCTGCCCAAATCTTCCAAGCCTCCCTTGTCTTCTGAACTGTTTCTTCATACTCCGCCATAGTGGCCTGGGTCACTCTGGCAATCGGCTCATTGTTGGCGGGGCAGTATGATGTAATAACCTCTCCACTGCCTCCCCAGCTCCCGTTGTAAACCCCAGGGTTGTCCTCAGACAGTCCCAGCTCTTTCAGCCAGGAGTATTTGGGCTGGTTGATGAGGAGTCCTGACATGGCTGCCGACTGTTGGCGTTGGACAGATGCAAATTTATTTCTCAAGACGAGCCTGCTGTGCCGTGCAACAGTCAAGGTCAGGCAGCGCTGCATGGGTGCTGTAAGCAGAGTTAAAAATTAATTTTACAAGTTTAAAAAAGGGTTTGAAAAACATTGCTCAATGATTGCTGACAGAACATTTTCACCACAAAGTCCAGATGAGATTGAAGATTATTATAATTATCGGTTCATCTGTTCATTATTTTTCAATTAATCAATTAACATATCATTTTTTAAATTGTAAATAGTGAATATGACTATCACAATATCTAGCCCCAAAAGACACATCTAAAAAAAGATAGAAGACAAAACAAATCCTCACATGTGAGCGGCAGTGACGTTTGTCCTTGATAAATGATCTAGCCTAAATAATGAGCCAAATGTCAAAACAGTTGTTAACTCCTTTTCTGTCTTATTGTTTTAGTCCTGTCAAGTGCTCTTCCAAAGGTCAAGACTGAATTTTCAGTGTCAAAATGAATAAATAACTTAAAAGGGTTGTGTCAGCTGTGTTACAATCCATGTGGGACAGAGTGCTGCACATGTGCTACAAGACATGAGAGGCAAAAGGTGTTGACAAGAGGGTTAGGGTTAAGAGTTTCTTTGGGTTTCAGGCTGTTGAGCTCTGGTGGGGAAAAAACACTTTTCTCTATTCCCTAATTTCTGACATTTACCAGAACGATTGTGAAAATGCAGATTGATCAACAATGAAAGTCATCGTTAGCTGCAGCTGTAGCTGTAGCTGTAACGGCTGGGTTACAGTCCACTACTTGATGCAGTGGGGAATAAGAACAGCACATGTGCAGAATATTTCAAAGGTTGTTTTTTTAAAATGACTTTTAGGACAGTAAAGTTATAAATCATAATTTTAGATTGTTCTGCATTTTATGGCAATTACTACAAATGAATTAAGGTTTATGTAACCACAGCTCTTTCCAGACTTTAAACTGGATGGCCAACAAGTTACTCAACCAACGCGCCTGCGCATATTAATCCAACTTTGGAAAACCACGAGGTTGTTTAAACTTTAACTTATTAACTTTATAAGAATAAGACAGCTGACACTGATAATGCCAATACATGTTAGCCACATGACTAATTCAAGGTTTGCATTCTTTAAACTACTGATTATGCGCTTGGGCATGTCAGCGTGGTGACTTTTTGCAGCTGTGCAGTGACATGGACATGGTCGCCTTGTTGCGTCCAAACGACCGTGACTCAAGGTCCTGCAGCTTTCACTCACTAACCTCACGGTGCTCTCAAGAGGGCTGCACATCTACAATTTGCACTTTCAATCACAAAAAACTACTTTAAACTTCTTTTTCATCAGTTTCTTACTCACGTTGATATGATAGGCAGGGCCACGTCCCCTCCAGAGAATGGGAAGTACTTGCAGTTGGGGTTTATTCTTTTTCTGTGAGCTTCTTTGGTGGTTGTCAGACAACGAATTGATGCATTACCGCCACCAACTGGTATGAATTTTGAACGTCTAGTGTTTACAATATCTATTAAACACTCACCTTCTTCAAAATCGAATTAGTCTAAGATACTAAAATATGATTCAGTCATTTCTTGAGTTATTTTGTAGAATATAAGATCAAAGTGTATTTCTTATTTTACAATGGACAAGAAAGGGTCCCAATGTCAGCACTATATGAGGCAAACTTGATCTTACCTTGGGGAGTCTGTGTTAGGGAGTGTCTCATCATGGAAAGTGGATAGTGTTTTACTTATTAAAGAGAATGTATTATTTTAATTTTTATATTTTTTGTTTGTTGCAGTTTGTTTTCTGTTCGCCCCACACTTCAGTCCAGCTGGTGGCGGTGAAGCGCCTGTAAGCTAGTTGTGAACCACCCATAAATCTCAAAAGAAGAAGAAGAAGAATACGCTCCTCTGATTGGTCGAGCGTTTCGACGCAGTGTGGCGCCGCTTTGTTAGCTTGTCCATGCTAACAGGCTCTCTTTGTTGTGATTAGCCGTTCAGCGGTTTGGTTTCTGTTGTAATAATTTACATCAAGAAAAAGTGCCGCTGTGATCATTTAGAAGATGAGTGGCGGAGTGTACGGAGGCGGTGAGTTGTATCTTACAGTTTAAATAAAACGAATCAGCTACCCACGCTGTCCCGTTATGTAGCCGTAGCATTTTCATAGTTAGCCATATGTGCTAGCTATGCTAACGTTTAGCTTCAGTTCCGTGGTTGACTAAAGCTACTTTTTTCATGACAGTTTTAAAGAAAATGTGAATTCCCAGTCCTATTAGGTGCGTCCTTTATAAATATAACTTAGTTTATGCAACACTCATTCAAATCTACCCCCCGGAATCGCTGGTTTTGTAGCTACGTAGCATGTAAGGAAATGAATGAAAGTGGGCATGAACATGTCCCGTCCTGTGTGTGAAATCAAATATCATAAATGTTTCAACCAATCTCACAGCGGCGGTGCTCAAAGAATGAGCGTTACATTTGTTGTTAATTTTAAGTAAGTTGTGTTTTTCAGAGCCAAACTAACTTAACTAGTTTATTCAGGATTAAGCTTCAATAATGTACATGCTTTTGTCAGTGGTAACGTGAACTAAAGCCTGTAGTTAAAATCTACATTCATGTTTATATACTATACGTATGCATCCACGCCGGTTTATCTTAGAGGTTGTTAATTTACTGAGCTGTTACATGATTATATCCACAGGTGGATGCATATATCTGACCGTAATACATCACGTTGCACGTTGTTTATCCCAAAATCTGAATATCACAGCAGAAATTGAGACTTTTCAGACTAGGCAATCTGATATGGGTCAATTTTGGTGAGCCTGTGGTGTGAGTTCTAGCCTCAGTTGATGTGTAGTGTGTTCATTTATTGCCTTTTCATCATTAATGTCAAATTGTTTTCCCCCCCTGTTTTATGGCACAACTTTGACCTGCACTAACCTGTTTGGAAGGTGCTATGCAAAAGTTGGAGTTGATTGATTTAAAGTCTCAGCTGTGACATTGGCCCCAATACTGAGAAATATGTTGGTATTTTCACTTTTACATGATCAAAGTTACAATTGATTATCTTTTGGTAATTAAAAATGTTAATAGAATATTGTAAGTGATTCTGGTGAACAGTACTAATGAAATGAATCTGCTTTGTGTACACAAAGTGTAAAAAGACACTGATTTCTAATTGGCCACCGCCTTAATACATATCTATGTGAAAAACTGGGTAGGTTCTTTAAATAGTGCTTTTGATGAGATAATTCCACCTGTTTTCAGGTAAGCTCATACAGTATGTTATGTTACATTTTCTTAGCAATGATATCAGAATTGGTGTTAAGAACACATTTTAGCTTTCCAAAGCAGCCAACAGCTTGTATATTGGCAGGAAGAGGATTTTAAAGTAAAAGCAGGGTGTAAATGACTTATTAATGGGTTTTAATGTTAAAAAAATATAGGCCAAGGTGCTGCTCCTTATGTACTAGGCTCTCTTTTACCCAAATATTGGAGGAAAAAAGCAACAACAAAAAACAAGAAGCAGCAAAACTTAATAAAAAAAAAAAACTTTATATAAGTGTGTCTGTTGAGATACAGCATCTGACACAAAGCTGACAATGGCTGATAGAAGTAGTCTTTTTATATATGGAGCAGCAACAATTATTTGATCAAAACTATTTTGATAATCAAATTCATTGTTTAAGTCATTTTTTGAAACTAAAATGGCAAAACATTAAATGATTCCAGGTCAAATGTGAGAGTTTGCTACTTTTCTGGTTCACATGACAGCAGATTAAATATGTTTGCAGTTTGAACTGTTTATTGGACAAAAAAAAGATATTTAATGATGCCACCTTCTGCTCTATGATAGTTTGGTGGACATTTTTCTGATGTTTTATAGACCAAAACAATTAATCAGTTCATTGAGAAAATATTCTACAGGTGAATCGTTAATTAAAATAGTGGTTAGCCGCAGTCCTAATGATATATAGCATTTCACCCCTCACTAAAATCCATGCAAAATTTAATATTACAGCAAATCACAGAGCTTCTCTTGTTTCTACAGATGAGGTGGGAGCTCTGGTGTTCGACATCGGCTCGTACTCTGTGAGAGCTGGCTACGCTGGAGAAGACTGTCCCAAGGTAAGTGGATCGCTGGAATGACCTGATTAACTACTTAATGTTTCTTTTCTCTTTTTTTTTCCCTCTGTGGATCTTTATCTTCCCTCCGGTGGTATGCCAATGTCAAGAAATGAGGGCCGTCACCCTGGAGACAGACAGCATAAATTGAGTTCAGATCATTCTGGAGGACCTGCTCGGTTTTGATTTATCTGTGCTTTAGGTGGAGGTCTTGATTGTGTTCATATCCATTTGATGAGAGATGAGTGTCAGATGATGTCACATTTTCATTAGTCTACATAATAATAACCTCATGCAAATACCACAGTATTAACGATATCCCAGAGTGCCCGGGTCATCATATGTGAGAATAACTTTTTATAACGTGAGATAACATCCTAAACCTTACCACAAAAACCCTCATTCTGTTCTTTTCTGATCTGGTTTTTAAAAATGATACATTGTCTTAGTACATGCGTGCGTTGTTTTTAATCACATCACAATGTGTCCTTATCAATCAGCTGAGTTATAGTTTGTATGGCAGGTGGCAGCTTATGGTTTTGTGGCGAGAGCAACTTGGTTGATGCTTTCTTGCAAAGACTTTAATGAGAGCATTGTTAGCGCTCTCATATCTGTACAGTTGTGAAGCTAAGTAGTGAGCAGCTGGTTAGCTTAGCTTAGTAGGAACACTGAACACAACTTGGTCAGTAGCTTCATGTTAACTGTACAAACATTGAGCGGTATGTGTGCTCTCATTTAACTGGCAAGAAAGCAAATTAGTGCTTTTTCTCAAAATTATTATTCCTTTAATATTCCCCCCTGGTTGTGACCTGAGCTGCTGTGATGGGACATGATGATGATGGTCTGTGGCCTCTTGGCTTTCAGTTTGTAGACATTGTATCTGTATGTTGAAATAGTTGGATTGTTACAGAATGATATGAGGTGCTTTTGAACATTTCAAAACAGCTGTATAACTTGGACATTGTTGTATTTACAAGTCAGAGGAGCATTGCCTCACAGTTTTGGCACTTTGAGAGTTTCACAAAAATGGGAATTCATGTGTTTGGTGTCTAGGTAGTGTGTTTTTTTTTTTGATGATGATTTAAAAAAAAAACAAGGTGTGTGAAAATGTGTCTTGACCAGTTTTTTTGTTTTTGTTTGGCTCGGCTCAGGCGGACTTCCCCACCGTGATTGGTGTGACTCTTGACCGAGAGGATGGCAGCACCCCTATGGAGACAGACGGCGACAAAAGCAAGCAGAGTGGCACCACCTATTACATTGATACCAACCAGCTGAGGGTGCCAAGGGAGAACATGGAGGTCATGTCTCCACTCAAGAATGGCATGAGTGCGTGTCTTTTTTTTTAATGCTGTGTTTTGGATAAATAATGACTGGAAAGTAATATCAAGTGCAGGCAGAATTTGGCACATAATCTAAATATAACTGATCAACTGCAATGTTTAAAAATGTCCTATTATGGATGTTTAGTGCTGATAAATGACAGGATTTACAATGAACCTAGATGGGTTGTTTGGAAGTGCATGACCCGTTTTTTTTTTTTTGTCATGATCTGTGACGGAAACTCAGCAATGAATATTTATAATCCAGTCTACTTGATCCATATCCATAATTAGACTGTTGCAGTCTGACAGCCGACATTGTGGATGAACTCATCACAACCCTGACTGACGTATAGATGACTGCTGCTTATCATGAATATTAATGAGATTATTTGAAGACCAAGGCGACTCATTGTCATGAGCTCTCCCATCTATTGTCCTCTTAATAGAAGGCAAACCCCCTTTCTGTCTTGGGTTCATTTTCCTCTCCTAATTTGGTCTTATCTTAACCATGGATGTGTTGAACGCCTAAGGCCAGATGTGGGTCACATGTCTCGCGTTGTCCTTGGTGCTGAACTAGAGCTGAAGCTTTCTGATCAGAACATTTTTTTAGGGTTCTGTGAAAAGCAGCATATTTATTCATTGTAGTCTCAGATTTTTTTGTAGTCTGTTTTTTTTCTATCCCAATTTCTTTACCAATATTTTGGCATTTTTGGACATCTGTTTAACATTATTCAGCTAATTACTTCACAACTATTATTCAAAAGTAGGGCTGCAGCTAAAGATTATTTTCCTTTTATAAACTAATCTGTTGTTTATTCTTTGAAGTGATTATTTGTTTAGTCTATAAATGTAAAAAATAAATATAGAAAAGGCCCATTATTATTTCTCAGAGCCAAAGTTGAGGACTTAAAAATGGTTATTCTCTCTAACAGTCCAAAGTCCAAATAACTTCAATTTATACAATGATAAAAATGACCAGTGACCAGTGAATATTTTCCCTTGATAAATTTTAAACTTTGATTAATTACTGTAATCAGAAATGCTGTCAATCTGATCAGTTAATAGGTACTGTATCAAAAGCTATCCAAAACATTTAAAAACAACTCTAAATTCTCTGCATTTTGTCAGCTAATGCTAATTTTGCAGGCGTGTTTGATTTTGGTCACATTACGTGCAATTGCGGATATAAGATAAGCGCTCTGGTGCACTGACCTAGCGGATGATGCTCATCAGGATCTGGACCAGTGGAGTTTGGTTGTCAGTCTATTTAGGGATGAGTGTGACACCAATCTTAATTGCAGCAGAACAGCACTGTGGGACTACAGCCCCCCACAGAGGGCTGACCTGGAACATTGGTGCCTGTTGCTCAAATTATTATCTAAAAAAGTTCTTTGTCGCTCTATTTTCTCCGCCATCTGACCCAGCGATAATAATGATGAAAGAATAACATCTTTTGTGACGTATTTGAATGTGTATGAGGTTTTAGCAGTCTTAATTTGACAAACTAAGTATCAAATCAAGTGCAGTAACTTTGGAAGATACTCATTTGATTTGTCGAGCTGATTCCTGAAGCCTCATATTTGAATTTGCTGAATTATAAGAACAGTTTTAAACATTTTGTCCAACATCTCTTACATTAGGACTGCATTAATAAGGGGTCTCTTCATAACCACTATGGACATGATGAACATGTACAGCTACTAATAACAATTCCAATGTACATGTTGGCATTTGAGTTTGATTTAAGACAAAAGTGGGGAGAAAACAATGTGAATACATTCTTGAAAGCTCTTTACAGAATGATTTTAGATTGTCTGAGATGAAAGAAAAAAACATGTATGTCTTTTGCTTTCTTCTGTGTTATAGTAAAACACCAGTAACCAGCCCTGCTCTTTTTCTTTCTTTTTTTTTTTTTTTTTTTTTTTACAGTCGAGGACTGGGACAGTTTCCAGGCCATTTTGGATCAAACCTACAAGATGCACTTCAAGTCTGAACCAAGTCTGCATCCAGTGCTCATGTCAGAAGCGTCGGTGAGTTAGCACTTTGATGAGCTGAAGTCAATCAGTGAAAAACAAAGACTGCTTATTCTGTAACTGTACAGAAGTCATGTGGTTATTTATCGGCTAAGAGCAAAGTGCTTAAATGGCTGCAGGATTTGAGAATCCACCTGGACTCATGGAGGAGTTTGTTTCCCATGCTGGTTCTCATTACTTCATGTATTAACATATTATTATTTATATTTGCTGATTATAATATGACATGTTATAAGTGGGTTAACCTCTGTTTTTGTATCTGCAGTGGAACACACGAGCGAAACGAGAAAAACTTACAGAGCTGATGTTTGAGCATTACAACATTCCTGCCTTCTTCCTCTGCAAGTCAGCTGTTCTGTCCGCGTATCCTTTCCCACCTCATGTCAACCAGGAAAGAATACTGTATGATCATGATTAAATGTCTGTTTATATGTTGAACTCTATCACATTTCCTTTACTCTGAGTTCCTAAGCTTTGCCAACGGACGGTCTACAGGCTTGGTCCTTGACAGTGGAGCCACACACACCACAGCCATACCAGTCCACGACGGTTACGTCCTGCAGCAAGGTGACTAATGATCATTTAACCGTCTTTTTGAAGACTTTGCTTGGTTTACATTTAAACCAGAGAGGGGATGAAACACTTTAGAGGATCCGTATTTTACTGCAGCCTCTGTTGAAGCAGGTGCATCTCTACTAATATTTTTGTTGCCATCTGCTGGTTGGAGCAAGAATCTTAGCCATATAAAATGAAGTCAGCTGTTAGTAGCAAGATGTTTGGTTAATACAATCTTCTGTTACTCTTCTAAAATTCTGTCTGACAAGAATAGTTTTCAGTGAACCACAAAGCTTTTTAAATCTCTAATAATTTAATCCCCTCTGTGTAAATGTAGATATTTGAGTAATTGCTGCAAAGAAACAAAAGATGGAGACTGATTCAATAGCCTCAAAATACATCATTATAGGATAAGGAAAGAATGACTGGTCTTGGAAGTCATTTGAGTATAACTTGAGAAAAATGCTAATCTAAAGAAGTGGGAGTCATTAAGAGCATGTTATAGTTATGGTTATGTGTCAATTTGTGTGTCTAGTGAACATGGTTAAGATTTATCTCCAGGTTTGGACCCTTGTCTTTCCTAAATGTGCACGTAACTGTGTTCCTTTGAGTTATGTGTTTATTATTTCTGGCAGGCATCGTCAAATCGCCCCTGGCTGGAGATTTCATGAGCATGCAGTGCAGGGAGCTTTTTCAAGAGTTAAATTGTGAAATAATCCCTCCTTACATGATTGCTTCAAAGGTGAGATGCCTTCTCAGTGTTTCATAGGTGCAATAATGTATTTCAAGCCAAGTATGTGGCTTGTATTATACTTTAATGTCATTCTGTAGAGCAGCCAGTCTCAACTCGTGTTTTATCATTGCAGGATGGAGTGCGGGAGGGATCCCCGGCCAGTTGGAAGAAAAAGGAGAAACTACCTCAAGTCACTCGCTCATGGCACAACTACATGTGTAATGTAAGAAGCTACCTCCTGTGCTCCCATATGGTTACATCACAAATATTTATATTGTTGGCATATTGTTTGTAATCTCTTTTTTTTTACTCTTTTCAGTGTGTGATCCAGGACTTCCAGGCATCTGTGCTGCAGGTGTCAGACTCGCCGTATGATGAACAGTAAGATAATTATTTTGCAAGTTGTGCAGGAAACACCTGGTGATGTTTGTACTCATAAAACCTAATCATGAAGTATTTTAGCTGTAGGCTCCCACCAAAGTGTATGCTGAAAATAAGTCTGAGGTTCACATAAACATAAATGTGTTTTTGAGTTTAAACACATCATGATTTAATTTGCATTAATAAACAAGCTTGATGTACATTATGCTTCACTTTGTCACTCAGCTTTAATGGAGGTTCTGATGCTAAAAGTGAAACATCCTCTAAAATGGGGAAGTGATATTTTCTTGCCAGAAGAAGAAGAAGAAAGCTAAATCACAGGTAACCTTGCTCTCTTTCACCAGGGTTGCTGCCCAGATGCCCACGGTGCACTATGAGCTGCCCAACGGTTACAACTGTGACTTCGGGGCAGAGAGGCTGAAAATCCCAGAGGGGCTGTTTGATCCCTCTAATGCCAAAGTACGTGCTCACTTATAACACTCATATTAGCCTGTTTCATCATCTGACTAACAGACCAGCCACAGGCATAGTAGCTAAACATAACCTATCACTGAATGCTGCTCCAAGTAAAGAACATCCACTCTTATGAAGATTTCAAATGTGTTTCATGAGAGTGTAATACAATGTTTCTGTTTGATCCAATCACAGGGCCTGTCTGGAAACACCATGTTAGGAGTCGGCCACGTAGTGACAACCAGCGTGGGAATGTGTGACATTGACATCCGGCCGGTGAATATCATCATGTTTTAAACCAGGGAAACCAACGTGACAATTATGACTAATTGTAGTCATATGGATATGTTCCACTCATTCATTCCTCCATGTTGAATGTCCATCTGTTATTTAAAGTGATGCAACTAACCATTAATGTCCAGTGAAGACAGAATGACTCAATTGTTCGATTTGGTACAGAAAAAAAACATGTTTTGTGGGTCATATGGAGATATCACACACTTAATTTAATGTGATAAAGTAATTGAAAGTATCTTGTATTTTAAAAGTTGTTGTTGTGTCTCAGGGTCTGTATGGCAGCGTGGTGGTGACTGGAGGAAACACGCTCATTCAGGGCTTCACTGACCGACTGAACAGAGAACTCTCCCAGAAAACTCCTCCGGTGAGTGTTGGTCGATGACGCTTCTGTGGTAAAGCTTCAGCTAATGATGGACAATAAATTCACAACAGTTTTGCTTGTTGTTGTCATCTAAAAAAAAGGTGATGCGATTTGTCAGATACATCACTGAACTACTGTATTTTCTGTAAGGGCTGATGAACATGTTTATCTGTGATTTGCAGAGCATGAGACTGAAGCTGATCGCTAACAACACTACAGTGGAGCGTCGGTTTAGTGCCTGGATAGGAGGCTCCATCCTGGCGTCACTTGTAAGGAAACACAGCAACTAAAATATACCAACATTATTTCATGTTTTCTTTTTCATAAATGTTTATCCTAGTTATTGTCTAATTTTTGATATTATATGTGTAGACCATGCTAGAATTAGCAATGCAAGCATTTTATCATTAAGCTCAAAGCGCTGCTGTGCTAACAGAGCTACTAGAATGGTAACACTTTGTCTTGTTTAAACTTTTTCTGTTAAAATAATTCTTTCCTATAAATAAACAATTCCATGATGAGGTTGACGAAAGAAATACGACTAAAATCTAAAATGTAAAATTGTGCCTCTAACTTTTGTTGAGCATTTGGAACTTTACCATAGATTTAAGTTAATGCTAAACTGTGAGACTTGTCCATATATCCTCCTTGTCTTTAGGTATACAATTTTAACTTCAAAACAATCACTGATCTAACAGAATGATTTTCAGTTCCTAAGTATAAAACCATGTTTTCTCTGTCTGGCAGGGTACCTTCCAGCAGATGTGGATCTCCAAACAAGAGTACGAGGAGGGAGGAAAGCAGTGTGTGGACAGGAAGTGCCCTTGATTTGATACCCAACCCTCCTCGTCACTGTCTTTGCCACAAGCTCAACATCAAGAATTGTTCACCTCTGACCCTGGACTCAGGAACACCTGTGGAAGATCACTGTTTTTTTTTTTTAACAATAAGTGAGTTTGTCCATAAGCTGCATGTCTGGGATTTATTGTAGAAATCTGACACGAGCACCTACAATGTATCACTTTGATGAAGTGCAGTTTAAGTTCCTTATGTTCATGCCATTACATTCAGTCTGCTGCCTTATCCTCTGATGCCCGGTGTTCTGTGGAAACCTTGCATCTACAAAATTTCTGATATGGTCCAAGAACCATAAAATATCTTCATATTCTAAAGTTATTTTAAGATCATACTGTGAAAAAAAGCAGCATAAACAAAATGTGTTATACAAGGTTTCAACAGAATGCCAACAAGGTCAAATTTGGACGGTTTAGGATGAGCGTTTGGAGGAACAACCTTAGAGTTTGGGGTGAATAATGTCTTTTGTTCATAAACTTTTTTCTGTGTAGTAAACTCCTCGTAGGCAAAGGTCAGTCAGTACTCGCCTGTGCTTATTTGTGTGAGCGTTGAATAAATCTGTATTTAATTGTCATTTATGCTTGTCATTGGCTACATGTGGTCTTTACAAAAAAATAAAGCCTGTTTTTGTTATGATTTCCTAAATGAATTTGTGATAAAACTGAAAGCCACCTCTTACATTGTATATGGTCCTTATTCTACTGAAGTGTTATATTATTTGTATATACGATGTGAATGTGTTTTAGATAACAAAGTTGTCACATTTTATTGCCTAGGAAAAAAATACTCCATGAGTTTTTTTTAAATATTTAGTAAGAATACAGAAAACATTTCATGGTGATGGAGCATATTTATCGTAGAGAATCAAATACCAACTTGACAAACATTTTAACTCTACATGGGACAACAGTTTCAGACCATCTTCAGTTATTCAAAGTGAGCTGATTCAGACTCAATCTGAATTTATTGGTATGGCCTCAGCAGGCTTCGTGTCTGGACAGATGTCAGGATCACAGCTATCAAAAATGATCAGCAAATGTGAAGTTTCATGATGCTGGAACCTTCATTTGAGGAAACGTCTTGAGGAGTCTGGCCTTGGTTTCCCTTTCTAAGTTGGCTTTTCTGGACTTGTCCCGAAGGTGCTTCTCTAAACGCAGCCTGAAAGACAAAAATGTGAAAAAATAAATAAATTATGACATAATCAAACCACCTTTTACACTAAAAACCTTCACAATATTGCTTATACGGAATATCTTACCTCATGTGTGGTTCGACAAACTTGGGTGTGTAGAACCTCTTTCGCTTGTATCTTTTGTTCATGTACCAAGGGATTGCATACTCTTTGAATCGATACCTGGAGGAGATGAAGCAAATCAACATGAGTGATGCCACATTTTCCCAATTTCCACTGTCACAAGGAGCAGGTGCTCGGATCAGTGTCCACCTAACAAAGTCCAAAATCTGTTTTTCTTGCTCTGAAACAAAATGTTGACATCGAGAACAGGATTGTATGGTAATGTTTTTGTCTGCAGAATTTTTCAGTGTCACAATTCAACAGTAATTTGATTAAATCCTCTGAACGAGACTGGGACAAACTGTAATTCTGATCTAACAAGTAAGGATAAACTCACAGCTCCAAAAGTGGACTGATTCTCCAAGGTCAAAAGGTGAATAGAGGAGTCAATTACTTCTCTCTGTGAGTGTGTGACATGAAGTACATTTGAGACTCTGCCCTCACCAGTAGACATATCCAAATGTGTTCCTCCTCCAGGCTCCTGGCCTGGCTTTCTCCTGTCCTGTCTGCAGCAGACGCAGCGCAGTCTCTCTCTCCTGTACCACTGTCTCCAGCCTGATCATCGATCGCTCAACCTGGAAGGAGGAAGACAGATACATGTTAGCAAGGACTCCTACATCACCACCAACAATAATCAAAATACAAACAATGAAATGTACCCGGCTCTGTCAAAGGCTGAGCTGGAGTTGCTGACTTTAATCAGTGTTGAGTAATTTACCAAATCTACAATAACAGTGTCGATGGCGGCGTCAGTTGAGCTTCATACCAACCTTTCTTATTCTTTCTGGACTTGGCATCTGAACCCTTTGCCTTTTTGATTCCTGCTCAAGCGTGAGCAGCATGTTCTTTTCTTTCAGCAGCACATACCTGTGATGAGAAGATGAGACCGTTACTCACAGCTGATAAATGTTTGTACGCTGTGAAGCAGCACTACAGGTGTTTCATCTCCACTTTGCTTACCAGAGTTTGTGTAACTCTTCATTGCTCTTTGTTCTCAGTTGTTTTGCAGTCCATGGTGCACCTAAAATATTAAGACACACAGAAGACAAATAGTTTAAAATCCTATTACCATGCCAGGTGAGCAATACTGAAATTACATTTGTGCTACAGTGGTGCAATGGCAACATATGGCATGAGTCTTGCTCATAGGACCGAGCAGCTATAGTGGAGGTTCTGTATGATGTGTCTAAATCCCTCATTATTTGATGTTTTACCTGATTTCACCGTGGACTCTCCCCAGTTTTCAGGGGAGTCAAAGAACTCATCCAGCCCCCTCCTGCTGATGGTTGTGTGCAGACTGCGACACTGGCCCAGAGAGCTGGTGAGACTGAATGAACATGGAGCAACAAGTGGAGACTTTTCTCTGCTGGGAACAAAACAAATTCACATAGTAAGACTTACAGGCATAATCCACCACTGCGTCAATCAAGAAGGCCAAATATTTATATCTCATATGTGGCAATTTGCTGTTTGTCTTCATCGTATATAACACCACATTGAATATCTTGAGGATTTAGACTGACTTGAAGACATCAAATGGCCTTTAAGAAATCCTGAGTTATACAGTGACCTGAGAGTGACGTTTAAGTTTTACATAGTCCACCGTCTAGCTCAATGTCACTGGACTAACAACACACACGACAGCAGATGGAGACATTCATTTAACTAAAATCACGTCTTAATTTAGGGGGACTGCTGTTTTACTCGCGGATAATGACTTTAAACTGTACAATATCGTTAAAAACACACAAATAGTGACAGAGGCAGCTAAATCCTGCGTGTTGAATTGTATGACAAACCGCGATGGATATGAATGAATTTACCTTTAAAAATCTCTTACCTACAACCAATTCTTACCTGTAAAAATTAGACTGGACTTTTGTCAAGTTAGCAGCGCATTTCTGAGTATGTATTGTTGAAGATATCCTGAAGACGTTTTGAAATTGCTTGCAAAGAGTCGCAACGCGTCCTGCGGATGAGGACGCCGCCATCTTTACTGGTAGAAAAGCCCTTCCCACTTTACCCGACATGCATTTTTCTACACTAAACCATAGAACTAAACATATTTTTTGGGTTGTATAATATTTTCCTAATTTTAATATATACGTATGTATGTTATACATTTATCGACACAAGCCACATAATAATAACAACTAAACCAGAATTAAGAGTTTATGCCCTTACTAAATATGGCGGCTCCCGCTTCACTCTCTCATCAGCCAATCACAGCTCGTCTTGTTAGCGCGTCATCCCACAGTAGCCATGGTGTCCATGAGTGTTCTCAGGGCTGCTGCTGCCTTTGCAGCCAGACTGAGTCCTCTGAAATCTGGAAATACTGCGGCAAATCTGCTCACTCGAACAATCCCGCGGGCAGATAAAGGTAAGTGACACTGTGGCCGCTTACAGAGTGAAACGTTTGAACTTAAGGTGTCTGTCTGTGCTCATGACCTTGCGACGCGGCTTGCTTGCTAACGTTAGCTAGCTGGTAACTTTACATTTGTCCTGCTGTCAACACAAAGTGCTGTGTCCGAAATCACTCCCTGTTTATTGTGTAGTTCACTGCATTTACCCTACGTCGTGTTATCGGAGTGGCCGAAATCTTGATTTGCACTCACTGTAAAGTATTTAATGTCCATTATGTAGGGAGTGAATGAGCTAATAAGGGAGTGATTTCAGACACAGCCACATAGATTTATAGTTAAAGGTCTCTGCTTAGCTTTCAGGGTCCCTCCAGACAACTAATTTAACACAATGGGACGCACATCATTGTTCAAACCTTTGGTAAATATCACAACATACTGATATTAATATGATGCTATGATGATAAACAGTGAGTGGTTTTTTGTCTGTAAAAATTGTAAGAATGATGAATGTTATGAGGCCCTGATGTTCATTTCAGTCAAAACAGAACAGTTCAGAACAGTTATCCAAACCTTTAAAATCAAGAATTACTTAAATGACTAGTCTCTAGTCTCTAGTCTCATATTTTCTCATTATAGTAGCTAAATTTAAAATACACGGTGCCTTGTTTTTCAGTGGCCGTCCGTTGGGGTCATGGAAAGAGCATGTTTATCATCAAACCCTCCGACTACTACGACAGGAGATTTTTGCGCTTATTGGTGAGTACTATAGCAGCATGCAGTTTAATGGACATGATTTACACAAGAAGAGGCTGTTTAATTTGTGATCTGCAGTGTTTAAATACTGAGAACTATTTAAATAGCAGAGAGTTGTCATGAAGAGTCGTTTTTTGATTGACAAGACAGTAAATTGACTTGGCAAGAATACTGAATACTTGTCATATATTGTTGTTCAGATTCAGTCACTCAAACATTCTTCAATGATGTTAATCCTTAAGTTTTTATATTGGTGTTGCAATTGAATCCATCTTTTGAAAACATCCACATAGATGTTATTACGTCAGAGCATGTTAGTGCATGCTCATGCCACCTTGTTGGCATTTTTATTTCACCTATGAACATTAACATATCGAAGGACGTGCAGTGTATCCAGAAACAGAATAAGCTGCAGTCTTTGCACATGGACGTTATACAGAGACAGTAGTAAAGAAGATCTATATATGCTCTAGAAGTCCAACTTAATGAAATAAACCTTTTCATGAAACTAAAGCTGCAACAAAGGTTTATTTTCATGATCAAATAATCTATTTATTATTTGCTTGATTAATTGATTAATCGTTTGGGAATTTCAGGAAATGTTGAAAAATTACTGTTTTCCAAAACCCAAGGTGACAAAATAAAATACACAATAAACAATATCTACTAATTTTACACTTATACAACACTAAATATACCAGCAAATATTCACATCTAAGAAGCTGATCTTTTAAAAAAGAAATGACTATCAAAAGGCTTATCTTAAATTAGTTAATTTGGTGTGAAACATGAACTCTTTTTGCATAATAGTAACTTATATTCTCTCATCTATCTCATTTTGTCGTCTCATTTTTTCTCAGCAATATTATATCCTGCTGACTGGTATTCCAGTGGCTGTCCTTGTCACATGTGTGAATGTCTTCGTCGGTAAGTAATCATATTTTGATGTGTTTGTTGTGTGTTAAAGTTGGTGCATGATTTAGATCCTTTGATGGACTTAATCAATGGAAATTTCAATCAAATAAATAAGAAAGAAGTTCCATGTTAGCTGAAGCTAAACCTGATTGTGCTTGTGTTTTGAAGGTGAAGCAGAGCTGGCTGAGATTCCTGAGGGTTATGAACCGGAACACTGGGAATACTACAAGGTTTGGATGGATATTCTGTCTACAATTTATTTTCAGACCTCAGATCTTTTAGTTGACTTAAACAAAGGTCTATGTAGATGTGTGCTTCAGAGTGGAACCTTTGTAGTTTTTAACCTTTTATACATGTGATAATATTTTAGATAAATTTAAAAAGATCTCTGGTATTCTTTCTGGTATTATCGTCTGTCAGCAGAAGTAAGGCAGCCGCTTAATAGAAAACGCAACAACATTTCACTGCAATATGGTCACAACACACGACAAATGGTTTTAAGGAGAGAAATGTATTAATTTTCATTGAATACAGTTGTAATACGGGTCTTTTTCGCTGTCATTGCAGCACCCCATCAGCAGGTGGATTGCACGGAACTTCTATGATTCCCCAGTGAAGGACTATGAAAAGATGATGGCTGCAATCCAAATAGAGAAAGAGAAGGCAGACATGAGGTGAGTTTTTCTACTGTTGTGTTAATGTTGGAGATTTTGCCATCATGCAACGCCCACAAAGATGCATAAACATCCACAGCTGTGTCTCACAAATAAAGGAAAAAAAGAGAAAGATAATCAATGCCAGCTTAAAAGATGCAAGTGTTTGTAATCGGCTGTTTTTAAATGGACATCGTGGTTATGAGACAAGTGCTCTGTTTCACTGAAGCACAGTGACCGTTTTCATCGTGTTGAAAGGACACACATAGTTTGTTAGCTCATCCTTCACAAATCTATTTTTGCACTTAACTGAACGTGTTGATGAGGAAGTTTTATCTGGGCTGGCAAAGCCATTTGGTTAGTGGTAAAGTTGTGATTTTATGATTGCAGTGTTCATTCATAATTTATTTGGCCAGAAGCACCATTAATGTATAGAGGACACAGGGCTGTGGCCAAAAAATACAACGTACTTCTTTCACAGGTTTAGCAGGTCCATGATGGAGGTGTTTGTTGTGACGTTTTAGAATAATAATCTGTGTCGTTTGTCCCCAGATTTGGCCTTCATTAGCAGAGTTTCTACATACAGCATGAACTGAACAACATATTTGTACACAAAGCAAAATTAATATAATTGTGGGCACCAATTAGCCTGGCTAACACCAGACCGCGTTTCAATCTTATGTGAGATTGAGGTAGGGTCTGGCGAGGAACCGTTCATTTCCTCGTATTTGAGGTGGGATCAACGAATGTCGATCAAATGCCTCTGTACGCTACTGGACAAACTTACAGCCAATCATATCAACAATAGACAACGTATTCAGAGCCTGTAGGGAGCAGCGCGAACACATTTTTTTTATGAAGGAAAAGTGGTGTAGCACAAGTTTTTGTTCTATTTTCAAAGTGAACTTGCCTTCCAATTTATTTAGCACACAATCTACTGCTGCTTCAAACAGTTGCTGCACCTCCGTGGCCGCCATGCTGGATGTAAACAGAGTCGCTCTACGGTCGCCATCGCCTTGAGCCCGCCTCCCCGTTCTGTCATTGGTTCCCCATCTCAGGCGAAAATATTGTCTTGGTGGCCATGCTAACTTTCTGAGCGAAGTAGAATCTCGCTGGAATAAGAGCAAGGGTATACCCAGGCTAGGCGCCAATTATATAACAGATTTCTCCCAGTTGACTCAGAGATTCTGATTAGGTTTATTGCTTTGTCTAATTTAATTGTACAATAATTAGATTCTGAATATAAGTGAACCAGGAAGCTTTGGTTTTTCTAAAGAGAGAGAGAGAGTCATTGTTTTTCCTTTGCTGAGCTTTGTGAAAAGTCTGTGATATGTGTTTTAATGCTACTTGATTTCATGAATTCGCTGCCTGTTTGTTGCCAACAGATTGACACAGATGGAGGTGCGCCAACATATGAGGGAAAAGGGAGATGGCCCCTGGTTCCAGGTGGCGACCATCAACAAGGAGCTGATTGACTACAGCCCCAAATCCACACCTGACAATTAATCCAGACTCGTGTGCCGTCAGTACGTCATACTGATCAATCTCACTGTTTGTAAATTTTTTCTCCCTATTGCATAAATAAAGTATCAACTGTAAATGTACTCTGATTTTTCAGTCTTGCAGTGTCTTTACTGGGTTCATGCTGTGAACGTGTTCACATAAGGTGGTACAATTATGGATCAGGTGTCATTGCTAGCTCAGTATTCAGGATGAGGTCTCACACCAAGAAGGTTCTGGGTTGGAATCCTCCGCTGTCTGATTGTTTATTCTCCTCTTGGTTTGAAAACAGACTTGTCTTCAACAGTCTGTCCACAGCAAATCCACACTGACACTCCTCTGTAAGATATTTTATTAAATACAGCAGGAGGCTAAATATTGTAGGAGACCATCAAACACAGCCTGGCTAATTTCACTCTATTTTAATGAAATGTTTTTTGTATGCTGTGCAGTAGTGAATTCATGGGGAAAAAATAATAAAACCATTTTGGATTGGGTTTTGTTGGCAGATACTTTATACTAGGGGTGGGGGAAAAAGCAATACAGCATAGTATCAAGATGTTTTGCATGGCAATATTGTATAGATACAGGGATGCCAAGTATCAATCTTTTATTATAGAAATTGCAAATGAAAATAGATTTTTTTTTCCTTTAGGGATGTAATTTGCAGGTGAAAAAAAATATTGCAGCATATCGCAATATATTTGAAATTGCAATAATATTGTATCGTGGAACCTCTGGTGATTCCCACCCCTACTTAATACTAACAGGATTTCACTACTGTTAACTGAGCTATGTGACTCTCCAACAAAAATTGTTAGTTCCAAACAGTAGCTCTGGTTTAGAGTGGCCCCTGACCCCTGTGGTCCAGGTCCTGGGGTTAAAAACCCTAAAATCACAGGATGAAAACTCAATAAAGCCATTTTACATTCTATTCTATATATCTATTTACATTCTAGTGTAACATTATCTCATCACAAGATAAAAGCAAAACAACAAGACAGCAAGCAAAGACAATACTATCAATGTATAAATAACAGGTGGTGGGTTAATAATATCAACACGCTCAAATTCTCTTGGTCATAAAAAGTTGAAATAAAATGAATATGCTACATGGTACTCTGTAAACATTTCTTTAAGGACACTTTAAACCTGCTCTGTAAAACAGTCAATGTCAGATGTGTGGGCAGATTATTCAGCTTTACTGCTCCACGTTAGGAAAATGTGTTTTACCCATTAGTATTGAATCAAAAAGGCTTAAAATCTATTGAGCCACCTCTAGAAAAGTTATGACTATCTCTTAATAGTGAGAAATTAAATATGTTGGTACCATTTAAAAAAAGAGAAGAGTTTTGTAAGTGAGCAGCATATAAATGGATCATCTGTCCACCATCAACCAGTTAAGCTTTTTAAAATATGCAGGATCAAGATGTGTGATTTTGCCATTTATAATATAAAAGAATTTCCCTCTGCCATGAACCAGAGCGTCCACTTGGTGGCAGACATGCGCAGAAAAGATTATTGTTGTCGGATGGACAAAGGGCCACTTGGGCATCTTATTAAATATGATTACTGAAATTATACTGGGTAAGATGCCAGAAATATGACTCGTATTAGTTGGTGTGATTTAAAAAGAACTGCTACTAAGATTACATGATTAGATGAGATTTCAAACAAAAGAGGCTGGAGATCAATGTTCAGTTAAGTCATTTTAAATTGGCTTTTTACTACATCTTGATTTCAAAATCAAAGTGCATCTCATAAACCTGCTTTTTTTTCTTCAATTCTGGAGGGGGAAACGTGTGGAAAGAGAGTCTGGCTTTATGAATCATCTTCAGAGGTGGGAGGGGCACTTCTGGTAAAATAACCCTGTGCTCAGCGCGTCACTACACTCATCATCAGCAGCAGGTCGGATGTTTGTTTTCTGCAAGAAAATAACAAAAGAGCAACACCAGCCTCTATGCGTTTAGCTGTGCAGCCTGTGTAGCGGCGCAGCCTCCACCCCTCTATCATTTATTTTTATGTTTTTCAGCGTCACATCCCCCTGGCCGGAGGAATGTAGAGACGGAGAGCTTTAAAAATAGCATCCTCTTCTCTGACAGCGCTGCTCCGCTGTCTCCGCAGCACTGTGGTGTGAGAAGCAGGAATGTGAAGATGGCTACAGACTTAGGAGAGCTGTTGGTCCCTTACATGCCCACCATCAGAGTCCCCAGGACGGGAGACAGGGTTTTCAAGAGCGAGTGCGTCTTCTCCTTCGACTCTCCGGTTAGTGTCTTCCCTCCACACACACACCGGGACATTAGCGCGTCGTTAGCGGGGAGGGAGTGCGTGGTCATGGGCTGTCTGACAGTCTGCTTTGGCTTGGTTTAACAACACACGTGAATCTGCAGAAATGTATATGTGAGTGTGTGTGTGAGAGAGAGAGAGAGAGAGAGCGCGTGTGTGTGAGAGATACGTCTCCACGGCCACCTTCCGCCGTGAACTTGAAGGGAAATAAATAATTAAATGTTGTTTACATCTCAGGAGAGGGAGAGAGAGAGCGAGGCAGAGGTTTTTTTTTCTTTCCGATGTTAAGGCCACATTACCGCCACGACCAGGCCAATGAAACCAGTATGTAGGCTCTCTAACACACCTGCCTGAGCTCTCAAGTTAAATGAAGAGCTTTTGCAGCCTTGTCAGGTATGTGCAGTGAGTTCAGGAGTGTCTTTACAATTAGGCAAAGTATACGACTGCCAAGGGCCCCAAATAGCCCTAGATTCATGTATTATGCTACTATTCTAACACATTGTTCACTGAACTAACTTTTAAAAGGCCATGAAAGCACTTTATAATATGAAACTGTATACTTCAACTTCAGAGGAAACATTGTACTGCTACATTTACTTTACAGATAAATGTTACTGGTTATGCTGCACAATAAGATTTTATTCACAAAATATAACAAATGAAATGTAATGCATGATTATGATTTAAAAAAGTTTGAATGCAGTACAGTCATTTTTTTTACTGTGCAGTGTTAATAGTTTTACCATAGTAAAAAGTTTTGAGTACTTCATCTTTCACTGCAGTGACAATACCAACATTCCCAGTAAGAGAAAGAGTGAAAATAAAGCAGGGCAGAGTTCACATGGGGCTCCCAAATCATTAAATCCATCCTTGCATGAGTTTACAGACACAGTTATGGTGTGATTTATAATATTCTTAAAATTGGATTTAATGTATTAGCAGTACTCAGCTTGGTGTATGTGATATTGCTATTCATATGTCTACAATGATATGCACAGAACAGTGATATTCCGTTTCTGGTGTGATTTACTTCTACAATTAACTGCTGTGTCTAAAAGTGAGATTATATTTACCCGTGATTGTGAATTTATTGTAATTTTCCTGTATTAGTATTTTTTATACTCAATTCTCAGTCAGTAGGGGACTTCATGGCAGGTTTTGATGTTGCTGTGTCACTGCAGGTTTTGTGATTTTGATGACAGGAAATCTCTGAATCATTCAGTTTTCATTGATTTTGTCCTCTACGACACAAGTAAGACAAGACGTCCCGGTATTGCTTTCAGATTTTCTAAAACTTTTTGAATATCAGAAACTTAAGATTTTAAAGGCACGGTTTTAAATTGGACTTTGTTGCACCTGCATTGATCAGATATGAAATCTGTGTTCCTGGCTCGGAGCACACAAATACAACGAAAGCTTCTCTTCTGAAACTGTTTTTAAAGGTGACTCAGCTGTCTGGAGTTCATCATGTTGGCCCGAGGACTGGTTTATTTTTACCCTTGCACTGTTGAGGCTCGTATGTCACTCTGGGCCACTTAAAGGTTTATCACAAGGGGTTTATAAGGCCTACACTGATTGCAGATTTAGGTCAGTTTTGAAGGAGTTTTGAAAACAAAAAAGAAGGCCTGAATGATGTTGTATTAATTCTGCATTTTAAAACCATTTAAATGTGACCCACTGGTCACAAGCTCTTCATCATTTGAATGCAACAAAATGATCATGTGTAACTAGCTATTGGTCAAACTTAGTTGTGAAAAGTTTGGGCTTCAGTCCAACAGGCAGTCCCAACAACTTTATGAGGAATAAGGTTACTGTGTTTTTAAACTGGAGAAACACCTGTGTAACCGCATAGCCCTTCAAAAAGCAACTTTGTCAATTGTTCAAAAAGCTGAGTGCGGCAAATGTTCTCTAGATAAAATGGCAATAGCATAACTGATAAACTAAGTTGCTTTTACAGTATAAAACAAAATATAAAAGAATAATAATTCATTTTGCTGATTTGATTATCATGTAAAAGTGTGATGAAGATTTACAGTTTTTTTTTTTTTTTTAAAAAGGGGCTCTTCAGTTGTGGATATGTTCTCAATAAAAGTGAGATTTCTTTTTTTCTGTGCAGGATTGAGCCAACAAATATTTTGCTGCTTGACAGGATGCAAGAGAAACTGTTTGGGCATGAAAAATGTGCAGACTCATTGGCGCATCTCTCTGATTTTCATTCCCACTGTGCATGTACTGTGACATTTTTGTAACAGGTTGTGTGGCCAAAATACACCACGCTACAGTACTTTGATGATTCATCTTTTATTGTCATGACAATGATTTTCTTTTAATGTCTAGTCATTCTCATCCAATTGTATCTGTGAATTAGTCTTAATATCACTCAAATATAGCTTATCCTCTAGATTAAAAAAGGTATTGTGAAATGTAATACATGTGATTGTGGATATACACATAGCAGCCCCTTCCTTAGGTACATCTGTGCAATCTAATGAAATCCAATATAACAGCTTTCCCATAAATTCTACATTTATGAAGTTTATACATTTTCAGTTTTTATTAACACTGTCATAAAGATGATAATTCTACTTTATGTTTATTATTTAGGGTTGTTGTGGATGGTGGTGGTGTACTGGAGTGTATTATATTGAAAACTGTTGTGGAGTAGACAATAGAGTAGGAACAACATTCAATGTAATGCACTCCAACACACTACCACCCACTATAACCTCAAAGGTACACATTAAGTATAATTGTCGCCTTTCTGAAAATGCCTAAAAAAATAGAGTGAGTAAACTTCACAAATGTAGAAATTATGACAGAGCTGTTGTGTTGGAGTACATTAGATTTTGTACCTAATGAAGTGGCTGGTAAGTGTACAGTATGTGTATTATAGACTGTAAGCACTTGAACACGTTTTTAGTGTAATATGCGATTTTTAAGGTTTTAAATGTGTTAAATATGCAGTTGTGTTCATGCTTCTCCACCTCTTACAGCCATTCATTGATACTGTTTGTTTTTGTGTGTAGGAGTCTGAGGGAGGCCTGTATGTGTGTATGAACACATTCCTGGGCTTCGGACGAGAACATGTGGAGAGGCATTATCGCAAAACAGGACAGAGCGTTTACATGCACCTCAAGCGACATGTCAAAGAAGTAAGTTTTCCATGTGAGCCTTGATTGAAGTCATTTTTAACTAGAGAGAGTAGAATTAGTTAGAATAGAATTAGTGGTAGTAGTAAGAGTGAGAATAATCTTTATATACTTTGCCAGTGTTACAAAATGTGATGTGAAAGAAATATCAAGGTGGAAAAATCTCCATAACTGGTATGATTTAACCATGTGACACCTAATGTGTCATCCCACACATTACAGAACAGTGTTTAAACTTCAGCATCATTCAGGTAGTCAGTAGTCTATTACATTGGTGTTGTCAGTGATACTGCAGTAGTATGTACTGTAAGGCAAGGCAAAGCAGCTTTATTTATATAGTGCATTTCATACCCAATGGCAACTCAATGTGCTTTACATAAAACAAACAAAAACATAAAAACATGCAATTTGAAAAATAAAAATAAAACCCAACCTTGTATACATTATTGCATACATTACATTATGTTGAATATCTCTGATTAAATGCTCCTTAAAATGACTAAGATTGAAAAGCTTGGTTATCTTTGATATTTTATGTGAAAAGGTTAACTCAGACACTGTTTCAACCATCACACTCAGTGTTTTTGACTGTTACTTATTATCACAATTATCACATAAATGTGCATGGTAGCCGTTCTGTTTTCAGACATATGAGTACATGATGTAGACAAAATAACAGGAATATCTTACAGTAAAAAGCAATCCAAAGCAAAAAACAGATATGCAACAAATATTTGGAAAGCTTGTAATCACGCTGCAATTGATTATTTTTAGCATCTGAATCTGTCTTTCTTGATCATCTTTGGTCTGTTAAATGTCAGAAAATAACAGTCACACTTTTCCAGAGCTCAAGATGATGCCTTCAAATTGTTTGCTTCATCTAACCAACAGTAATAAAGCAAAATTAAACTAAAATGTACAGTTATATGAAACAGAAAAAAAAGCAGCAAATCATCACATTCAAAAAGCTGAAGCCAGATAATATTTGGTATTTTTGCTTTAGAAAGATCACTTAATCTAATCAATTACTTGACTAATTGATTCAGTTTGAGATTGTAATGTTTAAAAATGTTATATTGAGCCAGAGAGATATCGATTCCACTCAACTGGGTGTTGCACTGGGTCGGCGTTATAGTGTGAGACCTCACACATGAACCCAAACCGTCCTCCTTTCAAAAGTTGATAGTGAACAACAAAGGCCATAGCTGCGGCCATGTTTTCTCACTGGCTCTAATTGCCCCTAGATAAGCTCTGCTTTGTAAAGAGCTGCTATTTCCATGCCTGGATCTGGCCAGAAACAGCTGCTCGCATTCTGCAGGCTCCTGTGTCTGCTGCCCCCCCCACCACCACCCCCATGAGTCCTCTTGGTCTTGAGTGTGTCAGCATTCTCTCTTCCTGTCTATCTACCGTGTGTGTCCACCTGCCTGTCTGGGCGGTCACCTGAAGCTGATTGGGCTGGAAGGAGACTGGTGGGTGGCACTGGGATGTTTTTCTGCCAGCCGGTGATTTAGCAAATTCATGTTTCATGTGGTTCCTCTGACAAAGTGGGTGCAGGTTACTGATTGATTCATGCATCAGTCAATCAACTAAAATGTTCCTCCATCACTGTTTAAGACAGTGTATATTGGAGAGAAATGAAGTAAGAGCAGAGACGCACACTGACAGGCCCAAACACATAACATCAGATGTACTGTAAATAATATCTGCCACAAATCAAACTGTGCAACAAAAGTTCAAATCATTATTGATTTTTTAAATTTTGTCCATGCCATGGTGGGGGTTTTCCCCTCGCCCTGTAACCTGACCTGGCAACTGGAACATCCAGCATCTATTTCTAACAAAATGACAACCATCTGGACCTGCTGTCGAAGCAAAGCATACTAGCTTTTTTTCAGAAATTTACAGAGAGAAGTATTTTGTGTTGTAGGATGTTTTTTTATTGTAATGTGATGAGGGTTCCTTGATCCATTTTAATCTCTTTTGCTTCCTGTTTCCTCACAGAAAGCAACAGGAGCTGCAGGAGGTGCCATCCCCAGACGAAGAAACGGAAAAGTGTTTCTAGGTAAGTTCGGATTGCCTGTCAGTTAGAGGCAGTAGTGAAGAAGTACTCTGATATCTGTATTCAGTAAAAGTATCAGTACAACAATGTATACTGTATACACTCTATTTCAAATAAAGGTCCTGCATTCAAAATGGAAAAAACAAAATAAAACTGCAGTAGGACTGTTAAATATACTGAAAAATGACATTTTATTCTATATTACATTCTTGTATTTTTAATACAGATGCATCAGTGTGTACACAGCATTTTAATGCTGTAGCTGCTCCAGGTGTAGCTAATTTTAACTACTTTATATACAGTTAAGTCATCAAGGTCAGTGGACCTCATGCTGGGGTCACAAGATAAATGAGATGATTAATGAGGCAGAAAAGAACATAAAACCAAGTTCTGCTTCACAAATAGGGGTTAATAGTTATTTTGGTTTTTTACTTTTCTCTAGTTCTTGCCTGTTTTTGGGAAATATTGTAGAGTTTCTCAAACAGTTATTAAAGAAAAAAAAAAAAATTGGCTTAATACAACATAAAGTTTGTTGGTGACAGAAAAAATGTTCACATTGTTTTTACAATTACAATTACAGTTATTTGTATGTCAGACGCACCTCTTTCACTTGAAGGAAGCCCCTCCATTACAAGCTAATGTTATTGTTTGTTACACTGTGATGACCCGCCAGTCTGTCTTTACCCGAAGTGTCAGATATTTCCCATGATGAGACCCCCCCCCAACCCCACCTCCCTACTCCTACTCCTCCTGTGCTCTATATATAGTGCATTTATTTGTATATGTGGTTGGTAACTGTTCTAAATCAAAGTGCCACATGCACAGCCGGGGCCTCCTCCCCCTGCCTTTGGATGGTGAGGGGGTGGTTGGTTTACAGTGGGGCCGCCTCCTGTCACTCGCCAGCCTCTCAGCTGCCACCACCTGTCAACCGTTCTTCTAGGCTGACACACTTCTACCCATGCTATGACGCTGCTCGGCGAGGACCAGGTGTCTCACTCCCTCCTTCTCACCCTCTCTCACTGTCACCCCGGCAGAGCAGAAATTCCTTCCATTCAATCTCTATGTTCATAATTGTTCCAGTTGTCTTATCATACAGACTTTATTCAACTGATGAACATTAGGTCAATCCTCTCGCCAATATTTGATTCAGTCTGAATTTTCTTAAGAAGTCCTTCTCTGGGACGATTTATGGTGTTGTCCAGTCTGATCTTTGGTGCTGCGGCAGGAATGCATGTGTCCACTGTCATCTCCATACCAGTCCAGTGATCTAATCGAGCCGTTAGCTGTTTATCTCTGACGTTACCACGAAACCAGCACCCACAATAACAATATCAGAGATAACCTATGATCCAGTTTGATGAGTCATTATTCGACTTTAGGCTGCTGGAGTGGAGAATGACAACTCTATATGGCCAGTGAATTAAGAGGAGGCTTCCTCTGGGTTTCTGGCTCAATTTAAGTTTGGAATCATTTTGGTTAGAGCTGCAATTATTAGTCAATTAATTAATTAGTTGATCGACCGAGCAGAGAATTTTTTTGGATAATTGTTGGTCATTTTTCACCCTGCAAAAATGCAACATATTTACAGGTTCCAGCTACAGCTCTAACTAGTACTCTTGTTCTATGAATTGATTATTGTTTTGTCAAAAAATTAAATTTTCTTCAATTTCTTAAAAACTTTAAATTCTAACTGCAACTAATTATTATTTTAATTATCATTTAATCTGCTGATTATTATTATTTTATTATTTGCTCTATTAATTGATTATTTGTTTTATCTATAAAACGTAGAACAGAAAATATTGAAAAAATGTCTTCAAATCCACACAGTCCAAGATGATGCTTTTAAATGTCTTGTTTTGTCCGAACAGCACTCAGTCATTGACACTTCTGAAATGTGATGATTTGATGTTTTTTCTTTGTCTTACTTGATAGTAAATTAAATGTCTCCAGGTTTTGGATTGTTGGTCAGACGGAGCAAGATGTGATCTCAGGCTTTCAGAAATTGTGATGGGCACTAATTGAGGAAATAGTTGGCCAATTAATCATCAATAGAAATAATATTTTGTTTTGTTATATGATCAATAGTAAAATTATCATTCCATAGCTGCATAAATCACTGACACCAATCAAAGTCATCCTCAGTAACTCGTTACTAACTGTAAGGGCAACAGTGAGTGCTAAATGCCTAAATATAAATGCACTGTCTCTGAGAGATAGTCATCAGCATCGTTTAAAGTCATCCTGTCACTGAAGTAAAAGAAAATCAGTGATGTCACTGATTGTTTTCTTGTTCAAGGCTTCATCTTTTATTTATCATACTGATTAAGGAGAGAGACAAGACCATAATTTAAAAAAAGAACAAACCTCATACCCAAAAACAAAAGAGAACAGTCAGATCATAAAATTAAAAATAACTGAGGAAAAAGCCGACTGTGACGCACTGATCAGACGTAAGTCACTATCAAACAGCAGCTGACCTAATGTTTGCTTCCTCCCTTGAAGATTTAGAGCTAAACCGCGACTTTAATGGAGAGGACTATGAATATGAGGATGAGGCCAAGCTCGTCATTTTTCCAGACCACTTCGAGATCCCCTTACCAAATATTGAGGAGTTACCCGCTCTGGTCAGTGAGTCGCTGCTGCACGGGCTCTTTGTGTTTCCATGCATGTCCATGGGAAGTTGCACTCAGTGGTTCCCCCTTTATCACCCTGAATCCATTCACTTATGTAGGTTAAAGTGAGAGTTTCTAAAATTTGAATCAAGAAAAATGACTATTTAGTTTTTACATAACCTCTAGTAGGTCACCTAAATGTTTTTAATTTCGATCATTTTAATGTATAGACTTTCAAATTTTGTGGGGAATCACAGACATGCACATGTAGATGCCTCCATCACCTCTTTGTTTCTCCACCTGCGTGGAAGCTTCTTCACTGAATGATGGTTGGTTTTTGGCACGCCCTCGGAGTTGGTTTTTAGAAATATTTAAAGCATGTATGATATATTGTCATTGTAAAAAATGTAATGTGTCCTGGGCACTACCTTTTTATTTGGACATGGTTTGCATGCTTTGTTTCTGCACTATTTTAGTGTTATAGTCTGTCTTCTTGTGCTTAATAAATGACTTGACATGACACGGCTTCATCATGTCCTGCATCTTGCATGTCTACAGTTGCTGCTGCAGTTTCTGTTGACTGACAAATGACGGTATGAATTCTTGTATTTGAAAACACTGTCAATAACAGACAGTAGTCAGTAACCTCTGCCATCTCATATGATGTACAGGTGACCATTGCCTGTGATGCTGTCCTCAATGCACCATCAGCTTACAAGAAGCAGGAGCCTGAGTCCTGGGAAGAAGAGATCCAGGTGTCCAGACATGCCAGGAGCCTCAGACAGCTGGATAATGGGGTCAGGATCCCCCCCAGGTAGGACAGACATAAAACATATCATTTACACAGTGGGCTTTAATGAATGCTTTCTATGAACCCCAACAATGAAAAACGTAAGGAGTCAAAATTAATTTTGACATTTTGGCCTAAAAATTGAATTTCCCTCACACAAGACATCATGTATATTTTATACACATTTTGAGCAATTGAGAAATTGTTCCTATAGAAAGTTAAGAAACAAGAGGAAGTCATTTTTTTACCATTTCCTTTTGATTATTGCACACAGGACGTTTTCTTGGTAAAACTATAAAACATCTAAAATATCATACGTTCAACACAAAGTATATTCAAATTGTCAAAGTGGATCCCTGATCATGCAGAAGTGAGAGGGCAGCAGCATGAGGTGAAAGTCATGCAGCTCAAAAGGGGATGAACTGAGATTATGATCCGTTTCATAATGGTCTTAGGAATTACTACAAGAATAATGCGCTCTGTTGCATGTTCCTGCTGTGAAACGGTTGGGTAGGCTGGCGTCTACTAATCCCAGTAATCCCCTTTTCATCCAGTCTGTTTACAATTACACTCAGAATATAAATCTGATCACTTCCTAACCTGCTCGTGAGCGTAATGCAATTTTTGATCATTTTAAAAGGTGTCACTCATTGGGTCTCAGCAGGATTGCGTGATTAAGCAACAACAAGACACTAATAAGAGTCTCTGTTTCTCTCAGCGGCTGGAAGTGTCAGAAGTGCGAGATGAGAGAAAATCTGTGGTTGAACCTGACAGACGGAGCCGTGCTCTGTGGGAAGTGGTTCTTTGATGGGAGCGGAGGCAACGGCCATGCTCTGGAGCACTACAGAGAGACCAACCACCCGCTGGCTGTCAAACTGGACACCATCACCCCAGATGGAGCAGGTCTGAGATGCATGATGTGTTTATCTGAACTGATGCTAAATACAAAAATGATGATTTGTCTCCTTCAGAGTGTTGTAGTTTTTTTACATTTTTTTTTTAATTTTGAACTTTTTCCATTCATAAATATTAACAGGCAATTTTAACTATACAGAACAAAACAGAATCACCTTGAGATTGGGCTTTGTTCCAAACATATGTAAGGTACATACAAATAAAGTAATGCTGCATAGGGTCAGAATGACAATAGGTCCATATATCACATAGAGAATGAAAATCTTAATTGGGGGATATAAAATAATAGGTGTCCATCTCCTCATAAATGGGGGGGGGGGGGGGGGGGGGGTGATAATTTTCCTTGCCGTCATAAACAATATATGCATTAGATAGAGAGTGTTGTAGTTTTTAAAGAAGCTTTTTATTATTTCACATCAGAAAATACAGTTTTAGACAAAACTCCCAAATAGTGGGTACTAAATTGCGTGCACAGTGCAATAGCAATAGTTTTGCTGGTGATCTACTAAGAATAACTGCGTAAATGAAAACAGGTGCAACAGGGTGCTGACAGCAGTATTTAAATGAAGGTTTTGTGTCTTAATGGAGAGTTTGGACGAGCAAAAAGCTGCAAAGCACAAAATGAAATGTGATCAGGTTCTAGTGGAAGAGGTTAACAAATATATTGAGTTGTAACAAAAACAAATATTACCAGAAAAACCGACATATGGGAGAGTATTTGTGACAAGGTCAATGCTGTTAGTAAAACCGAAAATATTCCACTCCAAAATTATTAACACAGGTGGAAAAAATCTGTGCGTATTCTGTCATTGTGCCTCCGTCTCCTCCTCTCCACAGTAACAGTAGTCATGTGCGCAGTGCACAGCTGGTTAATACCTGCCCTTCAAAGGTATTATTTATAGATGCAGTTACTGTCAAAAAAATTACCTTCAGGTTTGGTAAATCACTATGTGCGTGCTAAATAACATATTTGCATTTTCTCCTCCCTGTATTTTGCACACTGGGGTTGAAACGCCTCATATTGCATATTCATTAAGGCAAACGTACGAAATGGACAGAGCATATTATCTTACACAGTTGTAAGACGCACACCTCAGTGCGCTGCGTTAGTAGATCAGCTTGCACACTTTTTGCAGGTCATGTCAAGTTTGCTCACATTTTTACACATGCAGACCTTTACTAAATCAGGCCCTCTGTGTCCTAATTTGTCAACCATTTGACTGATGTTTTGGTTTCAGATGTTTATTCATTTGAGGAAGAGGAAGCTGTGTTGGACCCCCACATAGCAGAACACTTGACACACTTTGGAATAGACATGCTACAGATGCAGAAAAGAGTAAGTTAGTCAAACTGATTTTACTATTCAACTACAAACAGGTCAGAACATCTGAAGCTCTCTAACAAAATGTATCTGCACGTACCAAATTAAAATGCTTCCTGCATCCTCCACAGTAAAGGCTTTTCTAATCTTTACTCAGACAGAGAATGGCCACCACACAGACAATAACGCCCGACCGCGGGTCAGTGAATGGGAGGTGATCCAGGAGTCGGGCATGAAGCTGAAGGCGGTGTACGGTTCTGGTTACACGGGCGTCAAAAACCTGGGCAACAGCTGCTACCTCAGCACAATAATGCAGGTCCTCTTCAGCATCCCAGACTTCCAGAGGATGTGAGTACGCTGTGATGAGATTTCACTTAAAGGAAAACATGTAATATTGATTATCTTCGCCTTCCCTGAAAATTGTTATGTATGATGTAAATTGTACCTGTTCAATTAGAATATTTAAATTTCATTCCCAAAGATAATCTTAAACATAATGTTGGATGTTTAGGTGTTTTTATGGGAGCCATTATGACATAGATAAACACATGATTTCATTGGCTGTTTCATTTAAGTCTTAATTGTAACAACAGGAGGTACTGTAGAAACAAGATATCACAGAAGAAGACTTTAGCTCTGTAACTTAATAACAATTACAAAAAATGTTACAAATACAGGAAATATTGCAAATACTAAGTTGAATTACAGTTAAAAAAAAGTCCAGTAGCAGTTACAGCATTTTGATAATTATGTTGAGTGTAGAACAGTTATCATTGTTTATTTTAAAGCTTTTATTCTTCTGAGAGACTCAAACAGCATACTATTTAGCTTCCAGAAGATAAACATTTTCTTTCAAATTTTACTTATCAACAAATCCATAACAATTATTGACAAACGGCATCAATAAATAGGCACTAACTCATGAAATCAACCCAACTCAACTTTATTTATATAGCACTTTAAAACAACCACAGCTGAAAAAGTGCTGTACATAAATAGATAAAACAACACAGGGACATAAAACTATTAACAGGAAATACATACTAAAATAATTGTTTATTGTTTTTAAAACAAATTAAAAACAATAACTAAAAGTCTCATGCATGGTTGAAAGCCAAGGAATAAAAATGGGATTTAAGACGAGTTTTAAAAATGGACAGTGAGGAGGCTTGTCTAATATTTAAAGGAAGCTTGTTCCATAATTTAGGAGCAGCAACAGAAAAAGCTCTGTTTTGACCTTGGTACCTCCAGGAGCAGCAGCTCAACTGACCTGAGTATACAGTATGATCCATCTTTAGCTTGCAATATTGCAACATGATTTATTTGCCATGTCCTTGTATTTCTTTCAGTTATTGATGCTTTCTACTTTTTACATCTGTGAAGGTAAATACAGAGAAACACAAAAGTGCAAAACTAGCAGGTGTGAAACAGCAGGTTGAAGATGTTCGTGTCTTGTGTGTTTCCATGTGCTCTGTCTGTGGTGAGCGTGTGACATGTATTTCAATCTTTAGGTATGTGGGCAATCTTCAGAGGATATTTGACTATTCACCCCTTGACCCCTCCCAAGACTTTGCCACACAAATGTAAGTGACTCCAGTGTTACATAATGTAGTGTTCACAAACAAGTGAAGGTGTTTTTCACCTGCTGCTGTTTCTGTCTCTAAAAGTTTTTGACGTTTTGTTGTGAGTAACACATTTGTACCTCCATTAAAATGCTTGGAATAAGTACATAATGACATTTCAGTTTTATAAGAAGTCTATGAATCTTAGTTAAGGCAGTAAATTGTACATATTTGTTAGGATGAAAGCGTTTTTTTAAGCATGTGCTCGTAAATATGATCCGGGTGTATTTTGTTATGTAAGCCATATGTGGTGCAAGAGGCCAGTCAGATTCTGATGAGTTGAGTCTTAACCAAGACAATAAATATCCATTATGTGAAGCCACATGTTTCATATTCGGAAATCATTCCTTGAGTTGGGGTAGAGTATAAATGTTATCAGGTGGGCATCCTCCGTCTTTTTTCATTGATCAGCCCATGCAGCAGTTTTTCTTCTGACAACGATTCAGTCCTGTTAATGCTGGACTGTAAATCATTAGCAGCTGCTACACAAGGCACACTGAAGCACACTGCCAGATAAACATGTGTATATCTGTCAGGTCTCTATTTATCTCTCTAAAGAAGCACTGGAGGCAGAGTGTTGGATAGGTAGGATTATCTTAATTAAATTATAATTAGATGACATCACTTGAATAAGATTTCCAGATACAAAGTAAGATCAGAAAGAGCAAAATTTATATTTACAATTATGCAATTATCTAAAAAGATGGCTGGGCTTGTACAAATCATTGCAAGCGTGTTTCATGATGGTCTAATGATGAAAACAATAACTGTTGCCGCTACACCTAATTTACTCTAGATACTTAAATTGAAAATCTTGTGTCTTCTTGATCTTCCATCATTGTTTAAAGAACACACAAGGATTAGTTTGTCTTCAGTGTCATCAAATATAAATCACTTACAGATCATTTTTAGTCTATAATTTAATCTTTTTAGGAGAATATTTAATCTTACATTAACTGAATTCTTATTGCATTATAAATGATCTTTTTATACTGCACTTTTTCATCTTTCATAATGAGAGATGAGTATAAATTCTCATCCTTCAGTCAACAGTGTAAGACTGATGTGAAGTAGTCATTTGAAGAAAGTGATACTGGTCAAACTGATTTTACTAAAAATGTTTTGAGTTTTATTGTGCTTGTAGTGTTTGGTTTAGTGATTGACACATTGTGTTTCGCAGTCCGAGGAAGGAGCAAAGATTTATGTTCTAAAATATTTTGTTCACAGATAAATGATGTACCATCTACCATCTTGCCTGCAGGAGAAACTAGTGATGAACCAAACCAGTTAAAATGAACAAAATTCAGGGATTTAAGAAAAGAGGGAGAATAATAAAGTGATATATTTTTGCTTCTTGCACATATGTGTGCTGGTTACTGTGGCAACTGAGGTGTGTTTGAAGTCGAGCCAGTTTTGTGAGACGCAAGAGTCAGGGTTAAGTTAAGAGATAGTGTCCCCTGATGCATTGTCTGAAGGTTTTGAAATGTTTTTTTTCCTGATGTGTAAATACAACGTGTGCACTGTGCCTGCAGGATGGAAAACAAAAATACTAAAACAAACTTGTGCTCTCATGTTTATGCCTTTGTTTTTGTCCGGCAGGGCTAAACTGGGACACGGGCTGCTATCAGGCCAGTACTCCAAACCACCCATGAAATCTGAGCTCATTGAACAGGTGATGAAAGAAGAATACAAGGTATTAAACTGGGTATGTCCAGCTCCCAAAACTGGGATCCATAACCGACAGACGCATGTTAATACTGAGTGGTAGTCAGTCTTTTTCCACTAAATGACTGTATTCGTTGTAAAGGATCAATTACCCCCAAATTTAAAAAGCAAAGCCTTCTCATGATTGTATTGATTGTCTTGAGCTCACATACCTTTCTGAGTTTGTGACCGCTGTAGAAAGCTTGTTGAAACAAAAAGAAGATGTGATTTATAGATACACTGTCAAACATTGTGTTTGTCAGAAAGTAGCTGTTGCCCTCAAACCCAAATGTGCAATTCGGATTGTTTTCAATTACAGCTCCAGGCACAGCTCTAATACACTGCATCACTTCTCACACATGCTCGCTGTGCTTGATGATTGTATCGTAATCTCTTGAACAACTTTTATTTTCTTCCCATGTGTTATTGTTTTACCAATTTGAATACACATGTTATGAAATCATAGCCTTTTCAAACACAGCTGCCAGGAAATTAGAAGAGGAAAGCCATTAAAGCATAATGGGACCAAGCACTAGGTCTGTAAGCCCAGGGCTTCTTGTAAGCCTTACCAGCCACAGTAATTGATAGCACAGAGCTGCAATCCTGCACTTCCTCCATATGTGATGATGGAGTCAGGGTTGGACACATATTGACAGCTGGGAAGATATACGAGGGAGGGAACACGTTTGTACTAAGGCAATATTACCCATTGAAATGATCACTAATTAATTATCATTAAAAAAAGATGTATGCACTTTTTAAAAAGTGTATTATCCTGCCAAACATTGTATGAGATGCCTTTTGTTTGGATAGAGTTTGGCTACACATGCATAGTTTACCAGTGTGGAAGGATGATGCAGGGATGTCTGATGATTTATTACATTAGCACCAAATCATCAATCAATTATGAACATTATTTATATTTATTAGATCAGTGGTGGAAGACATTTTCAGATCCTTTATTTAAGTAAAAGCAGCAGTAAAACAGTATAAACAAACTCCTCTACAAGTAAAAGTCCTGAATTCAAACCCTTATTTAAGTGAAAGTATAGGTTTTATGAGCAAAATGTACTTAAAGTATCAAAAGTAAAAATACATGTTGTGAAGGCTAATGGCCCCTGTTTTGCTAAATTATTTTATCATGTTAATGGTGCTGATTCATTAACATCTAAGCAGCATTATAATGTTGCTTGCAAATGAGTCAATATTAACTATTTACTGTCAATCTTTAAGCATGCAACATATTTAGGTTTTGTTTGTAAAATCTTTATCTACAAGGTTATTTATAACTATGGCTGATAAATATATTCAGAGGAATAAGAAATAAAGTATTTTCCTCTGAAATGTTGTGGAGTAGCAGAAAAAGGACATTCAAAAAAGTACAAGAAACTCAAAATTGTACTTCAGTAAACAATAAATGTGCAAATGTACATATTTAGTTTATGGATGATTTTAAATCTAATTTTACACAACAGAAACTCCTTTTCTAGTCACATGCTGCCTGTATGAAGACTAGCATGAAGATAGTTTGTGTTGATTCCTTGATGAAATGTACAATGGCTGGATGTGTCCCCCTCCTTGAAATATTCATTGTTAAGCATTAAATATTTCACACAGCTAAAGCAGGCATGATTTTAATCTCTAGTTAGGAGGCTCCCTGCAGTTAAGCCCCTTTTAACAACTGATGCCAGTGTTTCATTGTAGATGCTTTATGCATACTAAACTGGGAGGAACAGCCATGATAATGATGCTTAATGATGCTTAGCAGCAAAGTCTTGGATCACATAACGAAAATGATACTATCTGGATATGATCAAAACGTTCTTTAGCTGAGAGAAGCCATTTATCAGCATGTCAAATCAAGGCTTCTCTCTGGATGTGACTGGAATCACTGGTACTGGACATTCAGACAGGTGAGTGGTATGCAGAGTCAGTGTGTGTGATGCCCGAATGCTCTCTCTCCAGCACCAGCAGCAAGGCGTTTCCCCCAGGATGTTTAAGTCCCTGGTCAGCAGAGGACACCCAGAGTTTTCCTCCAACAGACAACAAGACGCCCACGAGTTCTTCTTGCACGTCATCAACCAGGTGGAGGTGAGTGAGTGAAACTGAACCTCGGTGCAGGTCAAAATATTCAAAATGTTCAGTAGTTTGTGCTGGTATTCATGTTGACACCATAAGAAAAGTCTTTACATTTAAAATCTAGACCAAGAGTTGAAGCATTAGACACTGACACTGAGTTGGTAAAACTGCACACACACACACACACACACACACACACACACACACACACACACACACACACACACACACACACACACAGTGTGTTTTTCAAGCTGTTGACAAAAATTAAGCTGTTTTTTTATTTTGAGAATTTGCTGTTTCATATTATGTTGCTTTCTGTATTTGAACAAAGGCAGATAACATGAAAATGTGTTTTGTTCCTGTTTTTGCTAGTTTTTTATTCATAACAAGATCCAAAAATACTGCCCAATTTCCTTTTTGTTATTTAAATTCTTAAATTCACTTCACATAAAGAACAATGCAACTTCCTGTAAATCACTGAAGAACAGGAAGCAGAATGTGGGCACATAAAAGTAGCTAAAATAAGATAAGAGATTTTATAGTAGAAAAGTTTACTTTGTTATATCTATCTTTATTTACATGATTTAAAGAAGAGACCAAACATCATAGGATGTCATAGAGATTCAAAGTGTCTATTATCAATTTTAACAATTCTTTTCTCCATGACATTTCTTATGGATTAATTGTATTCAGAGGATTTTGGTAATTTTCCCTTTATCCACAACTTTGCCTGCAACAAGGTATACAATAGTTATTATTCGTAATGTGTTGTTTGACTAAATAATCTTTACACTAGGTCACTCCCTACCTTTTTCTGGCCTTTCTACCCACATTATTCTTTATCAGTGGATGAAGTTTGCCTAGTTGTCATGGTCAGGTTTCCATCAGTTGTTGGCTCATTGTAGAAATGTGATTAACCATGAATATGAAGGGTACATTTACTTTGATTCAGTTTTTTGGGGGAATATAAACAAAATTGATCAGTTTTGGATTTCAATAGTTTATTCTTACATTAGAACATCCACCAACATGTGAATGGCTTTATGTTTATGGTTTGATCTGCTCTTAATGGTATTGACTGGAAACACTACCAACCCACCAGAGAAAGGGATACTGCCTTTCACACAGCACACGGTCTCCTTGGCGGGTCAATACACACATGGGGTGCTCTGACGTGTCGTTCTCAACCAGAATGTATATATATAGCTCATGCTATCTGTTTACCCGGGGAGGCCAGATAATGCTTCCTAGTTTGCCCAAGCAACAGGAGACATGCCCTGACTCGGACCCGACACTTCCTCCACCTCATGTCATGTGGATCAACAAAACAAACCACACAGATTCTCCCAGGCTCACTTTCTTCTACGTAGGTGCAACACCCGGTGTAAGAAATTGCGACATGTTAACTTGGTTTGTTCCAAAAAGGCCCCTACTGTCGATCCTTCTTTAGTACACTTGCTGCCCTTTTACAGCTGTCTGTAATCTAGATACTGATTTAGTTAGCCAGACATAGACTGAACCTGACTGAAGCCAGCATCAGCAACATTTTCCTCTGTCAATGTCAGCCTGCATACTTGCCCAGAGTAAAATTATAACTTGTATATTTCTGTAGCTTCTTAGAATAGATGGGCTGGCTTGCAGAGAGGCCATCATGTAGACTGGTGTGTGAAGTCCCAACGCCAACCTTCATCACAGTCTTCAAATAAACGCGATGTAAACTTCAATGACCCCTGTTGTTCAGACGCAGTGAGAGATATACAGAGCCACTCGGCGATAACAGTTCATGTGCCCACAGTTCAGAAAAGATGTTAACACTCTCAGTTATGGACGGTTCGGTTCATTGAGGCAGTTCCCAAATTAAAAGAGCTGCATTTACATTATGAATGAGTGTACTTAGATATCTGGGTCAAACAGATTGCGTTGGAGCCATGTCAAGAAACTTTAATAGACTGCAGCACATAATAGTGTATAGATAGATTTTCATTTGAAGGCTTGTGCTGTCATGTTGGTGATAGCATAGCTCTTAGATAGACATGCTGTATTCAAAATAGCTTTCTTGAAAATAATATTGATTGATGAAACATTTTGGATGTCTTGCAACTGTTAAAAAATCATTCACAACAATTTACTGATTTATTAAGAATTTTTAATATGTGACGAAAACACAGTTTGATTGCAGCTGTAGGCTGTTTATCATCTGTAACCTGAATAACCCTCAGTTCTATCACCATTATATATTGACCACATCACTGGTCAATATTCAATATTTTAAGGACTAGTTTGTAAGATTTAGGGGCATCTAGGGATATAATATTCATAAGTATGTTTTAATTAGTGTGTAATCCAACTGAAACTAAGAATTATTTTTTGTTACTTTAGAATGAGCCCTTTTTATCTACATAGGGAGCGAGTACTCTTGTACCTTCATGTTTCTACAGTAGCCCAGAATGGACAAACCAAACACTGGCATAGAGAGGGTCTTTCACAGTGGTCAGCCTGATATATAATCAAAATAAATATCTGCTTGCCTCACTTATACTGTATTTTGTTGTTTCTACAGAGGAACAGTGCAGGTTCAGAAAATCCAAGCGATGCCTTCCGCTTCCTAGTGGAGGAACGAATTCAGTGCTGCCAGACACGTCGGGTTCGTTACACTCAGCGGGTGGACTACTGCATCCAGTTACCAGCCCCCATTGAGGCCGCCACTAATCGAGGTAAAGGATCTCCTACAGTATTCGCACACACACACACGCAGAGACACACACACACACGGTGTGCCACAGTGTACTTGAAGCATGAAGCCGCAGCTGCATCTGGACAGTACAGCTGGCATGATGACGCTGGGATCAGGTGGCACCAGCAGGCTTTGCTCTGAAAGGGCACATAAGGTCCTGAGGTGCCAGACTCTATGTGTAACATAGACGGGAGGATATGTTTGTTTATTTAGATGAAGAACTTGTTTGTTGACCCATCAATACACTCAACACTTTTTCTGTCATGTGTAAACGTAGTACTTGTAAGACATGTTGTTCCTGTCCTTGTTTTCAATTCACCAGAGGAACTGCTGGCTTATGAGGCCAAATGGAAGGATGCTGAGGAGAACATGAGAGCTCCTCCAGAACCGGTGAGAGCGAGGATCCCCTTCACCGCCTGTTTGCAGGCCTTCACAGAACCGGAGAACGTCCCTGACTTCTGGAGCTCAGCGCTGCAGGCCAAGTCAGCTGGAGTCAAGTAAGCACAGTCCACCTGCTCGGATATTTTCTTTAAATTACAACCAATGGCATTTGATAACATAACATTCCTTTTTAAAATTCCCATCCTCTAAATTTTTGTCTTTTTCCTCTGCAGAACTTCCCGTTTTTCTTCCTTCCCAGAGTATCTGGTTGTTCAGATCAAGAAATTCACATTTGGGGTAGACTGGGTGCCGAAGAAGCTAGGTAACTGAAGAGTATAGTTAACTAAAACCACCACCCTTAAATGATAAGGGAGGTTAATGTGTCACTGAATTCATTGCCCCCCCTCTTAATGTGGTGACTCAGTTATTATTAGTATCCAAAGTACTGTAAATGTCCAGCAGAGGGTACCATTGGACTGTGATTCACATCAAGGTTTTCAGTGTTCAGATATTTAACTCAATGCTACCGCCAACTCTCGCCTCATAGGGAATATGTGAAAACAGATAGTTATAAATGATGGGTTCTTATATTACCTGAGAGATATATACAGTCCACAGGCATTGCATTCAACTCCTCTTAACTGTATATTTTATCTTGCACACAGTGTCGGAATGAGATTATAGGTGCAGCAATTTCACAGGCCTGTATTCTCACTTATGTGGTCCTATTTTTCTTTTTCCTCAACAGTAGGAAATGCGGAGGACAAAAAAAAAAAAAAGCATGGCACTATCTATCTATAAGAATCATGACTCAAAACCATGCAGCAAAAATGTATGAATGTGTATTTTGACAAAAGTTTTCAATGTGACATTGCAGAGCTTCAGGGCCTCAATACAAATGTCTATATGTTACTCAGTTGAGTTGTATGCGTGTATTTCTGTGTAGATTTGGCCATAGATGTTCCAGACTTCCTGGATCTGAGCCGACTTCGGGCCACAGGACTGCAGGCGGGTGAAGAGGAGCTGCCAGACCTCATGCCTCCCATCGTGCTACCTGAAGACACTAGAGGTACAAAAGAAAATACATTTTGCTTTTGCAATCTTACTTTTATTCACTTCCACTGAATATTTGCCTATAATAAATGTTTGCGCATCAGACACATCAGACAGCGGCCCACTTTTCTCACCCAGAATCCACTGAGAAGGACCCCCTGGTCACAAGCTGCCATGAATCGCCCACAGGGCTGTTTGCACTCGTGTGAATGTAAAAAACCCCCCCCAAAAAACCCAAATGGCTCTTTTAACCTCTTGGGGCCTTTTTTTGGTCTTCATTTTTAATTTCACAGTCCTTTTATTAATTTTAAAGGTCATTGTTTCCCTGAGTACCTGTTTTTTTGTTATTACCCAGATGGCTAAACATATTTTGCCCTCCCTATTTATTTTTATGAAATGTGCTGGATATTAGAAAGGAGCCTGCATATATAAGACTGTGTAGCCGTATAAACAGGTAACTCTGTGTTGCTTTCAGAAAAATCACTGCACCTATCGAACATGCTCTCCGGGACCAGGAGGTGCAGAGTATTTTTGTGACAGAGTCAAATGATCCGTGAAATTGTCCCTAATATGATATTCTGCTTAAAGCCACCCATGTTTTCTCTGAAGGGCATATTGAATGGCCTCCCACAGGAAAGGCATGCTCAATCAATTAATGAAAAGTTGTTGTGTTCACAGTGTAGTTAAGCTTAATAAATTATAATGATTTCTTGCAATGCACTTCCCAGGGCACTGGGAATAAGCTACTGGAAGCTAGTGAGTGGGTTTTTAGAGCATTTCGAAACTCTTTGTTGCATCAAACTGTTGACAGTATTACATACATTGTTATCGAGCCTAATTGTCTGCTCGTCTTTCTGGCACCCTCTCTCTCCCTCTTTGTTCATCTCTGTCTCCCCTGTGATTTTAATTCCTCTTCCTCTATTCCTCCTTTCTGTTGTTTTGAAAGTTCAGCTACATCAAGTTATCAGTGTCCTCCTTAATATTTTAGCAGGCGTGAAGCACAAAGTGTTCTTTGCTAACTCACGCTCCAAACACAAAAAAGGGGTCCAAGCAGCAGTGCAAAAGCATAGTAACATCCGCAAGCAGCCTTTGCTTTGCTCCACACGTTGACAGACTCGAGAGCTTTACATATTCATGTAGCTTCTTAGGACAGGAAACTCAGAAGACAAAACGGAAGTTTGAATGTGTTTGTCTGAGTATGCCTTAATATTTCAGGACTGAACACTCTGTGCTAACCCCTGCTATCTCAGACCTCCAAACACACCGAATTTGCTTCTTTGACAAATGCAGTATGTGCTTAAAACTCCTCAGAGTCTAGCAGTCTAGTCTAAAAGGTATTTTCTTTGAGCAGAGGCTTCCTTGCGTAGGCAGCATTGCTTATCTACCTCTGACAGCAGCAAGCAATCTTAGAGGGCCGATGCAAAATCATGACATACAAAAACGTTTATACGCATCCATTTTAGTGTGTTAGAATCTCGATTTGGTACTTCCAGAGATTTAAAGTGTCCCCTGATTCTCGTCGGAGCTTCTCTCTCCTCAGACAGAAAGGTTAAAGCTGGTTACAGTGTGTAAATCATGTGGTTCACACTGTGGAATGAAAAGAGGTCAGAGGAAATAATGCGCTGTTTTCAATAAACTTGCTGACTTGTTTATTTCACATTTATATGAGGAGTTTTGTCGGTTTCAAATTAACCACCGGCCCATTATCCCCAGACTGCCTTCAGTGGCAATTAATCAGGTGGTCACCCTTCTGTCTCCAAAAGGCTTCACTGCCTCTCATTGATTACACAGCACCACACAAATATGTTTTCCAGTATGCTTGGAAACGCATTATTTCTCATTGGTCTGTGTATCATCCGTTCACTCAATTATTCCAGGCCATTTAGAAAATGGAAGAAGGAAAATTGGAGTCAGGAAAACCACGATTCATTTATTTTCTTATTGTAAAGCGCAAAATGAACAATTATAAACTTCACAAACCATATAGATATTGATTTCTTCCTCTTCCTGTAAATCAGATTATCTTTTTCAAGATTAAAATGGAAAAATCCATTTATTATAGGTATATAAATAACCCATCATCTGTTTTATTATTTTTCTTAAAATTGGTGAAAATGTGAATGAGATGGAGGAAGCATATGAGACACTGGATGAGTAAGAGAGTGAAACTAAACTGCCACTGAGTTTATATTTGATATGATAAAAAAGGTGCCATATAAAACTTTCAGCAACAGTCAAGTTAAGTATCAGTAACATTCGTTTTTTTTTATATACTGCACAATAATGTTTTGACCAAAATTTGCCTTCTTTGGGCCTTTTTGGTGACTGTATTGTTGTGACCATATGCAGATAATTGTTACCTCTGGACAGGATCAGGAAGCACACACTCATCCTTTAATTATTTTCAGAGTAACAAAGTCAATCAAAATCAGCAAAAATCAGGTATGTTTGATACAGACAGGACTTGCTCAAGTTTTGATTGTAGGTGTGGAAACAGCGTGGGGCAATCTCTTCACTGCAAGGGGTGAAGCCCTTCAAAAAGTATGCAATCAGTGTAAAAGTGATATGTGGTGTAACTCAAGGCTAAGTTACCTTCTGGGCAAAATTGGACCAGACCTCAAGTGGGCTCCAAAATTTCATTAGTTGTAACTTTTTTGGGTGGAATATTGGGAAAAGGTCTACCAACGCACCAATATATACTGACATAGATCTTTCATTACTTGCTCTTTAGGCCCTGCCTCAAAGAGGGGCCATAAAATCAAGTTTTACCTTCATTATTTTGTCGGATATTGTGTTGACATAGTGCATATTCCTAAATGTAGTTGTGTTTGTGGGCCCAGCAGTTTATTTATGCCCCCAGGCTCTGAGCATGTTAATTCGACCATGGTGGTACCAACACATTTTGGAGGATTCTTTCTATGTTGATATACAAAAGTAAACACACTGAAGTAAGTTTCTTCTTTTCTTCCAGATAACTCCATGAGCTCCATAGACTGTGAGTATTTCACTTCTCCTCTCAATATTTTTGTACTATGTGCATGAAAATGTAACATGGATACAAATATATAGATATATATAGATATATTGTAGGTAAAAGAAGCAGTCGTTGTGCTAAACCCCTGGCCACGTGTGCCTGTGCCTGTAATTCCAAAGTAAACTTTACTTTTTTCTGTGCGGCTCTGCTTGTTTTAGCCAGACTCATTTCTCTTCTTGATAAATCATTGCTCAATAAAGAAATCTCCCCAGGGCTGATTCTCCTCTAGTCTCTATGTTTAATGAGGCCCAAAGAGAGAAAGCCACCGCATATCTGTTATGTTTGTATAAACTGGAGGGTTGCCGGTATTATTGAATCAGCAACTGTAGGCTTTAGTTATTGATGTGGTTTTGTCGTGTCCCCAGCTCCGGAAATAGATGAGACGGCAGTAATGCAGCTGGCAGAGATGGGCTTCCCAGTGGAGGCCTGTAGGAAGGCGGTCTACTACACAGGCAACATGGGCCCTGAGATGGCCTTCAACTGGATCATAGCCCACATGGAGGAGCCCGGTAAGAGAACATCACTACATGCACGGGGACATTACATTAGGGCGGCATCTAGTGGATATTTCATTAGCATGGAGCAAGAGAGCACTCAGGAGTGCCACACAATAAAGCAATCATAATTAAACTGGAAGAAAAGAGACATGCAATTTTTGAATACTTAGTTTATTAAACTGGAAAGAAAAGCCACTCACATTTTTAATACTTAGTTTATTCGCTGTCACTGTTCCACCTGGTGCTTTGTCGAACATTCACAGAGTGCTAGTACTATGAAAATGTGCATAAATAAACTTCCTGCCTTAAAAATAATCCATATACAATGACAGAAGACAATCAAACTGAAACCTTAAAAATATGGTGCCTCCCAACTTTTTAAGCAGTACAACATTCAATAAATGAAAACATGATGGGAAAATATTACGTCCAAATATATTGGAAGGGTCTAATGGTTAAAAATAGTCATCTCGTTTGGGGGGGGGGGGGGGGGGCAGGTGTTTAAGTGTTAGGAGGTAACTGCAACCCAGTATAACCAAAAATACTGGTGGCAAATATTACCAACAGCTGCAGCAAACAAACAAAAACCACATTAGGCATTGAATGATGGAGACAAGAGATGGAGAGGCTACTTTACAGGGTGTATTTTGTGGGTATGCTTTAATATTTTTTAAGATATTAAATATTGACCAACTCCACATATAGTTTTTAAGCTTAGTTTTGTGAGAAAGACTGTTATTTCTCTGTTCTCCTATCTGTTGTGTGTGTATATCTGTTAATCTGGGTGGCAAACTGCATAGAGTCGTCCTTACAGGGGATAAATGAAGTTGTGCTGAATTCAATTGAACATTACCAGTTACAGTACAGTTAGTTAAGTTATGCTGGAAGATCACATCACACATACAGGCATGTGAGGTTATTTGTGTGACACATTTTAAACACAAAGGTAATTCAAAGTGAGAGACAAGGCTCATCTCCATTTCTTCCATCATGTAGAGATAATCTGAGCTGTCTTGTGAGTATCAGACTTTGCATCCTTTTGTGTACTGTAGGTGTTTATCTGTGTGTTTCTGTCTCTGAGACCAGCAAGAGAAACTTTGTCGGAGCTGACTTTGTCTCTTGCAGAGCCTCTTAACAGTGAAGACGTTCCCCTGAGGCGTTAACTCATGTCACTTTTATTTCCCCACTTAGCTGTAAAGGGCCTCTACAGTAGAGGAAAATTAGAGCAGCCTCCTGCCTGTTAGTTTTTAAACGAGCCTAATGCATCTGCAAAATGAGCTTCATTCAGACTCAATAACGTCAGTAAAATGGTCCGTCGCACAAAGGTTACTTCTTCTTCTTCTTCTGCCGCCCCCACAATTCTGTTTGGTGTCATTACTTTCACATTAGCATCACTTTATCATCGCTTTTTAGATGCTGTACCACATAACATTTATTCTTGACTGAAGTGAACTTTAAAGTGCCGCTTTTGCAAAGATAAACCAATGACACCGTCCTATAAGAGGTCCATTTCCAAAGCACTGTGCAGGCAAATTAATTTATCATACTTATTTTTCTATGAATTTTGTAAAAACTCAGGATGACCTTTCTGATCCTTCGTCTGAATGGGGCTGGAGTTCATATGAATATCATTAAATAAAAGCTGTGATGAGATCTAAACACATTTCAGTCAGGAGGAAACAAGTGAATGAAGCAAACATAGTTGTTTATTATACAGATGATATTGATGATTAGGTTTTGTGAATAGTCTTTGGTGCTTGGACTCCACAGGGTGCCCCCCCTCCCCCATGGAGTCTTGATTCTGGTGGTGGTGGCTGATGACTTCTGTTGAAAGTGATTGGACTGATTAGGTTGATGAAGTCATGCACTGATGAATCTGCTAAGACTGGGCAAAACAGCACCAAGAAAGCACTAAGGCAAAGAGATAGAGAAAACGTATTTAAAAGGATGCTTACAGTGAAGGTGTGTCACCATGCTATGGGTTTGATGTGACCAGGTGACGTGAACAGCTGATGTCTTAATTGATTTCACTGGGAAATGATAGCAAGGAAATAGTAAGTGAGCTGTGAGAGGGATCACGATGACTGAGCTATACGAAATAAAACAGAGACATGAGCAAGTAAAAAGAGAGCCTTCCTGACTGAACTTTCTCTAAGCGTCATATAGAAGTACAACTAATTAAAGTTTTTTATTCGTTTTGAAGCATTTTCTTACATATATCAGATTCACGCCAATGTACACTGATTAGCGCATCTCATATCCACATAGAAAACAAAACAGAGAAATAATACAAAACAAAAACAGAAACCAAAAGGCAGCCCATGAACCCCTGCAGCACCCCGTCCCCAATAAACACGCTTACAATTACATCATGTGTAAGTTTCATTTACACTCCTCTCCAGTATTCACTTATATTCTGTATGCTTTCTACACATTTGTGTCCATACTGTAGTTAAAGTATAACCATGCTTGGCTGGTTTTAGTTGAATGACCCTGCATTTAACATTAATTTGAAGTGGCTGTAATCAATATTTTTCATAATAACAGTGTCTAATATAAGAGGCATGGCTTGTAGTGATGAATCTACAAAGAATTACCCCTTTTTCGATTTTCATCTTTTTCATTATCAATTACAGAGCTATATAGTGAGTTTCAGCTCATTTTTTAGTTGTTCAGCTGCAACTTTACTGTTTTGGTTCAGTCTCAGTGCTCTCATGGTGTCATTTTCAGCTGCAGCCTGCAACTGAATTTAGAGGAAAAGCTTTTAAAAATCCACTGTACACTACCTGCACCAAACAACAATCAGACACAGTTGGTGACCAGCCGGTGATCATCGTGGAACATTTAACAGCTAAAGAGCTAAAGGAGAGTGAATAGTGGACCTATGTCATTAGGTGGACAGAAACGTGACCCCAAATGATAATGTTGCTCTGTAACTGCTAGATGTGCTAATAAGTAACTGTTGGCTAACATATTCACCGTATCAACTTAAAAGGTGAAGATATGTCATGTTGTCTTTATTGTCTTGTTTCCGCTGCCCCCAAAAGAACATCAAAGAATCAGTTCATGCAGGTTTAACTGGTACTTTTTAGTTATAGCATTTTATTTCTCTGCCTGTAAAACAGCCATCATCCTGTTGGGTAATCAAAAGGACACGAGACAAGGAGGCTGAGATAGAGATGGTAGCGGAAGATGAGTGGTACACATTTTCATTTACGGAAAGGACAGTAATGAAAGCTGTTTATGGCCAACAGTAGAGTAATTACAGTAGAGGTGTCCTTGTTCTCAGGCAGAGAGTCATTTAATTTTCACATTCATTTTAATCTGTTGAAAGTACATGAACAACTGCAGCTCACTTGAAACTTTGTTCTTAATAATTTTTATGTAATAGCTGCACTGTAACTGTAATAAAGTATTTAATTGTTTTAAATGTAGAAGATGTTCCTGGACTCAATTATTCTCAAGACCAGCAATGTCAGGGATCTAGGTTTCACCTCTTTAAAGGAGACCTATTATGATAACTCATGTTCTGATTATGCTCATCTTAAGGGGGGCCTTAAAAAGACGTGATCTAAAACTGCCTGTTAAGAGACAAGGAGCTGCATAAAGGGCCAGTATAAGATAAATAAGTTTTTTTTTTATTGTAAATGTGCAAAGCTACTCTAGTGAAATAATGAATAAAAACGTAGAGCTTAAAATGAGCTTAATAGGGATACTCACTAGATCTTCAACAGTTAGAGATAATGATTCCATCTTCCATAGTATAAAAGGTCTTTGATTTGAAACTCTCATTCTTACATATTCAACAAGGATGACAAGTAGGATAAGGACAGATGATGAAGCCTGAACACAGAGAAGAAAAGAAACATGTTTGAGTTGTTTTAGAGAAGAATGTGTGTGTTGATTGGTATTAGCCAGTTATAGTTAGTTATGTATTTGTGAAGGTATACATCTTAACAGGAAAACACACTGTATCTGTCTCTAGCATCTTTATATTGTCACAGCAAAAGAGTAAATGGATGTCTTAGGTTCTGCTGACATTGACCTCCACCAAGACGAATATATTCATTGATTGGGTTTAAAATAAATATTTCTCATTATTATTCTCTCTCTGTCTCTTCTCAGACTTTGCAGAACCTCTCACTCTGCCATCCATGATAGATCCCGGTCCCTCCACCAGTGACAGTCCCATGGGTGCCACCCCGCTGGGCAACTCACCCCCTGAGGAGAGCATTGCCATCCTCACTGCAATGGGCTTCCCCCGCAATCACAGTATCCAGGCCCTCAAAGCTACGGTCAGTCTACTGCCCACTCTGGTCATGTTTGCACTCTGCCGACTGAGAAATTAGTTTTATTCCATCAACTCACAGTGAGACACATGAAACTCTGTCTTCTACTAATTACTGATCATTTACATCTAAATTCTAATAAATCAAACCTCTGCTAGTTTATTTTTATTTATTTTTTTACCGTGTTAAACATCTGGCATCTAATATGTCTTTATAAAAATGTTTAATAAGTCCAGACAATTACATAGCACATGTAGTACCACCCACAGAAACTCACTGATCTTTCAGTCTGTTGCCACAGAAAGATTAAAGGGTTATATAGGTGGGGGAAAAAGCGAAATACAGGTTCCAGGAAAATAAAATCGGAGGACAAAGAACCACCTACACACAGTTATTAGTGATAAATGTCTCTGGGAAGTGCAGGGCAAAACACAGCAATAACTGACCGCCACAATATAAAAAACAAGATATAAAGAAACAATACATGAAGACACAACTGTGCTGGATAACAGTCAGCAGTTCATGACAAAGCAGGAGGCCGGCATGGCATTTGGAAAAGAGGGCAAAGAGAGGACGAGAGGATAAAAAGCAAACTCTGTCAGTCATAAATGGACTTGGCTGGCCCACTTGTTTGCTTTCCAAACTGCAAAGTTAATGGGTCCTACATGTCAGAGTGATTAAAGATGTCTGCTCCACACAGTGTTTACAAATAGTCGCAGCAGCTTACGGACACCACCGCTGATGCAGCCCTTCAGGTTAAGGAGTGGGATCCGTCTGACACGTTGAGCCATTTTATTAATTCAATCAACAAATCATGTGAATGCATATAAAACATACATTTTTACTTTTTTATGTGAAACTGCAACTGATTCATTAGCAATGTAGATTATACTCCTACATATTAATGTTATTCTCTATTATATGTCTTGTGGATGCCAAGTGTTTACTGTAATAGTCAAAGTATGTTTTTAAATATAGACCCCAGGAAGACTAGCTGTGCTTTAGGGCACAACTAATGGGGATCATAACAAATAAACAAATAAATAAGCTCCCCTTTTTTCAGAATGGCCCCTGCTTCTCATGTTTCATGCTTCATATTTCAGACTGCTCCCTCAGCAGAAAAAAGCCCAGCAGAGCATTATTAAGACACAGAAATAGACATCAGGTTTCCTTGTTTATCTTCTCTAATGCCACCAAACTCCTTCTGCCTTCCCCGATTTGGGGAGGAGGGTGCACATATTCCTCATGAGAGCAGGTGGGGGTGTGAAGCACAGAAGGGGTCTCACAGCTAGTCTATTATTAGAACAAAAGTAGGAGGAGGAACTTTTTCAACCTCAGTGACCTGACTGGAAGTGACAGAAAAAGCATGTAGCTTCACTCACCACCCAAACCTCCTTCACGTCAGTCAGTCAGTCAGTCAGTCAGGCAGTCAGTCAGTCAGTCAGTCAGACAGACAGGCAGGCAGACAGGCAGGCAGACAGACAGACATCACACCTCTATTTCGGATTAAAAGCAACATTAAAAACATCCTTAGGGGGAATTTAGCCCAGATTGATGCCTGCCACCTCCTCGATAAATGATTGCACTTTTTAAATATTCATAACCTATTTTTTGAAGAGCTACCCAAATACACAACAGAGAAAATTTGATGGAATAAGTAAATGTCTAATCATCCAACCTCTCAGATATCTTAACTTTAGGCCATACAGTATACTCTTATACAGTTACTATTCCCTACTATGTTATGCATCAGACCTTTTCTATGATTTTTACTGTCTGACCAATTGATTGACAGCCGCAAAGATTGTGGATTAAATTTAAGACTTCATCAGTGACATATGTAAATGTGGCAAATACAAAAATGGCACATCATGATATATTAGAGTCATTTAGTTTTTGTAAATGTCAGTGAATTTACTAGTTGTAATCTAAAAGTGCTTCAAAATGTTTCAGAACAATAACCTTGAACGAGCACTCGACTGGATCTTCACCCACCCGGAGGAGGAGGAGACTGACGCTCTCTCAGATATGGCGGACACAGAGCCCAATGACAACGCTTTCTCCAACGCCAACTCACACAGTGACTCCACACTGTCCCCAGACAGAGACATGTCGGGGCCGCGGGTCAAAGATGGACCGGGACGTGAGTGACTCCACTTCGACTGATTTTTTTTTTTTTTTTTTTTTTAGCAGCCCTTATCTAAAGATTTTCATTTATATCAGACTCTAGTGGTAAACATAAAAGTAACAACACAAGCTATAGTCAGATTTTTTACTGATTGCAGCAGAAATCCGGCAGAAATGTCAAGTTAAGATTATGTATGTCACACACACACACACACACACACACACACACACACACACACACACACACACACACACACACACACACAAATACACAAATACACACACACACACACAAAGACACAAATACACACACACACACACACACACACACACACACACAAATACACAAATACACACACACACACACACACACACACACACATTGGGGCTGAGAAATTAAGTTTGAGTCAGAGTCCAGAAAAAGTGTCAGGGGGCATTTTTCTGCCTTTGATTTTTAATGCATGCGTGTTATTAACTTCAATGGGCCAATTTAGGTTCAGGCCTAATAAATGTCTGACTATGATACAGTGCAGTGTGGTGCTGCTGGGCACTGACCTGCTTTGCTGGACCAACTTTAGCCACAGAGAGATCAAAACAGGAGCTTTTCAACTCCTCAAAAAAATAATACAATATAATGAGCCTTATGCATTATTACATACTAATGTATTTTAAACATCAACCACCCAAGATCATGGCTAATTTTGATGTTTCTGATGTGTGGTAACAAAATGGAAATTAATTCCGGAAGAAAATCTTTTAAACCTGTCTTCTACTACTATTATTATATTTGTAGGAAATGCCATTATTTAATTTAAATACACTGTGTTCCTGTGCTGTCCATTTTGTGCAGATTTAATGCCATAAGTTTAACATTTAGTAGCTTCAAAACAAACCACCTTTTATTATTTTGAGCTGTGTAATTATTATATATTTCACATGTCTTAACCTTTCCCTTCAGGTTATGAGCTCTTTGCCGTTATCAGCCACATGGGAGCATCCACAATGTCTGGACATTATGTTTGTCACATCAAAAAGGAGGGCAGGTGAGTTAAACATAGGTTGACTGCATCATGTTCATTCAAATTCACTCACTGTAGTACAAAGATATGGCAGTGTATCAAAATCAGACATTTCCTAACATAAATGTCGGCCCTTAATGGGTGTGGGTTTTTCTTATAAATTCTATTATGATTATTATTATTATTATTACTGTTATTATTAAGCTTTTGCCACCAGAACACTGAAAATAAATTATTCAAAATCACAGACTGAATAGAAATCTAAATTGACCACATTTCTGCCATCCTCATATTCAGTTTTGAACAAAGTGATACTTTGAAATTGAAGGAATATCTCAAAGTTAAAAAATGAAAAAGAAAACATAAAATCATATGTTTCTCCTGCCTGCAGGTGGGTTATCTACAACGACCACAAAGTGTGTTTGTCAGAAAGGCCTCCAAAAGACTTGGGCTACATCTACTTTTACCATCGACTGTCAAGCAGTTAAAGTTATGGCCCCCTCTCCACCACGCAACCTTCTAAAGAACCGCAATCTTTCACGCAGAAGACTGGCAGACAACTGTAGTAACAGCCACAGTGGAAACAATGGAAATAACCTCTCAGACCAGCTGCTCGCCTTACCATGATGTCATTCAGGAGCTACCAGGAACACTGGTCAGAAAGGGAAAGCAATGTGCTTTTTTGTGCATTTGTGTTATGTGCTTTAAATGTATATTTCAGTGTTGTTTAAAAAAAAAAAAGACATTTTCTCTACAGTGTAGGTACAGAGGGATGTGTGCAATTTCCACTTCTGGAGTGCTCTGTCCACATAATAATGTCACATATCAAATCTCATTGTTCCCTCTCAATGCCTTCAGTTGCTGTGCCAGGATTTTAAAAGTGGTACATTTTATAAATGTGTATTAAAATGTCCATGAAGCTCCATCAGTGCTTCACTGCCAGCCCTGAAATGCTCTGAAACTGCAACAACAAACCAGAAACTACTGTGCTGCTGGTGGCTTTGCATTTTTCTTTGAAATATGAAAGAATGTTGTTTTTTTAATCCCCGGGAATTTGAAATAATATGCAAGTTTCAGAATAAAGGTGAGCACCAAGAAGGCCACGAAGAGGCATTGACTAGACCATAATTGTAAATGTACAGTATTACTGGCTGAATAATTATGAAGAATGATAATGGAGGTGACGTGCAAGTTTGTCACTTTTAATGAGAAACTTTCTGCACTGTGCTACACTGGCTGACTTACCGCGATAGAAGTATTTTTCTTTCCCTGAAAGCACTTTTTGACGAAAATTAGTTATTATATTTTGCACCTGATGCAATAGAAGTCGACTATTATTCACCAGATACAAGCGATTTGAATGTGATATTTTAAATTTTCAACTTACTGCTGAACCTGTTAACCCTTGAAGTGGCCATTTAATGCATAATGATTGCCTCACACATGCAAAGCTGTGCTTACATGAAGATGGCTATGAAATCATCATTGAAGTAATACAGAAGAAGTCCTCGGTACTGTAGTGAACTTCTTTTATTGCCCAATTTGCAAAATATTTGCATAGCAGGCAAAACTTTTACTCTCAGCTACAGCTTGTCCAGTTTGGTTCTTTTATCACTCTGACAGATTCAGACTATGACCCAACATTTCAAATGAATGTTTCTCTTGACCTGTCGCCACTTTTTACAGGTCAGGTTTTACGCATCTCTCAACTTTTTTCATGTCTAAAGCAATATGCACTACAACCAACCTACTCTTCTCTAAAATGTGCATTCTTGTACCATAACATACATGGTGCAGTGCTGAATGTAAAACTTCATGGTGCTCACTGCATACAGAACCTCCTCTTCAGCTTTAATACTCAGAAAAGGCAGTGAAAGTAAACCCAGCCCTTTGCTGTTTAGTCACAGAAGCCTCGTGTTGGATTTATCCACTGACTCTGTACTTCCTCTACTCAATATGTGCATAATGTGACAGCGTATGTGCGTGTTTGTCAGGTATTTGTGAACTCACAGTCACAGACTATCAGCAACATCTCAACTGAAAACTTTTAAGCTACATGGAACTGGATCTGGTCTTGTTTGTTACATCTCAAAAAGGCAGTGAAAGGTTACATTGTGTTGGCATTTTTATTAGTGGTGCAGACACTTAATTCCAGTTTGATGATCGTGGCATGTGGTGAAACTGTCTATCAATCAGAAGTGCACTTTCAGGTGCACATTTTAAAGGGGAGTTCTGCTGAAAAGAGACTTTCTAAGTGTCATTCAGCAAAAGTGGGCGCCTTCTTAAAATGTTATTTTTTAAGTGGGCTTTTGAGTTCATACCTGTCATATTCAAGGAGCAGACAGTCCTTTGACAATAAATTCACATTTCTTAAGAGGGTTGAAAGAAAAGAAAATAGAGGCATACTTTATTCACTGTGTATCTGTGTATCTATAAAACATGAAAAAAAACTGCAAAAGTTGTCTTCAAACACGTCTTTCAACAATCTCAGGTAATGCCTTTTGAAGGTGTCATAGAAATGTCTTTCCTTGAGGGCAGATGTCTTTATGGAAGTTTTCAGTCAAATGAGTCGTTTCACAGAAAGAATCCACATAGCAGTGCTCCCCTTCAGCAACACTGTGCCTAGAATTCCCTGAGCAAAGATTCAGTTTTATTACAGTATATCTTGAACTCTCATCCTCATCAGATGCTACTGATGGACTGCTGCACAGTTCATTTCCTATGCAGTGGGGAATTCTAAAAGGTCTCTATGCAAAATCTTATGTTTCTGCTGTTCCTTCTATAATAAGTTTTTTGTTGTTGCCACAAACCAAATGAAAACTATCCTCTTTGAACATGATTGTACATTCAAGTTTCTACAGCTCATTGTCAGCAGATGGATGATAAAGTCGTCGTAATGCTTTACAGTTTTAGTGATAAATGTCTTCTGATATTCTGTGCAATTAATTTTATTTTTTTCAGCACCTGATTACGTTATCGTCTTTGTGTTTTTCGTCTTTTTGTGTCAGCTTTCCCTCCAGCTTGGTCTCTTCCATTCTTTTTCTCTACGTCGTTAAAACAAAACGGTTCAGTTTTGTCACAAGGAGGCTTTTCACTGTCAGCATGTGCACTAAACGTTGACATTTAGTAATTTGGATTGTACAAACGTACTTTAGTGAGTTTTAGTCTCTTTTTCATTTAACTAAATGTCAAAAAAAGGTTCTTCACCTATTTTTACTTTTTGAAGACAAGTTTGTGCCAATTCTGTAGTTTTCATTACATAGTTTTCTTGAAGGGATTATTTTACGTTGACTTTTGTAATGTATGCAATTATTCAAATATGGCTTAGGTGTATGTGAATAGAGTCATGTCAGTATACCCATTGGCACTGTTTACTTACGTTGTTTGGATAATTTAATAAACTACACCTTTGTTGAGACTCTGCTTCATTGAGAATGAACAAGAATCTGCAGTTCAAGTGTGACATTTTCATTTAGAGAAAAAAAAGACACAGGAGCGTAGAATATATAATAACAGTTTATTTTAAAAGATTACTTTCATATTGTATGTTTTAAAGGTGCTAATGCTTTCCTTGTGGTTATACAGGGAGAGTAATATGCATTATAGTAGGTGTTTTTAGTAAATGAATAACTGTATAAAGTTTATAATATCTAAGTTCATTCATCAAAATATCATTTTATTCATACATGTCATTCATATGATGCATCGATAAACAAACCAAAACAAACAGCCTTTTTGTACACATATTGAATTGAAGGATTGAAGAAAGAAATGTACACTCTGTGTTGATAACCTTCATCAACCCCAACCAATGAAGCAGTTTATAAATGCTTTTTAAGTGAGTTTAACAACTTTAATGCCAGATGACTGGCTAAAAATTGTTGATACCACATTCATAAAGCAATAAAAAAAACTTATGTATGGAGGCCATTTCTGTTCATTTCTTTTGTCTTACAATATTTTTCCTAATCACTGTTTTTCTCAAAAATGGCACTTTTCATCACAGTCCTAACCCTTTCAGTTCTGTTTACACTTATAGAAGGACGAAAATGTACAATTAAAAGGAAATACAGTTCAAACAACTGAACTGTATTTCCTTTTAATTGTACATTTTCGTCCTTCTATAAGTGTAACCAGAACTGATAAAGCTGTAATGCTTGCAAACAGTACAACTTTAACAACTAAACGCTAAACAATAGTTAATGTAGCCTTATGAATGTGTGCGTAACAATTTATTGATATGATGTTAAAAAGGGTCAAATTTCAAAACAAAAAAGCATTTGGTGACAGTAGACAGACGTAGCTTTATAGGTTGGGGTTATTGTTAAGTGTTTCCAATACCTTTGTAGAAGTCATAATTACAAACATTTCTACCGAATATAGCTATGACAGGCTAGTTGTAGCAATGTACCAGTATTCAAGCTTGACTACATTTGGAAGAGTGTTTGACACTCTCAGCTCGAGCTTTGCACACTTGCTCGTTCTATGCAAGAAAAAAGCATCTTGTGTAGAATATATACTAAATATATATATATACATCACTTTTTGTCAAGGTTGCAGTTTTTAAAAGTGCATTGTAGAAATATTGCAAGGAAACGTCATGATATACTTCATGTTTATACATTAGTGGGAGAGAAAGAAAGCAATTCCATGTATTTCATGCATACAAATTCAAACAAAAAATATAAATGTAGAGGATCTACTGTAGCATGCGATCAACCTCAATCTGTTCCTCAGGAGCATGCGTTAAGCTAGGTCAATTCACCTGAGAAGGTAAAGTAGTAGGTTCTACAAAAAGAAAATAGTCACCTGGCATCCTATCTCAACACACTGCAGATGATGCACACAGTAGAAGTTTAGTCTTAGCCAGCAATTTATAGTTTCATTAAAAAAATAGGTTCTCCATTTTAAACACAACAACAGTATCTTGAAATGCAAAAAAGCAAAGGCCTACATACAACCTCATAAGAAAACTAGAGTTGATTTTGTAAATCACAATTTACGAGACATCATGTTTGGAGTTTTCATCTAACATGGAAGATATATGTTTGAGAACTGATGAATACTGGCCTGAAGAATAACTCCTATGTTTTTTATGAATCTCTATTACAAGTAGATGAGAAAAAACTGTGGATGGAAGCTCATCTTGGACGGGCTGAGACTAATCTGATATAAATGAAATACCCACAGGACACTGCTCAACATGCTGGCTCAGTGTGTCTAAAGCTGGCAGTGTTAGCACATTCACCATGTGTGACTGGTGTACAGCCACAACACTTCTCCCAATGACAATGCTAACAAGCTGATGTTTACCAGGTATAATGTACCATTGTCATCATCTTAGTTTAGCCTTTTAGCATGCTACTATTTGCTAATTAGCATTTAAACATAATACAGATAAAACTAATGGGAAAATCATTAGTTTTGTAGTTATTTGGTCATAAACCAAAGTATCAACTGAGATCAAAAGTTAAAAGGATCATCAAAGATATTATAATTAATTCCGAAATTAATTTGTCTATCAAATTTCATTGCAAACCATTCAGCGGTTGCTATATATGTCTGGACCAAAGTGGCAGACTGACTGACCATTAGACCACTTTGGTCCAGACTGATATAGCAACGGTTGGATGGATTTCAAAGAAATTTGATGCAGACATTCAAAGGCTCCAGATGATGAATCTTACTGACTTTGGTGATCGCCTGAGTTTTCCATCCAACAGGTGTTGGGATATTTTACTAATAAACAAAAAGGTAAACCTTGCAGTGGCACTGGAGGAAAGGTCAAATGATCCCCACAATCAATAAGGGCTCATCATCTGAGGACCATGAACGTCTATACCAAATTTCACGGAAATCCACCCAACAGGTGCTATAAAATGTGAGACAGACTGCTTGTCATTGCCATCTATAGAGTGACGTCACTAACATGGCTGGAAATGATTTATTTAATAATCTAATTAAATATTCAATGTCAGCACTAACAGACTACTGGATATCGCCCAAATTATTTATGAAAAATAACCCCACTGCCAAATGTTTTTTTAATCATAATAAAATCTCTCAGAAAGTGAATATATTTACATATCCACCTCTGCTTTGGCCCTGTTGCCTTTGCCATTGTGCAGTCCACTGTCAGTCCCCCTCCCTCTGATGCAGATTGTTAGTGGCACGCACATATGTGCTGTGTCTCACTGGGCTTCTCTGCTTCCTTGATCTATTAAACATCATGGCCGGCCGGCCACATCGACTCTCTGCCAACACATTTTTAAAGTAGCTGACGGCTGTCTCAGCCTGAAGTGTTCCTGGTTATGTCGAAGTGCTAGTACCAGTGAAGCTCAATGAATAATTGTGATTGGAAAATTGAAAAGAATGTAATTTGTTCGATACCAGTTAGTTTTCTAGCTGTACACCTAAAAATGGGTTTTCTTCTCAAAGGGTGGAACAAGTGCATCTGAGGTGAGTTTCAAAGAGAACACAGAGCAGGCCTCTAAAATAAAACATGTATCTGATAGCAAAGCTTGATGTACGGCAGTGAATTCGGTGGGTGCAACTGAGGTGAAAGCCATATCGTTACACCAGAGGACTATAAAACATTAACGCTACACGTTTTGGACTGTGTGTGTGTGTGTGTGTGTGTGTGTGTGTGTGTATCTGGGTTTCTCTCTTGAAAAAGAACACTTGTTTTTGTTCTCCATCAGTTTCCTAATGAGACACTTCTTATTCTTATATAGACCATAACAACAAAGCTGTACAGTTTGGAAGATGAATAGCTCTGGTGCTGGTCTCTGGCTCCCCCTGATAGCGCTCTTTCAAAGCACAGAAACACCACTTTTTTTGGTCCATTGAGGCAGACAGGGACAAACTGACAATTCAGGATGGCAACATAAAACATGACCTTTTGCATAGGATCTGAGAATAAAACCTACTCTCTACAGCACACCCGTACTGTGGACATGTCTGTTGAACACCAAGGTGCTGAGCTATACAGTACAGCAGATTATCTATCATTGATTCTGTTGCACGGCAAAGAACATCTTCTTCACTTCACAGAGTGACTTTCAAACTAGCAACAGTGATGCAAGAGAAGCTGTTAGTAAAGAAGCATGTTTAAAGAAAAAAAAAAGAAAAGCGTAGCCTCTGAGGTGATGCAGAAGAATCATCCGGAATAATCTGCCTCTTACAATCATGTGTTTTTGTGGATAACTTGTTATAACATGTTTTATATTATCACTGAACAACTGAAGTTTGGAGATGGTACAATAAAAAGGTTTAAGCATCACACATGTTTTGCATTCAGCCTAACTGTACATAAATACTTAAATCATGCATGATGGCTGACGCAAACTGATTTAATTAAATGTAGCCTCTCTGCCTGTGAAGGTGCAGCAAAGATACAAATGACTGCATTAGGAAATATCTCAGTTTTCTTGGGTCTCGGCTTGCGGCTACACATTACCTGTAATACTATTATACTGTATTGGAATTAATACAGTCTGGGAAATGAGAGTGTGATGCTTAAATAAAATGTCGGAGCTACAAAAAGTCATTGTGGATGTTAAAGATGAATCAGATATTTATATACCTGTATAAATAAGACTTTTTTCCATATGAGAACTTATACCTCATCACTAATGAAGTCTTTTCAGACTGATGTTGCCCGGCTTTTGTGTAAACATCTCAAACCAGTCATCATGAAGGGAACAAAGAAGAGAAGCAAAGGAGCTAAGACCAAAGAAAAAGAAAAAGCAACATATTAATGGCTCAGAAAGCTTTCAAGCTCAGAAGACAGCAGTTATTTATAGAAATTGAAACCAGTCTGAAAATGGCTTAGTGTTTTTGTGTTGCCATAAAAACAGTATAAATGAATATTGTGGTCTGCATGCATTTGAGTAAGGCTTTACAACCTGGCTTGCACATTCCACTTGGGTTGAGGAAGTTATCTGTTTGTCTGAAGTGCAAAGGGAAAACTTCTAAAAGTATGTTAACTTTAAACAAGAATCCTTTTATGAAAATGCTTATTCATGCAGTATCATTATTCTCCACTGAAAGAGGATGAAAACAAGCCAGGAACAGAATTTGGAGTTCCAGGTCATATGGTGCAGTCTTTATCATTTTTCTCACTAAATACATCCTTCAGGATGGTGAGACAGTCTTGAGTCTTTGAAAGTAATTGGATAAGGAACCCTTCCCCCCCGCCTCAAAACCTCCTCTCTTCTCTACAAACGGCGGGCAAATGTGAGGGCTCCTCTGTGAGATTCTCAAACTGTCTGTCTGCCCGTCTTTCCTGGTTCAGCTCTGTTCCACTGGATGAGTCAGTTTTTAATTGATGTGTTCTCTAAGGCATTGCTCATACAATCTTTGCCTGTCCTTGTGCTCTTTGGGGAAATCACAAATTGCAGTGCAAATCCATCACAAAGCAGTCACTTCAAGCACTTAGAAAAACCTGTCCTCAGAACTGCTCCGAGGTACTTGGGGCGAAAAATATAACAACTTGACAACTGTAGTTAATTCTGACGTGCATAAAAACCACACCATAGTCTCTTACATCAGATCCAATGCATTCCGATGTGTGCACTTTGGGCTTTTGGCTGTTGGGTAGAAAGTGAAGGGGGAGATGCTATATCGTCACTACCTCCCATTCCTCATATGTCTAGGTTGAAGGCTCGCATGAGAAGATCCAGGTCACCAATATTTGCAGCCTGGAAGAGTTCGGGCTGGTCCATCATAGATAAAGCTATCCTCAGAGCAGCCCAGATGTTTCCAGACATCACCTGGTGGGACTGCTGGCGACTCCGGCTTTTCCTCTGAAGACTTAAGGCAGTCAGGAAGTTGCGGGCCGCCTCCCTAGGGAAGCAACGATAAATGCAATCAATTTAACGGATACTAGCAAGGTTGAGCAAACTTTGAGGGTCGATCTAACACCATCAGGTTAAGATCTTGCACCAACTGACCTCAGCACACATGCACATTACTCTGCAATATCTCCTATACTAGTGTTGTTTACCTATTTTTGTCAGTTTGATGTATCTTTAAATGGCCTGCACACCCACCTCCACACATGACTTCACTTATTTGCACTGATTAAACCTCCTCTTAAGCCTTGGTCGCACTAGCATTTAAAAGGGAAAATTAGTTCAATTAAATGGAATCACTGCTGGCAATAGTTGGAACAGAGAAGGAGTCCAAACTAATAAAGCTATCATAGCCTATTCACTTGTATCTAACCTCCTCACCCAGACATTAAATTAAAGGATAGGTTCACAGTTTTTCAGTAATTATTCTACTGGCTATAAAATAATGACCTTCAAATGTCTTTTCAATGTGATAAGAATCCACACAAAATCCACACTGTGCAAAAGCAAAAAATTACTTAAAAGTGTATCAGAGTAAGTCATATCAAGTTTATGTCTGCCACATTTACAGTCTTTTGAGCATTTTTGTTTCCTTTGACACGGTGTCCCTGTTGAGCTGCGGTGGAAGTATGGTAACAAAAAGAGTGACTTTGGCAATAAGAAGACAGTAATGTTGAAAAATATCTACTCTATTTGACTAATGTGGGCAGATGAAGTTTCATATTAGCTTCAAGATGAACTTTTAAATACATGTATGCACAGATAGATGTTGTGGATGTTGCCCCCCATCACTTACATTATAAGTGCATTATGAAGGGATCTTCTAATGAACAATATGAACAGGAGGAATGATGATGGCAAAACAAACAATTTCAATGTTAATTTGGGAATCTGAGAGAGACTTGGAAAACTGTGAGCAATCCTTTAAGTTTTTGTAGCCATTTACATTGGAACTACTCCTTCATCATTTTATTAATACTTAAGAGTCTGATTACCTCTATACAGTATATCACAGCATTACCCCATCCACCTTCAACCCGGGCAGGTGTAATCAGTAGTGAAAAGCCCTATGGGGGGTGTGGAAGGCCTTTGAATGTGATCTCTCATCTGTCTGCAGTCTGCACAGAAAGATAAAATGGTTGCTTGGGGCAAATCATGCCTTTTTAATTAAATGTACCTACAGTTTTGTAACATAGCACAAATATATTCAGTTAATTATCTTGCTTGCTGAATGTTATGTTATGCATGTTGCCCTAGCTAACCAGGCACAGCAGGGCATAAGAGATCAGACAGGATTTGAACTTATTTGATCATTTGGGAGAAACTGCTGGGACTGTTTTTTGGTGGAAAGTAGAAATGCAGTGCAGTGTAACTGGGACATTGTATTTGAAAGACACATGTCATTCCCAGAGAAAGGCAAATAAAATTAAGTAATTGAAAGAATATACATGTAGGCTATGTATGTATGCATGTGTATATGTTATACTTCTTGAAAAGACAAATGCAGAATCATCAGTAATTAGCATTAGCACGACATTCACTCAGAGACTAACACGCTCTCAAAATCAAATAGTTTATTGAAGTGCTGCTGCCACCTTTTTGCCCCACTCATGAGGTCATTCACTAATTAAACAGCTTGCTAATGTCGTTGCTTAACCACTTAACATACGCCTCTGTTTTTTATGCTGTTAGCCTAAAGGACATGCCCAAGTTGTGAGCAGCACAGATCCCACATAGTTTGAGACTCAAAGATGTGTCTGGTATCATTGGAAAGGAAACACTCTCAGGATTATTGTAAAAGTGTCTGTGTGATTCTGTGACTTACTGACAAAGAGTGGCAGAGGTTACAATGATGAGGTTGTTTACTCGCCCATAGGTTTGCCTTTACATGTGTACAGACATTCAGGGACCTCTCAGCAGGATATAGACACAATGAGGCCACAGCCACAGGTCTTGGCTTCATGCAGTCCAAATTTGGAGTCAAAAGCCCAAAAGATGAATTTTTCTGAATTATTTTTCAACAGGTATATCCATGCGTTTTCCTCAGGTCCTTTTTGGAGACTCCAAATGGACACTTGGTTACCAAAGCTGTATAACCGCAATCAAACACCTATAACTTTACAACCCCTTTGCCTACAATCAAAATCTTGGTCTCTAATGAAAGCTGACGCCATATTATTATTATTATTATTATTACATATAACCATATTTTTTTGTTTGGCCATATCTATCTATCTATCTATCTATCTATCTATCTATCTATCTATCTGTTTATTTTGGTATAAGTCATATGTCAAGTCGAAGAAGAACCAACCGTGTACCAAAATGCTGAGTGCGTAATGATATATGGTTCAACTCTTTTACCCACAGGGCGCACGGACACCCAAACTTAATAGCTTAGTGTCATACACCGGAAACCTCTGACTATTGGCTAAAAGGTTATCAACTTCATTTCACCGAATATTTCCATAGGCTAGAACAGCTGTCAATCAAAGCCATGTCGTCATTGTTGTCGGTCACATGTCCTCATTGGCTTTGGAGACATGTACTGCCTAATCCTAAACACCGATTGGCTTTGTGTGTGGTGTCGTCAGAAGCAGAAGAGGCTCACGGTCGTAAACATCTAGTCACGTGTACTCTGAGATGGACGCGCAGGTCAGGAAATGACGTAAACGGACCGTATATGGTTTGTTATTTGTGTTATTACGTTAGGTGTTGGACTGGAAGTATTTCGGTTTTATGGAAACGGATTTCATATTTCACAAGAATGGATATTTGGCGAGCTGTACAGAAAGTGCTGAGTCATAAGATGATCGTTGTGGATAAAGGGAAGACTTTGAAGGTATGTAGGCATTATAGCTTTTCTTACTTAGCTCAGGGGCTAGCCGAGCTAATCGCTAATACTATTACAGCTGTGAGCAACCATATAAGTCGTGAGTGGTCTTGAATGAATCAGGACAATCTAAGCTTTCCAACGATGTACGGCATGAATATATATGTTTAAGGGTTGGTGTTTAAAACATCCAGAAGAACGTGTGGCTACCTCCTAACATCCATCCCGTCCCGTAGACGGAACAGCGTGCGTTAAGAGGTTAAAGTCCGTGTAAAGTTAGAATAAATATGTGTTCTGAGTTTGACATACCACAGAAAAGTGTGTTAACTACCCTGCCAAATTTGAATGATTAAAAAAATCTGGCTAACTGTAGACTGTAGTAATAGTAGTGTGTGCTGAATGAATGTATACCTCTACAGCAGCAGGGGCGGGTTTATGCTAATCACGCGGCAGTGATTTTCAAACCTGAAACACAGTGTGTGAAGCCTAGCTCCACAATTCAAATCTAAATGGTTGAAATGCTTTTTACACCGTTTTTAGAAATACATTTATGACCTATTTAACGTGTTTCGAAGAAAATGTCTGAATTCACTATACGCAGTCTTTAAGGTATGTTAAAGTTGATGTTTGTTAATGTTCATATCGACTGTTAAAAGTTAGCTTCAAACACCCTGAAGGTAATTTTCCAGTCCTCTCTGTCACCACCCCAGCCTGGGACCACATATCAACTCTTCCCCGAGGGTTAATTTGTCTCCTCTGAGATGCTGAGGATCACTGCTTCTCTTCACCAAGCTGAGTAAGTAAGTTTGTTTTGTTGCCACCTGAAATGGATGTTGGTTTGTGGCTGCTCATATCTCATGTCAAACTTCAGTCTTAGCTTCTTCTGGCTGCCAGTTTCTTATCTTATGCTGCTGTGTGAGTTACTGTACTGTATGTGCAGTATTTGCATTGGTATTAGCCTACATGTAAATGCATTTCTTTTATTGGCTGAGTTTGCTTAGCTTTGGATGTTGTTTGGCAGTTGACTTATGATGCTTTCTTGTTGTTTTAGGTAGTTGTGAAATATGAACAGTCTTGCTGGGTGTCGTGATGAATGATATGCCTTGCACTGGTTTTAATTCATATATTCCTGTGGGTTTTTGCTGATTTATGTACTTTCAGTGCTGCAAAGTAACTCAAGTACATTTACTCAAACGCTGTACAATCTTGAGGTACTTGTACTTTATTTGATTATTTCCAGCAACATAAACTACATTAATTTGAGTGCTTTATTTACTTTTCAAATGAAGATTTGACAGAATGGAACTTTTTAAATACAACACATTGTTAAAGATGAAACCAGTGTGTTGTCAGGGTCACATTTCAGATGTCTATGAGTTGTTAACAGCTCCACCAAATAGTGCTTTTCTCACATGCTTTACTTTTAATAAATGTGCAAATTATTTAATTTTTTAATGATAAGTCAAAGATTAGAACACAGTCACAAAGACTGAAAACTAAATTGTGTATCAGAACTTTGTTTTTTATCTGGGGATTTTTTGGAGGGTCCTATACCCATAGGTTGGAAACCACAGGACTAAACTAGGTAACTGTATAAGTAGTAGAAGTAGTTCAAATAGCTCCATATCCAGCAGCTACAACAGTAACATGCTGCTTTCACACTGATGCTTCAATATTAATATCAAATGATGTCACATAATAATAATGTCAGTCAAAGGGACAAAAGAAGTACTATTACTTTTATTATTCTAATACTTATGTCCTGTTACTTAAGTAGGATTTTTAATGCAGGACTTTTACTTGTAATGGAGTATTTTTACATTGTTGTATTGATACTTTTACTTTAATAAAGGATCTGAGTAGTTCTTCCACCACTGTTCTTATTTCCTTGTAATATTTGCTTAGTTGGGAGCTCAGCTGGGTTTTGGCACACATACAGCCACGTTCACATTTTCTCCACACTTTTTAAAAAAATCTGATAATCATTTGAGAAATATTTCAGTGAAAAAACAGTTGCTGTGTCTCTCATTAGTAATCATTGCTTGGGTTGCTGTGATGAAGGAATTTCCCATGGGCTAATTTGGGGTGTCTCAGCAGTCTAGTATGTGGTCATATGCGATGTTAGCACTTTTTTTTCTTTTTTTGTTGTGACAATCAAGGTATGTTTGTCTGATTATGTGTTGGCTGAATGGAGCAGCAGTACCTGATGAACAAGGAAAACACTTGAAATTGTGTTGTGGCAGGAAACAGTATTGGCCTACAGATGAGTCCCCTTAAACCTGTCATTTATAAATGGAGTCTGGCTGGATGTTCCTTTAGATTGGATGATTGGATGGAACAACATTACTTTGCAAGTTTGAGGGCAGCCTGCTTGGCCATGTGGTGACCTGGGAGAGTTTAAACATATAACTGTATGTAGGCAAAGTATTAAACAGATGTGTTTTTAACTACCGAGCATCATTACCAACCCCCGATGAGCTCACCCTAGAGCCTGGCTCTGTCAAAACAGCTGGGTGCCAGGTTAGCTGGGATATTAGCTACAGCACGTTTTTTTTTAAAGGTTTTGCTGCACAATTGCTGCACTGTCTGAGCCAGCCTTTGACATTTTTGAGATAAGTTTTAAATCACATCACTGGATTGTATATTCCCCTCAATAGCTGGAAGGACTTAAATGGGAGATGGCCACATGACAGCTGATGCTGGCACTGCACAGAAGATTTACATAGCTGATGTGTTGTTGGGTGGGAACCTTACTACCATCACTTCTCAGTCTCGGCAGTGAGTTCGGGTGAGATGCCAAATATCAAGTGTGTTTGGTGTCACTTAATTCATTCAACATGAGTTGGATGACTGAAATATTTGTGGATATTTTCGAGCAACGTCATCTTCATGGTTGTCATTTTATCTTTAACTTTTTATCTCCTCCCGTACAAGTGTGCCACTTTCACTTTGACTCTGTGTCATGGACCCTGAACAAGTCTACTTTGTTCCACTCTCCTGTAGCTCTAGGTCACTCACCTGTGTGCCCCGAGGTTAATACAGCTGATGCCCAGGTTGTACCGAGACCTGATGAACCCAGGCTGTAGCTCTAGGGCTCGCGTGTAAGCCTCCACAGCTTCCTCACTCCGGTCCCCGTTTGCCAGTGTGGCCCCCAGGCGGTTCCATAACAAGTAGTCCTGTATAGGGTTGGTTGATGGATAAGTAATGTCATTTGGCTAAAGAGAAAAATGTTTTTTAGTTCAGTGTGATGGGTGTTGTCAGATGCTGTCACCTTTATAATGTGGCTTATTATATGTATTTAAATAGCAAACACACTGGAGAGATTCTAGAGTCATTTATCTTGAATTAAAAACTCATCAGCACTTTTCGAGTCTTGAAAGCTTTTCACGCTTCAAAGACCTGAGAAAGTAGCTAACTGTGCCCTTAACAGAGAGGTGCAGGTGAAATAGAGCTGAATAATCTGGGTTGTTACACAACTGTCAGCCTTTTATCTGCACAGACAGCATGACAAAGCAGAGCTAGAGTAGCAAGCTATAATTTGTGGGTTTTTTTAATGCACAAACAACAAAGAAGTCTTTGGAGAATTACACAGCTCTCTGCTATAAAATAACATAACAAGGGTAATTTAAGGAGAGCTGAGTTACATCACACAGGGTGTCCTTGCCGTTGTTTCCCACCTGCAGGTAGACAGGCACATACAGAGGTCACGGTCTGCTACAGTATAGGGGTTGTTCATCTTTGGCTAAGCCTACCAGTGGGATATAATTATCTCCCTTTGTGTTCGGAGCTATTTTTCCAGCAGGGGAGCAGATATTACCAAGTCAAATGTGGGAGGTTGGATTTAAATGTAAATAATATTCGTGCCGGCCTCGGACAGTACTGAGAGGACAGAGACTGCTTTGCATGAAGGAGATGGAGGAAAAGTTTGTCATTGTATTTCTGTGTGTGTTAATTATGTTGTGTAGGTTTTTTAGGTGTCTGTGGGTTTCTGTGAGTGACTTAAACTGGCAATATCTGTAATGGCCAACATCGCACGAAAAAAGAAGTCACATTGTATGGAAGTCAATGAAAAAAAGTTTATTACCTCAGTAAACACTTTCTAACAAATGTATGGTCTCAATCACTAGTTTCAAGTCTTCTTCATTACAGCATGATGTTCATTTTGTAAGTTATGGTCCCATTTAGAGTAAAATATACACACCTTAGGGTGTGGCTACCTTGTGATTCACAAGTTACTAACATGGCAACAACATTGGTTATGTATATTGCGTAACGTAAACCCAGATTAAAATAGTGGCACAGGTTTAGTGTGTTTTAGCATATTTTGAGTTCATGACAGTTAATTGGTCACCTAAAAAGTCTTGTACTAAAACACCCTTTTAAGGAGTCTGCTGTTCAGTTTTTCCGATAAGTATGTTTGGTTTTAAGCCTCTTTTTTCGTTAGCTAAGATTTGCATTAGCATTAGTATTGCCACAGTTAACCATTAGCAAACCACCATGCTAATCAAGCTAGCAGCTAAAGCTAGTGTTAGCGTCAGCTCCACCCCTCTTGTTGTTGATGTGTTCCAAATCTTCTACTTTTTGCTTTTAGTTTGTACTGAAGCTGCCCTTACTGCTTTCTCAGCGGTGCAGCTAAGGATTGTGGGTCAGAATATCCAGAAAAGCATGCTGGCTTGCACACTGCATAATTTGACTGAATGTAGTAGAACACACGCATTTGCAGTGATGGGAATAACGCTGTTTATATATATCATATTATAACTAACAAAAAAAATGAGGCGTTACTTCTTCAGACCTCACTGAAGTGGTTTTTGCCTGAACAGGCGCTTCTCTCTGTCTCTCTGCCAAAGAGTGGCTGCACTTAGGGGCATAACCAAAGAAAGAGTAGGGCTCAAATGAGACACAATCTCCTGGAATTTGGAGCGAGCGAGCAAGAGTGCGCTGTAGAGAGTGACTGCGTGTGTGTGTGTGTTTGTGTGACTATTAATGCAGCGTGTGTGAGAGCAAAGTGTCTTGATAGCTCTGTGTTGCTGCTTATTAGACCAACCAGACCTTTTTATTTATTTATTCATTTCCAGCACAATTTTTCATAGATATATTAAGAGAAGTTTATATTGTTATTGCTTTTTGAGGAATAAAATTAAATTGCTGCACATCTGCTACATGTACAATTTTATTATTTACTTCTTTTTAGTACATTTCTTGAGCCCAACACTGTGCATTTGACCTACTATGTATCCGGACATACTCAATCTTTTTCTGGCACACTAAATCATTTGGTAGTATACATATTTGAAGGCACCAATGGTCACTTCTACCTTAAAAAAAAGATGCTGATGGTGTCACAGTGACTGCATCCATTTATTTTTTTTACAGTCAATGACGAACATATCTGTCATTCAAGTTTTCATAAGGACAGATTTGGCAGCTCCTTCCTTCACATATTGCTGTGAAAGTTTGATGTGCCACGTTGCATCTATTTGCATGAGCTCTTCCTTGATATTTGTGACTCCATCTCTCTGAGGATGTGTACATGCTTGAGGGCTTCATGTCTGCCATATGTTTTTGCAAGTGTGCTCTGTACAGAATGTGGTGGTGTGTGTGTGTGTGCGAGCATGTTTTTAGCAGATCATAGTCATCGTTTTTGTGCCAGGAGGCAAAAACAGTTCAGTGACCAAGACACCAACCTTAGGATGTAGCATATATTTTAAAAATGATACTGTACTCGTACTACAAAGTAAACTAAAATATAAAAAACAAAGTACATAATATCTCAGTTAATAGAAGCTGGCATGTTGACTTTCCAAGATTATAAATACATGTAAATGATTATCATTTTCCATTCAAAGGAAATATACAGTATATAATCTATATTGCATTGCATTCCATAATGTAGTCTACTTATGAGTTGTACTAATTAATTGAGTAATTGGTAAATTAATAGATTAGTCTGCTTTCATAATTGATTAATCATTCTGAGTTTGTTGTTTGTTTTCTTAAGAAAAAAATGCAATTTGTTTAAATGAATATTTTCAGGTTTCTTTAGTCCTCTGTGATAGTAACCTGAATATCTTTGGAGAGACAGACCAAATGATTAATGAATGAATCGAGAAATAACCAACAGATTAATCAATAATTAAAATAATTGTAAGCCCTACTATGTATTATGAAAAACAGTTAAAATATTGATTAAAGACACGTTTTTTGTTCTCATTTAGTATTATTGTTCAGACAGGTTGGATGACAGGCACCCTAATTAATGAAAAAATGTCACACTACTGTATAGCACTCATAAATCCCTGTAAATTATATATTTATTTTATGAGAGTGCTGAGTGAGCTGTGACAACATAGTTCATCAATAGTTCATCATTATTGCAATATTTAACAGCTTCTCTTGTATTTCTGAGAAACAGAAATATAAGGATGGTTTTCCATGTTTTCATTCAAGGTTGAAGGGTATCTTTATTATCCCAGAGGGCAATTCAGTTTACAACCACCAGTCAAACATCAAACATAACATTTGAAATGTTTAAAATTAAGAAAATCATATGGTAGTTTCTGGAGTAGCATTATTGTTCAGTACATACTGAAATAACATAACATATTGGGATAACTTTGTCTGATAATCATACTATGAAATATCAGTACATCTCCCTGTGACGTAGCGACCTATGAGAGGCCACCAACTGGCTTACAAACCTGCATCCTTGGATTCCTACTGGGCAGAAATTAGCAGTAACAATTTAGTAAAATGTATCATCTGTGAATATCTGAATGAGTATCTGATCAGCCATAAATTCTGTTTCATGAAAGGCACGGAGTTTACATCATTGGCATAATGCAGCGCCAGCTGGAGTCAACCAGCTGTCAAACATGTTGTCTCTGCATGGAAACCAGTGCATCCAATGTGTTCACCAACCACAGCTTACATAAGCCAGTCAGATGGGCTTTGAGATCTGAGCCACTGAGACCGTTGCTCCCCAGTACTGACTGGGTGGCAGCAGATTGTCAACATATGGACAACTCAAAACCTCAGCTGATGAAATGACAAACATCTTAGTGTGTAAGAATGAAGAAATATTAGAGGTGAATTGACTAAGTGCCAATGAAACATTGTTCAACACTCTTTTCTATTCTGACTAATCTGCATGTTCGTGTGCACCTTTGTGTGTGTGTGGGAGTTCCTACCTCGGGCCGCACTGACAGCGCCGTATTGAAGGCCTCAACAGCTTTGTTGAACTCGCCACTAAGGTTGTAGAGCACCCCGAGGCCCGTCTGCAAATCTGGGTCGATACTGTCAGAGTTCTGCTGAACTGCTTCCAGAAAGAGCTCTCTGGCCTCAGGCAGCATAAAGCTGTGGACACACATAGACACACATTCAGATAAGGATTAGTGTGACTTTGGGGTGCTGAGTGAGCGCTCTTAAGATTGCAGAGCTATGATGCACACTGTACTGCATGTCTACTTTTATTCACTGTAAGACAACGATAGAGAGACAGAGAGAGAGATATTGTCAGGAGGGTAAAAGAGGGTTAACTGGAGGGAAGAGGGAGACAAAATGCAGAGAGGGTTGTGCCCTGAGTCATTGCAAACAGTTGTACTTAATGATTCAGAGCTGAAACTAACAATTATTTTCATTAATGATTTATCATTTTGGCTATAAAAAGTCAAAGACAGCTAGTCAGCTACTCCTGCCTCTGCAGCTGGCTAAATATAAAGGTTACATCTTCAGTTTCCACTGGGTTAGACATAACAAAGGGATGGAGGTAAGGGAAAGATAGAGGAGAAAAAGAAGCAGGGAGAAGGATGGAGGATGAACAGTGAAGGGGAAGGGCGAAGAGAAATTGATAGAGCATGAGCAGCAGGAATATACAGGTAGAGACTGCATGGATTAGAGGAAATACCACAGTAATTAGTACCTGTATCTCTTCATGTTTACTAGACGATTAATGAATTGATAAACGGGCTGCTTTACCTCGGGAGCAGAATAATGCTTTTTCAATCTGATATACCTAAAAGCCTAATTTTTCTAGCTTTAGATAACACAGATGACCTGCTTCCCTACAGCAGTAAAGAGTGTTTTTTTTGTCAAGATAGATACGTGTAGCTCTGTGTCTGCTATCTCACCAGTGAAATTACACCAATACCAGCTGTGGTTGAGAGACCCTGAAATAAGTCTTTGCTGGTTCTGACAGAGTAATAGCAGTTTAAGTAAAACAAATGAGAGTCTGAATGTGCTGGTTGCCGGTAAAAAAATCTTGTTTAGTGTGAAACATGCAGCACATGATATACGACATGTGTTTGTCAACCACTTAATGACACCGACTTGTTGGAAAAGGCTGATATTCTGGTCTGACATTTTAATGTAGCTGCTACAGATTATTATTGATGATTTTCTCCATGATACGTTACATCATCACATTTTCTGACAGTGAATAGTTGCCGGCACAGATGAAGGCATCAGTCATGCTGTATGTAATTTTTAATCACAACTGGTAATGCGTGAAGTAATCAGACAATCATATCAAAATCAAATATGGCCATAAATCCTCCCTGCTAATTGATGTGCAGCATTACCCACTATGATCTGATACTACCAGTGATGAATGATTTTGCACATCTCTCATTTATTGCCATACCCATATCGATATCTATATCTATATTTATATCTATATCTACGTATATCTATAAGAGGAGCAAAACTCCAGGAATATTCAGACTTAAGATAAATATATAGTTATTGCTGTCTTGTGCTTCAACTTTGAGAAAGCACTGAACATTTTCAGCAAAATGTGCCCCAAATATGTACAGCTTGATATATGAAGTTGTATCTGTTGTTTAAACATAGTGATCTATCATTAAAAAGACCACTCAATTATACAGCTTTCTGCCTATTGCATCTAAATACACTACCTTTCGTGTTTGCCCATGTTGGGAGCATGAGACATCCTGCGTTGGGAGGTCGGGGATTCCACCAGGTGGTTCTTGCCCTTCAGCAGGTGCTTGTACTTTGGATTGTGTCGCAGCCAGCGGAGCAGGGCTTCGGATGCGTCATAGCGCATACCTGTGTTGGTCAGACTGACTGCCAAGGCCATGAGGGCCTGAAGGTTGTTGGGGTGGAGCTCCAAACACCTGGATGGAACCGGGTCGTGGGCAGAGGTGGTGTAAGGTACACTTCAAAGAGAAATCTAGATTTGACAGACATTAATTGGGGCAGGCCTAAGCAAAAGAACATCAGGTGGAGGCTAATGATTTCTGGGTTCAGGATGGATGAGCTGCACCTCTCCTGCTCTGATTCTGCAGCGGTGAGTCAAGTTTGCATGCTACCCTCAGCAGTTTGCATTAAGCAAAAACTGTGTCTGGTGATTTTCCCAAAGCTACACATAGAAAATGTGTCTTTAGTGAGTCCTCGAGTTATGTCACCGCTTATATCACGTGGATGACTGCCACTAAGATATACACTGGCTTTGGTAATTGAAAAGGGGAGAAGATCAGGCCTGTGTTGGCTTAGTTAAGAGACTAGAGGAAAGGCCACAAGATTTAGCTTTCATCAGGATAATTTTCAAGACAGATTTGCAACAGTTGATGTGCCAACTTCCTTAAAACTCTGATAATCTCAGTCAAACTAAATTATTTCAGTCTCGACTGCAATGTGCTGAAGGTGAGGGTTATATAAACTGTGGTTCAGGCCACTCACATCCACTGTGCACTTAGATGGATGCAAATTATCTATCTTACCCTAGTCAAAAATGGAAATAGAAATAGAAATAGAAATAGAATTTTTTTCTTATATAAGATTCACTGGACAAACATGTTTTCCAGGGACAAAGTCAGATTTGGAAGATGTGTTTGTATACAGTATTGAAGTGGCTGCTTGTTCAAAACCACATAAAATAATTAGAAATGTGTCACATTTTTATGTGCTCTGTTACTCACAGCAATTCAAGCATGTTTTTTAACGTCAAGCATCAGATAACCATGACAAACAACGACAAAACTTAAGAATTTATTAGAAAATATGAGCCAAACAAAAGTGTCTATTTTCAATGATATGAAGTTGTGGAATAGAGCAGGATAACGTGATGTGGTGCCATCTGAACTGTTGCCAGTGTAGCAACAACAGGATTATTGCCAGGTAAACATAAAATATCACTTCATACCAAAGCATTCCCACACAGATGGAGCTATTACATAATAAACAGACTAAATGTACACCATGCAGACTACCTGAGATTTGAGTGGTATTTTAGACTGTGTAGTACTCGGTTGGATTAAGTGAGATTCTTGCAAAAATTGAGAAATAATTTGTAATCCAATTTACACAGAGCAGCAACTGAATGTTTTTTTTTTAGTACTTAGTATATTTTTGGTATTTCTACAGAATGGGCGATATATGAATTACTGAGAAGGTGCTGCAGATGTTTTTTTTTTCCTGAATGACTGACTTGTCAGTGTTCACTTAGAGAGAGGTGCAATTTCTGTTATGAATGAAAGTGGGCCACCTCCCATTGTGGACTGTTAATACCCTGACTGTGCAATCACCCTCCATGTGGGGTGTTTCTATTTTAAGGATAACAATCACAGAGTATTTCCTTCCAATCTTTGGTTTAAGAACTTTGTTAAATGTTATGTAAAAGGTCGCGGTTGACTCTAAACACATATATTTAATTCTTAACACTAGACTTTTGAATTGGTTTTTTTGCAGTTGTTGAATATACTGCCATCAAAATGTTCATTGAAACTTCTCATTTAATCTTTTAACACTAAACTTCCACTTGCAAAATGGTGTTCTCGAATGGTAACAGCTGATAACTCCACCACGCCTGAGAGCGAAATTTGAGTGGGGATCTGATGCAGTTGTTTCTCCGTACCTCTGGAGGGAGACAATCGCTGACTGCTCATTCTCATTTTCAGCCTGGGTGGTCCCCAACACTTGCCAAGCCTGCAGAGAAACAAAATACAGGTAAAGGTAAACAGCAGGGTGGAAACCTGGACTCCATAGCTGGTATTCTCAAGGGGCTGAAACTCAGCTACAGCGGCTCAGCATCGTCTGTCAGGCACAATGAGCTGGAGCCAGCGACAGCGTTCCTGGCAGAGCGCCACAGAGGAGCTACAGTGCATTTAAACATTTAAAACTCCAACGAATGTGAAACTTTTATGAGGTCAAACTGAGGTGCATGCAATTAAGATTAAAAATTGGCAGTGTTTATCTACTCTTACTGCCAAACACACACGCTGACTCTAAATACTCTTGATGTTGAATGTTGATGTCTGAATAATTCAGGCAACAGAAAGCAATTCATGAATGAATTCAGCTGTCTGGGAGGACTCACTGCTGTGTTTCTTTTTTATATCTTTTCATAATTGTTTGAGTCATTTTCCAATCAAAAATACCAAACATCAAGCTTCTCGAATGTGAGGATGTGCTGCTTTTCTTTGTCTTGTATGACAGCAAACTGAATTTCTTTGGATTCTTGATAAAGCATGACATTCAAAGATGTCACATTGGCCTCTAGTAAAATGGGCAGTTTTTAAAAATGATTTTCTTATGCAGTAGATTGATGATATGGAGTTGCAGCCTATTGTTTATTAAAAGTATGTAGATTTTACTTAATAATAAACATTAGAGCCACAACTACATTTTTTTAAATTATCGACTGATCTTCATCTCATTTCTCAATTAACTAAGTTAAAAAAAAGACAGAAAAAACAATTCACAATTTCCAAAGGTCAAAGGTCAAAGGTCACATCTTCAAATTCCCTGTGTTTTCTAACCAACAGTCGAAAACGGCAAAACATTAAATTTGCAATGACATAAAACATGACTCAAATGATTAATCTTTTATCAAAATAGTTAATTAATTGCTTTTGTTTGACCAATGGAATAACTGACTAATCGTTTCAGCTGTAATGAATGGCATTGAGTTTTTGTTCCTTCCGTGTGACTGTGGGAGGTATGGTGGTTTAACTTTGTACACACAGCAGGAGGGAACACAAAGAAAGTCAGCAGAGGGCAAACAATGATATAACTAACCTAGTATCCAACATGTGAGATTATGCGATTACTCTACACTGTATTTTGTCTCTGTGAGGACACACTTAATAACCTGTTCCAAAGCTAATCTCTGCAGATGCTCTTCCACTCTTTGAAATGAGGGGCGAAATTATTTCTGAATGATTCAGAGGTCTTCACAGTGGGGGCAATAAGCCACTAAGCACCCTTGGAGGAATTTTGGAATCGTATTAGTTCCATACACTGCGGCATAATCCTCTCCTTGGAATAACTGGCACATTTCTGTATATTCCAGGGGAATCCGAGAGTACTCTGTGTGAAGGCTTTGCTCTTTCAGCCTGCAAAGAGGTCACTTCTTTTGAAATGGGAAAGAAAACAAATTGGAGAAAAACCTGCTGAATGAGCTATTATTCAGCTCACTGACCAAATGGGAATTCTCATCATGAGTAGAAGCAAGTTGTGTATTTTTCTTACAGTAAACAACTCTTTTAACAAGAGGAAAAAAAAAAAAAAAACCTGTGTCCTCAACAGGCAATCAGCGTCTACCCTGTGAGTACTGCCTACTAAATCTGCTTCGCACAGCCTGTGGTCAGTGGGGCATTCTTCCTCTGTAGCTTCACTCACCATGAGGTGGAGTAAGTGGGGTTGGATTAAAAGTTGGTTTAACAGTCTAACTGCCTCAGTGGGTTGACCGGTGCTGGACTGCACATTTAACGTTGGTAATTCTGTTTTCCTTTTGATAATACAAACGCAGCTGTACAGTAAATATGAATGTCTTCATGGTCAACTCTGTGTATGTGTGTGTGTGTGTGTGTGTGTGTGTGTGTGTGTGTGTGTGTGTGTGTGTGTACTAAAGTAATTCACCTCTGAATCGTGAGGGTCCTGCAAGACTGCTGATTCCAGCAAAAGCACAGCGTTTGGCAGGTCTCCCTCTCGAGATTTCTTTAGTCCCTCTTCAAATGCGTTAGGCAAATCCTTATAAGGATTATCTGTGTGGAAGTAGTAACCCTGTCAGCAAAAAAAAACAAAAACAAAAACAAAAAAAAACAAAAAAAAATGGGGACAATGGTAATGTCAGTTTTCTCGGCCATATTCAAATGCAGACCAGAGCTACTGTCATGTGCTGTATATTTAAGCAAATCTCCAGCAGCAGGAATCGATCTTTTCTGCTTCACATCAAACCTGGGCTGAGCTCCCCAGGGTTTGTCTGTTCTCTTTAAATGTTAAACTTTGCATTTTCAAACTGTGATTACCCTGGTGTGTTGATGCCCGCTTCTGAGCAAGACGACTTTGAAACAGCTTTTTCTTTAAGAACTAGCTCTGCACTGGGATCAATCAGAGAGCCCACAAGTCTGATCTTGTAGATTTCTTTATGTAACAAGGTCAGCTGATGGGTTAAATAAAGCTCAGCCGTATGTTCTTAGTCCTTTTCAAATGTTTAATTTATTATGAAATATTTCAATTTATCATTTACGGAGATGCTACACAATTAGCATGTTCAATTAGTTTGGTAAAAAAAAAACAATCATTCAGTACATTTACTTTAATGAATGCAACATGTCTTTTTCAGTGATTTTATTAACTAAGGACTTGAATTCCTTAGTCCACTTTATACTTGCATGAGGTAGATGAACACATTTAGACTCTGACTGACAGTAAGAGCTCAGCCTGACTGCATTATAATTGCTTTAACTCAAAGGATAGCACAAGCAACTTCTGTTTTCTCTGGACGTACTGTAGGTTACTGTTGTGTGCTTGTAGTTTGCTCTTGGGTTTAAATATTTAATTTTTTGTGGACAACAACAGTTAGACATCATCGTAAGACATTTTGGGAAATACACTTGTTTGATTTCTTGCTAAAAGTTTGGTGAGAGACTTAAAACCTCTGCCATGTCTGTGTGTTAAATATGGAGCTTGTGCCAGGACAGTTAGCTTATTTTAGCAAAACTGGAAACAGGGGGGAATGGTTAGCTACGTCAGCCACCTATCTCCAAAGCTAAAAAATAAACTCTGCTTATAAACACCTCTAAAGTTTGCTGGAAAAAAAGATAAATGAAATATGACATGTTGTAAGTGGGCTTTAGAGGTGCTAGTAGGCAGATTTTACAGCTTTGGACATAGCTGTTTTTCCGTGCTTACAGTCATTATGCTAATCTATCACCTCATGGCTTTAACTTCCATCCAAATGAACAGACATGAGTGAAGTATCAATCTTCTCATCTTTTGTTTTTTTAAACTTAACCATATTTAATAGATTTACAGTGCAGACAGGTATATTTTTAAATACAATCTTAAAAGTACAGTAGATATATTCATGTCACTTTTTCAAACATTATGCGGACAGAGGATATCAGTACTTAATAGCTTGTATTGTTGATTGTAACATTAACTGTGTGTGACAATGACCTTCTCATGTGGAGAGACAGATGAGGGAATCTGTGCTTGCTCGTTCTCCGTCAGCCAGTTCCTTCGAGCGAGCTCTTCCCACTCTGCCTGCATCTTATCCCAGAACTCGGTATCTGACTACAGACAACAAACAGAGAGAAAGGGACGCGATGAGAAGAAGGGGTTGGATGGATGGGAGAGGGGATAAAGGAAGGGAAAGAGAGAGAGAGAAAGGGGAAGAGAGACGGAGGAAAGAGTGATTTTTACACGAGACCAAAAGCTGTTATAATTTCTTATTATCCTACAGCTGGAAATGTCATATCTATCTGATGCACTGGCTGGTTGGAACGTATGGACTCCACATGTCTGATAAATAAAGTCAAGGCAGAATTGAAGGCACAAGCCGCACTTCAAATGCAAACAAATCAGACAAAACAAAGTTAGTACGCATGAGTAGACCCTGCTCTGCTTTCAAATTGACAAGTCATCTTAAAAAGGCTAATTAACACAAGACAACAGTTTTTGTAAGTACAGCTGGTAAACAGGCCTTTATTTTCAGAAGATGGTCTGTTAAGAAAAGCACAAAACACTAAAGTTTCATCTGCAGGACAATCTCCTTAATCATGCCTGTGAATGGACTTCACATTCATGTGGTTGAAAATGTCGCCTCGGGGCTTTAAAGTCTCTATTAGCTTGACATTTGAACTGTCATTTGCTGGCATTTCAATTAGCTGACAGAAGCCTTGAAGGTTATCGTGGATGAATAACAGCTGAATATGCCAATCCACATCCTGGAATATCTTTTCAATTTCAATCTGACATAAATTAAAGCCTGTCAAGTGACCCTGTTAGATACAAGCATGTGTTAGTCATATCATTTCTTAAAACAGCCGGCATTGTTTCAAATTCATCTTGAAATGATTTGTTATGCAACTTCTATCATCTTCTAACTGTTGAAACTATCTGTGGAAATTGTTTATTTGTGCTTTGTCTCAAACTGAATGTTAAAATCTGGTTAGACAGACAAATATGAAGGCCTGGATTCCAGATCAGACCAGATGAGGAGTTTGGAAAAGATGCAGACAAAAGGCCAAGCAAAGTGAAGAGCAACTCGAGGAAAAATAATCATGAGTTGCTGTCGAAATATGAGTCACACATTTATTTTTCCTCATGAGTGCGATTTTTTTTATTGTGATGGTACAGGAAAGGTGAAGTTGTTTCTATGTAGTTAAGATAAGATGTAACTTGTATTTAAATCATACTTGTACAATGAAACTTGTATCATTCTAAAACATATTTACTACTGATTAATTATCACACTAAAAAGTATTCTTGTTATTTTATGTTGTTTTGTATATACGCTGCAGTCTTCTGTAATAATTCACAGTAGAGAATATACAGAGTTATGAGGGGATTGAGTTTAAAGTTACAGCCACATGACATGTTGAGAACACTGCTTGTTTTTCTCTACTCATTATATCTACATCGTAGTAATAATGCAGACACAGTTCTTTATTTATGAACAGCATCATACTGTACTTTCACTGCAGATTAAGTTAACGTCATGCCTGTTTTTAATGCAAAAGTTATCTCTGTTAAACTGCTACAGTGACCTTTTTTCTAGTTGGCTGAGTCCATGATTCATGTTTGTCTTATTAAGAATAATGCCAAACAAAACACAACAGCCTCATGTGACTGACCTATCAAATCCTCCATAGTCAGAAACTAATCAGTAGATGACAGAACTGTGTACAGTAAGTGTGTGTGTGTGTAATATTAGTGTGTAGTGTGGTTTGAGGGGAGGAAGATCTACTGTAAGAGAGTGTGTGTCTGTGTCAAAGGTCTTCTAATCTCCACGAGTCAGTGACTCGTGACTGACATACAGGCCATAGTGTGGCCCCTGATGGTGAGAGATGGTGGGTAATTGCAGGCTGCTGACTCTCAGACAAATTGCTTGAAGGTGAGTCTTTATGGTTGGCTCTGTCAGGAAGTGCACTCTCAGAGCTCCTTAGGCGGTGGTGGGGCAGCAAAAGTCATTGATGCCTTGTGACTGCGGCTCAGAATATATGACAGCAGGAGCTTTGATTCAGCTCTGTTCAGAAGTAGACTGATGATGGTAGGAAGTACAGTTCTCAGATACTCGTAGTTTTTACTGGATTACAGTTATTTGGCAGCTGTAGTAAAGTGTAATCTTTGCAGATTAGCTTTTAAAAACATATGATATGCATATAAACTGACACACGATTATAAATTACTCAATCAACAGTATATAAAATAGTAATAAATGGCTAAATCTCAGCAACCTAACATAAAATGCTTCTCAAAGTACATGTTGATTCTCCTGTAATAATCAAACAGGAGGGTCCATTCCACCAAATACACTTTTTTTTTTTTTTTTTTTTTTTACATAATATTGCTACATTATCTTAATCTGAATACTTCTTCCAACACTGCACTAGACTTTTTTAATGTAAAGCAAGCAGTCTCCATTAACACACACACACATGAATGTCACAAACATAGCTTGGTATAACACAAAGTCATGTGACCAGCAGTTCTAACTGGGCCCTACAGCAAAACCGCTGAATAGCCCCGCGCTGTTTCCTGTCTGCTTGCCCTCTTCAGCTTCCTGCTCATGTGATGGGTTCTCACACAAGAGCAACTGTATTTACACAACACAGCTTCCATTTTATTCTCATTATTTCTCATTGTTTGGTGGGTTTGTGTTTGCACTGTGACCTTGTCCATCATCTTGTTAATTGTGTTTCATAAACAGTCAGTTGTTTCCGTTGTGAAACCCATCTGGTGTGTAACTCGTCCGCCCCTTAATTGCACCACGGATGACAACAAATTGCTTGCAGAATTAAAATGGAGTAAATATACAGACGTGTTTTTAAATGACAATAAATGTAGTCATATTTTTATATAACACTGTGAAGGGCGTATTTTTACACTGGCATTGGCAGTTTAATTATATGGAACAAGGCAAAGATACAGCAAGGTAATTTATATCCTGTATATCACTGGAGGCAAACCCATAGCTGTGACTCTAATTTCAGCAGCTCTGATGAAGTGTTACGTGAAATGGATTGAATTCAGAGTGCTTCCTGCCGCCAAACATGTCACCACTGCTTGGGGGCAGGAGGTGGGGTGAGGATTTATTAGTTACTTCTTGAATACATTATTCACAACATGGATAATCATGGCAACACCTACAGAGCTCATCTCTCTCTCTCTCTCTCTCTCTCTCTCTCTCTCTCTCTCTCTCTCTCTCTCTCTCTCTCTCTCTCTCTCTCTCTCTCTCTCTCTCTCTCTCTCTCTCTCTCTCTCTCTCTCTCTCTCTCTCTCTCTCTCTCTCTCTCTCTCTCTCTCTCTCTCTCTCTCTTACACACACACACTCACACTCACACACACACCCTCAGCTGTTGGTGTCACCCGCCTCTAGAAAAGGCATATTCATAATATGCTTCCAGAATCTAATTAGCTTTTATAAGTCAGCTGAAGTTTGGTAATACATACAGTGGAAATAAATGTTCATTGCCTAGAAATTGATAATTCATACTTGGTCAGCTAAAAAACACAAACAAGTGATTCTAAAAAAAAGAGCATTGCAATACTGTTGGTCTCAGACATGATTTTATAGATGTTGTAAAACAAAGTAAAATAACCCTATTTAGAACAACATAATCAACTTGTAAAAAGCAGTTGTATGCAGGGCTTTTTTCTCTGAAACCGTAATATCCTGCTCAGAACAGGCAAATGCTGCCGTCTTATTAAAGAAATTATCATAATTATTAACAGCACACAGAGGACCTGTTCAGCGTTCAGTGTATTCAGTTGTTTCCATGCAAACAGAATACAACAGCAACAAAACACAGGAGCTTTCTCCTGTGTTTTGTTGGATTTGATTGCTGCACATTACAGTTATCTCTGGATTTAAAACTATTAATCAAATGACATCCTGTTTTTGCACATGAATGAAGGAAGCTTTTGGCCACCATCAAACATGTTATTTCAGTAAAGTGACTAATTTCCCTTGATCTGCTTTGTATGTGTTAAACTGCTGAAATGAACATTGTTAATACCGTGTAAATTACTGCAGCTTGATGAATTGTTGGATATTTTGATTGCTTAAACACAATTTCAATGTTTTTGTTGTGAATCTTTAGTTGACAGAATCAATGTGGAATAAAAGAAATGTTTGCAGATACAGTATTTTTAATATGTTGTTAGGATGATTAATTGATGATAAATTGATCATAAAGGTTAATGGATAATGTCCATCAGTTTGTGTGAGTGTGTCTAGACTGAGCATCACATTGAATATTAGTTAAAAAAAATGTATCCTGAATATTAGTGTGTATGTTCTTCTCAAATGGACTCTTATCTGTTTACTTTAGTCAGAGTATATCTTAACTTGAGACACACATCCCTTGGAGGAAACCAAACACATGAAAAAGGTTACATACCCATTTTGCCCAAGGGGGACAAGTCTCATTATTTACCAGTGACACAGAGCAGCCTCCAAAAAAACAAAAAGAGCTCTCCTCTCCAGAGCAGGGCTGGCCTGGCCTTTTAATGTTAATGAGCCACCCACTGCTCTGCTGTGTAGGCCAAGTCCTTGGTCAGCAAGACAAAAATAGGAAGCTAGAGTCCCAATAATGTCACTCAAACAAGAACAAAAAACATTTATTGGACAAAATGTGAAGGATATATTTTGGCAGACAATGTGATAACCCGCTATATGGATGTCTGTGATAACAACACATGCAGCAAGTGTGGCCAGGGTATTACTTGTGGTCTTGTGTAGATTATTACCTCAAAGGGTGCAATCAACTGTGAATGTATGACACATGCACCTGATTCATTGGGATAAATAAATGATTCATTTTACACCTGTAGTTTGATTAGTTTGGTTCAGACCAAAGAAAACACGATTATAGGGTGCCTTATAGTGTATGTGGCAAGCTGGTATTTTTCTGGGGTGATGAGTGTGCCAGTATGGTGTCCTGGTGACTCTCACCAGTTACTAAAATCTACATGAGATAACGTTTGCTCCACTCATTCATTAAATGTGAATAGAAACAGAGGAATATGGTTCTAATCTGTCTATCTAACTAACTTCATAGTCCTGCTCAGACCTTGATTAACTCCCCTGTTAGCTCCTAGCAACTGTCGTTTTTGCATTCTATTAATTTCCATCATTGTTGGGTTTGTAGTTGGATCCCATTCCCACCATAAAGGGTTTCAGTACAGTTGTTTTGATCCACACCTGAATACAATTGCTGAGTCCCAATCACATTTTGTTGTGGATGACTTGTGCACCTTCATTCTCATGTTGGAAACTTTTTCAGTGAAGCTGAGCAAATTTAGTCTGCTGGAGGGCAAATAGATGGAAGTTGTTGAGGGAGTTGAAAGCATCAATCATTTACTCTCTACATTCACATTTCCCTGCAGGTGTGTGTATTAAAACCACAAGCCCTGCATCTCTGACTTTCAGGCAAATGCACTTTGCCTCTGCATGCTCGCACAAAACCAGGACTGCCTCAGACCAGAGCTCTGCTAGATAAAAGTAAAACTGCCCTGCTGCCGTTTTAATCAAGAGGCCACACAGTCACCTTCATCTTGTCTTTATCACCACCATGGGAGTGCTTTCTCATGCCCCACAGCCAAAACACTGCTCCCTAAAGACACAATTTATCTTGCAGCTGTTCTAGTGGTTCATTATTTAATAAAAGTATTAAATCGTCATCAGCTCAGAGTAATTGACAGTGTCCTCGTGTGACATGGACGGTCACTTGCCTACTCAGAAAATATGTCTCCATCAGCCTCTTTGTAAATGAATTCAAAGCAGAGCGCCTTCTCCTGGGCCGCGGCCATTTTATCCTTCCTTTCTGAGGATTTTTAAGTGTAAAAGCATAAAACCTACATTTACTCATCAGCTTTGTGAGAGGGGTGATATTTGGGAGACTAATTCCTTTTCTGCTCCCTCTGCGGATCCTAATTTTCTTACATTTGGCTTTTCCGTCTAATTGAATTGGCAGAAAGGCTGTGTGCTGATTTAATGTTCTCTCTGCTGTCTGAGACATCTCTACCTCTACATCTTTATAAGTATGAAAGAGCATGCGTGTGCACAGCCACTTAAATGGAAATTATCTGATTGTGGGCTTTGACATTGGCAGCCGAAGCCAAAACGACTGACCACTCGCATCAGAGCTCCTCTAGAGTGGAGGCCAGCGCTTGATTGAAGCTGCGAGATACTGTTACCAATCGATGCCCCATGCTCAGACTCTGGTCCAGGAGCATCTCAGAATCTCATCACCTACCTGTCCCTCCGGCTGATGGGTTTACTCAACAATATTTGGGAAGATGGGAAGATGTGACATCATTGCTAACTTTAGGAAGGGATCTCTAAATGGGCTGGTCCTCGCCTCTGCTGCTGCTCCTCTCATTTTCTCACGGTCTTCCTGTCCCTGCTCTATTATTTATTGACCACTACACATTGCTCAGCATGCAACAGTCTACTGTAGCCCTAAGTAAAGCTGAAGTAACTCAATAGTGCAGGGTTCTCTCTCATTTTCTGGGAAGGGAGATTTCAATTGAGTGTTTTTGTTGCAAGTGAAAAAAACAACTTTCCTGGCTATGTCTGTGATCTGAACACATTCCTGAAAATGTTTTTTTTTTTATCACTCAGGTATCCAATGTGATTTAGACAACCTTTCAGAAAACGTTCCTTCAGGCGAAAGCCAATAAAAGTATTCAAGCCTATTACATAAGAGGGAAAAACCTAAGAACATGAGTGTGATGGCACGAGCACATTAACTCATGGAGTGTGTAGATACATTCTACTGTAAGATGAAGTAAGTCATATCTAATTACTGTAACTTTGCCATCCCCCATGATATCTGATATGTTTGGCCATAAAATTGACTGACCTATTTACCCTCCTATTGTTAGCTAGCTGAAAGTCGTGAATATTTTTCTGGGTCAAACACCCTGTTAACTTGAGTGTGCGGATTTGGCACAGATTATTAAACTGTCAGATAGCACCACAGGGGCATATACATTGTGAGAAGCACCGGAGTCATCATCTGACAAAGAGATGAAAAGGGGCTGATGGAGTCACATGGAAATCAGCTTCACAGGGCTCAAGGTAGATATTCAAATTGTAAGAGTGAACACTAGGCTACAGTAGCAATGATGTTGGAAATGTGATGCTTTAAAATTCACAGAATACATTTATATTTAATATTTCTACAAGCACTCAACAGATTGTTTCATCCTCTTCACATCAAGTTTGGGGCAAATGTCAGGACTGAATTAATTCCAGTTTTTATTCCCAAATAGATGAAATAATGCAAAAATAAATTCAGTCGCCAATTCATTACAGTGCAATTGTAAAGATGAATAAGAGAAATTATCATCTTGCTTAACCTGATGGCAAAGGTCAGGTTAAGCTATCAATAATAATCTTTTGAATTTGAGATTAAGTCTGTCTTCAAAGAAACCTTAGCAGGGATGTTCTTTTCAGTTTGGCCATTGCTGCAGTAACATTGCTGAAAACAGGTTTGACACAAACAAGCTGCCAGACAATGAATGCTGAAAACAGCCCTTAGATTTATGTTGAGGAGAACACAAAGACAAATTGTGAAATTACAACTCAAACTGTCACAACATCCAGCAGCTTTAGAGACTGGATTTCTGGCTCAACTTTGACGTGACATCCAAAGTGCAAACTCATGTTTTCTGCCCCCAGTAGACCAACTTTTAGCTACATTGCTGGGTTTCTAGATCCCAGCAAATAACTTTGGTGTGTTTATAATAACTGACAGAATTGATGACCAGGATGATGACCCAAATTGTAATAAACCTTTAAAGAAGAAGCTTTGGTCCCATTTATCTGTTTTAATAAGGTGCACTAATGATAGTAGGGTTGCCTAGTCACTCACAACCCTACAAGGACAGTGAGAAAAGAAAGTTCTGCCAATATATTAAATATTAAAAACCAACTTGAAACCAACTTTCCTGTGAAGTCTTATTAAAAGTCAGCTGCTGATATGGCTCTTTGTTGACAGGCGACAGATGTGAGGTGTACTAAGCAGCACTCTGCTTACCTCAACAGCAGCCTTGGCTCTCTCAAACTCCTCCTCCAGGGACTGATGTCTGGACAGGAGGGCGCTACCCCACCGCTGCTCCTTACTGAGACGAGCCTGTCACACACACACACGCACACACGCACACACAAACACACACACACACACACACACACACACACACACACAAACACATATACATTTTATAATATATACATATATGCACAAACACAATCCATTTAACATTAATCACACACGTTCACACAATACATCACATGCATTCGCCTATACACGCAGATCCTCAGCATATCACATCACACACACACACTCACACACTCACACAAGCACACACACACATCAGCCAGGAGACAGGCAGGGAGAGTGTGCAGGGTCAGTCGTCTCTGCTTTCTCAGGGACCAGTAAATATCCCTGCCTCGACAAAGCCTCTGACATGCTTAGGAAGGCCAGCAGAATCACTAGTGTCAGCATCTCGCTTCACCCCTCGTCTGAACACCATGTGTCCAGCTTCTTTCAGTTGCAACCCCTGCCCACTCCCGTGCACCTGCACATGCAATATCCAATCCTGAAATATGCTGATAGCCTCTCAGCTCCAAACCTGGATGTATACAGTAAAGCCTTGCTCTGCTGCAATAATATAAATTGACCAACTACACACGTGGGTGTTGTGTTATGAGAGTGTGGTGTGGATTACATGATTCCACACTCAGTCGACACATTTAACCACAGGGGGTATGTGACTTTGAGATACACTTTCACGCTCATTTGTAATATGACACTATGGATTTACTGTACAGTATATAGCAGTAAATGTTTGTATTCTAGGGTTAGTAAATCTGTTGGTGAGACTGAGAAATCGACTGCTCCTTGTGTGGAGTCAATGGTTTCCACCAGATAGGACTGCTTGGCATGCCAGCCATTAACCTGTAACAATTCCCATCTCTGCAGACTGCCATTACGCAAGATTAATTGAGGTTTCTTAATCTCAGTATTAATGGACTTAGAAGAAATAGCCTCATCCATTTATTGTAATGTTTTATTTACAAGGACAAAATTCATGCACTGTTGAACACTGTTTTCTGTTTACAACTCTGTGTTGTGTGAAGATGCTGCAGTATGCTGTAGTCAGACTCTTAAAGGAAAAATCCACCCAAAACTCTAAAACACAATTTATGAAAATGGTATTGATCTTAATGTTGCTTGCTGGTTTTATAATCCCCCCCCCCACACACACACTGACTTGGCCAAATGTAGACAAGCAGTTGTTTGATACCATACCATTTTTTAACCATCTTGAGAAAAATATCAGCATTTACTCCAATTGTGGCTCCAGTGTTTCAGAAACAATGAGATCTTCTTTTCATAATTGTTCATTTTAACTTATTTACAATTCTGTAAAGCGACACCAAGGTAACACAGTTGATAGTGTAGACAAAACATTGAGGAAGTTAAAGAAAGACTCAGTAATTTTTTCTCATCTAACAAATACACCTCTACTGCAAATCTTCACCCATTGTTCTAATCTGTACTGAAACCAGGCAAAATACAGATGCTGTATTCTGATTCTGAAGTTACTGTGATGTAACTCTTGTTATGTACGTGACTGGCTCACTGTAGCTCTATTAGGGTTGCAAAATTCCTGGAATTTTCAATGTTGGAAACTTTCCGTGGGAATTAACAGGAATATATGGGAATTAACAGAAATAAACTGGAAATTTACAAAATTGTAGCCTATAACAAGGAACTTAAATGTAGTTATAAAAACATCTTGTAGCATAATCTTGGTTAAAACAACCAGATTTAATGCAAATACAGTTGAATGTCTACCCTATTCCTTAATCACATAAACATAGCACATTACTTACTGCAGAGCCACAGCAACCCTAAGCTCTATATCACAAAGTCATTGAAAGTATGTAACTACAGTTACAGTGGGGCACGATACAGCCTGGCCATGGCTGAAATCTGACATGGAACTATAAATCAAAACTTGCAGTTGGTAACCACTTGTGTCAAGTCTAGCTTTATAAAAGTTATTAACCGTTTCATTTCCTGCAGTTGAGATGCTTTTGAGAGCAAAAAAAGTTGAGTAAGCTTTGAGTTGAGTTATTTTTGACACATATTGTATTCTGGTCCCCAGGTCTTCATCAGTCCTTGAAAGTATGACACACTTTAAGCTATTGATATCACATGCTGCATGAATATCTCAGGGTGGATTTTTCCTTAAAGTTTGGAATTATTGATCCATTTACTTTACTGGTTTGTTCAGTAAATCTCATGCAACACACATCTCCTTCTTTGCATGCATTTTCTGTGTGTGTGTGTGTGCATGTGTTTGGTACCTGCCAAGGCAAAGAAAGGAAAGTAGAAAAGTAAAACCACTATTTACAGTAACTCTGTCAGTGAGCGACTATGTAACCCATGAGCAAAACAAATTTGGTGTGTTTGTTTGCCTTTAATTTCCCTCCGTCTCGGACAGCTATCTTTAATACCAAATCTATTATTTATCGGGGTGCTGAAAAGGTGATGTATGCTTAGCTAACTTGGTGAGATCATCATTAATGGGCTCGGAGTAACACTGCTGAATAATTCATAGGCTATTAATGTAATAATGGCATCTTGAAACAAGACCCCTTATGCAAGCCTACACAGACATCAACTCAGGAGGAAAGCGCTTGACATTTGGACCTCGTAGCACCACAAAGAAACAATCTCAAGGCCGACAGAATATCTGGGTTACCTCAAAGCCGCCTTTTGGCTTCGATACAATTACCTCTTTTTGGAAGTCAAATTTAATGGCATGCTGTGATGCTGTTTTACGGTGCAAATGTATAAGTCTTTCAACATTATAGGAAAGGATGCATAGGGAGGCTTACATGTCTTCCACTAATATACTGCCTGTTGAGCTGAAATGGAAGAATTGTAGGTGTTAGGACAAAATGATGGGTAAACAATCGCACAACAGGGTGTCTTATTAGATACAAATTTAATATCAAGGATACATTAACATGCAGTTATCAGATAAATGTTAAATTCATTATTTAGTAGTTTTTATGAGGGCTTAAGCACCAGTCAGAACATTCTTGAGATGTGTGAGGCTTTCTCAGATCAAAAGGATGTTGATTTCAAGTGCAGAGAGCACATACAATAATAATGTCATACTGAGCACTTACTTGAGATGCGAGGGCAGACTCTGGCTCGGCTTTGGTATTGGTATTCGCTTCCACGGTGTTCTTATTCAATGTCTCTAATTGGGTTTTACAGTCTATGGACCTAAAGTAGAAGACATAAAGGTGGGGTAAATGATACAGACTTGCTCCCAATTTGATGCATCATCAATATAAAGATATAGTATCACCACTGTACAATACGTAGCATATCTTTGATAATCTTTGATGATCATTGCTAGTGCAGCAGAACAAAAACTTTTATTATAACTTAACAGACTTTTGGAACCATTTCTGACCCAAAGTCCAACATAAATAGAGAACAACCCTATCAAATTGTACATTTTGCTAAATCACATATTACCTTTGATAAAGATGTTTTTAAATGTTTAATGCCAACATTTTACATTTTTTTACAATATCTATTGTGCATGGCAACTATGGCAAGGATAAGTGTGTATTCCAAATAAGCTATTCTTGGCTTTTGGCAATTTCAACAGTTTAAGTTAAGAAAATATCATTTGTTTGGTTACATCACTTTAAGCACAAGACAGAACATTTTCATTAATATTTAACTATATCCTGCTTCTGTTGGCCAAGCTGAACACACTTAAGATGTGATCCCAGACTCCTGAGTCCAAGTCCTGCACTTTGTATACTCTCAAAAAATGAGGACATCCCTCACTTGAAAATATGTTGCCTCTGAACAAACAGTGACCTAGTCAGCACTAATTAATTACATAAAAATATAAATTCTGGGAGGCAGGAAGCTAGTAATTGTGTTCATACTTATTCTTATTCTTATCAGTATAAGGGACATAGAGGTTAATCATGCTTTAGTTGCTACAAACACATATTGTATTGAACAGCGTGGATATTGCAGGAACAAAAACATTTTTCTGGTACATTCAGTATGACTACTTTGCGACTTTTTCAGATATGTTAATTAAAAAGTTTTCCCCATTACGTTGATTAAAAAAATGTAAAACAATTCTTCCTAAACATATTTGCTGTTGCAGATTACTTGTGTGTGTACAGGATGGCTCTAAGGCAGACGCTTACCACAGAAATTCATTAGATGAATTTTTAGATGAACGCCGTCTCTCCATCTTCCATTTTCGGTTGCCATTTCGCTCTGGGTTCAGCTCTTCCCATTTATCCAGCGGTGAACCAATGGTAACTGGTGACAGTGATAACACACAATCACAAAACAGACTAAGCTGGCAAATAAATTCAAAGTTGTTGCAAATCAAATCATCCTTATCTCTCATCAAATGAGTCACATCTACAATTCACCTGTGAAATAGCTATCCTGATATGTGTTTTTAGCTTTATAAAAGAGAAAAAGTTCATTTAAAATGTGCAATGTCATCACCCAATTATGCTCATTTAAAAAGGAGCTAGTTATCTTTTCAATTAGTTTAACACTGGTTTGCAGCCACTAATGGAATATTATTGTTAGGACAAACAATGAGCTAAAAACAGGCAGACAAACACACAAACTGAAAAAAAAACTGGCTACAATTTTAACAGGACACATTTTGCACCAGTGTTATAATTAATGTCACTGTCATGAATTATTCACCACGCTATAGTTTGACTCATTCTGCATAATTACTTCCCATTGAAGACTTTAAACTTTTTAACGGGCAAATAAGAAACTAATTGTTCGTTTCCTCTTAATGTCTTTTAAGAGGATCCCTTTCATTACAGTAAATTAGTTTGATTCCTCTTTGGCCTATTTTTAACATGTGCATGGTCAGTTCTACAGGGGCATGATGGGAGTTGAAGTTGTTTTTAGGGGGTGGGAGAAATTTTATGGCTTTTGAGAGACTGGGTGATTGGTTAATATTAAGAGTTCAGATTTTATAGATGCATATGTAAATGATGTTACATAATAGATCAGATAAATGACTACACATCGGTGGTACAGTAGTTTTGCTTTGGAAACAACTCAGACTGTGTGCTGTATTGTCAAAGATACTGTATAAAAAGTTGTTCTGAGTCACTGCATTATTTAGTAAGTTCTAGCATTGTCTGTATAGGAGAGTAAGGTTATGTCCTCTGTACTTTTTTCTGGGATTTTGGGGGATTTCAGCAACCTCGATGGGAGTTGGCAATCTACTGTTGAAAACGAAAAGATATTTTTAGGCTGATTCAAGTATTTTTAAGATCACAGCAGGATTCAGAATTTATTCACATCAAAATTGGTAGCATCAGACTTTAATATTCAGAAATAAAGCAGTACCACTTTATTTTATGGATGCATTATTTCTCCCCCAAAAAACATTAAAATATAACAGAAAATATAATAGAACAGCTTTGAGAACTCGAAATAATTAAAACATATTGGAGACTTTCTGTTTTTGGGAAGTCATACACTGATGATTTCCTTGTATTAATATTTTCACTACATACCAAATGAGCATCTGATTGCCTGGACTAACTTGAATTTGATTGCACTCTGGGAGTTCAGTGTCTTTGGCTCTGATTAAAGATTGTGAAAAAATGAAAAGTACCTGAGTCTAGTGATGCTCTCTCTGGTGTCCGCATGCTTGGTCCCGTCCGTTCAACTTCCACCTGGATCAGCTCCGTCTCATCCGTCTTCTTCCTGTGAGAGTTGTTCTTCTGGCTGGATGACAGGGGACTCTTCCTGTCCTTGCTGTTCCTCCTCTCACCAGGTTCACTGAGGTCCAGCAGATCGAGTGTTGATGACAAAACTGTGGTAGAGATGAGACTCGTTTAACTTTACACCTTGTTTCTGATTTCTATAGTCGGAGGTTTTTTTCGAGGGAGGCGGGGGTGGGGGTTGGGGTGGGAGTTGGGAGGGATCCAGAATATGATTTCAATTTTTATATTGGTAAGTCTGAAGCAGGAAAAGAACCGTATACTTAAATTGTTGAACATGCCTGTGAAGAATGTCCTTCTAAAGCTTTCTGTTATTCATATTATATTTGTCTTTTCTTGCATTTATAATTTATTACTTAGTAAATTTGCAGTAACATAGTATATTATTCAGGTAAAATGGATCCTTGCCCTTCAATACTAGAAAAATCACTGTTTTACTTTCTTCTCTAGTCTTTCAACTGAGTATTTTTTCTCTTCTTGAATATTAATAGTTAAGCTTTCATTTTGTGATTATGCCCAGGTTGTTTCTTCAACTAACTGGTCTTTTAGATTCCTTGAAGCTTATATAATATTTTGGGGAAGTTCACTTTTCCTTTATAACAAGATAAAATGACATGTTTCACATAATGCACAGCAATAAACTTGGATTTTGATCTACACATTTTCTGACATGGCGAACTGAGCTGTCAGGGGCACTTAAGCTGTCACGGTATTGCCCTCCTGGGTCGACAGCTAAAAAAATTTGCTGCTGCTCTTCTCAGAGAATCTAAATATACGTCTGGCAGGCCACTGCACAGTCTGATGAGGGTAAGGCAGCCCCGTGAGGAGCTCCAGCTTGGTCAATTAAGTAATTCAATCTCAGATTGGTAGAGCGGCAAAAAAGGACAGAGCCTTCTGTCAAGGGGCTCAACTTCTGTGTGTGCGCTGCAGTCCAGAGTCATGGCTACAGACAGACTGTTAAAATGTTGGTATTTGTGATAATCAGGTTTATTAAAAGCAAAAAAAATAATGTTAATTGATGTTATTATTATGGAAATTAGCAGGATATAAAATTGGCATTTTCTTTTCCAAACTGTTTTTATTGTATGTTTACCAGATTTATTTTGTTATAAATCAAATCCACACTGACTTATTTTTGATCTGATCTGTTCAGGCAAGTAATAATCTCAGTTATAACAGATGTTTTATGTGCTGATTATTTGAGGAATCCTACTAAATTTTCTCTTTCATTTCCTGGGACCCTGACTGTTCATGCAATGTGAGCAATGTGAGCAAGAAGTACAAAGTAAAGACACATGACTACATAATTGACGTGCTGCTGTTTCATGACTACCAACTGAGAGCATTTGTTGATGGAAATCTCTCCGTAATTAGAGCGAATGCTTGTCTTAGATGCCTTGTGCTCTTTAGACGGCAAGCACAATTACAAATCAAGGGACACACACTTGTGGGGAAGGTTGCCTGAAGAGTTTTTAGCATAAAAAAGAAACACAAGCTGTTCATGAAAGAGCAATTATATCAAAACTGTTTTGGCACCCATGAGTCTGCTTGAAGTGATGAGACAGGGAAGACAATTGCTCAGAGGAATACGTTTTCTTCATCAGCTGGGTATTTTAACTGGATGCATGTGTAGTGTATATTTACCTAATGGATAATGAGTTGCTCTATCCTGGCCTCCGGTCTAAATATAGTCATGGGTTTTTCAGCTTTATAACCTAATGAAGAATGATGGAACATATGTGGTAGTGAAAGAGGGAATGACATGCTACATATAAACCTTTGAGAGTCAACCCCTTTGGGTTATAAGTATTACTGAGCCACCAAGAAACCCCCAAAGGAATTATTTGTTCATTGACTGTTTCCTTAACCCCGCTTCCCAATGACCGATATGCAGTTTCCACTGATAACACTGCCTATATTGAAACAATAGGTCTCTGATGACTGACAGAAGTAGATCAAAGCTCTTCTCATTTGTGGTCATTGACTGTCAATTTCGCTTTGTGAAATGTCAACTGTGGCTAGCAGATTTTATCATCTCTACTAATGCTCAGTGAGTCAGTTTATATTCTTCGGTTGACTTGTTTTAATGTGAGAGCCCTCTGATAGAGTCTTAAATATGCACTTGATGGCTACATAACATATTAGCCCCTTTGTGACCTCAGAGGTAATTGCTCTATTAAACTACACTATTATAAGGAAAATGAAAAATGTCATTCTGACATTGCCCAGTTTGGATGCTTACTGTACAAAAATATACAGAGACAAGTGATCAACAGAGAAAACTGAGAAGGTCTCAATGTTCACCAAATTTAACACTATCTTAGTTAACAATTTACAGACTTCCCCAAATCCAAGGCAGGCAGAGCCGCTAATGTTAGCAAGCTAGCCAACACACAAGTACTGACCAGGGCTTTTCTAACATTAACTTAAACCCCACAAAAAAATGTAATGAGCTCATGTTGCGTTCATTGGTCTTGGGAGTAACTGCATTTTACCACTGTATATGTAGTGGTTAGCCGGGCATGCTCACGTTTCATCAGTGTTTTTGATTTTGGGAAGGCGTTAAAAAGAACAAGATCCTCCATACTGTATAATAAATATAACACTCTTCTTCATGCCTAATTACTGTCTACTGGTTGCTAAGTTAATATTGAACAATTGCTGTTCAGGCTGCATCGGATCAAACAAACATGTTTCCTAATTAGACAACATTTAGATTTACAGTTTTCCATTTAGCATTCAATGAGTTGCAAGAGAGAAACAGTTGATCATAACTTAATCACTGAAATCACAAGAAATCAGTTATGAAAAGTTTAAAGGTCGGAGTCATTTCTTCTTTACAGTATTCATGTAACTATTGAATCAGCGTGTTAGAGTAGAGTGCTGACAAAAAGTGGAAAAAAAGATTTTTTAATGTGAGCATGGAAGAGAGGGGATTTTATGCAGCGAGGAGATGGTGATGAGAGGCTCCTCTTGAATAAATGAGTTTCTGCCGACATGGGGAAATGAGTAGTGATGGATATCCTCAGCAGAGTGGGAAGGATGCTGCACTGTCGAGGAGTGTTGTCTCTGTGATATTGCTTCTCAACAAGGCCAACCAGCTAATGATTAGGTTACTTCATAGCTTTACACTTTTCATTTTCATTTTCTATCTCGACTTGAAAATTGAAATAGACATTTATTTGCAGAGTGTTCTTCTGAACCCCAGACACCCATGAAACTAATTTATAATTCTTTTAAAAAAATCAGGCAGCAGGCAAAAATAGTTGTCAATCTTAAATTAAGGTTAAAGTAAGACTGAATGCAAGAGAGCACAACTTGATGCGGGTCTCATGTGGATCTACATATTTGAGCTAGTATCATTTAACATTGATTTTCTTTGCTCGGTAATCCCTTCTTAGTGTTATTCAGTGCTGCCAGTCCATCACAGTGTGAAAACAGATTGACAAACAATAACACCTTGAATCCTTCACCTACATGGTTTCAGACTGTGGGAGGAAATCAGAGCAGCTGGAGGAAATCCAAGTGAACACATAGAGAACGTACGACTCTGCATTCTTTGTTGTTACAATCAGTTTCACAGAAACAGGTAGATTCACCTTTTTTTCTGTGGTTGCTTCTTAGACCACTTTGTGAATGACTTCATATTTATAGTCAACCCACATACTTTAAATAGTATCTATATCAGTCCTTCAGTGTGTCATTGACAGCAGGAGCTGTGTTTGGGAGACAGAAGGTTGAGAGTTTCTCTACAACATTCCTGCACACTTTGCCTGGCTGAATCAGCACAGTGGCCAGTTTGGCGATGACACATGTCAGCTGTACAGTCTGGTTTTTGCAAATCATCATTCAAAATTTGGCACAGCTCACTGATCAAAGTCCCATCCATGTGGAAACCAAGATGGCACTTGGCATCTGTTAAAGTCAAAACTTTACATTTCTAAGCATCTACTTTGACCTAGTTGATTTTAGCCTACTTATTGGCAGAAAAGGGTATAATTGATATGTACAATACACTGCTACTTTTTGTTATTCATTTTTATAAATATTCAATGGACTATTATTCCTGATCGACCCTTTTCAGAGATTATGAGAAATACTTTATTCCTTATGGCCTTTGGCCAGTTAAATGACTGTTATTTTTATATTATACTGCCCCTGACTGAACACCTATTATGGCGTACGTGTCAAGTCAAACGTTTTACCTGTCACATTTTAGTGCCCCTGCTGGCATCTAACATCATTATCACCTGCTATGTGAAAGCTGATTTCCACAGAGTCAAAGAAATAAAAAGGTGTGTGTCCTTGTCATAGTTCAGCCTAACATAAACTGATCTTTTCACAGACCTGTACATTATCTAACAGCTGTAAGAAACTTACTGTAATCAATATTCATTTCAAATCTTTGAGATCAATGAATAAGGAAGCAGGAAGGATCCTCCATTGGGATTGGTATTTTTTGGCCTTTTTAATTGATAATCTCTTTTAAATCAGGCACATAAATGCGAGAACATCTCTGTTAAATGATGATAAAACTACATGTTAGTTACTGTGATCATGTTAGAGCAGAGTAAAAAACAGCCTCTCTGATATTGTTGCTCTGGTTGATAAAAACAGATTAACAGCTTCTGTATGGTATCAATATTTCATATATATACTGCAGTGTTATTGTACATCTATATTTCATATTATTCTCTTGACACAGAGCACTGCAGTTCAAGGATAAATGAAGGCAAATGAAAAATTAATGTATTAACTATTGACATAATTGACAGTCAGAGGTAGGCTGGAAGAAGTCACTACTGTACCAGCTGTGTTGGAAGTCACTGGGCGGGAAACCCCATCACACTTGGTCTCGCAGAGGAAATCGTCAATGGAAGGGCTTAGAAGCGGGCGGCTCTCTTGTTGCTCACTCACCAGCTGTAAGGGCAAGCAGACAAAAAAGTTCAGGCTCTCACCCAGAGTATCATCTCCTTGACACTGTCATCATAACGTCTACAAGAACCCCTGGTACTGTACATATATACCCTAACCCCCTTAAATTAAGTTCAGACCTTTGTCATAATTCAGACATCATTGTCCTAATCCTGACAAATCCCCCTACCATAAAAGAGTGGGTTAGGGTACCGAAGTGATTCTAATGTGTGTTGATTATACAACTGTTTGTACTTAAAGAGCATACAGCAATGTACAGTTTGAACATTATCTTACTTACATATCTCACACTCTCTTTATCACATTAAAACAGGTTTTATATGTTTCGAATCATTTTAAGGGTTTGTGAGCAGATTCCTAGCTATGGGTGTGTTGCTGCTTTAGTATGTTTGATTTACACCAAACATCAAAACACAGCTGATGTCTGGATATTGATTGATGGAGAATAATCGTCATCACTTCATATTGTAACATTGGTATGTTTACATGCACACACTGTGATTGGGGAAAAATGAATTTAAGGCAGGAAATTGGAGGATGCGCATGCACAGTAATCACCTGTTTTATGTTTGCAGTTAGTCTGCAATTAGATGTCTCTCCAACCCCCTACCATACTTTTGAACCAAAACTGGCTGATCTAAGATGTAGTGTAGATGAAGAATGTTTTTTCCTCCCTTGTGTGCACTGAGAGGACCGACTCTATAGTGAAAGAGTTCACAGTTTTTTGTGTTTGAATTTTACTGTGGATAATGGCTTCCAACTTAAAAAGGCTCAGTTATTTTAGGCTATGTCAGAAGTCACACCCTATTTACTACAAAGTGCCTTCAGAAATTTAATGAAAATACGTAATGGTTACTTTCTGCTAACTGTCCCACAATGGGTCACATTCTATACTGTATCTAGTATCTGTTAGTGGTGACGCACAATGACAATGTTTCACATGTGTTCAAATTCACTCTACTGCTTATTACTAAGTACAATTATGGAGTATCCATTACATCAGTTGTGCAGTGATTTCAGACACAGTTTTAGTTTTATTCTGGATTCATGTCATATTAGAGTTAATGTAACTACGAGATTCCAACTTGTAAATAGTGTTCATGTCGACTTCCAACTGTATCCAAAGCCCATCATTCATGGTGATTAAACACAAATTTAATGGATAGTGTTATGTTGTCAATGCATAGTATTTTTAACCATCACTCTGCCAAATCTGTAATCATCCAACTGTCTCGAATTGTCTGATGACATTAACACTTGAAAGTCATGAACATGGGAATCATTTTTATCTTTACTATAAATCTCAAATGACAATGAAACAACATTAGTTTTAATCGGGCACTGAATGTAATGCCCTCGCACATCCGCACAGATGTTTTCACTTATTGTGGCTGATTAGACCCCTGATCAGGTTGATTACTGCTGGAATAGACCAGCAGTAGACCATTTTCATGGCAGACAATTGACTTGTCAAAACAGGAAAAGCAAAGGTGTAATTAATAACCTTAATGATGGCTATGTTGCATTTAGGTTAGTGAAGTGCATGCTCACACTCTCTGGGACAATTAATGAACGGAGCCATCATTAATATTATAAATTACACCTCAAACTGTGACAAAATATCTACCATGAAAAGGGTCCTGTAAGCTCACTACAGTAAAGCAGTGACCCTCCTACTCAAGGATATGACCTTTCAGTATTTTGCGAAAATACTCAACTGATTAAACTCGTTAGATATTGAACAGTCTTGCGATTTTGTCTGTCAAAGTTCAGTCAGATTGATCGCATATATCTCGTCCTGTTCCTCATAGAAATGAATGAGGAGTGAAATCCTGTTTGACGGCATCTTCAGAAGAGATGTAATCAGGCATGGTTAGTGAAAACACCTTTGTGGGTGTACCGCAGGCATGTAGGGCCTGTAATTAATTTGATACTGCAAGAAAACATGGCTACTTTTCATCCATCTGCACTTCTGTTACAGCAATACTTTCACTGTCATGTTCACATGTAAGACTCTCTGTCAGAAGTGTAATACAAGTGAGTTTTTCATGTTTAAGAAATCAGCCTTCTACAGAAAGATAACCGGGTTACAAGAGTGCTGTCACCAGTTCCCATTTAGATCCAGATGAGCTTGGCTAAGAGAAACCTGATGGATGTGTCCCAAACAATAATTGCTTAACCATTATTGCTTATCTCACCTTCCAAACCATGAAAATGCTAATCACCTTGCTTGTGATGCTCCAATTTGTAGGCTTGCCAGTGCAGCTGCAGAATAGGTTACATCCAATTAATTATTGGTGCCCTCAAGCCGTTATAGTCCAGGTGCAGCTGGCCCCCCGTTTGCCAACCAATGCTTCATAATTTGGAGGTGAAACCTGGTTTTGTCCCATAGAAAGGATAAGCCACCACTGTTGTCAGCTTATGTTGTGCGCACATAATGCTGGCAGCAAGGAAACATGACATTTGCTATTGTTGCTCTCCAGGCCGTGTTTGCAAGCCGAATTTTAATGAACGTGCTAAAAGTTTAATTAGCAAGCTTGGAATGGACTGCACACTACCTGCCATATGCTTGGTATTAAGGCTGCTGAGTGGGATTTTCATTGCATGTCCGCACTGTTTGTGCCTGTACAATTATAGATGTGTTATATATCCTAAATGATACTGTAGCATTATAGGAGCCTTTTTACCCTTGTGTGTTGTTGGCATTGGCTTTTCCCCCTCATTGTTTGCTGTCCCACACATCTCACTGCTGTACATGTACATATAAAACTAATAACTGCAAAAATCTGTCAAAATGTCAGAAAAATGTACAGTCTCTGGACAGTAAAACTCACTATGAAGAAATATTGAAATGGTAACCTTTAATTTTCCCCCAAACTGGGCTTGAAAATTTGATGGTGACGAAATACTCAAATGGACATGAAGCATTATTACATACATGAATACCGAAGTATTGCAGGTTTTTGCGATGTCAACTGTAATTGAATAAATATATATTTGTTTTGTCTGCCAAAACGTTTTTGTTGTTTTTTTACATAGAAAGAAATGTACTGCATGCTATCCTGCTGTGGTGTTATTTATGTTTGGAGTCAATTAAACCCCAGCAGACTTCTTATTAAAAAATGTTATTAAAAAAACTAATTAGATGTGGGATTTGGGAAGGTAAGAGGTAAAAAATTCAGTCAACACTGTGTGTCATTTTCTCTAACGGGCAACTGACACACGTCATCAGTTCAAAAACATTTTTATAAGCAACTCTTAGAAAATTAAGAAGTCATGAATTATCAGGGCAATATAAAGCATTATTAGGGATGTTTTTTAGTTTCCAGGACCTAAACAGAACATTGAAATACAAAAAAAATAATTAGAAGTCACATTGAGGTGAATATTATGAGTCAAATCTTTGCTTTGTGTGTATTTGAACAAGACAAAGATTACTTCAGTCGGTAGTTAATAATAGAGTCAAACAAAAAGGATGAGTGAAATGTGTTGTAAAAGATGGTGGCAGCTAGTCTGGAAGAAGTAGTTCATGCTGCACAAACTTCACTTTTGCAGCAGACAAAGAACCTTTTGAAAAATTATCTAAAGAATATTTCTGGAGAAGGGTCATTAGTTTACGGAGAGAGAATTTGTGCTACGCAGCAAGAACGCTGACCCAGCACAGGTAATTAAAGTTTGTGCCATTCTGGTGTTAGAATAAAGCTTTTGGTTCATGGGAAGTCTCACAGTGTGAAGTTACTTGATTTCACCCTCCACTGCTGCCAGTTCACAAATTTCCCACCAATTCAGTGATTACAGCAACAAATGATTGGGTTGGCATGTATTGTAGTTGTAGTTTTTTTTTTTTAAAGGTGTAATTTATTGAGTAATTTAGAGTTTTTACGTGTTGGGAAAAAATGTAATAAAGTTTGACTGAAGGTTGAGTTTGTATGTTCTCCATGTCATATGTGGGTTCTCTGAATTGGTTGTCACTTTATTATGTTAGCCCTTTGATTGAGTGGCGACCTCCAACAACCAAGGTGTTCCCCGCCTTTCACCCAATGTCAGCTGAAATTGGCTCTGGCTGCCGCACACCCCTCTAAAGGATAAACCATAAAGAAAATGGATGGATGGACATACAGTAAAGTATACAGCGAGTGTGAATTATGAAACTGATGGTGCTGTCAGTGAGAGGGGAGAAGCTCTGTTTGTAATTCAAAGAAAAGGAAAACAGCAGCATTCACTCCCACACTGATCATTATTTACCACATCAAAACATATCGCCCTTTTTGCCTGTGTGTGCAGTAGTCTGGCTCACTGTGTTATATGCAGGAAAGCATGTTATTTTTTCAGATGATTGGCTTCACATCTACTTTTGGTTTGAACTTGATGGGTGTTGTTGGGACTTGTGATATTTGTGTCCAAATACAGTTGAGACAATTAGTAGATTGATCTATAAACTGATTGAGAGAAAATGAATGGGCAACAAGTTTGATCATTAATTATTTGCCAATTAAGAAACAAAACTGTCAAACATTATCTGGTTCCAGTTTCTCAAATGTGACAATTTGCTGTTTTTCTCTTTCATTTGAGGTTTCGGTCTGTTTGTCAGATGAAAGGAGCAAATTAAAGAGGTCACATTAGGCTCTTGAAAAAGTATTTTTTCCTCTATTTTCTGTCACTTTATATGCTAAACAATTCATCAATTCATCAAAAAATATTCAACAGATTAATTGTGTTTTAAAAACAGAAGTTAATTGCTGCCATATAGATAATAGTACTAAATAGTTCCATGTATCCACTATAGTCTTGGAAGGACATATGAGTGATGACATTATTAAGGTCTATTCGTGCCTGTGGATACATCAATAATGTATCATCTGCTTGTTTTATTTAAGTATCATTACAAGCATCAATTACAGTTTTATATTAATTTTAATCTCTGTTTTAGTGTTTTGAAAGCTCACTCAGATGATGTTGAGTTGCTGTAACATTAAATCATGTCTTGCTCTTGTTGCTTTGGGCACTGCCTCAGGCACTATGCTGTTAATGTAATAATTACATTAGATTGTCATGCAAACTACTACACTACTTACTGTACAGAGAGGTCACGTTCACGTGATAATGTACAGTATCATGGTACATTATTGTTATTGTATATCATAGATCATTATAAAAGCGCAAGATTTACTCCTATTTTGTTATGTTTTTAAGATTGTGTGTGCAATATATTGTTCTGTTTTTTCCAGTATTAAACCAGCTATATCCATTCAACACAAAGGCCAGCTGAGCGGTATAAATACAGTATAGTGTACACTTTAAAAACTCAGTTGAGACATGGGACCTGAGGACTGGAAGGAAAAATCTATTTACAATGTAAATGATATTCATAAATGCACATGCTGGCAGTGGCTGAGTGGATGATAACCAGAGAAACATCTGTCGGTGAATAACAATTTTTGTGATGCTTGCGAAGCGTCTACTGCGGGGACGTCTGAGACTGACTGTCTGCATTAAACAGAGGTGTGCTGTTACAGTACATCCTTTGCAGTCTGTTTGAAAATCCCCCAAATGATAAATGACCTTGGATTTCTTCACTTCTCTCTCTCTCTCTCTCTCTCTCCCCCTCGTTTTTGTAGCCCTCCCTGCAGAGTTATACTTTTTGATGCTGTGACTGATTGACTGAAGGTCAGTCCTGTGAGAAGAGCTGCATGTCGGACATTTACAGTATACTGTAATCTTCAAGTAATACGTTGAATTCATTGAATAGTCTTGAAGGTTTTAGAGAATAATGAGTGATGTTGACAGGATCATGACTACAGTAAGTCATGTTCTGCTCAAAGTTGGCAGCATTTGCATATTCTCAGAAAATGGAGTTTAGTTGTGAAACAAGAACTTTTTTTTTTGGTAAACCCCAACCAGTTTTATTAAGCGATTTACAGTCAAATCGGCTTATAAGTCCTCATGACCTGTAGTGACACAAGGAAAAAATCTAGTCTTCCTTCCGTGCAAAAATGTATAAAAGTTTATCTGAAGCTTATATGAAGCTTCAACTGTCCAAATTAGTCAAATCATGAGGATATCTCTCAATGTTACAGTTTCTTTGGTACCAAAGTCCCTCTTTTTGTTACTATTCTTCTACAGCAGCTCAACAGGGAAACACAAAGAGGGAATTTCATACTTAAACGACTGTTACGTTGGAAGATATCCACTTAATATCAGATAAAGACATGCAGACCGGATCACTTGTCTGAGTATACATGCCGTTCAGAGAATCTGATAAATGGCCGGGGCATGGCTGACTCTGTTACGCTATGTGGTGCTGTAGCCCTCTCAACAAAGAGCCACTTCTGGTTGACCTTTACTTAACAGCAACAACAAGCTATCTGACGGCATTCAAACAAAGATGGCGTACGAGGAGATGGACGATGCTACAGTAACGTACATTTCGTGCATTATTTTCCTTCTAATAATGCATATAAAAAGAACAACGGATCTTTCACTTCTGGAAATTCTCGAGCATGTGCAGAATGCAAAATCCGATTTAGATACAATTGCTGAGTATACATGGCATTAAAATGCCGACTATGAACAAATTATCTAGGTGTTCTTATCCGATTTTGAGATGTCCGTTATGGTGATCAGATTAAGGTGTTTATAAAGCATTTTAAAAGTCCAAACTATGTCTGATATGATCAGAAATTCAAATTTTTTGCTGCATGCAAACGTACTGATTTTTTCTGCTCATGTGCAATTGCTTGTGTTCAGGTTGTTGGGAGGTGTGTCTTGTTTAACTGACCAATTAGTAATTGTGACAATCACTGTAAGTCACATTTCATAATGACAACACTGTCAGTCTGGTGTGTATTTTGAGCTTCTTCATTTTCCTGTCAGTTTTTAGCAGATATGCCTGAAAGTTGAGTCACCACCATGGCAAAGTTGTGACTCCACATCACTGCCGGCGGTCTCCTGATGGAGGACACTGCACCCAACACTAAATGATCATTGTACATGTTCTTCAAAGCACTTCCTGTGATTGCCATTGGGGCCAATTTTAAATAATGATTTTGAAATGATGAGATCTCTGCATTTTCTTCTTCTAATCATCCAGCAAATGGGGACAGAAGATGTACCACATTCATCTGGGGAGATGTGTCAGGCACTTTGGTAGCAGATAGCATGCAAACGCCAATTATGGGTGCACTCTTTAACCTAGGAGAGCAGCTATCTGAGCTGTTTGCCCATTACTCTAACTATAAGGAGGTTACCATTTTCCCTCTGTGCCTTTTTTTTTTTACCTTTTTCGCTCCCCTCCTGTTATACCTTTTTGCTCCTCTCTTATGCAAAGCACTTTGGCATTTTGTTTACAAGTGCTTTAAGGAGTAATCTAGAAAATTATGTAATGGAAAACTTCAGCTAATTGTGCCTCTTGGGCTTGACTCCAAGAGATCTCTCAGATGTTGCTGTCAAGGGAACTGTGTACCAGTTAAACTTGTCAGAGCCTTGAAGGCAGAGAGGTTGAGGTGAGGACAGGCGGGAGGAGGAGGTGGAGAGGGTGGAAAACACTACATAGAGGGAAACGTGGGTAAAAAAAATATCAAAGTGGAGAACTTTCAACAGTTGTTAGATAAAACCTGGAGGGTATGTGAGGGATGGTTGTCTTGAAGAAAGAATTAGAGCTGATATCTTACAGTAGGCCTATATGTGAAGTTCACAAGTATATGTCGCAATCAGGTGTTATATAATTTAACATCTCAGAATTTTTATTTTTTAATGGCAAATTGTGTTTATTTTCTGTGGTTGTTTACTCATTACAGTTGTGTCAGAGCTGTTATTGTGGGTGGCAGTGAACTGTTCCATTTCCTCCCACAAGCCTGAATACTGGAGTTTAGTTAGTTGAGTATTTAATGACTCATCATGATGGCTTTGCATGATTTTCTATATTTTCCTTATTGTCAACACATTTAAGTAAAAATAACAAAACGTTGAGATTGAGAGTGTGAATTGTGTGTGTGTTTTCTTTCACTTAACATTTTGTAAATAGGGTTGGGTACCAAGTTCAGACCTTTAAGGGTACCAAATTACGTTGGTACTACAGTGTACCAATTCATGTTGGAGCAATCGGTGCCCAAATTTCAGTAGGTCAACCTTGATGAACTACGAGTGAGTTAAGCCCCTAAATATGTTTTAAGAACACACATTTATGGACCAACGACTCTCATGCAGAGGTTCTGACACTAACAGGAGCACCAACCCCAGATACAAAAAGACACGACTGATTAGCAGCCTGCAGCGTGGCTCGCAACTAATTACCATGCCTAGCATTATTAGCATCGCCATGCTACTGTCAAAGACTGTATAAAAAGAAGATGTATCTGTGGTGCACTGTGCCAAGAAATAGACAGATGTATTAATGTTTTTTGTTTGATTTGAAAGATGTCACAACGCAGATATAAAGTCACACTGCTGATGACTGTTAACGTATCATGCTAATCCTACATAAACATGTGGATGAGACCATATGGTATGGTACCTCATGGTTTTGCTATAATAACAAAGTTCATATTACATTGTTATTACACAGAGAGTAACATATCAATAAACGGTACCGTTTGGGACTGGGACTGAATTCCATGTATCAGTTCAAATGTGTATGATGAGTGAATGATAAAGTGAATAATGTATGAATAATATTTACACTTTAACAAAGCATTACTCTGTTTGGGCGCTCAGCCATAGGCCATTTGCTCCTACTGAATATAAATACATTTAAAAACGAGGTCAGAAATCTTGTTGTTTTTTTGGGGTTTTTTGGGGGGGGTTTTTTGGTTTAAAAAAACAGGGCAGTAATTTCCTTAAAGAGATGGATACTCAAACAGGAGTAAACACTGCATTTGCTGGAGACTATTTCTACTTTAGCTCCAGATTAATGCCTATTTGGCACTTTTTGAGATGTGGTTCATTATTTTTAAGAGTTTTTGGATAAAAATTGAGGTCTGTGGCTAGTTGAATGGAGTCATTGTTTGTTTTTGTCTTGTATTGGGATTTGTGGACAAGAAGAGAATATAAAATATCACCAGACCTATTTAATCCTCTAGTTAAAGTGTCATTTGGTTTTGTACAAATTAAAAGTTTGTGTTTCACAGTTTGCAGCATATTTAATCTTTTAGATTTGGGGACATCTGAGCTGCATATTAAGGGTTGAATTCACAAACTATTTTATCTTACCGCTAAGAGTCCTTCTCAGTGGCTGTAAGTACCTGGGAGATTTGCTAAAATAGTTGGTTTGACCTTGTTGCTGTAGATGATGTCTTGTTTCTTGCTGTTTTTTGCCCGTACATGCCAAAGCTTTCATGGAGGTTTTTCCTGTCTTGTCAGAGAAGTTGGGCTGAGACCCCTGACTCTGTAAAAAAAACCCAGTGAGACATTCTATGTGATATTGGGCTACACAAGACTTGACTTGACTTGACACGTAGCGTGAGAAGCCATAGCCTGTCACTTAGCCTCTGTCACTTACTAAGTGACATGAAGCTTCTCATACTGCAGCCTGAGCTACTGGAGAACATAGCAATCATAAGTGTCTGGCCACGTGGAAATAACATTGTGGCCAGTTTGGTGCTGCAGTTATTTTCATTTTGTGTGCATTGAAACTCAGCCTTGAGTACATCGAGTAACTGATATAAAGTGAGAGGTGAGTTGAGGATCTGCAATATAGTGGTGTCAAATAAAAAAAAATCAACATTAATATATATCATATTAATATATAAAATATCAATCTCATCTGTTTCTTTTTTTCTTGTTTATATTGGTCCAAGCATAAAGAATTCACAAACTGCTCCTAACAAAACAATACTGACTTGCAACAGCTGTGTGTGCTTGCATATCAGAGGATCAGTGAATTTACGAGTGTGCGTGTGTGTGTGTATGTGTGTGCGTGCGTGTGAGTGTATACTGCAAGGTCTGAATACTGATCATTTTAGAAATGTTAGTTTTTGGTGGTACGCTCAGTTTATTGCTTTGCTGTTTTGTACAGCAGTTCTGAGCAGGCATTTCAAACTTTTAGGAAATCTATATCTTATAGTTGAAATGCCTTGTCATTTGTTTTTGTTTTTGGAATATAATATTTTTATAATACAAAGTTTATAACTGTTTATACTGGCTGTGCTGTGGTACAATGACTAGTACAGTATGTTGATACAACCTAATATATCCACCAAGATAAATGAGATCAGATCATGATAACTGTAACAATTGTTTTTGATCTATTGTACTGTACAACCAGTTAAATGTAATGGGCTGTTGGCTGACATGTTCATTGTACTCTTGGTTAGCTGTTGGCAGTTTAAAGACTTACTGAAAATTGTAATGTAAGTAAATTTAGCTATGCAAGACATTCTTAGGTCAGGAATCTCATTTATGGTAAAAAAAAAAAAAAAAAACGTCATACATGTGTTATGAAACCAGCTTTTGGTGAAACTATGACTGCATACTTTCATGTGGCTGATAAGTCATGACTTTCTTTGAGAAGTTTATCTCTGTTTTTCGTTCAATTACTATTTTACTGTCAAAAAATGATGTAAAAGTAGTACTACATGTATGTGTTTTTGTTTAAAGGGTGGGTATATTGGTTTTTGCAGGTAAAATGCTATAAATGGGTAATTATTGACTTCCTAAAGTTACTACTAATAAATATATAATAATAAATAATAATAAATGACTAAAGGAGGTTGTTCTTCACCGACTTTAATAAAGACCTTTCCCGTCAGCCTTGTAAACAGTCATTAAATTTGTAAGAGAACATGATTTATACTCTAGAACAAAAGTAATATATTTATAAATTTTAAGATACATTAATCATATCTTGTAGTGGAAACTGCAACTCGACAGTCAGAAAAAATGCTGAACCATAGCGTAATTAAATCCCTTCTACTTGAGCTGAAGCATTATCTCGGTTGTGTGACAGCTTATCAAGCGAGACATTGCATTAGGAAATCAAACAAGTATAAAGCATGCTGCAGGTTATTAAAAAAACGGACAGGTGTACAAAAGGATACACTGCAGCACACACACACACACACACACACACACACACACACACACACACACACACACACACACACACACACACACACACACACGTACTGTACAAAAGCAATCAAGCACAGAGCAAGAAAACTCATATTGGCATCTGGAGGATCGTTTCCATCCGGCGAATACTTAAAAAAGCAAAAAAGAAGTGAAAAGCTCAGCAGCGGGTACAGTAATTTGCTGCAGTATTTTGTACACAGAGAGCTCAGTCAATAGCCCGATGCCATGCTGTGTGGCATAGCATTCTGGAAATGCATTCAGACTCAGGTGAGATTAGCTGCTTATGAGGTGTAAAAAGTTCATGAGGAAAGTTTCCTGACTTGATTAGGGATTGGAGAGTAAATTTGTATTGACCTTCGGGTTAATCCCCCCCCGCCCCCCCAATCCCACCCCTGGTACATGCCAAATGCACAATAAATGTTAACTGGAAGAGCACTATATATCTCTCGAAGGCTAATTTGAAAAGATAAAAGGTAACATGGATAATTGCAGCAGTTTCAGTCTCATAATTTACTAAGCAAGAGGCAAGATGCTGCCTGACTTGTGTAATGCTTCTATAGATCATATTTCACTGTTTATGTAAATGCAGTTGAAGGGTTTTATACCCCATATAGCAGCTGGAAATGAAGTCAGTGTTGCCTCTTTGTTAGATACAATAGTCTTATAGTGAGGAGTTAGTAGACAGTGGAGGTCAGTTACAGGACACTCAAAGCTTTGCTATTATTTCAGTATAACCAACACAGGAGGATGTTCCACTTGGAGGCAGGGGAGGGAGGGCGAGAGGGGGGGTTTCTGAAATGGTTCTGCCCACCTTGGTAGTCACTGTGAGGAGGGGCTTCCCTTCTGATGACGCCTTACTTGGTATCTCCTTCAGGACCATGGCAACAGTCTTATCTGCAGCCCTAGAGTCTTTCCCCTACAACAGTGAAATCAACAATGACTTGTGTCAGGACAGTTGGACAACTCAGTGTTTTTGCCCCTGTCCAGGGCATTTTACAGAAAAGACTTAACCTTTATGATGATGGAAATACTATGTGTGGCTGTCTACGATAACAAAACATCGACATCCACAAGACTATGGCAATGAAAAGAGGGTCACTGCACAATGTAGAGGGTTGACTGTAGACGATGATGAGCATGGTCATCCACAACAGTACTTATGCACACTATGATGACAGAATATCACACAGAGATCATCGTACACTATAATTGAATAAGAATTATGTATATAACAGGTGAAGGTGCATGTCTACTGGGCAGCTGAGAAACGCAGGTCTGTTTGTGGTGAATGTAAATCTTCTAACCTGCTACTTTATACCACTCTTTATACCTGAGCGATAGGAATCAACCAACAACAACAATAAGAAAATAGATTAATACATTTAGCTGTGGACCATTCTACATATTAACTAAATAAACAAAATAAATACATACATAAATAAAAACACTATCTCAATACCAGCCTACATATTAGCAAAGTATCAAAATGAGTATATTTCCTCTAACAGTGGCTGGGGCCTTTATTTACCTCAGAGGATACAGAGGGTACCAGCCCTTTATTGGAAGCAGGTATATATTGGAAAAAAGCCTTTTATTATATCCCTCTGTTTGATACGTATATTTGCTCATATTTTAGTACGAGGCCTCCTTCTTACTGTATAACTGGTAATTACAGTAATCCGCAGCAGAGACTTTTGCTGGCTGAGCCGACTAACTTCCGCTTAGCCCTCTTCTCAATGGGGATAAAATAATTCAATCATGTGGCTCTTCTACAATTTCCTGATCTTATCACACCGAATTGATCAAATTTTGATAAGTGAGATGAGTCATTTCGTTTTGTTACATCAGTAACGTAGTGAGAGCTCAACAGGCAGTGCCTGCACACGGACCGGAGCCTGAAATGGGGGTGGTGTAACACGAAAGACAGGACCGCATCTTGAGGTTTTGGTCTCGCTTTCTGAACTGTTACATCCCTACGAATTTGTGTGTAGTCCATATTTCTCTGAGTGATGCTCACAATGTAATTTGTATTTGTAATCATCACTTCCTGTAGACATAAAACATCATCTGCCAATGAACAACCTGTACCTGACACTCTAATTTATTTTTTGATAAGTTAATGATGAAGAAACACTTTTGGTACACAGCTACACCTTGGGCTGTTGGCCAAGTATATTTGTGACAAATCTTGCCAAGAAGAGCTTTAACATAAAGTTCTGTCAATTTTCTTGAATCATATTGTTACACACTGAAGAAAAAAATTCTGGTTTAAATATTTGGTTGTCACATTTTGAGTACTAATGCATTGTATGTAACAAATAGTAACAGCTGATCCAACATGCATTTATGTACTATGCTTTGATATTACTTCCTTGTAAAATAAATTTGATCAATATTAGACATCAACATTACAGTTGATGTGTGTCTCTTTGTTACAGCCATAAAGGAAGTTTTGTTTTATCCAAATCATCACCCGTTTACAAACTGCTGTTCCCGAGTAATAAATAAAATAAAATAAGCTTTAGTGAAGCTAATGCAATAGTCGGTACATTGTCATTTGCCTAAACAGTTACAAGGTTTTAGTCAGCTGTAGTGATATGATCACAGTATACGCTTTTATTTCTTCTAGTTATTGTGACCTTCATGATACCAAAACTTGCCCTCCAACCATACTCACACACACACACACACACACACACACACACACACACACACACACACACACACACACACTGTCCCATTATCCACCACCCACAGCCCCTTATAGGAAGAAAAGCTGTATGGAGCTTGTCTGATAATTGCCAAGGCCACATTGCATAACAATCCAAAATGATTATGTAAGAGGTCAAATTGATTTTGTGTGCTTATTGTCATCATCTCCACCTTGACTTTGTGGCAGATGATAGACTGCAGAAATCATAGGCTTTCCCTCAGACATTCATTCACTTCACATATTTGCCCACAGCAGTAAGATGGACAGCATTGTGCACTATTAATCATTTTAAGACACACAGATGTCGTGAAATTACCCATGTCACAGGAGATGGCACATTTCATCTCAGAACAGAGCTTATCCTCATGCAATTAAATTTGCTGTCCAGGAAGAGAGACAAAACTGCTGTTCTCCATACTCTGTTCCTACATTTTGTAGACTCATTGAAGCTGCCTGTGCAGACAGAACATGAAGTGAGCTTGGAAGCTTTTCAGCTGGATCTCATTAAAGGTTTTCACATTTACCAGAAAAATGAATTAGGCATTTCCTCCACAGATTTCCTTAACTGATCATGTCACAAAATGCATGCGTCTGGCCTTCAGGGAGAGTTCCTATGAAAGCCTAATGGTCCTAATAGAGTCCCAAAAGCCACCTGCGCCCACTCGCCAGCTTAGTCTAACTCAGTATAAATGAATAACATCCCTAGCTAAGACACTGCTAGTAGCACAGTGGCACTCACAAGACCAAAGATGTCTCGGAAAATCTCGAAAATTCTGAACATTTGTTTTGAGTTGTTTTTTTCCAGAATGGCAGATGAGAACTGAATGAGCCGTATGTGCAGGTATTGTGAGAGCCAACAGTGTCGAGGATCTCTTCCACCGGGCATGCAGTCAGTTTGTATTGGCTTACAGTCTTGGCTGTCCTGCTGTATTGTTTTGTGTCAACATATTTTTCCAGGAGTTATTATAGACATGTCTGGCAGCACACTGCACACTGGACAGCTATTGGGTAACTATCTTTGTTTTGTTTTTTTTCACAACCCTGTTTTGAGACAAATGCAACTGTTTACAGCCTGGACAATAAAAAAATTATGTGCATGGACTTACATGCTAAAAATAATGAGAATGGAGGCTTTTATGTGGGGAAAATACTCAACAATATAATCAGCTATTTACAATACATAAATATAAATATGAATTAATTTGTTTTTGGACTTTCTTCACTTCTGTTATAAAAAACAAATCATATTTCAGTGCCTGAGCTGAATAAAAGAACATTTTGATTAAACTGTTAACTTCCCTATTACAGCAGCAGCTGACTGCAGAGTTGGTCACTGAGGGGTTGCTCTGGAAGATAAAATCAAAACAACAAATTATCCACAGCAGATGAGATTGACTGCAGCATTATGCAAACAGTTTAATCAAATCAATAGGTGCTGGTTGGTGTTAGAGGACAAAAATGTTGCTGTTTATCTCAAGGCTCAGAAAATCCATTTACAATCTCTCAGCCTCCACTGTGTGTTTATCACTCTAAACTAGGGCTGTTGATTGATTTAAATATTTAATCACTATTCATAACATGACTGTCCAGATTACCGCAAATTATCATAAAGGGACATTTTTCCTTTTTTCAAGTCTTAATACTAAACTGGGGAGTTGCCAAAATATGCTAATTTATACAAATATGTATTATCAAAGATTCCCATGGGTACACCATTTAGCTTTTTAAAAATATGCTTAAATCATAACTTATGGCAAACTCATGTCCAACAGGCAACAGATGGCATATGACCAACAAAACGTTCCATTACTTCAGGACTAAAGATCACTTCCTGGATCCCTCATGTCACGTCTAAAGCAAATCACAAAATACTCCCTTGTGCTTTGGGAGGAAAACAGGATAATACAGAATTAAGCAAATACATAAAGTGGGCAGGAAACAGTGGAAAGGGACTTTAAGAAAGAAAATGACTTTGCCTCTTCGGTCATCAAATAAGTTTTGTATCTCCAATATGCTGGTGGCTCTCGATGGCATTTCCTAAGTACAGTCATTGGATGAGATCCAATTTATTTCACTCAGACCCTCGTCCTCCACAATGTTTATTGGCCTGCAAGCTTTAGTCATCAATTTAACTATTGTTGTTGAAAGTTTGCTGCTTGTAGGCTTGTCCGTGGGTTCCCCTCACACACTATCAAACATGGTTTGCTGGAAGCGGGATGGTTCATAACTGCCTGCATTAGCATTAGCTGTGCTTCGCTTGCAAATGGAATTAAAGACTGGATGTGCTCCAATTGTAACTCAATTCACATCGACAGTAACTACAGATAAGTTTTGTCTTGTCGACAGACCGATCTGACTGTTCTTTGAAGCTGAAGTTGCTCAATATTACTCTTTTCTGTATCCATTGTTAGTTGACATCTAACTTAATGCTAGAGAACTAAACTACAAGTAATCATAAGAAAACCTGTGTTAATGCCGTCCAAAAAAAAGAAAAAAGAGTGGCATTACAACCAATTTGCATCAATTTGATATCACGTTAACTTGGACAGATATACTGTAATACATTTACTGGAAATTCTCACCCTCATGGGAAGAAATGTGGAAGCTTTATTCATTTCAGAGCAAATCAAATCAAGAAGATTCAGTAGTCGTGGAAACGGTCTGTTTTCTAGGTCTGAAAGTGCTGTAAAGTTGTAATCTATTTCCAGTGTTTACTCTGAATCGGTTTCTATTTTAGTTGATATAGCTAGTGGGACAGGAGACTTATAGAATTTTTTTTAACAAATCTGCCTATGTAGAAGTGGTGCACATGAATACAACGTGAAGACTGTTTTTAAAGTGTATGGTTGGCACTATACTGTAAGTGATGGAGATGCACAATCAATCTTTAAGTTTTTACGTTTTTAAAAGGAGGAAGCTCAGAGGAGGCTGTTTGTGTGCGGCAGGGGGAGAACAAACCAAGGTGCAGGTGTGTGTGCGCATCACAGAGAGAGACAGAGAGTGCAAGAGTGGTGTGTACAGCTCCAAAAATAGAAAATCAATTTGTGGCGGGCAAAGTTTATTGTGGTGGGCCGCTACGAATAAATGAATGTAAGGAAAACCCTGATTTCCGAAAAAACATCATTACTTGAAAATGGTCTTTAAATATCTGTCATAACAAAAGAGTGAGAGTGAAAAGTTGGTATTACTGTATCATGCTTGAAGCAATAACTTGTGGTTGCCTGAAGGATCCAGCACAGGTTTTATCTGACTCATCTGCTGCATTCTGCTTTCCGTGTCTTTTAAGAAATACAGTAAGAAATAACAATGATAAATCCTTCAGCTACCAAGGTAATGCTGGGAAATCCTGGGTTGTGTAGGGTATTTTAAAACATGTTGAAAGGATGTTTGAAAAATATGTTGAGAGGAAATTTTCATAGAACTGGCAGCTCTTCAGCAGTACTATATTTTCCTGCTTTTAACACATGTACTGATTAATTTAGCTCAGTCCAGGCCTGTCATTGATGACTCCCAATACATGACCAACAACATTTTTCCAGCTTTTGTAAACTCTACAGAAGCTAGTGGGTTTTGCAAGTCCCTGCAAAGATTTACCACAGAGTCTAACAGGATCTGACCTAGGTCTCAACTCTGCTCTTGACCTGGTTTTGACACATTTCTGGTATCAACTCACCATTAAAGATCCTGCTGTCAACCTGTTTATCATGTGGGACAAAACCTGACGATCAGCGACCCCCCATCAAGCAGTCATTACATGGGATGCAGGACATCCAGTGCTTTAGATTAATAGATTAAAGTCTGTATTGGAATATTTCCCCTCCTCATGAGCCCACTCTGTTCTGATTGGTCAAGCCCGAATCTGATCTGAAAAATGTAAGTGAACAACCTGTGTAACAACCTTAGCAACAACTGAGTACGGCTGTATGCAAGCATGTGCGAACAATCCAGAGTCAGTTTAACTGTGAAGTAGACGTAAAACAGAGCATTCAGAGCAGGTTGAAGTCCTGGATTTTGATTTTCAGAGAACATTCTTACATATGTTCATCTCAAGTTTTGGATCTCTGACCGTGTTTAATATAGATATTCAACATTAAAACAGTACATAAATGACAGAAAATCCCCAAAAGCCTATATCACATCAGGCTAAGACTATTAATCGCCTCTGTCCTTGGCATATTTTTAATTTCAGTATCTGTATCTTTAAATTGAATGACAGGCTGAGAAAACTTCTGGCAATAGCCTACAGTATTAAGAAAGTCTCACAAGTAAACTCCTGTACATTACAGGGTAATGGATCCCAAAAATTAGAGGTATGGTGGCTCTGACTAATGATGAGTAAAATTACATTTTTAATGTAGACCTGCGATAGGATAGTAATTAAATAATCTATACTGAATTTAATGTGTCATTGCTTCCACATGGGGAAATGAAGTTTGTTACTAAACCTCTTAAAAGATTAAATATTGTAAATGGTTGCAGAAGAGATGTGATTTTAAAAAAAAATCATTATATTTTTCGTCTTCTAGCAGCTGTCAGGAAGCCTCAATGGTAAAAAATGATCCTGACCATCCTGTTTTGTCTTTTTTGTGTGAATATAAAGCACTCTTTTGATAAAAGGGCTGTACTCTGGCTCATTCTTTAGAGTTCAGTTAAAAGATGGATTTCATGAGGGAATACCTACTGCTCAAAATCAGGGCACTTCTCTGTTGAGCCGTTTTGTGGTGTTAAACTAGTGACATTTAAATCCTGCATTATATAACAGAAGATGAGACTTCCCTACAAGATCGGTTACAGAGGCACAGGGTAGGAAATATCCACCATACAAAACACAGGTGCAGACAGAAAAAACAAAGCGTTTGCTACATGCTACAGTATCAGCTGGCTGTGATAATGCAGTGTGCCTTTTAATGCTTCCCCGGGGGTCTTGGCAGACCTCTAGCCTCACACCTCTCAAATGATTCGCTCTTGGATTCAGGAAGGCTACAAACAATTTCTGGGATCCCTCTTTGCAGATGGAAAATTGATCACAGCCAGTGAAGAGCACACACACTCTGTGAACACTTGAGAGGAAAATATCCGGTGCACTGCTGGCTGCAGTGAGCTGATGTACAGTGACAAGTAATGAGTGGAGCACTGCAGCTTCCTGACTGGGATTCAGAGAGTTTCAGTAAATAAATCATGATAAAGGAGATCCTCAACAGGGGCTAAAGTTCAGGCTTCTAAGCAGAGATTAAAACAAGCCTCTAAGTCAGCAATCAGCTGTCAGTGCTACTCTGAGGTTACACTCTTGGCTGTGGGAGTTATTAAAGCCTCTAGAAATTTAGTTTGGAATAGTAAAAATGTATGATATTAAAGTTTAGTGCATCCACGAAAATGTAAGCAAAAATAAATGTTCATAATTTTAAGAAAACTGAGTTCAAAAGACCATTTTAGATCTTCCGGGGTAGTAGCGGGTACTCCAAGTTGGCAAGGCTTGGTTTTGACTTGTCTGCTTTCAACATGGCAGCCAGGTCATAAACATTTTTATACTACATCTAAACAGTAATCTAAAATATGTTACTGAAAACATTTGAAGCCAGAAATAAGCAATGCTGTGACAGAATCCTGATTCGTATTTGAACAGCACTTCCTAGTTTGACAGTTTCATATGAGTTCCATTAGCCATGCAGTCAGCTAGGAGGGAAGATGAACACGAAATGATTTGTTTGTGATATGTATTACATCATTTTCATAATAAATATCCAAGCATAAACCCACCCAATTCAAACCCAATACCAGGAAAGTTTACAAAAGCTTTAATGACAATATGGATTGAAACTAATTTCTAATACTTTTTAGATGCTTACTATCATGTGCCTAAGACCCTAATTTATATAGTTAGAAGTCACATTCATTACATGGAGGATGTACAGTGTCTGTCATCTACAGTATGTAGCTTATTCATGAGTTTGGCTTCAATCTACACATTCCTGATCATGGCTGCAGGATGTCTGTACAGCTCTGCAATGTAAATAATAGAAAAGTTCAAAATCCAGACCCCAGTCTGGATTATTTGTTTTTATTCTCTGTGTGCAAGTCTTTGCTGTAGTGAAACTTTCCCCCTGACTGATGCACCAGATAAGACCAACAAAAGAGTTTTTAAGGCACAGCTCAACCCTTTTGAACCTTAAAGACAGAACAATGTAGGGCTCCAACAATTACTTGATTCAATGAGTTCATTTACTAAAAATGAATTGCTAACTTGATGTGAAAATTCATTTTCTCCAGATTCTTAAATGTGAATATTTTCTGGTTTTCGAAACCCTTCTGTGATAGTAAACTTAATATCTCTAGGTTACAGACTGTTGTGGACAAAACTAGACATGTGAGGATATCACGTGGGCTCTGGGAAACAGTGACAGACATTTTTCACCAGTTTCTGACATTTCATAGAGCAAACAACTAATCAGTACATTGAGAATATAATCAACAAATTAATCAATAATGAAAATAATTATTAGTTGAAGCCATAGAAAGATGAATTCAATATCAATATGCACAAATTTAATTAGTTTAGAGCTATTTTGTGTTAAAATAAACCAAAACCACCACCTAGGTCTCCACTCCAGCCAGCTGGTGGCGAGAAGGGTTGTGATGGAGCCACAAAAATCACCAGACATCACATTAGTGTTCCTACTGGCTGTGCTGGCACAAACTAAAGGTCATAGTGTCATCCTCTACACACACACACACACACACACACACACACACACACACACACACACACACACACACACACACACACACACACCCTGGTTTGAGGTTCAGTGTGTTATAGGATCCTGAACACTCTAGACATTAAAGCCAATGACTGACTTCCAATAGTGCTAATACTGGGGATAATTTAGGGTTAATACCTATAAATAGTACTATGGGTTTATTGCTGCCATTTCAACTGAAGTTGCTTGTGAGTTTTTTCTATCAGTGTGACATTTCCTGCCACTGTTTATTGGCTTTCACCAGCTTTACAGGGATTGCTTCTTATAATGAACGGCAGCACACATAATATGTCACTGAAAACTGCACCCTGATGTGGTCTTGAAGCATAATTTGAAGAATTTACTGTGCATGGAGCTGCTCATACATCACTGTCCAAACTGCTGGCCTGTACTGTGATAATGTTTTGCAGCAGGGTCAGGACAAAGACAAGAGATTTTTTTTCTTGATGATGGCTAACACCAATCATGTCCATAGTTACAGCCTGCTGCTGAGAGAAATTTACGTTGCAGTACAAATAACTGCCCTCTACAGCAAGTCTTGTCTCCTGAGGATATATTTACTACCCACTCATGTTCCCAGAGTGGTTTATAAAGACTTGAAAAATGTGACATCAAGTCATCGCCAACTTAATAAACTTGTCTGAGCCCAAGACGTAATCTAACTCTCCAAGCCTCAAATGGTTTAAAGGCACATTCATGATTGTGCACGCCTTTGGTTTGTGAAGCAATTTCCCTTTGTGCTCATGGCAAAATGATCTTATTTAATTGCAATTATTCTAATGTGAACATAATTATAAGCCTGAAACACAGCATGGCATCTCTAATCAGTCTCTGTGATTCCTTGGTTACCTTATTTCCTCCATAACTAAAGTACAATTCAGGCCACTGAATTAATCAGAGATTTTTGAGGCTGCAGAAAAGTTGTGTGCATATATTGCAACACTGTAAGAAAAATGTTTACAGTGCGAGAAGCACTCAGAGTTAGGGAATCATTTTCATCTGCATTTTTTTCTAGAAACAATCAAGCAACTGAAGCAGGTTCATTTACACAGGTTAGTTGTGTAAAATGTTAAATCATTTGCCTCATTTGCTTAGTTTTGTAAATTATATGTATTGTAAATATTAAGGTGAACATAAGATAGCCAAAATAACCAGAGAATCATCAAATAATTAATCCTGACACTGTATTTGATGAGTTAAAAGAATCAGACTTAGTGAGATTGCAAAATAAGGATAATAATTTGGTTCAAATAAATACATGCTGGAATAAAACCAAATAACATAAGAAGTCACCCAGAAGTTCCCAAATCACCACTTGTTTTGTTAATTTGAAGTGAATCTTATTCAATTTGCACAGATTGGTCAGACAGTAGTACTTAACTGTTTAGATGTGTTTGCCTGTGAGGAATGTCTCTCATGTCACTGTAACAGACAAGTCTATATGGATTTAAGCTTTGGTGATGCTTTAAATCCCCCAGTCAACAAAAGAGGTTTCAGGCGATTTGCTGAAAGCCACCCTGTGGCTATATTTCTGCACCTGCAGCATTTAACTGCTGGAGGGCATGTCAGACATTTGCCATAAATCAGACCCAAGCCTAACGTTTCTTAGAGGTTCCTTTAGCTAGTCAGGTGACCCATAGGTGAGATTATCTTTGTAATTCCATGAGACAACCTATATGGGTGAGACAATCATGAGGAGGTAATGAGCATGTTCTGATTGTCCTCATGGCCCCTGGATAGTATTTGATTAAAATATATATGTTTATCCCCTTGTTTATACCATTAACTCAGACATAGCTAGAATTAGTTTTTTATCCTGAATAACTTTTTTAGGTTGATAATTGTGGCGGAAGTTTTCCACAAAACTATAAAAGTGGAAGAGTTTGACTAATTTCAGCACCTTAACAGCACTCTCATTGATATAGAAGCAACATATATCAGTGGAAAGGTTCAGATAAGCTACTTCTAATGATCTGATATAAGTACTGTACATTCAGTATTGATTCATTGGATTGAAAGGATGCATGTTTGGTTCTAGATGCTTTATGTGTATTTTGTTTACTTTACATGCAGCAGTTTAAGGGACAGCGTCACAATTTTCTAAAGTCTGTCCTAAAACAACAGTCAGGTGCCCCAAATAAACATTGAAATGGGGTTTTCTTGCTATAATCATTCTTTCTGTTATACTATTCATTAGAAGATCATTTCATAATACATTTACAATGTAAGTGATGGGGGCTAAACTCCACAGTCCTCCTTCTGTGCAAAGTGTATTTCAAATTTGATCTGAAGCAAATTTGAAGCTTCAGCTGTCCAAGTCAGTAGAACCAAGCCAATATTTTTCAACATTATTTTTAGTGCCAAAGTCTCTTATTGTTACCATACTTCCACCACAGCTGTGGCAATGTGGCACATATCCACTTTATATGACAAAGTCAGGCTGCTGAAGTTTCATATAAGCTTCAGATAACATTTAAAATGCATCTTTTTTTTAACAGATGAGTGTGTGGACACACTGTGGACTTTTGGTCTGCATCACCTACATTGAAAACACATTTGAAGGTGATCTTTTAATATGCAGTATTACAGTAATGCATGATTAAATAGAGTGAAACTTGTGTTATTGTTCATTTGGACACCTTATTGTTGTTTTAAGGCAGACTTAAAAATTTGTGAACCTGTCCTAGTGAAAAGGGTGTGAATGCTAGAAAGATGTACACTGTGCTGAATATATGCTAAAATGTTATCTCAAATAAACAACTTTTATAACTTGTGGCTGATACAACAATGTTTATCTTCATACACACCCCCTCAGTTTATTAACTAAGCTCTATTGAACTCCAGTTTCTTCAAACACACAAGCCCGGACCATCCACTATTAGATTTACATACAGGGAAATGATCATTCTACTGATTTCCTGTAAACCTAATTTCAGCTCAGCACAACCAAATGTATTTCATTATGGGTGGGATGTGCCATGGCAGAGCTTTCATGAAAATGAAGTGACACTCTGGGAAAGGCGGCGGACATTAATGCCCCTAATGGGGATAGATGGCGAAAAACTCTCCCTTAGGGTGTACAGGCTGCCGCTCCCTGGGACAGCTGAGCAAATAGGGCTTAAATAGAAATCAGTGCAAAGGCATCAGGCTACCTAGTGTGTGCCAGACTATTATGGCTCAAACACCCACGAAGCTACCTCTGAGTTCACACTATTAAGAATCACTTTGCTGAGCTTCTGGTCGCTAGCTGAGGTGCCAGTGCTGTGATTGGCAGTACGTGTAGCAGCACTCGCACACAAACGGAAGCTGCTGGACTGTTTTCATACTCACAAACTTGGAAAAAGGCTATGGTCGACAACTGACCTCCCTCATTAAAAGATAGACAATAACAATTACTAATAAATACATGTCCATCCATCTATCTCCCATATCCACTTATCTGAAGTGATAATTAGGGACACTGGAGCCTAGCATGCATATGGAGGGAAGCAGGTGCACCTCAGATAGAGCTGTGGTCTATCATAGGTAGGTTTCTAGTTCACTAATCTGAAAGTCCAAAGACATACTTTTTAGGTAAACTGGCCAAATGAATAAAGAACAATTAGATTTCTTGCAATGTATACTTTCATGTTGCCCTCCAGAAATGTTAAAAGTTATAGTGTTAGTCTCCAAATGCACTTAAAGTCGTTGTTTTAGCATCACATGACCATGTGACGAAGATGTTATGTGAGGGAACTAATATGTTACAGTAGATTATATGTAACTATGTGTAAGGCTGTAGTGCATGAAGACGGCAACACACTTTAGTTATCAGTGTGTATCTTTGGAAGACACAATTTGGAGGTGGATACTAGGGTTGGTTTGCCAAATTTCAGTACATTCAGACTCATTGTTCTTGAGCGAACACACGGGTAAGGTTTTTATTTCATGCTCATGGGTGCAATACCACCAGTAGCCAACAACGGTGTTTGCCGCGAAATATCATGAACATCATTACACCTACTAAACTCAGTCATAGTGTCACCATGTGTAACTCTAAAATAGCGCTACAGCTACACAGATGCATTGTGGGAAAACAGTGCTAACAACAGAAATACATGAATAAATATGTTTTTAAAAAATGATTGATTACCATATATCTATATATCTATATATATATATCATATTTACACTGTATATATTTTTCTCACATTTTCTTTCTAATAATTGCACCCTTTATATTTATATTTATATCTTCATTCTTTTGTTTAATTTTGTGTGTGTGTGTTAAATGTATCTTTGCTGGACAGTTACCACTAACATTTCACTACACATTGTACTGTGTATACTTGTGTTTGATAATTATAGTCTATTTTTATATGTTTAGATTTTGATACTTTTATATTGATTTTAAAATGTGCAAAATAAAGATACAAAAAAAATTAAAGTAAGAATTTAGGGACTTTTTGGGTTGAGGCATTACAGATTTAAAGTAAAATATAAATGAAGTACCATTGACTACCCATACCAACAGTGGGTACTGGTACCTGTACTGGTATCGGTACAAATGTGAAAGGTACCCAACCCTACTCACATTCTCTCATACTCTTAATGATTAGTACATTTTCAACCTACTTGAATGAGTCTGTTGAATTACATTTTGAAATTGAATTGAATTTCTTACAAAAGAGAAACAATTGTTTTCTTCATACTTTAATTAATGAAATAGGCATCAGTGGATTTATTTTTAAAAAAGGCACAATATACATATAACAAATACATGGTTGTACAGTAAAATGGTTGTTTTGGGATAGTTTACAGGAATCTTAATAATACACCTGATGATTGTTACAGTAGTTCATGTTTTAGACATATATCAATTTATTGGTGTCAGAACAATAAGATCATCATGAAAGGAAATTATAAAACTGTTTTTGTTGTCTGGTTTAATATTAGACCTAATTTAGTTCAAATCTGTTGTCCTAAATTTCTTAGAACCCATAAAAATGTGAATATATCAACCAATAAGAAAATGGACTCTCTTTGTTTAATGCCATTTTTCTGTTTTTCTGAATAATAATAAAGACTTGACTTTATTACATTAATCAAAAATGAATTACACAAGTTAACAATGAAGCACTTTCATAAATAACACAAGTCAACTATCAGATTTTTTATCACTTTGTCTTTTCTTTTTCACTTCAAATAGAACTTCATGTTAAGTCTGCCAAGATATTCAACAGCACGTACTGTAATAGAGATTAATGATTCCAGTCATATTCTGACCGTGAAAACTGTCCAACTGATTGCCAAGTCGCTGCACTAAAAATGACAAATGAACATAAGGCTTAAAAGATCACTCTCTGATCATAAGATCCTCTTTCATTAGTCCAAGTACAAAATAAAGACTTCAAATGCCACCACTGTTTATCTACAAAAGTCTCTCCATCAATCACTTTCCCACTTTTCATTATTAATCACCCTTCATTTAATATCCACATCAACAATTATAGCATTCTGCATTTGAATCCAGTTTTTGCTATTCTCTGAATGGAGACCAAACAGGCAAATATAATTCATATATTCACTGTTACTGGATCGTGTCTTGGCATCCAGTGGCTTTATAAAAGGGGTGTCAGTCAGAGTTGCAAGTGACACACACACACACACACACACACACACACATGGTTTGATGCTCCTCTGAATGCTCTCCTAGGTTTCTGTGACTTTGAACTCCAGTTTCAGTTAGTAGGATTAAACATAATACAACACACGAGATGCATCCAAATTCACACGTGACATATGGACATATCAGCACTCATAATTTCGAGATATGTGGTGCATTGATACATGGACCTTTATTTTATGGATACATTTGATTAGCAATGATCAGTCAATTAACTGATTGAGAGGAAATTAATTGCCAAATATTGAGTTCATTTTGAAGAAAAAATATCTATATATAAAATATATTACACTATCTCCACTCAAGGCCCACTTATTGTTCTGGAGATTTCATGCAGTCTTCATCAGCAGAATAATTTATACTTTTAGGCCAACATAGATGAGAATTAGATTGTCAATACAATATTTCCACGGCCAGCCTTTGAACATTTGAGTGTATCACAGCCAATCAACTTTGGTCTTTGTCCAAGATGTTAGGTCAGAGGGTCAGGAGGATGTTGCAAAAGGATCTCTTATCCAAGGCAAAACAAAACTCCCTCTCAGTGACATGAGTGAAACAGCGGTGCACATCATTGAAAAACTAGCTGCCTGCTGGACCTCAACATGATACTCATATACAACCTGGAGGGGAGCGATGTGAACGTAATCCCTGTATACACTGCAGGCTCGTGCTGAAACATGAACATGAAACACAGGCTGCCCTTCATAAAACATTAACACTGGATCAAAGAGCATGTAAAAAGCATGTCAATTTCAACTCAGGCTGCACAAAGACCTGAGTTTGGGGGAAACTGGTATCCTACACCAGAGGATGTATGTTTTACTCATTAATATAGAAGCACACTGGACACTGTATCCCTAGGCTAAAATAAAAGCACTTGTGAACTGGTGAGAGAAACTTGTGTTGACAGTGGTGTTAAAAGCGGCCTGTGGTTTTCATTACAGACAGCTTTGGGTTCCTCTCAGCAGGATTACTCACATGAGATGTTTTTTGGCAGATGAACATTTCATTAACGAGAATTTGATTTAGCAAGAAATACACATGGATTTTGCGGATTTAGCTGAGGTTTGTAGCATGCTTGGTTGAGCACTCTGCTGTGTAGTAGAAAATGCATTCCCATTTCTCATTATAGCTGCATATTAACATTCCATTTTTTAATATTGTGTTATTTGGGCCACTAATATAGAGCACATACACTGATTTAACAGTCTGGTTGGAGGTGCAGTATATGCAGGGCATGTATAGAGAAGATAATGGGATTTACAACCAATTAAATGTGCATTTTGACTCTCTTCATGAGCAAGCAATCAATTTCTAGTACAAATTATCATCCTTCCTTTTAATATTTAATAATAGCAACATCTTTAGACACATTTCTAGAGTCCATATAGCTTCGGCGTTGTGCTTGAGTTGCATTTCTGTTTGCTCTCATCTTACTAATTGTAACACTTGCATACGTGTTATGCTATTCACATTTACAAGCCTGTGTTAACATGCTCTTGCACCCTCTGAGAGGACTGTAAGTTGAACTACAGTATGGTGTGTTTAGCATTCTCTCAACATGCACTTCTTTCTCTCTCCCCCTAAAGCTATAATGTACCCTCTGGAGACAGCTCCACTATGAGGTACCGCAGCACCAAATAATAAGCTTTGTTTTGACTTCAACTTGTGTTAGCAGGAGCAGATTGATTCTGTCTCCTCATGGCTGCTGACAGAGGACTGAGATTAAATTGTAAAGCTTTAAAGTCTATCTCTAAGCGCTGAATATCCTGTTTTCCAGAGAACCCACCGAAATTATGGTTATTTATGGTCATGATAGCCTCAAGGACAGGGAACAAGCTTTCATGTGAGTGGCCTTGACCATATAGTCAACAAACAAGCAAATCAACCTTGTACTTCCTGTTAATCATTAGAGATACAGAACACTTAAATGGATCCTATTATGCTCATTTCAAGCTCTATGTTTTTATTTTTGGGCTACTATAGAGTGGCTTTGCATGATTTACAGTTGGAAAAAAATACAAAACCCTGTTTATACAGGACTTCTATGCAGCCCCTCAGTTTAGTCTCTGTTTGTTAACAGGCAGTTGTAGCTCCTGTCTCTTTAAGGCTCCCGTGATCGCACTACGTTATGATTGGCCTGCTTTCTGGAAGTGTGCTATATGAGAGTCATGTTAAGTTACTGCCAATGCAAACCCAACATTTCCTGCTTTACTGCTTCAAATTAAAGCTTTCACATGACTAAAGACTTTCATTGTGAAGAAACATGTTCCTCCTTGAAATGTGGCACTAAAAACAGGTTAAAACAATATGAAGATATTTGTAGATGAGTCAGATAAAACACTCACAGCATGCCAGTTTGACTCAAGTCATGGATTGGCGGAATTGCCCCCAAATAGTGGAACAATGGAAAAATAATAGTGGAGAAGTGAACAGATGACCCTATAAAGGAATCTGTCATGAGTCAGCTTCAGCTTGGGCTGAAATGAGAAAAAAACCTGTTGGAAGCTGAATGTTCGGAGCAGTCTGACGTTAATGCTTTTGTGTTTTTTTCACTTCTACATATATTTACCTCATTATTTGCCACTTTTGCCATTTTTAATTCAGAATCCAACATTGTGACAAGACCTTTTGTCCTGCACCATAGCTTGATGAATGAGCAACCAAACAAACATTTGCCGGGGAGAATTTCTCCTCTAATGTCAGTTAGCAGGCAAGGTAGCTAATTAGCTGTTCAGACGTACATTAAACACCATGTAAACATTGCTGCAAATGTCACTTTGGTCCGGTCAGATGCTCTTCAAAATCCCTGCTAGCAACCACTGTCACTTTCTCTCAGGTCAGTACAGTGTATCACCGGTAGCCTGCCAGCTACTGTCAATCAAACAAGCCTCCCAGCTGGTTGAGACAAATAGAAAAATATTTGATATGTCCCTAAAGACCATTTTTCTTTGTTTTAATAATACAAAACTATTAACAATATATTAAAGATGTGTTTTCAGTTGGACTTGATTTTGACTTTTTAAAATGACACTTCAGAGACAGTTGACAAATCTGGAGTGCTGCCTCTTTTGATTGACAAGTTCATTAATTGAGGCTTAGGAGAATGGCAACTTGCAATTAGAGCTGTAATGTTGAGCATGTAATGAGAGGAATATTTTTGTTCAGCCAGATGCCAGACAAGATGAGCGTTATCTAGGAAATAAATTCCAGGTTTCTTGCAACAACAATAGATCACATTTCCTATAATCTTAAGAGAAATGTATACACTTTCATTGACCACAGAGAAATCCTCCCCTTCTTGCTGTCATGACTCAAACAGCTATGCAACATCAGACATGTAGCTGTACAGGTTTATATAACAAAGCTAATTTATCCTCTGCTTTGCTCCCAGCTGTCGTCTGCCACTAACACTGCAGCCTCATACAGTGTACATTGGGTCATCAATATGTTCATTATTGTGGTCAAGGCTAAAAACACCCTGACTGCCTAATTTGTAACACCCATCATAAGGTTCAGAAATTAAATGAAGGTGATGGAACATTTAAAGTTAATGAAGTGCCTGTAAAATTGTAATTGACTGACTCCAGTGTAAGACAAAACAAAATGTTGGCAGAGGAGGTTTAGCCTTCACTAATCTTTGACCTACAACTCCAAAATAGGAAAAAGGTTAACAATCAACTGGAGATAGATGTGCTAATTGGGAACAGGGAGAAACAAAATCCATTCTGCTGCCAGTTTTAAGCAGTAGAAAAGAGGTGCAGGTTTTGTGCCACAAGCTGCATATTTTACAGTATTTGCCACCGTGGAATGCAACATAATTTCAGTATTGAGTATCCTAAGTACATTTTCACTGGAAAATAGCAAAAGTACCCCCACAAACCAGATCAAAGGAGCAAAAAATTAAATTTATAAAAATCGTATTTCTTCCACTGCGTAACATCAATACTAAATGAAAGCCTTCTATACTGTTGGGCGCATTAGCTCAGTGTTATTACATTTGGTTTATTGTTCATTCCCCAGAAGCCCAAATGACCTGGCAGCAAGGCTTGACACAACAGTAAGTGAAGCGCTGTCTCTATTTCCGTTGTGAAACAAATAACAGTGAGTCAGTTCTTTCCTTAATCATTCTTTGTACAGTAGCTACACAGCAGCTCTCATGAACACCTAAGCCTTCTGTGGCAAACCCTTCTGTGGCAAACTTGAGCTATTTCTCATGTGAATTTGCTCCCAGGTGCACTCTGTCAACTAAGACTAATGATATGCAGCGTCAGCTCGTTTTATTTTAAACTACACAACACCTCTGAACACCTCTCAGAGCAGGTGTGTTGTTTTCATGTTTTTTTAATGTGATGTCAAGCAGTAGTTTACACAAGTATTAATTATTTCAGGGGACTTTGTATAGTACAAGTGTTTTTATCAAGGAAAGATTTGTCGAGTGTTGATTATAAATGCATTTACATACATACTGTACATGTGAACCTAGGTCGATCATAATCTCTATCCACCTCTGCAGTTTGTTCCTGCTGATCTGTAATTTTGTTAGATTTCTCTTTTTCTGTCTTGAGGAGACAATTTGGATTCCCTCAGTCACAATGGAAAGAAACTCATCTGTCAGATTTGGGACATAGGACATTGACGTTCAAAGCTGGATAATAAGGAATTCATTCAGGTTGACTTCTCCCAGGTTTCTGTCATTTTCTGTAATGTCCTCATCCTTTTGGTTTGATCACATCTGTCATGTGTCACAAACCAAAGGGAAAAAAATAATCTATATGATTTGGTAGTGAGGAACCTGATGGACAGAAATTCAACAGAAGGACGTATTTCTAAAAAAACTTAGTCTATTAAAATGACCTCTTCCATTTTGATCCTAGCTCCCATTACCTGAACCAAAGCTGTCCATTTCCCCACCTGCAGGGGTTCTGACAAGACTGAACTTGGGGTTGTAATTTCTCCAACAGCAGCAGAACCGCCAGCTGGAGGCCAATAAAAGAAGCTGACATTATAGTCTTGTAAGAGTGCCTCGTCTTCTCTGCTGCTGAAATGCTGCTGCATGTCTCTGGCTATAATTAACCTATGAGGGAGAAAAGTGAAGGAGAGAACAGAAGCAATGCTGACTTATTGTCAATTTTAGATCACTGAACTACAACGTGGGGTATACATTTTTGACTTTCCACATTTTACCACTTTGTTCATTTACATATTTTTATCTTCAACATAGAAATGATTAGTTCTGTTGAAATTGCAGTATGTTTCTACTCATTTGTTTTTCCATATGCGTTTTTGGAAAAGTAATCAGTGCCTGGATTTGCTTAGTGGTTTATTCTGGTGACGATAATGTTTTGTTGTTGTACTACACACTAGTTGTAGGCTTGTTGTGGATGATGAGCATACAAGGGACTGTGATATTGGAGACCCGAGTTTGCATCTTAAATCGTGTGTGTGGTTACTGTAGGTTTAGAAAACAAAAGCACTTTAGTTATGGTTAAATGTTAACTGCTTTAAACACCCAAACATAACTGTAAAACTGTTAATCATGCTTTGGTTTCTACAAGTTGATATTGTTTTGCTACGAGTGAATGTCAGAGGGAAAAGAAATAAATGTTGTCAGTGTTTTGCAAATATGTTCAGAATGAACATTTTGCAGCTTGGCAGACACGTCCATTAGAACAACTTATTTAATTATGTGGGCTCATCGGGAACTGAACTGCAAATCATGCAAAGATATTCCAGTAGAGGCCCAGAATATAAATATAAACCTGGAAATGTGCATGATACACCCTCATTAAAACGTTTTTCCTTTGCAAGCTTGTAGGCCTACATGAATCTAATGGTTATTTGTAATCAGCACATTGTGCAATAGCTCAAAAAACCCAACACAAAATCTGGCTTATCTCCCCTTCCTCCACATATCATGCATAACCATTTGAGAGTGACTTTGAGAGCTAATAGGGGTGGCCACAAAGTCGTGAGAGAGAGCAGGATTGAAGGATGAAGGCAGGTAATGGCAGCTGGGCCATGACACTCACCCTCAGGCTGAACTCTCCCTCTGCCTTCTCCTTTGATAACTCCTTGTATCCTGGCAGAACAAAAGCCTTCTCCAGGCCCCAGTAGCCACTTCCCTTTTCCCCCATTACCTGCCCATTAAGAAAAAAACTATGGAAAAAGAGGACACTGAGCCCCCTTTTGCAGACCCAGCACAAGTCATTACTTACACTATAGCTGTGTCACTACTTGCAGCTTTGCCTGCAGCTGCTAATGATGAGGGATGGCAGTAAAAGGAAGAGGATCCCCTCTGTGCATTGAGCAGGAGCGTACAGTAACCTGATTACTAGCGGCTGCCTGGAAAATGGCTTTATATTCTTGCTGCAGACCCGTCTCTCACTTCGAGCCTCCTACTGTCCTAGATCCAGGCAGCTGTGTCGTATTTTTCTCTGAAGATGAGTTTATCGTTGTGCTTTGTAAGGTTGTGCCGCACATACCGAGCTGCTGTCTGCATCTGAGTGCTTTGATTGCAAAACATGGCTTTCTGTCACCTTGTGCATTACCATCAAGGTCCATCAAGATGTGTCTTGATTTAATCATCTGCTACTTTAAGAGATACAGGTCCAGCTTCCTTTCAATTACATGACAAAGATGTTGTTAAGTACAGTACACCACTGGGAATTACAGCTGACAAGTGGACAGCAGAAGAAAAAAAAAAACTGACCATATTATGCAACTTCAAAGCTGAGACCTATTCACAAGGCGACCTTTTAATAAGTTGACTTAAAACAGAAAATTTCCTTTTATCATTTGGATACCTGCAATTCAATCCAGGCCCACTCATTTGTCTGTTCTGTCTCATGTATCTGTGTTACTGAAATAGACTCTGAGCTATTTATGGAGCGAGGGTTAGAGGGAGACAGAAAGACAGAAGAAATGACAGATTCTCACAGATCTTCAGTCAAAGATGTCGCTGTCGGCCATCCAAGGATCATTTTTTTCCTTGATGGACATCTATCACCACAAATTGGATCTTTCATTCTGTGTATTTCGATAAGGATTTTACCCAACATCACTTTTCTTTAGAACTTCTGCAGTGAAAACTAAATTTAAATCAAGGCTAAAATATTGGTGGTAAAGTCATTTTACCACCGTAAGCAATTACATGTCGTCCTTGTTGACTTCAGTGCCCCCCTGGTGATCCCTTTACCCAACTGGTACGCTCACACATGTGTGCACACACACAGTAATCAGGTTGCCCAGACACAGGCCCATGAGGCTCTTGTTACCTTGAGTGACTTTGGCCAATTAAAGCCTTTGAAAACAGCAGCCACAGGAATAGAGAATTGTTGGGAAGAGGAGGAGGAGGGAGAGGAGGAGGAAGGGATGGGTCATTATGTGCAAGCATCAGCAACACAACAACTTCCCAGCCTGCTGATCATCACCAATTTCTAACCCAAACCTCCTTTTTTTTCTTTTTATATTCATATTTACTTTCTAACATACTAGTCAGAACCTGTATTTATTTCCATCACATAGACTGAGCAACCCAAACAATTTTGTTGAATTTTATACATGACAGAAGAAAGAAAATGTCAAGTGTTCCTTCATTATCTAATTGTATCATCATACAATCCTATAGGTCAAGTATAGGTCCCCTGAAATAATATTACACATGCCCACTCCCACCCTGGTTAGTATGCTGTCACACTGCCCCTACTAAAGGCCTTGACACCCAACCCCACCTCCCTGCTGTCATCCAGCCTGCCTCTTGTTCACTGGTCCTTCACTGGAAATGGATCGAGGTCCTGCTGTGCAAACAAGATAGGCTGCCAGTAATGGCTTATTGTTTGAGGATGCTCACCCACGCTGTGAGAGGAAATTAATGCTCTGTAGATGCATCTATTTACATATCATAAAACAGATCTGAGTACTTGAGGATATGACAGCCGTGGTAGAGCAATTGGTTGTTAATGACGGACTGGCTGCATCATGATATGCTTTTATTGGACTAATATGGTATGATTTTGATGATTTCTGTGAGCTTTTCTCTTGTAGATTTCTGCAATTCTTTGAAAAATATAGAAAGAAAATCTGGTGAGAGACTTCCGGTGGCTGCTCATACGAGATGCACGTGTAACTTCGAGCTCTGTCTCAAAAGTCCGATATATCTTCAAATTATCCTTTAATTCAGAAACATATATGGTAATTCACTCTTAAGAACTTGCAAGATGTCAGGACCTAGAGCCACAAGAGGCAAACCGACCCAAGAAGACCATACAACCAAGAAGAAAGACACGGACGAACCGCAGATGGACCCGTCTAACACAGCTATCCTGTTAGCATTGGAAGGACAAGAGGACCGCCTGGCGAAGAAAGTTAAGATAGCCGTGAAGGAGGCTGTTGAGGAGATGCTTACCGGAGAAATTGAAACCCTTAAGACTATGATTGCATCCTCTAACACAGCAATTGCCAAACTCTCCCAGGACATTGCTACCCAAGACGAGGCTAGCAAAGCACTACGAGGCAGAGTGGTAGCTATGGATGCTAACGTGAAACAGGCTAAACGCGATGTGACTACCCTCCAAGAAGACACGATTACCTTACGCCAAAAACTCACCGAGATGGAGGATAGATCACGGAGGTGCAACATCCGACTCGTAGGTCTGGCGGAGGCAGCAGAGGGCGAAAACGCTATTCAGTTCCTTCAGCAGAATCTGCCTGTCTGGATACCTTCCTTGGCGGGGGAGAAAATTGAAATCCAGCGGGCACACCGCATCTACACCCCTCAGGTCAAGCCCAGTCGCCCCCGGACACTCATCTTCCAGCTGCTCCGGTACCAGGACAGGGAGAAAATCTTCAACGGCGTCAGAGCCCTAGCGTCCCCACCGACACATCAGACATCCAAGGAGGGGCAGACATTTACATCCAGGCTGCTGTTTTTCCCTGACTACAGCAACGAAACTGCGCGGAGGAGGAAAACCTTTGACACCGTGAGGAAACAGATGGTCAACAGAGGTCTGCGTCCGTTCCTGGTGTACCCGGCTATCTTGAAAGTAAGACATAACGGGACACTACATTTCTTCGAGGAGGTCAGCAAGGCCGAGAAGTTCATGTCCACACTTGACCGCTCTCCACACTCATCGCCTGATAGACCCAGCGCTCCCAGCTCTCCTGCACTGACTGCGCCGGCTGATACAGTCATCTCTACGGAGACACCTGTTACACCGTAAACTGCTTTGCAAACTGTGTCTGACTGGTAAGCGCAAAAAACAACCTTGATTACTTCACATGAGGACCGGCAGTGCTACACTGATATTTAGTTTGATACGTTTTTAATTATGGTTATATTCTGATTTGAACTGGAGCTAGAGGTCTCCATCTCTCTTGATTTCTGCGAGTCATGTGCACTTAATGAAGATATTCTCGTTGACTAAAAACGACCTTATGTATATTTTACACTATATTACTTATTTAATTGATAGGAGAAATGGTGCCCCCCCCCCCCTCTCTCCTTTTTCTTTTTTTTTTTCTCCCTTTCTTTCCTTCTCTCTCGTTACTGACAGAGTAAACGGATTGGTATCTACTGGATTACTACTGGATATTGGTTACTACTGGGTTATATGTGTCCATCCATTCACCTATCTATACATATTTTTTATCCATTTTATTCTAGGTGAGTGCATGTGTTTAAATCTGTGCTTATGGGCGCATACATATACATTTTTTCCTATTTTTTTTCTCTTTTTCCCCAACTTTTTTTTTTTATTTGTATATGTATTTTCTAGTATTTTGTATGTGTGTGGGTGTGCATGTGTGTATTTGTAGCTCGTGTATGCGCATATATATACATTTTTATTTATTTATTTATTTTTCCTCTCTTTCTTTCTTTTTCTCTTCTCTCCTATTTTTGTAAGATTACCTCTTTGACCTTATCTCTCATGAGACAGTGGAAAGAGACCTTCCACCCCATTCCCTGCAATTACTGAAATGGTCATACGAGTAGTACTGGCTCAGCTCCTATATGTTCGATTGAAGTTTATGCTGACTAGCATCACATCTTATTTCTCAATGTTTCTGGCTAATTCTGTTTTGGACTGATACAGACTCGGATGAGGGACGTGTGTTGAAAGCCACAGGTAGTTAGTGGATATTCTATTTTTGTAGCTTGTTTGTTTGTTTTTTCCAACCTAAGAGTAAAATTCTCTTGCGGATGGAAGTTTTGGTTATGTTTCTTATTTGTTTCCCACCAAAGCCTAGCCGCTTATGTAAAACTCATTATACCATATCATGTACCCCAAGTTCTAAAGGTGCCCACTGGTGCAGACTTGTAGTTCATATCCTCCAGACCACACAATGCCGAGGGCCTATTTATGAATGAGCCTCTTAACATAATGTCATGGAATGTCCGGGGCCTAAATTCACCAGTTAAACGTACCAAATGTTTGGAATTTCTCAGACGTAAAGGAGTATCAATTGCCCTGATACAAGAAACACACTTGAAAACAAATGATATCCATAGATTTCAGAACAGATTTTATAAATGTGTTTCCTACTCTTCTGCTGCAAACAGGTCGAAAGGTGTGGCTATCTTATTTAACAGAAAATTGTGCGTCCATGTTGACCATTCTGGCAAAGATGATGCCGGAAGGTTGACGTATGTGTGCACTACAATTAATAATGTCAAAATATGTCTTGCCTCAGTATATGGTCCCAACATCCATGACCCAAGCTTTTTTACTACGGTTTCTAATAAACTTCTGGACGTGCCAGGCTGCCAGCTCATAGTTGGGGGTGACTTCAATCAGGTTTGTGATACAACTCTGGATAGATCAACAACTGGGTCTCTGAATCAAGCACCACCTTCTGGTATCAATTGCTTTCTTTCTGATTTGAGTCTTATTGACCCTTGGCGCTTACGTAATCAGACAACAGTTAACTATACCTTTTTCTCTGCCAGACACAAAACATACTCGAGAATTGATTACATATTCATATCTCCTGCCTTGAATCAATGGATCAATTCTACCGATATACTTCCCATCATAATATCCGACCACGCTCCAGTGATTTATAACTTTAAAATCCAACAGAGTCCCAGTAAACATACACACAGATGGCGTTTCAATACAACATTGCTCCAGAACTCTAAGTTTTTAGAGAGTCTGAAAAACAATCTCAAAATATTTCTTGAAATAAATGCTGGGTCAGCCTCTTCCCCCCAAATATTATGGGAAACGACCAAATGCTTTATAAGGGGAGAATCCTCCTCATTTGCGTCCTATTTAAAGACCTCTAGAAGACACAGAATTGTACAACTCGAAAATGAAATACAAACACTAGAATCTGGCCAAAAGCGCAACTTCTCTGATCAGACCCACTCAACTCTTTTGGCCCTGAAATTTGAACTAAACAATCTCCTAAAGGCCAAAGCTGAATTTATAATCCATCGGACTCGAGTAACGTACTACAGTCAGAGTGAGAGCTCAAGCAAACTTTTGGCGGCCAGGTTAAAGCAAAATGAATCGCTCTCCACAATAAACGCAATCCAGAATATATCAGGTTCCATTACTCATAATCCAGATGAAATAAATGATACCTTTCGATCGTTCTATTCCCATCTCTATTCTGTTGAATCTATCCCAAATTTGACCGCCCTCACATCATATCTGTCAGAGCTAAATCTACCGTCACTGACAAGTTCTGAGGCAGAAGAACTCGAAGTACCGCTTACCCTGCCAGAACTCAAAGAAGCCCTCAATTCGATGCAAAGAGCCAAATCGCCAGGTCTTGATGGCCTGCCCCCAGAGTTGTTTCTGGAATTGTGGGATCTTATTGGACCACTACTACTGGACTCAATAAATTTTGCTTTGGATACTGGCTCCTTTCATCGTGATCAAAACACATCACTTATAACAGTACTCTTAAAAAAAGGTAAGCCTCCTTTGAGATGTGGAAGCTATAGACCAATATCTCTTATTACAACAGAATTAAAGCTGTTTGCCAAGGTTTTAGTTAGAAGACTGGAGAAAATTGTGGGCAAGTTAATTCATCATGATCAAACTGGTTTTTTAAAAGGGAGGTTGGCATCGGATAATATCAGACGGCTTTTCCATATTATACATGCATCTGAATCGGCTGCGGACCCGGCGGCTGTGTTCAGTTTGGATGCACAAAAAGCCTTTGATAGGGTGGGTTGGGAATACTTATGGGTGGTTCTGGAGAAATTTGGATTCGGGAACAAATTCATATTAATGGTTAAAACACTTTACTTTAATCCCTGTGCAGTGGTACAAACAGGCAATGTGCTATCAAAACCATTTTCCCTACAGCGCGGCACCCGTCAAGGCTGTCCACTGTCTCCGCTGCTTTTTGCGTTGTCGCTAGAGCCACTGGCACAATCAATTAGGCAAAATCCCAGTATTTCACCTATCTGCATTAAAGCGACAGTACATAAAATTTCGCTGTACGCGGATGATATATTACTGTACTTTACAAACATCAGCAGATCCTTACCTCAAATACTGAATATCTTCACTCAATTTAGTCAGTATTCCGGTTATAAAATCAACTGGGACAAATCCCTTCTAGTCCCACTGAATAATGCAGCAAGACAGCTCACGCTACCTGCTATTCCACATATACAGTGGCATAACTCTACTTTCACATATTTGGGTTTGATTATAACTCAATTCTCTGATATCTCACATACTAACTATAACAAGATCAAACTGGAAATATCATCTGATATCCACAGGTGGTCCAATCTTAAAATGTCACTGCAAGGCAGAGTCTCAATAGTTAAAATGAATGTCTTAGGACGACTCAACTTTCTTTTTTCTATGATCCCTGTCCCCCCACCAGCTAAATACTTTGATGAATTGCGCAGCCTAATATGCAATTTCATTTGGGATGGCAAAAGACCTCGCATTCAGCTCCGCACCCTTCAACGCCCAAAATCCTTGGGAGGTCTCGCTTTACCTGATTTCAAGTTGTATTACTGGTCCTTTCATATCAAGATGTTGGCAGCCTGGCGCGACGAAGAAGCAGATATATCCTGGCGACGGATAGAGCAGGAATTTGTAAAGCCGCACAGGCTAGAAGATGTACTATTCTGTGGAATGAAACCTAAGCTGGCACGTCGAATGTTCGGACCCATTATTGGCAACTCATTACAAATTTGGTCTGATGTCCAGAAGCATATGGGTTGTAACGTTACACTTTGTAATCATTCCCCTGTCTGGTTTAACTATAGTCTACTACAGGGTTCTGGTTCTTATTTTAATGATAAGTGGTTCTCGGGAGGAATCCGCACTCTTCAGGACATATATGATAGAAATGGTCTACTTTCATTTCAAAGGCTGAGAGAAAGTTATTCTTTGCCCGGATTCTCCTGGTTCCTCTACCTCCAACTAAGATCAGCAATTCGTGCTCATGGAGTACCCTGGGACACACCCCTTCCTTCTCACCCACTAAGTACTTGGGTTGAGCCTAAAACATCCTATGCCGGCTTAGTATCAAATATTTACAATCATCTAGCAACGCAAAACTCCCGAACTCTTGGGGTGACTGAGGCCTGGGCTCATGACTTGGAGGGTCAGGGCATAGAACTTGACTGGGACAATATTTGGTCCAATATATTTATATCTTCCAAGAACCCATCACATCAACTCATACATTACAAGTTTGTACATAAATTTTATCTCACACCTTATCGGCGCTTTAAAATGAAACTTATAGACAGCCCTAACTGCAGCAAGTGTAGCCAAAATACCGTAGGTACCTATCTTCATGTATTTTGGGAATGCCCTCCAGTCTCTGATTTTTGGGATAATGTGACTAAGAATTTGGAAAAGGCTTTGAAATTTCCAATTCCTAAACTCCCTAGTATGCTGTTGCTTAATGATGATTCAGTTCTTAAAGATAATACACGGCTGGCTCACAGGAAGATCATATTTGCAGGTTTAACTGCTGCCAAAAAGACAATTATCCACTCATGGTTCTTGACCGAGCCTCCGTCAATCAAGGAATGGATTAACCACTTCAGAGATATCGCCCTTATAGAGAAATCACTGGCTGTAATTCACAAGGCCCGGGCATCCTCTGTGGAGGCCTGGACTACCCTTATTGGTTTTCTTTCAGATCCACACTCTATCTCATACCAGTAATTGATGTAACTAAAAGTCCACTCACTGAGTCTAACTATATATATGCAGGAAGTTCATGTAGTCATAGGTTTGATGTAATATCCGTCTGAATTTTCATTCTGGTTTCATTTTGTTTTTGTATGTGTGTATATTTAGTCTACCTGGAAAACTTATGGTACTGTCATTTATATTTCTAAATATATTTTTTCTTTTCTTTTCTTATTCTTTTTATTTTAATTCTACAAGGCAACGGTGGTATGTACATAGTTCTTTGTTTGATTAGTTTGTTCGCTATTGTCTGTGAAATCCTTGGGAAATGTATTATGTGTACAAATAACTCATGTGACTAAAGACAATAAAAAGTTGATCACAAAAAAGAAAGAAAATCTGGTGACTTCAAAAGTTCCTCCTTAACTGCATGTGGTGAATGTACTTTCTAAAATGAACACAGTTTGTTCCACTCAGGCATTTTGTCTAAAGAACACTATCTGGACCAGCGCCTGTTTGGGCTGATATTGTTATCAGTAAAACTGAGCCAGGAAGCTTTTTGGACTTCCACTGCGTGTGCAGATCCAAGTGATTAAGGAGACATTTTAAAAAGCTATTAGGTAAACCACAAAACACAAGGCAGATTTACACCTCAGACTGCCAGCTTCAGCTTCTATCTTGTTTTTACATTTTCTGTCTTCCTTGAATTTTCCTCTCTCGATCTGTGTTGTCGTTTTTTTTTTAAATACACACTTGATATAAACACAGAGATAATTTCCAAAGAAGAAAAAATCCCTTTTACCTTTAATAAAGTGATGAATAATATGTTTTTGAAAGCTCCTTTCAGACAAGGTTTAGTTTTTTTGAGCATCAGAATTAGTTGTGAGGGCTGGCAGTGACTGTGGAACAAAAGAAGCAAGGCCATTTCATTTCCAGTAATACGCTCAGTTCCTCTGCATTTTTTTCACAGTAAAATACCCTCTTGCTGTCTATCAGCCCAGGAAGTTATAATTACCAGAACAAGCCAAAATCTCAAATGTTATGCAGACCTAAAGGGAGCAGACCTAATTTTACAAACTAGACACTATTTTCAAATAATTTTGTGTCTAAGTGACTAATGGGGACGACCGTTTTTGAAATTGTTCCAGTATTGAGCGAGTGTTGCATCCAGTAACCATGAAACAGTCTGTAATGTAGATTGTAATTATAGGTGTCTGACAACATTATGGGAGGGACTATACAGAGAAATAAATGTTTTTTGTTACCTTTCGCCTGATCCAGTCTTTTTGTTATTCTGTCTAACCAAGTCTTGCTGGAGGAGAAGTCTTGTTCCAAAATAACAAGAAAGAAAGAATAAAGTGTGAATGTTGAAAAAATGTTTTATTTCTAGAAATCTGAGCCTGTCTCAGTGGCACAAAGAAGCACTTTTGGTGGTTGTATATTGACACTGCATTATAGCCCTTTTTGGAGCTGCCAATACCAGACCAATTTAAAAAATTGCTGCCCCCATTAGTTTCTTAGACATAAAACAATGTGAAAATAGGTCCAGATTGAAAAATACCTTAGTTTCCCTTTAATGTAAAGGTACATCCATGGGGACCATTAAGCAGGAATCATGCACTTAGCAAATCATTTGTGGTTGCTGATGTTTTAAAAGCATTTACTGGACAAGTACAGCAAGTCCATCGATGTGAGTTACTCAGCTGAGTGAAGCACATGACCTCACATCCTCTTCAAGTGGAAGATTTCAGGACTTTTGTCACACTTGTAGTTTGTTTCTCTGGACACAATGAAGTGAATGAATTTGAGGACTTTCTCAGAATGACACCATACCTGCAAAGCATACAAAGTCATTTCATTTTGAGAAAGGGTGCAGTCAACCATCTAATGGCTCCATTGTGATCATCACATTGTAACAGTACAAATCTATCACCCCAAGTATGACCCAGAGAGAGGACCATGCCTCAAATGGGAACTTCCAGCAGTTATAGATGGTTCTCTATTGTGGAAATGCTCTACAATGGGTAAGATTTTCTTCTCTTTCAATATGTGTGTGTGTGTATGTCTTTGAGGACGGGGAGGTGTGCAGATTAGTGTTGGTGCACCTGTGTGTGTGTGTGCGTGCGTGCGTGCGTGCGTGTGTGTGTGTGTGTGTGTGTGTGTGTGTGCATGTGTGTGTGATAAAGAGAAATTGTGACAAAGACAGAATGAGAGAGAGACACCCACGGGCAGCTCATTACCTTTCCACCACAATCACAAGGAATCCATCAGAAGATAAATGTTTTTTTCACCACCATTGATCTCAATGGAGGCAGGATGCCATCTAACTCAACATGGCAAGGCATCACTGGCTAACATTCAGGGCAATACACGGCCACGAATATTAGTCTTTTCAGGAAATTTTGCCAAAACATGGAGGTGATGTGTCACGGTTGTTTGACTTTTCAGATTAAACTCAGCAGTAATCCCTCTTGAAATGTGACAGTTAATCAAACTCAAATCAAAGGTCAGCATGGCCCAATGCCATTCATTTGAGTAAACTAGGCATAAAAAACCAGTGCCAGTGTTATGTCTTCTATCTTTGGCAAAAGTTGGACCAGGCTGGATTTTCCCCCTGAGCCCTTTATCGGAAGAAGACTGATGTCCTGATATGACTGCTAGCACTATGCCGAACATCACAAAAACAGATTTTTTTCTTCAGTAACCGTGGCTGTTCATGCAGAGCAGCTGTGGAAGGTGAGATACTGATGGCAGCTTTATTGCCTCTTATTTCTAATTCTCTGCACAATGGCTTGCTAGGTTTCATTTGCTGTTGTCCTGACAGCACTTGAAGCAGATTTAGACACAGTGTGCCCTTTTGTCTTCTCCCTCAAGACCTTTCTCATAAACACTAACACCTTTTAATAACAAGCAGCAGCCAGTCATACCAGCAAGCCAAGATAACGCTATAGTTTCATTCATCATCAAACAATGAATAAGCACTGGGCAGCCCATTAGCATCACATGTAATTAGGCTAATCTATTGTAATCTCACCCTCTGGCAAACACACATACAGTCCCACTTCAACAGATGCCCTTCCATGCCAGATTATGCATGGAGGGACTTTTGCAGTAAAATCCACAGAGAAGAGTAGAGGAGGAATATGACAGAAGACGCATTGATGTTAACTTTATTGGATGTCCTTTAACCAAATGCTTTGATTGTTAGGTGCTTAGATGAATGGTGTTTCACTGAGAAGCGTGTTATCTGTATGGAAGCTGATATCCACAGAGGGGACGGATTCCTCAGCATAACATCCACAGGTTTGGAGGCTGGCTTTGTGCCGAACATCGATTTGGGATTTCAGATTTCACAATAGTTTCCAGATGTGTGGCCAGTTTAGCCTCCTATTTTTAAAACTGAAGGCTGACGCAGCTCGTTTCAGTTTTTTATTTTTTCATTGAGTTGTTGGTGCCTGCCATTACATCATCAGCCCCAGTCCTGAGACCTGCGAGATCTGCTGTGTGCTTTTCTGTATGAACTTTAAACATGATCATGATCAACCAATCAGTGTAAAGAGATGCCCTCATCAATATGGATGAAATTTATCATGATAATTTTCTCACCTTGGGTCACTCGAGTAGACTCGAGCTGCCTCTAGTCTATTTTCTGATGAGGGACAAATGCTGCTGTTGTAGCTTTCGTCATGTAAATGTCAGGCTTCCAGCACAAATCACCATGCAGTGGAGTTCATCATCAAAGGACAATTTCTGTACTGGTCATCTAGAAAGGGCTGATGGTGTGTGTGTGTGTGTGTGTGTGTGTTGGGGTGGGGTGGATGCTCTTCATACAAGATTAGATGTGGGCAGCGGTGCTGATTACACAAGGGGCTGTGAGGCACACGTAATCACGTCATACAGCTTAGTTTGTTATTACCATCTCATACCCTCTGCCAGACTGGAGAGTTTCCATCTCCACTCTGTCTGGCTGGCTTTTGAAAACTTTGTGTTGCAAATGAACGCACAGAGGAACAAACTATAATAATGAACACACTGTGAAGAGGCAACCATCTCGTCTCTGATAGTTCCAACGTATGAATTTTATTTTACTCTCTTGTTATTGGAGTTAAAGCTGCTGGCCACAAAATATGCTGCCAACAGTGTGGCGAAAACACCACATATTATCTCGTTCTTCAAAGCATGAACACTTCCTCTGTAGTGCACAATAGACTGATTTACATGTATTAGAAAAATGAGATGATGGTATATAATAATAATGCTCTAACAAGGTTGATGGTGCTGGAAGCTGCTGGTCCTTTTATATTATGCATGTCTGATAGCTCTGAGCTGCTAATGAGACTTAACAGTATACTGACCATTAACTACTGTACAGTCTATCATGCAGGTGATGAGCAACATCTTTGCAGGGATGGTTTAGAATTAATAAACCTGAAGCACAGTGTTAGTGTCTTAATACAAGCTGCAGGATCTGAGCAGAAAATATCTTTGGAATTTGGACTATTGGTCAGACAAAACAAGCAATTTGAAGGTCCTTTTTCGGGGTTTCTGACATTCTATAGACCACACTTAATTGATTAATTGATTAATTGAAAAAAGACCATGGGGGATGTGAAGTAGGTATGGAGCAGTAAAGTCTAAAGCAAGAGGAGGTCAGGGTAGATGGATGGAACATCTCACTCTAACAGAATGTCCTGTTTCCAACCAATTGTCAAAGTTTGTTTATTTTAACCATGATCACACACCATTACCATAACAAAGTAGTAATTTGAACTCAAACCACAAAGTTTCCCTAATCTTAATCATGTTGTTTTTGTGCCTAAACCGACCTGCCGATAGCACCATCAGATCAGAAAATACTTGTATGTGTCACTGTTAAGTGCATGGACTCACAATGTACTTCGACATTAAATCTAGAAGACTACCTGCACTTATTCAAGTTCAAGTTGAATTGAACTTTAATCAGATTCACAAGTTGTGAGAGCAGTTTAAGAATAGTTGGTCCAATTTGTGCTATCATCTCTTAAACATGGATGAGTCATCTTTTCACAAACTGTTGTACAACAGTAAATAAGTCATAGTCTGACTTGCTGTTGTTTTTGTATCCAATCTTCCTGTCAATCCCAACAGCTCTTCTCTATCTGTCTTTATTTCTCTCTGCACCATTGTTAAGGCTGTGACTGACCTTTTCTGTGGCAGCCAGTCTAACTACCCTGGAGTATATGATAGCTGGAGGATAGGCTTTAATTGACGTGATAGCATTCTTGAGGTTGGGCGAAGTGAGGCAGACGAGCAGGTAGAGAAATGTTGAGAGTAGAAAGGTTACGCTCTTGAGAGTTTTTGCTCAAGGTTGAAAATGCTTCTTCATGAGTTTAGATGACAGTGATGTGATAGGAGACAGCTGTATTCCTTTCGAATGTTTTCTCAGCGGCACCAGTATGGCATGATGATTGTTTTCACTTTAAAATAAGGTTGCAACTGAGATATTTTTAAGTTTTCTCCTATGAGATGAAGCACTTTGGAGTAGTTATACAGTCAGGTCAGTTTGGGGAGTTAAACCATGTTTCACTGTCTGCCTAACTGTACCCAATTGAGCCCAAGTATTGTCTATGACCTTTTCATTGGACTGTATGAATTTCTTTCAACATGGAAACTGGAAACATAACAACAGCATCAAGCCTGGCTGCCGGTATGATTTAAGTACCACAGACATGCAACTCTTATCTCAACAGCTTGGTTATCTTTCGTAAGCTGGAACAAGATAACTCCTTTTTAGTGAGGTCTCAATTCTGAATGAACTTTTCTACTGACTGTTTTTTTTTTGTTGATCTCCGACATTAATTCAAAAAATACATTCAGCACTAATATTATTAACCCTGTGAGTTTTCAGGAGGCCATAAATAGAAGTGAAGAAGTTTATGATTTATTACCTTTACTTCAAGATTATTTCCATCTATAGACTTCCACATACTGTATATGCAAGTATTTTTTGTGGCCCTGCTTGACTTGCATGAATGATCCTCATCCTTTTCCTGCACTGCAGGATAGTATTTAGAGCTGGAGTTTTCCTTTCTTATTTTTTTTATTTGCTGCGGTATGAAGTGGTGCTATGGTTTGTTTGACACTAACCCTAGGACCACCAACCATCAAACTGCGCCCCCCCCCAAACATTTTTGTCACCAGCAGCCACTGCTTTGTGGACACCCTGTATTATTAAATAGGTGCAGAATATAAACAGGGATGTGATCTAAAAGGGTTAAAAGGGTATTTTTCATTTCACATTGACTTCCAATCCAAGTCAAGTTAGCAAACAATTGCTTATTTACTCATCCAGTAGTTACAGAGCAACATTATCAGTCATTTGGAGTTGTGTTTCTGTCTACATGGTTATTTATGTTCTTTTTGCTCTGTTTGTGGTCTCCACCAAATCCACCAGTTCACCAGCTAGTTGCAGGGCTTTTGTAATTATACCCCAACAATCCCCGTATAATAATGCAATAATAATAATTGGATAAATTCTCACATACATGCATATAAGTGTATTTGTCCAGGAAGATTAATTTTCATTATGCAGCACAATTTGTGTTACCAATAATTCATCTGAAGACAATTTTATCTCACAATGAGGTGTATTGAATTTGCTGTACTTGCACATTGTTTAATTAGATTAAATAAATAATTAACACATTGCTTTGTAATCATCGTAACTCTGCAAATGAATAACTAAACATCATGGAAATTCATCTACAGCTTGTAAACATACAGTGCAGTGCCCGCATATGATTTCTGTTTATGTTTGTTAAAGGGATGAAGAGTGCATGTAGCGTATAGTACAGATACTTTCTAGCAACATGCCATTTTCAAAAGTGAAGATGCTCTTGGTCTTTCGGTCATCTGCAGTCATCTCTTCGAACTCCTCGATGACTTGATCTCTGTGGTCTTGAAAGTACTCACAGACTTCATTGACATGATGTATTACTGTAGCTAAGTAATTCACAAAAGTTAATTTGTTTAGTTTTTATTTGTTAATGAAAGTGTACTTAAAATTCTTCAAAAAATGTGAGAATTTGTTGTAACAAATCAAGAAGAGTGTTAATAATACTTTGGAATTGATGGGAATAAATTAGGATTTTAATGCCACAATAAACTGGAGTATGAAACAACAAATTAAAATCTCAGCAAAATAAAAAACTATGTGTGTGGCGCTATGCTCTACTACATGCAGACAATTTTAAATGTGAAAGTTAACAGGATTATACAGTCTTATTGTGCTTGCATCGATATGGCTGCAGACACACACATACACATACACACACACACACACACACACACACACACACACACACACACACACACACACACATACACACACACACACACACACACACACACACACACAGAGTTATGGATATATTAAACTCTTAATGGAGCATCTCAGTATTTTAACATCTGCTTCTCTATGTGCAGAGTAGAGAACTGTTTTAGCTGAATTTCAGGACGCCTAATGATAAGTGTTCAGGATGACGTTAAGAGCAGATTTATGATTAGAGACTCACTGATTCTAATCCTGGACTGGTTGGGAACAGTAATGAGTTTGACCTACAGTACATAAATGTGTCCCCGACTCCAAACACTCCTATCAAGGTGAACCTGAGTGAGGTGCTCCCAGTTAGCCCAGTATAGCTGCACCAACCAACAACAGTAGAGGACATACATAAATCTCCCAGATGGGAATGTGTGTGGTACATTTAGGCAATATATTTTCTCTAATGATAATATGCTATAGTTCCTTCTTTTTACATTTCAATGTCAGCATGTTCCCTATAGAGCTGCAATGATTATTCAAATAATCAAAAAGTTGCTCAACAAAAAAATAAGATATGGAGATATTTTCATAATTGATGAATCATTTCAAGATTCTTAAATGTGACAGTTTTCTGGTTTCTTTAGTCTTATTTGATAGCAAACCAAATACATTGGTCTTGACAAAAACACCTTTGCTGATGCTACCTTCAGCTTTAAAAAACTATTTTCTCAATTTTCGGACCAATGATAAATCAAATGATTGAGAAAATAATCAACAGATTAAAATAATCCTTACTGTGGAAACTACTTACCACCTACTTTCCTATGAAAACATATCCCTCTCTAGTTTTAATGCTGACACTGTAGAACATCGCCTGCTTGCATTTTAAGACATCCTGCTAACTTCACAAAATTTCAGACCTGTCTGGACAAAATAGTCTCAGAGGAAATAAGGTCAGTTGTTATGACTTGTGGAGAAAACTGAAGTACCCAGGTTTGATATTATTTACTTTACGTGGTATAAACTGCAAAAACAACGTCTACACACTGCAGAGGCATGGGACACTGTTCAGCTTAAGCGGCCCAGTAACTTTCTCCAAGAGTGTGTGATGATGTGACACAAACATACAGTATCATACACACAGAGATAGAAAGCTTGAACAGCCCAGAATAGCAACAAACTCTGGTATCTATATAGCTGCAGCTAGACATTCACACAGCCAGCGAGCCCCTAAATGACACACAGGCCTCTTTCCTCGGATACAGACGGTGTCACAGACACACAGAAACACCTACACTCTCACTGCCTCTGTCAGTGATGGATTACACTGAGAGAGGAATGAATTGGAAGATGCAATAGAACAATGTTGGTCTCACCAGAATAGATTAGGGTTGCAGAAATGAATAGGTACCTTTTTAAACAGAGGCATATGGAGATGTCGCTTTGTTTTGGCTTTATGTCTACATTGCTGTCTTCCTGTCTTCAGCAGTCTCAGCATACCCAGTTTTTTCCCAAATAACAAAAAGTTCTATAAGATTACTTCCCACTGAAATTACAGTCCCATTGTTCTGTCCCTCTCCACGTCCCACGCTTACTCTCCACATGAGTGTGAAACAGACCAGGAGATAATCATATATTTTGGCTAGATCTTTTAACATGTGATATAATGCCCATAGTTACTTACTGTAAGCTTCTATTTTTATTTGATCTGTTATAAAATGTTAAAGCAGGGACACTATTTTTTTTCTCTTTGAAAAGTCAGCAACTAAATTTCAGGCTTGGTCACACTGGGGTCAGGCATCAGTTAAAGACATAAGGTATGGGCAAATACAGTAGCCGGTTGCATTAAGTTCATAGGTTGAACTTAGCTTAGTTATAACAAAGGTTTTTACTAAGGAAAGATTCAAGCATCACTAAATTAAAAACCACTTACAAGACGGTGGGTTAGTTTCTATAAGAGTTTAGTTAGCTAGTTTGAATTAGAGTTTAGTTATCTACACCGATTAACTACTACTACTTGGATATCTAATCCTGACTACATGAATACTACTAATTATAAAGCACACATATTCTAAGTCTGTAGGTTTTTCTTCATACACAACACTCAGGGCTCTTGTACATGGATATGTAGACATTTTCTGTTTTCTTATACATAAATAAGACACTAAGAAATTACAGAACTATGCCAAAGCCATACAACAATCTATATTTTAATCTTATTTAGACTGCACTGAATATTTTAGGTGGTAATTGACCTCAAGAGATGACCCATGCAAGATGTGATGCTTGCATCATCATATTAACACATATGTAACATTGTTAACTTGGATGCCATGCAGCATTGTTCATTCTCAGGATGTATGGAGGGAAGCCAGGGGAGCAGGGTCTTCGACCTCTTTGCTGGCACACTGCTGCATCGTCTGTTATGTGCAGAAATATGAATCACACTTCTATGCTTCACCTCATTATCTACACTTGTGCGAACATGCCTGCATGCTCACAGGCATACAGATGTACACATGCACACAATGGCATGCAGGTATTATAGCCTATGTGAATTTGGAAAGACCAAACACAGACTGTGAGCTTGTATTTGCACACATACAGGCATGAGGTGAGATGCACCCAGTTGGAGTCAGATTGCACCTCGTGGGGCTGCTCCAGGTGAGGAGGGGGTCCAGCTCTGCTTAAGAAACCTTCCTGCCTTTAGACCTCTCAGCTGGTGTACCCTTGAACTCTGCACATATCCCATCTGTACACCCAGCTCCTCTCTGCTCCGCGCTGCAGCTCAGACCTCAACTTCTGCTGGAGTATTCATTAACTCATAGGTATTTATAGAAATGCAAGGTGTTTCACTCCAACCTGCAGACACACAAACGCATACAAAAGTCATGAAGCACAGTCTGAGATACACTAAGAGAACTGAAAGAAAAGTGGCATACTTTGACCTTTCTTGCTTTCCTTACTTCCTCTATCTTCACTTACAGGAGCACTTACAGATCCTCTTAAACAAAATCAAGACAACTGCACTCCATCAACAACTACAACCATGTTTATGGGATACTCCACGCCTTAGTAATGTCAACAAATATACTGATGCAACATAAAAAATGTAAAGTCTCCTTCCACACAAAAATAGGTTTTGCTTATATTTCACTTAACTGTGTTGTTTTCGGGTCAGAATGATGTAGGTGAGTTTGAGGGCTATTTATATTCATCTGCTGAAAAAAGGAATGTTTCTCTGAGCTCAAACTTAAACCTATTTCAAGTTGTGCACAATTTATGACATCACAATTATTTTGGAAGCCAGTACCGGTCCAATAGGAAATTTAATAATGTATGATATGCAGGCTTATAACTTCCAACACATAAGAATGAACTTCATGGTGAAGGAGCAGAAATCTTGTTTTAAACATCTAAACTTTTAAAATGAACACTATTTACATATGCATAGATCCTGAACTTTCCAATCAGAGGGGCAGAAGTGGAGCTTTTACGATTTTAAATATGGAAAAAGCATATGAGACGCAATTTATTATTCAAAGCAGAGTCATTTGAAATGTCTCAATGCATGACTGGAGGGGACCTTTTCATATTAAGCTTTTTTCCACTCCTTTTATTGTTCTTTGTCTTATTTCTATTTGAGAGATGATGCTCTCACAGTTCTCATGATGCTTTGGGGGATGTGCACAGAAAAATAATGTCTATAATGTAACATTTTGGCAAAATTGCCACCTATAAAAGTGTGTTGAAATAGCTATTAGTATGCCCTGTATGCTCAGACAACTGGATTGCTTTGATACTGAAGAAAACTAAAAATCATTTCTCAGGCAAATTCTGGAGTTAAGAAGCATATTTTCTTCTGAATTAATTTGTTTGTATTGGACATTTGAGATAATGATATCCTTAGAAAATGTAATTCACATTTATCTAAAAATATGCATTTCATGCTTTTGTTATCAGATTTCACTCGTAGGACTGTTTTTTTAAACACAGAGTGCGTCAATCAGGTGCGAAGGGTTTTCAAAAAACCTTAATTGCCTCCATGAGCTGACACTGCTGCTGCCTCGACTCCCATACACTCCCCCGGGATGCTGCACCTCACAGTTTAAAAACACTTAACAAAGAGGAACAACAGCTATAAATCCATCCACCACACCAAACAAAGTGCATGTTCACACACTTTCTGTCTGACGTGAAAACGTGAAATTGCCACATCTTTCAGGTACAGTATCATTATCCTGTGCACTTCATGCTCCATACGCTATTTACAAATAACACCAAAGATTCCTGTTCCCACTCCGACGTTTCGTTATTTTTACTTCTCTTGTTTGGTGTAAGTGCAGCCCTGTGATTGAGAGGGTTGAAATTGACATTAGCAGTAATAGTGAGAGAGATGTAATTATTTGTGGTAGTATTTGTGGATACATAGTAATTGCTGTGATGATATGCAGAATCTGTTTTTGTGGTGCGTTCTCCTGCAATTATCTGAGAAGATCACCAGCTGAGAGAGGAAGAGCTGTTTTGCAGGGCTATGGGCGAACATGGAGTTGCTAGGCTCAAATCGAAAGGCAGGATGTCATGAGTCGGCAAATGAAAAGATGAGTATCTGTTGCTTGAGGCACAAAAACGGATTCTTTCAGCAAAACAGTGATGAGAATGAGCCATGATGAAGACGAGAGCAGTGTTTCACATGTTCCCCATGTAGCAAGAGCTCTTAGATATACCTCAGCTTCAATGTGTGAATCTGTCCTCAGTATCTTTTTTAGTTTACTGTAGCTTCTGGATATGTAGAGGCACTGAGAGAGGGACAAATATAATGTGCATGAGTGTAAAAGTGTATTTAAACTTTATTAAGAATGTGAGATTTGAAAAATGTATGTTAATGTCCCAGAAATTTCATTCTTAATCTGGGTTTGTTCCCATGCCAAATGACCTTTGAAAAGTCCTTTTCAATCTCTTTTGCTAACTTTTTAGGAATATAAATAGGTAACATCTGCATAGGATAGAGCAGCCGAGGTAGAACGTTAATTTTTATTAAGCTTATTCTACCCATCCATGAGATCAGCAAGTCCATCCATCTGGTATGGTTGCTCTTAATGCTTTCATGTACCTTATAAAAATGTTGTCTCAATAATTTCCTAATATGTGGGGTTATGGTAATCCTTAAATGCGTGAATCCCGAGGTAGACCAAGAGAATGGGAAGTCAGGCAGAATTGGTACATTATCACCATATCCAGTAGGCATAGCCATCAATTTCTCAAAGTTAACTTTATATCCTGAAAATGACCTAAAAGCTTGAATGACTGACATTATTCCTAAGGAGTAGTAACAAACAGCAGGACATCATCCGCATATAATGCAATCTTATAGGTGATAGATCTTATTTTGAAGCCTGTTATACTGCTGTGACCTGCCAGTCTACCAGTGGTTTTATGGCCAATGCAAACATTAGCGGGGATATAGGGTCCCCCTGGTGAGTAGATCTTCCCAATTCAAACTTTGATGACTTTATTCCATTTACTAGTACACTTGCCCTGGGTGAATGGTATATTAACTTGATAAATTCAATGAAATCTTCCCAAAGGCCAAACCTTTCCGTGATGGTAAATAAATAAGGCCACTCGATGCGGTCAAAGGCCTTCTTGGCGTCGAGTGAGATAATAAGCCCTTGTGTATGATTAGTATTTGCATATTGAATGATGCTAAGCAAGTTCCTCATGTTGGTGCGAGACTCTCTATTTTGAATTAACCCTGTCTGGTCTGGTTTAATTAAAAGCGGCAGTCTATTGGCTAGTAGTTTTGAGAAAATCTTACCATCTACATTCATTAAGCTAATGGGTCGATATTAGCTACATTTGTCAGGGGGGGTTGTCTTTCTTAAGAATCAATGATATATTAGCTGTGTATAAGGAGTGGGTGAGTGAACCTTTTTCTACAGAATGTATGTACATTTTTAAAAGTGGCCCGTTCAATGAATCCCGGAGTGTTTTATAAAATTCTGGACCATATCCATCTGGTCCAGGAGCTTTTCCCCTCTGTAGAGAATTGTTTTTATGATCTCCTGGTCGGTTATTGGTCTTCCAGAAGTAACCTTATCTGCCTCTGAGAGTGACAGAAGATCAAGTTTTTGCAGAGCTGCAGTACACTCTGAGGTATATAGTTTTTTATAGAAGTTTTTCATTATCTCCACTAACATATTGGTCTCATAGCAGTTTCTTCTGGTTTCATCCTTTAATGAGGATATAGCCTTAGATTCACATCTACCGGCCGCCAAGCGATCGTCCTGGTTTATCGCCCATTTCAAACAATCTATGTTTAGCGTCAGTGGCGTGCACAGACTTTTTGAAGGTCAGGGGTGAAAAGAAAAAAAAGGGCACATACAGTGCATTCTCGCCACTGAAAAGGGCACTTTATCGTGCGCTTTTGCAACCCAAGAGGGCAGTTTAGTGTGTTTTGCCAACCAGAAAGGCACCTTAGCACATGTTTTGGCTCCCAAGAGGGCACTTTAGCGCACGTTTTGGCTCCCAAGCGGGCACTTTACAATAGTTAATATCTTTTTGTTTTGCTGACAGTTTTGAATTGTTGGCTGAACAAAACATTAATTGGAAAAAATAATTGACAGATTACATTCTTTGATTAAGGTAGTTCAGTTCAAACTTCTATTAAATCACAACATGTTAATTTGTTTATTATAAATTTGTTAATTTACTGTATTTTGTACGAGCGCCGGGTTTCCCCTTTTAGTATGTAGGTGAAAACCTTGCTCACATCTGCCCTGGTGAAGTGCATATTTGTTTATCAACAGCTCTCATCCATGATAGCTCATATCTCCTTGGAGAAACACATGCTGTCTGCACTCCAGCGGTGAGACGCCTGGTTTCTGGAGCAAATTAATTCCCAGTTGGAGAATGACTGTTATGTATGGTTGGGCAAGAGAGAGATAGATGGGCTGCCCATTCTTCTGCACTACCCTCTGCTCCCAGTAACAAAGATGCTGGGGCTTGTCCTACTTTTGTGGGAGGAAAAATGTGGCTTTGTACAGTAGCCCAGGGGACTCTCCATGTGCGGCTACGAGGGCTGCTGTGTTAACAGACTTGGAGCAGATAGAAACCCAGAGGAAATCTACCAACATAGAGAATGATGTGGAGCTGTGAAGCTCTGAATTTGGATTCTTCACATTGATTACATCCCTTCTCAGATACAGGCTCCTTGTTTGAGAGAGCTCGCAACACTGTGTTGACATTTGGTGTGTGCATGCGTGTGTGAGTCTGCAGTTCAGGCCGAGGCAGTCCCATGACATTCAGTCTGAGACTCATAATGTTGTGCAAACCTTGTGAGCTGCTATTCTGCCATGCTGTTGACAGCACATTTCCACAAATGCTGCTCCTCAACCTCACTTGACGACATTTGTCTCTTTGAGCATAAATTGTGCAAAACAAGTTTGATGGTGTTATTTATCTTTAAAGCAGGCATCACTGCCAAGCAGCAAGGAGCTACGGACATTTACCTCAATCCATCTCTGGTACCTGGTAAAGGTTCTGCACCTCTAAAATGTCAACTTATTAGATATTAATGAAAACAGAGAAAAATCCCTTTGTAAAATGTTAGCAAATTCCGATTTTAGGGTTTCATAAGAACAGCAGTCACATTTTCACATCATATGTGAAAGTCATTTCGATTATTAAAAAATGTACAGTCCATATAAAAAGTCCAACAAGTCCTGCTGTAAATAGAAAATAAGAGCTTTTGATCAAATGGTGATTTATCTTGTTGCAGGTTGGAAATAATGTGCATTGTTTTTAAATTCTTTCTCTGAAAAAAATTTAATGCATAAGCCAGGTGGCCATCAGGAGAGACAGGACAATTCCCATAGGCCAGCCAACCAATGACATCATGAATAGTCCACAGACAGGCCATCACTGTCATGAGCTGGTCAATATTCAGTCAAGCAATGTACACAGGTAACACATTACTCCAGTGACACCGATGCCATGAGATACTGAGGAAACTACATAATTTATATATCTGTCAATTGTTATCCATGATGTATTTATACGGCTTTGTTGCTGTTTATTTCTCAGTCATGGTCACTCTTGTGGTCCAGTTCTTTCTCATCACTTCCAATTTTGCAACTTAAATCAACTCCTATTTCAGTATTCTACAACTTCCATGGTTGTATATAAGTATAATAAGTTATAACTGTAATATATTATTTTCTTAGCTTGTTCTTAAAATGTGCACTGGAGCACAGCCAGCTGGGAAATAAAGGGCTCATCCAATGAATGAACAGTTTGCAATGGCAAAAAAAATTTCAAGTCGCAGTTCACATCTACTGCAGCGAATGTTTTTCCGGAAGTGAGCACTATATAACTGCGACTTTAAAATTTCCAGTAATATGCTGTGTATATGGATATTTCATGGGATCATTAAATCTGTTCTATAACAAAATAGTGACAGAATATGCAATCATGAGCAGATCACTCATTTATCAAACACTAATAAAGCTCCGATCTCTTTGTTATTGTTAGCAATAGCATATGTGGTGTTTTATTCTGTTTATCAGTCAAATTGATGAATGGCAGCAGAGGAAATCCATAATCTGCCTCAAACCATGTTCATCAATAATAGGATGGAGCTGCTCTATCAAGTATCTGAAACGATTCCTTCTTTTCCATCGAGTTGTTGTGATCGGACAATAGTGCGAGGTTAAATTAAAAGAAGAGCTTAGTTGAATGAATAAATTGTTTGGATTAGATAGACACAACTCAAATCTAGCTAAAAAAAACAATTCAAATGATTCACTTGGGGTAAAAAAAGGTCAGGTTTTGGGTTTATCAATCTCCTGTCAAAACTGTAGGTTTAACGTAATGAAGTCATTGTAATCAAACTTAAAAACACAGCTTAATTAATCCCTGACAATTTCACAGTCTGTCTGTGTGAGGAGTACAGGACATGAATATGCAGGAAACACAATCTCAATATTCCAATCCCGTCACACCTCAGGAGTTGAACCAGGATATTAACCATGGATTAGATCCTCAAAAAGGGAAGAGTGAATGACATTAGGTCTCACACACATATCTGTACATTTGTAATGATAAACTTTGACTGATGACTGATCTGTAGCATTGACAGAAACCCGTGAAGACCCAGATAATCCTGCAAAAATGTGATTTTGAGTTACAGATTAGAAATCTAATGACCCCCTTCAATCCCTTTCCCTCCACTTTTCAAATTCATCTGATCTCTCATATCTTCTTACATCATTCACACCCACATCTGTCCCTAATGTTCATTTTTTTGTACAGTATGCAGCACAGGTGACAGTGAGTAGAAAAATAACCAAATTTCCCATGCTCTGTGGGCAAGAAGAACCCTTTCCTCCTCAATCAGCTTATAGGACAACTGCTGCTGATGTATGCTTGAATCCCTCTTAGTCTCCCTCTAGTCCGCTTTACGAGCTCCACAAGCTGCTCAGAGGCTCTATAGAGCCTTAACTACCCAACCAGGGAGAAGTACAGACTCCCATAATGCCCCCCTACTGTCACCAGTGACTCGGAACTGGATGCCAGCCACCTTGCTAAGCATGATGACACAAAGCAAATCCTTTTTGGTTGTTTATCTGATCTCTTCAAAAAAAAACTTTACAGTGTATTTTAACATTTGGTTCTTTTTGTCAATGAGGAAGAAGAGAAATACATACAAGATGAGAGTCTAAAAGTCATTCGAGTTGAAAATAGCTCTGCAGTCAACCAAGGGAGAGAAAGTATTACTATTACTAAGAGAAAATTACATGTAGTTAGATACAATCTTCAACATGCGTCATCCAAATAAATATTACAAATTAAATTCAGTGTCACAAAACTGTGTGAAACAAGCACATACTCATATTATTCTACGTGTTTTGCACATTAACAGTGTTACTATTTAATCACTAGTGAAGGATTATGTGACGTTATCATTTTCATCATCTAAAAAGTGTAAGCAAGTGTGAGCGTCTTTCCTCCAATAGCTGATTCTTTGACCTCTTGTGGGAAGCGGCAACAAGCTGACATGCATCTTATTATCACCTTGTTAGTAACAGCTTCCTGTTTACACATCCAGCAGATGTAGAGCTATTAGCATTTATTTGCAGTTGAGCTTGTGGCCACATGGCAAATGTATCATTCTCTTTTTTGCTATGTGTTTGGCCTCCACCAACTCCAAAGAGAAATATTGAGAAGGAAGGTAAGGAGGAAAAAAAAAAAATCCTTTTCAGTTTATAACTTTTTGACATTTCTTTGGAAATGAACCAAAGTTGTCACAGCTGAAAACAAAATTATTTATCAATCACCCATAACACCTTCATCCTCAAGCTACAGTACCACCTGTTTCTAGTCATGTCCTTGTAATTAGCCTTTGGTGTTCTTTGCTGTGGAAATGTATTTCTCTCCATTGTATTTCTGTCCCTTGTTGTCTCCCTTAACCACAGCTAAATACAGTTATTCATAAAGCTTTAGACCACACCATATTCCCTCCTGTAGGTGAAGACATTTAGTTTCATGCCCTACCACCATCTCCAATAAGGAGAGCAGTACTGTCTGTGGAGCCTTTTGTTCCAGCCGGATACCACCTGATTTCACTCATTATCCTGGCTCCTGAAATAGGCAGGCCTATTAAATCGCTTTTAATCAAGACCATGGTTCATTAAATCAAGAAGACTTTAAAACGCTCTCCGTGGAAAAAGCTTCCAGGACCCCTTTGTCATGCCAAAGCCGACTACCACGGGCGTGGGAGAAGCCTTGATGAAAGCCTCTTGAATAAAGGAGGAGCTTAGTCATCTTAAACCAGAGGTCAACACTCATGAATGATGACCTGATAGACCCTGACTGATGAATTCTTGTATTGTGGTGTTTAGCGCATACTTGTGTGGTCTCCTGCTGGCATTGCAATGGCCTGTCACCCTGTGTGCCAACTAACTGATTTAACTCATTCCTTGGCTCTGTTTTTACTGTGGGTGTTGGTCAATAATGTTTCCTCTATTAAACGTTACTTAATTTTGCCTTTAGCATTGATTGGAAGATTTAAAATCGTTAGGACTTGTAACATGTTGTTTCACATTTCGTCCAACACGTTTGATTATTCTAATCAAACACTTCTTACTGTGTTTGAAACCAGAAACACAAATAGATGGACCAGGTTGCTACAAATATCCATACCACCATAACATACAGTAAAGCAAGTATACAAATAGATGAAAGATGATTCTGAGTAGCTCAGCAATTTATATTTTATATCAGTGGCCTATTTCCTTTTGTAGAGTGCTGGACAATTATCTGTAAACAAAAAATCTTTCATCTGATACACCAAGCCACTTAATGAAAAGATGGTGTGAATGGCTGGGATCTTAAGAGAGTTGATCTACTTCGGATCAACGATATCATCCATCCAAGACTTTCCCCCATGGGACTTAGGATATGGTAATCAAATTATGTAACCATGTTGTGCTTAGTAGAGCAAATATCCAAAGGCCTTGGAGCATCTCTTCCATTAAACCATGATGTCTATTATATACACAGTACAAGCACTCCCGTAATTAGATTCACTGTAAACATGAATACTGAAGTAGGAAAGTCACCACACAATTAAACTGCATGCTAAGGTGTCAAAATGTTAGAAAAATGTGCAATCTGAAAAAATGGAGACAAAATCAAGGTGTATACATCAAAGGAAGAATATACGTTAAATTGGTTGAAACAATATCTCCTCTAGCTTTTCCTTTAATAAAGATGAACAGCTGTGCTGAGTCAGCTCATCTCACAGCATCTTCAATTGCACCTTCACAGAAAGAGCAATGAGGTTTACATTCACGCTTCCAAATTGCTTTTCTTCAACTGCATCAATCTTTTCCTCTAAGATGATCCGCTGCCCACAAAACAAAATTGGCGCACACAAACGTTAACATACGCAACACAAATTAGTAACTATTACACTAGAATACCTGTATTCAGACCAAAAAGCATGATCGGAGAAATTAAAGACAGGAGTTCAGCATTGTATTTCTGCCAAGCAGCTCTGGTCATGCCAAGTTCTGATATTACCCATGCAGAGCCCAACCTACACCAGCCAACCATGAGAACAAGGTTTGGCATCCATTTGTGAAACCCAACTCATGCCAAGACATTTGATCCACCCAATATTGTATCATCATGTGCAGGCCCACTGCAATTATGCAAACATGCTACTGTGTTTACAGAAAGGCTTTACACTCCATGGATTTAACTGCCATATTAACCCACACTTATACATAGATGTACCAGATACTGGGGAAATTAGAGGGTTAAAACATTAGAAAAACACTATAGAAAAGACAAAGATAGGACATCCTTATCGTGCTCCCTCAGCCAATTGCTTCCTGAGCTGCAACAACATAAAGTAAGAAATCTTCCCGACTGGCAGTTGTGTACTAAATAAGGACTTATAAGTGTATCTGCTTTGAGGAAAGAAATCTGATAGCTCTGACTGATGCTGCACCACTGTTACATCAAGAAATGTGCACAGTCTGAGCTTCATTTAAAATTCCCTGTTACAGAGCACAGATGGAAGTCTCACAACTCTCCATAGCCCCTTTTATACAGAGATCCCACAATAACCCTGTCACGAAAGACCCATCATTATGCCTTTGCTTTTTCACACTGAACCAAACAAAGAAGACATAATGCTGCCCCTGTGTGCGATTTTAAATTTTAGCATGATGGTGTTGAGGAATCAGAGGTATGATGTGTAACACAACAGCATCAGTGTCTAGTGTGTGTAGTCCTGCCATGCCGACTGTCCCTTTCAGACAGATGTTGATCCGGCAATGTGACTACATCCGCTGCCACTGGCTGTAGAGAGGGCTTTTCCCACTTTACCACTTACCCCTACCCCTTACAACTTGGAAGGGGAGGATGAGGGGAAGTTTACTTATTTTCTTGCAATCTGCAATCTCACTGCTAGATTCCATTAAATCTCACACACTGGTTCTTCAAATGATTATGAAATAGAGTTTGGATGTTGAACAAGAAATGACCAGAAGTTTTATAGATTATGCATATTTGTCTGTAGTTGGCACATTATAACACAATTTACTGTCCACTGCAATATAGCAAGCCCCACCCGTTACCCACACAAGCAATACATCATGACCAAAGTCTGCCTGTACTGTATACTCACACATCCAGGTGGCTCTAATGTCATACACGCACACACACACACAAACACACACACACACACACGCACGCTTGACTTCAAGGAGAAAGTCTTGTCAACATTGAAATAAAGTCATCAGTTACGCAAGCGAGCGTCATGGTAAAAGCTCCATTACTGACGGATATAGCATCTGCTCTGCATTCACTGGACATTTGCTGCTGGAGTAGCTCCATACAGTGTGATTGTTGATAAAGAGCAGTATGATGTTTCAGTCATGACCTAAACAAGGCACAGTGTAATGACTTGCATGCGTTTGATAAGAGCCATTAAAAAATGTCAGATAACTGAATCACTGTGGAGTGAAACATGGAAAACTGTCATTAAAGGAGAAAGTGTTTCATCTTTGATAATATGTCCCATCACTCACTATCCTGGCCTTTTTCATTGACCCATAACAAATCCAACTGGTTAATCCAGACACGAACTGCCAACCGCCTTGTCATGCATTTTCAATGAATAATGCTGCCTGAGTAATATATCATGAAATATTAAATTGTGGTCTTTAATGCTCCCGAGTACTGACTCAGGAGTGGTCCTTTGTTACATAATCAACTGTCTGGGAGCTGAAGTATCTCTGTCAGCCAACTGTACTCATCTCAATCAAGCTTCTAAAATCCAGAAGGCTATCATTAACCACTTAGTAATTATTATTGTTTGCACTGTGAGATTATTGTATTCAAATGACAATGATTATATTGTGCATCAAACATGCTGTTGGAAGCTCTGGGTAGCAGTTACATAGTCCTCTGATTTCTATAAAAGGAAGATCAGCTGAGGAACAATAACTATGTTTTCTCATTTTGAGCATTTTATGCCCCCCCCCCCCTTTTTTTTTCTTGCTGTCTGACTTCAGTTTGCATGATGTAACATAAAACCGTCTAGTCGCCAGTTTTAATTTGCTGTATGGAAATTGACGTCAAATTGCATGACGTCACGTGAGCGTAAGCATGTATGTTAAGAAACTAATTAGTTGGTGTCGCCACGGTCAAATGTGCCCTGCCTAAACCTTACATGCTTGCCTCCTATTTACCTCTGACATGCACCTGCACGTGAAAATAGGTGCGCAAGCCCCCTCTCTGTTTCCTCAGTGAGTATTAGAAATAATTTCAGCTGACCAAGTAGAGTGCATGCATAGGTAATAATTGCTCTCCCAATACATTTTCCATCAATTTAACCAATTTTGCTCGTAGGAAATGCTTTTCTCTCTGTCTCTTAGGCTGTAACCGATCGGAGCAGTTAAGTAAGCGGTCATAATGAACACATCTCATCCTAACAACACGTCTTTGTTGTCAGCTGACAGTCTTAAAATCTCTACTTGCCTCTGACTAAACGTGATTATATACCTTGTGCGAGAAAATGCCCTTGACATGCTGCATTTAGAAGTGCACCTTGATCACAGCATCAACTAAATACAGTAACATCATAGAGAATAAAGAGCCTTATTTACCTGTAAATGCCCCTGGTACATATTGAGCCCACAGTCAGTCGCGGATCTCTCCGTCGACGGATCTTCAGACTTCTTCCAGACTTGTCAGGCTGAGAGTCGAAGTGAAAGTGTTGATAATAAAAGCTGCAGCAGAGTTAGTTTGGGGTTTTTTCTCTTGGACAGGAGGTCAGGAGGAGCTGTCCTCTCCTCAGGTGCTGAAGCCGACACTTTGAGCGCAACCAGGATTTCTCTCTGCAGATTCCTCAGAGTGTGCTGATGATGGATTTGCAGTCCCGTCTTCGTGTAGTGTAAAGCAGCCTCGCAAGCCCTTGTAGTTAAAAAAAAGAGAAGAAATCTCCGCGTTTTTAAGTCTTCATCCTGATCGCTTTGCTGTTTTCCTCTCTGCCTGCCTGCCTCTCACCTCGCCTCTGTCTCCCTCACTCCTCCTCTCCCCGCTGTGGTAGAAATGTTTTGACGCTCCTCCGGGTTCATTCTCCTCTTATAGTGCGCTCCTCTTCCCTGTTTGCCAACTCTGACCCAGCCCTCTGGTGCCTCCTCCAGTGCTGCTGTACTCCACAAGGAGGCACGCAAGAACATTTAAATCACGTTAAAGATTGTTTTATTTATTTATAGAAAAACAGAAAATGTCTAATTCAAAGTTCAGCGTACATCTGTAGTAGGCATAATATCTGATTTGTGTGCTGTGTACAGCACAAAGGCCTAAAAAATATATTTCAGGAACTTTAATTCTTTTTATATAAATTTTACTTTCATTTAGCTTATTCTTATCATTGCATTCAAATGAACTTTTACAATATCTATAACTCATTTCTTATATATAAGAAATGAGTTATAGATGAATTATAATTCAATATAAAGTGCAGTTTTTAATCTGTGTACAGCACAAATTATGTCCGAAAGAAATGATACCTTCATACCATGTGATGAACAAATTAGTTGTTGTTCTCACTTCAATTAGTGGAGGAAACAATTTTACGGCCAAATCTATCTAAGTTTCACAGTTTCCATGAAATTACGCATGAGATGTAGAACATAAATGCCCCTTTGCTTCAAACAAGAATGCAGTCCAGACAGAAAATGTCGAAGGAATATTAAAAAGCCTTTATTATTAGTGGCTAAATCTTCATCAGGGCTTTCTCTTTCTCACAGATTACGCCTGTGTCATTTTCATTTTTTATGTATGATCTCTTCATGTCTGTGTAGATTCCTTCTGGTGCTCCATACATCCAAATACATGCAGACCAGGGGAATTGCATACTGGGATAAGCTGCAGCCCCCCACAGTTGGACACATTTTAATCAACAAAGCTATCATCAGTGTTACATACTGTAACAACTATATGTTAATATACCCAGCAGTTTTCTTCTTTGGGACATATTTTATTATAAAAGACTATACAGCACAGGATACAGGCCTGCATTAGCATTATAAATACATTGGTGAAGCCTATCATTCTTATTCTCACTGAATAATAATGTGCAATGATCCATTCACACGTATGTTGTGCTTTATAAATAAAGACAAAGTATGATTTTATGAATTCACACACAAACCTTTTTTTAGTAAATAACCTCAGCAGCTCATGTTAGATGTATCTGAGCAATAAAAGATCACTAAATGTTAGAAACTCATAGGCACTGATGTGGAGTGCACCCTTGAACAGCTATTGGTATCAACTGTACTCGTCAGATGTTGTGCCATGAGACAAAGTTACGTGAGTTAAACTTTTAACACTGGGGTCTCCAGATGGGAACTGCAAACAACACTCTCATGTCTGCTGCTTGTCAAGAGGCAAATGAACTAACTGGGGAGTCCTGGTTTCTCTTAGAGTGCTACAGGAGGATATAAAAGGGAGACGATTTTCTGTGGGCAGATTCACAGAAAGTTCTGAATATAGTGTTAGGTCAAAACAAAGTCTCCCATCACTGCAAACACTTTTGGAGGAGATCTTCTATTGGCCTGTGTGAACAAGAGGAACAGTTACAGTAGGAAATTGTACTTCCTGTCCAGTCCTAGGTGGGCGGGACTTAGTCTCAACCTAATGGGCCACACCTGAACTGGTAAGAGGCGTTTCTCCCTTTGTCTGCTGCAGCATGCTGACCTGTGTGATATTAGCTGTCTTCTCCTGTTGACTAAGCATCAGATGCATTGTTTGAGTTTGTTAAGGAAATGTGTTATTATTATTGTGTTATTGCTGGTTCTTTGTTTAATGACCAAATGACTGCTTTATATGATTAATATTTACAGTGTTAGAATACCTTTGTATACTGATTATTGCTTTGATTTAATTAACATCCATCAGTGTACCTCTGCTGGTTATTGTTTTCATTTGCCTTTTAACCTATAAATAATGTAATGAAGTCAACTATGTAGTGGAAATCCTGTAGACAAGACAATAAAATGTTGGTTCTCATACTTTAAATAACTTGGCTACCACAGACAAGTGTCTACAGTTATGAGAAAAAACAAGTTCAGTGCTCATTTGGGCACCTGAAAATGGTTTTAAGAGACATACTTGAAAAATTGTGAACCTGTCCTTTCAATCAATCTCAATCAATCAATCTTTATTTTTATAGCGCCAAATCACAACAAAGTTATCTCAAGGCACTTCACACATAGAGCAGGTTCTAAACCGAACTCTTCAGGTTTTAACTTTAAAGAGACCCAACATTCCCACATGAGCAACACTTGGCAACAGTGGCAAGAAAAAACTCCCTTTTAACAGGAAGAAACCTCAGAACCAGACTCAGAGTGGGCGGCCATCTGCCTCGACCGGTTGGGGTTGAGAGGAGAGAAAGGAAGGATAGAGGAGAGAAGCACATTAAAAATCAGCAATGAAGCTAGTAGGTCCGGGACTGGAATCTGTCATCTGGACGTCTACAGGCCCAGATTACCTGTGAGACGAGAAAGCACAGACAACTCCGGGGAAGAAGTTTAAGTTATTAAATGCATTAATAGTACATGAATGTTAATGGATATAGATGGATGGATAGAGAGAGAGAGGGAGGAGGAGAGAGGAACTCAGTGCATCATGGGAGTCCCCCCGGCAGTCTAAGTCTATAGCAGCATAAGCTAAGAGCTCTAAGAGCCCTCACTATAAGCTTTATCAAAAAGGAAAGTTTTAAGCCTACTCTTAAATGTAGAGAGGGTGTCTGCCCCCCAGACTTTAATGCATCTATACTTTTTCCTCCTTTTTCAGAATTGACTGGTGTTTAGACCTCAGTGGATCTGAAAAAATGACCTTGCAGTGATAATTAACACACTGCCACTCTGTTCTTATGCAGAACCAGTCCAAACCCAACACAGCAGTCGTCTCCATCCACAGTGTTGATATACTTCATGCCACACCAGATGAATACAAATTCATCCCCTAGGCATGAAAATCAGCATTATGGTTAGGCCCCATGTTTCAGTGTATATTGTTCACCAGAAATACACAGACATACATTTACCACACTGTCTATCAATAGATCCTGACTTTTTCCCCATAATCCCCTCTTACATGTTTTATCAATGAATAATGATTACACATTCATGCACACGATATGAGATGATGGATGTGCGTGTGCTGGCCCCTGAGTCTATTTTTAGATTTCATTGGACTGTGGTTCTGGCTTTTTTCTCTTTCCCAGCCATAAATGTCCTTGTGTTGACAGACAGGAGGAGGACATAATTAATGTTAAGATGAGGGGAATTACATCTCTGTGCAGGGGGACCAGACAGCCTGTGTTCTCTGACAGACAAATTATTTTAGTCAAATTGAAATGTTTTATCTGCTTCTGGAACATACCAGCTGAGCCGCTGAGCTTGATGAATGCTGAGCAAGTAATTGAGTGAAAAGAATTGAAATTTAAGTCACTGATCATAGGTTGTGTGCATGTGAATATTATGCCGCATGGGCTCAACAGCTCAGGTTGTTTTAAAAAAAGATTTAAACCTGGTTTCCCAGATGAAGCAGAACAACTATGTCTATTTTTCTGGGCAGAAACACCTAAAATGTTCTCCTCCTGTGGTTTGGAAACTTTTAGCTGCTGTTGTGTTTCTAATAAATTAAACCTGACTTAAAAAGTTTAAACTAATTTGTCTAAGGCACACAATATTAATAGATTAAAACCTTGTAAGGAAATTGTTGTTTTGTACACTATATCAGATGTGAAGGCAGTTTTGGACATTATTTATAATCCACAGAGACTAATGAATTCTTTACCCATTTAAGAGTAGCTAAAAAACAAAAATAATCCAACAGTGACTGCAGATGGCGTTAAAACAGAGAAACTAATATATCATTACATGGTTTTTCCACTTATCCTGCTTATTTTTAAGCTTTTTCACAGTTCCTTACAGAGTTTGTCATCCATAGTCTTGTCTAAAAACGTTAAAATCACCAAACCTGTGAGGTCTTCATCCAACAGTGATGAGGAAAACAGGAATATTACAGTATGTGTGAAGCATTTTTGAACAAAGACTCTCAAGCTTTATTTAATTACTTTGATGAGAAAATTGCACCTGAAGAGGCACGAGTACTGCTACTTCAGATGAGTGTTTATGATAATTATGATTAGTTTGTGATAGTGAAAAGAAACACTTGTTTTGATTATCATCAGCAGCAGTGGTTCAACTAGTGCAAAATAAAAACAAGTGAGAAGCACTACAGTATGTTTTTGTATTCAGGACTTGTGTATTCATCCCACACTGTAATTCAATCATTGCTAGTCAGCATTCAAGTCTGGATCACAGGTGGCAATGCCCATTACTGAAATAGCCTCTCAGCCAGGATAGATATTAAATACTAAAAGTATAATGACATCTCAGAAACATGTCAGAATAAGTTGACCCCCACAGTATTTCAAATGAAATAGTGCCTGAACATTATGAATGAATTCCAAAGTTATTAAGAGGACAAAAATAGATGGAGTTGGCACATGTGGCAAGCCCATTATTACCAGGCCAAATATTCACCTGACAAATTGTATGATTAAATATTGAAATTTCCATTTCACCTCATGTAGCATTGCTTGGCATAAAGTTACATCAAATGTCAACTTGAGCTGACAGGCTACTACAATATTTACATAATGAAACACACAAATACATGTTGTGCACTGTCTACATAAAAACTACCTTTAAATAAGTGTCCTCCTATAAATTCAGTCATATTTCTTTCAGTGAAGCACACTGCTTACTCTGTTATTGTCTTTTTTCCCCCACAGCCAGTTGTTGCACAAACCACAGCGACAGGTCACAGACTGTGTCAGTCAACACAGTTCTGTACCTCAGTTCTTGATTGAATGGAAATGGCTGTCATATGTCTCTGGCTATTTGTCAGTCTGGGTATTGTATGTTTGTTGTTATGGTGGAAGAGAGCACAATGACGTTATCACCTAGGTTTGTTTGCCTTGAGACAGATCTGGCCTTCAGTCAGTGTCACCCGCTAATCTGAAAATCTGCGGTCTCACAAACAAACCTATTAGGGGAAGATGAGTGTTTTTTGTTTGTTCTGTACTCATGGAGTGTAACCAGAGAGACCTCTCTACTGTTACTATTCATAGGAATATTCAAAAGAAACAATGTGAAATGTGGCAGTGAACAAAAAAGGAATAATCTGTGATTCATATGCTTTTATCTGCAGTTATGTGACATCTTTCCTTTTTTTTTCCTGCAACACCTGAAAACTACATGCTCCATCAGCTCATCTCAGGAAAAGAAGTGATTTATTTCGACTTCGCACATGGTGTAAGTACCACGCTAACACCTTATCTGCTGTTTGGAGGACAAGTCATCAGCAATGAGCCAACAAAACACAGAGCTGAGGACAAGAATGACAAAAAGTTAATAGAGCAAACAAATGATGTCAAATGATCTGCAGTGGCAGACGCTTTGTATCACTTTACACTCCAGCAAACATGACTCCCTTTAAGCCTCCGCTGTGCTTTGGGTTACGAGATACACCAAACTATTGGACTGGTCTCAATTTCACATACATGTGCTGTAGTTTACTAGAATCAGGGGTATCATGCCATCATTTTTTTCTGAGGGGGCACAGTTTCACAATGGATATGTTAATGTTCATACCAAATCATGTTGCTACTAGTAATTATCTGCTTTGGCTTCTATATTTATGGTCAAATTGCCCCTTATCAGTAACTACAGCTATAATTAAATGACACTTTGTTACATCCCCTTTGTAGACCTACGGTCAAAATAGGAATAGATGAACTTACAATTTATTTTCAGCTATTTACAATATTTACAGATACAGAAGGATTTCAAAATGTGGGGGAGGACATGACAAGGTGGTTGTGTAACAAAAATATCTGAAAACAGACAGAAACAAAACTTAACCAAAGCCATTAAGGTGGGGCACAAACCAGTAAATTCAGTATGTCTAAAAAAAAAGTTCAACTCTGTGAGAGAAAATGTAAAATATCCCAGTTTACCTACCATAATAACCTTTTCCTAACTTAACCTCCCACCACTTTTTTCCCTAACAGGTTTATCTGACAGTGTACCAAGAGCTTACACAGACAGGTCAAGGGCAGAGAAATGAAAAGCCTTCACGCTCCAGTTCTGCACTTTTATTGAGGGCTCTGGATGATGATTGGCTGATTCAAAATCTGAAGGAACCAATGAGTTGTATGACCCAGGCATGCAAGTGGAAACCAATTAGCTGATGACACCTGGGGAGAAAACAGGGGCAGAAGAGAGCGAGAAAAACAAGGTGAAGAAAATACACGCGTACACACACACACAGTTCAGTGCTGCATTTGAGTTGACATTTGAAATTTGATTTGACAAGAACAATATTTTAGCTATTGATAATAGCAAAGGACAACAAGCTAGCAGCAATGTTAATTACTTTACAAAACACTGATGCTTCAGTTCATTTTATTAAAGAAGTGAAGATTCATTCACATCATAATGTTTTATTGTGTGAGCTGAGACTGGTTATTCATACCTCACATTACGGTTAACACAACAGTTCTTTATGACTGAGCAACTCAACCAGAAAAGGGACTTCTGTTTATAGACTGTACTATTAAAGCTAATTAAAAAAATACTGTAAAATGACCATTTCTAAAGCCATCCAGTGTCAAATATTTGAGGTGCCACTACGCTACTGAGTAGAACGTATTTTTACATGACCTCTTCATGTGTATCTAAGGTTACCAGTCATCTTGACACCAGCAGTAAGTGGATCTAAGAGCTCAACCTGCCAAACACTGACATAATCTTTTAACGCTTTAATGACAGACAGGACCTTTCAGCAGTGTAATGTGTCTTGATCCGTGTCTGCAGTGAACTGACTCCAGCTGGAGTTTGATTATACAAATAGTCTTGATTAACCATGTTGTACTGGAGGATTAAAGAGTGTGAGTTGGCTGTGTTTCCTCCTGTGGTAAATGATTACCTTATTCACGTCTGTAGCCTGAGTATCATACACAGAGTCAAGATCGAGCAATGCTAATGTTACAGAGAAACTGGATAGTATCAGCAGAGATGTGTCCCATTGCAGAAACAAATTTGGAGGATTTAAGAAAATAAACATTTTGCAGCATAGGTTTATTAAATAATTTCTATCTATTTTTGAGGCTTAAATTCTTTCTTAGCCATGGTTGTTAAGGAAGATGATGTTTCAGTCCTGTTTTTAGTGTGATTATAGATGCTGGGTGGTATAATGATGTTAAGTTGATGACAATGAATAATCCCTCTCCGTATGTATGTGCTTCTGTAGAATTTGTGATGCTGAATATACAGTATTCACTCTAGCATATGAATATAATTAGCCTCCAAAATATGCAACTCTAACAATTTAGCATATTTTGAAATGTTTGTGAAGGTATTATGGACACTTCACAGTAAAGCTTACATATGCCATTTCATTATGTCAGCCTCACCCTCGCAGCTCTGGTTTCCTGTGAGCATCCCCATAATACTGGCCAGATAATACCCTCATCTCCAGCCCACTCACCCCGCAGTCCTCTCTAATGTGAGGCTATCACAACGCTTGAATCTTTAATGCCCAGATGACATGTCCACAAAGGAAGCAGCCTCTTTAAATATGTAGCCTATCCAGTTGTTCTGCCGGCTTCATTACCACAGTTATCTGTGGTACCACGGCATGGAATTCATAATTCATGTTTCTCAAATATTCCCTCAGATGAGCAGAGGCATACACAGAAATACCATTAATCTCCCATGCAAACACACACTTGTATGTTCGTTGAACTGCTCCAGATTAACCAAACTACTAATATTCATATGCAGAAGTATTTATATTTATCAGTAAATGCAGGATTTTCATGATGAATACAAAAGTAGATCAAGGGGGTCTGCAGCGCTTTGATATCACTACCCGCTGATTATTAGAGTGTTTAGAATGCAAATACAACTGCCCGGTTTTTCTGCATTTAGTTGTTTGCTGGCTGATAAAAGCAGGTTGCATTCACAAGCCTGCTGAGCGGCGACAGCCTTCAAACAATGTTGACCCTTCAGTGCCTCCCCTTTTATCTCTGCACTTTACTATTCGTGGCAAGGTCAATTACTGCACCAATAGAGATTATTTGTATTTTATTAAGGATCCTCTTTAGCTAATGCCAAAGGTGAGCTCCATTCTTCCATGGCAGAAAACACAATCAGCAGACCACGCAGGGCTATGTAGTTTTGACTGCAAGGCAATATAAGTAGAAATTATAAATTGCTTTGTAATGTAATTGGAAAACACAATCTTGATGTTGCTTATTAATACGTTTATGCTCTTGCTGGGTCTACATTAGGTTTCTCCAGGTATTCTGGTTCCCTCCAATCCAAAGCTATGCAAGTCATGTGTATGTAAACATAAACATGTCTGTCTGTCTACATGTTTGCCAGTCATCTGGTTTAATGTATGCTGGCTTAGAATCTAGCCTCTATTATTAAAAGTGGCCAATTCAAATCAGAATAAGGAACAGGTATATTGCCAAGTAGGTTTACACATACAAGGAATTTACCTTGGTGTTGTGGTGCATAACCATAGACTGTAAAAAATAATAATAATAGCCACTGTGATGATGTCACCCATTGGTTTGTGGACTCTTTGTTTTGAAGCCTTTTGGCCGTCGCCATCTTGGATTTTTGAGTTAAAATTGGTGAAATTTGGATGAGAGGGTGGAGCTGACCCTAATGTTAGCTCCTAGCTGGGTAAACAGATTGTATTTACAGTCCATGGATAACTATGATTATGCTAATGCTAGCAAAAACAAGCGTCAAACCATTAAAACAAAATGTACTTACTAGGAAAGACTGAACATCCAACTCCTTAGAGGGTCTTTTAGTACAACCAAATGCTGGACAAGACTTTTTTAGGTGAACAAAATCTTACTATTACCTTTCATGAGCTGAAAACAAACTGAAATAGCGAAGGCTACGGCTATGTCTGTATGAAGGACAAACAATGACATAACAATAAATAAATACAGTTAGTTAGAAGCATACACTAATCAAGTTACAGTGTTAACGTTTCATGGATTTAACTACAATATCAATATTGCACAAGATTTTGTTGCCGGTTCGCTCACGCGCTGTATGTCAGGATGAGGTGTTAGGTCTACAGCGAAAAGTTTCATGTAGTTATCACTCCAGTCATAGTAGTAGATAGTATCACACACACCATTCAAATCAATCGTGCTTAAGACTAATGTTAGAATTGCCCACCTCATTAACATAAGGTGACAGAAATACAGAAATGTAGAAATAAATAAATAAATGTAGAAATAAATAAATAAATACATGTAGAAATATATAAATAAATAAATGTAGAAATGAATAAAATAATACATAAATGTAGAAATACACAAATACATAAATACATGTAGAAATGTAAAATTAGCCTTTTTCACAACTAAAAAATATGTATTTATTTATTTATGCATTTATATACAGGTATTTATATGTGTATAAAGTATTGTGAAAATATATTTTATGTGAGAAAAGCTATTGAGTACAATAATTGTACTGGTCTTGTACAAGACCAAAGAAAGTTCACAGTATAAAAAACTGTATAAACGATAATGTACAAATATAAAATCACAAATAGTTGCATTAATGTAACAGGCCACTGTTTAATATGGCGGTTTCCACATACAACAATTAATTCTGTTTTGTGCTTTGTTTGTTTCATGATTTGGTGCCACCCGCAGCCATTTTCTTTGATCCTTGTCTCATTTGTCTCCTTTTCTGGTTATCTTATGTTTAACTGTTGAACAGGAAGCTTGCACACTAAACAACAGTAAGTTGTTTCCCATATCCCTATACACCTGCAGTGTTGAAAAAACACAAACAATTAAATTACATGTAGTGGTCTGGCAGACCGTTGTGGCACTTAAGGGGTGTTTGAATGCTGGCGGTCTTAGTGTTAACGACTGAGAAATGCTTCATATTCTTTTGTGCAGCCTTTTAAATGGATGGATAATTAGCTTGATGAATCAGTCAGTAGCTGAATGAAACCAACAGACCATTCTGTAAATCTGTGTCCTCCACCTTCATCCTTTACATATATGTCCAACATGATCCACCATAAATCCTGTACAACAAAGAGAAGACCTGCACGTTGAACAAGTTGTCATGCCAGGTTGTGTTACAGTTTCAAACAAGTCGGCTCACTTGTGAACAAGCTCCCTGTCTATAACAATGAGCTGTTAGTTACCTTTGTATCTGATCTCTTTCTCTCTCTCACCCTCCAGTCTCATTTACTCGCTCACTCCGATGAACAGAAACCTGACACCTTCAGAACAAAGGGATGGAGATGTGGTGAGATGAGATATAAGACTGGTGGAAGGATTCAGAGTGTGTAGCCTGAGGGTGGTTAATTGTTGCAGTAGGTTGACAATTACCTAAGTTTCACATACAGTATATGCTAATTAGACATCCCTTTAGCACAAGGACTCTTACCTACTGTAGTGTTTCTGTGGGAGTAGAATTCTTTAAGGGGGTATGTTGTTGTGAGCTGCCTTGTGTGAAGCTTGACTGATGTGAACTTGTTAGGTTGAGAATAGAATGACAATTCTCGATAAAATCACTGCAAATTCAAAATTTTGTTGAAGGATAAACATTATTTTTTCATATTTTAGTGATGTTTTAATAAAAGAATTTAAGATATAAATGAGTATTTGGATATTTCAGAAACTGTACTTGATTATTTTCTTGCCAGAGCCCTAACCCTAACCCCCAACCTTAACCCTCCAACCTAAAATTTGGATGGAAACTTGGCAATTGCAGGGAGAACTTTTTGGGAAGAAAGTCAGAAGATGAATCAATAAAGGTTTCATCTCTGTAAGTAGAGTAGATTGGTCCAGGATGTAGCCTAGCTTAGCATAAAGCAGGGGATCACAACTAACATTAGACATTGATAAAATTACTCCTCCCAAAAGTCTGGGAATTGCGTCCATGTTGTGTCTTTTGATACACTACAGTGTCTCATTTTCTATTACTACATGTGTAAAGGACATATAGGCTTAAATGTTAAAATATGACTGTTTTGTAGTTGGAATTAAGCTAACTGTTGTTCTTGCTTGAGGTTAAGCTAGGCTAAAATGTCCTAATGCTACATCTGCAGAAAGACATAGGCTACTGATCACAGTATAACTTATGATAGACTCTATAACTGTGTAATTTAAGATTAAGTAGGCAAAAACATGTATTTCCCATGATTCATTTAAGGTCAAACATTGCCTGATCATTTCCAATATAATATAATATAATATAATACGCAGTGCCACAAAATGTTTTTTTAATCATACAATACTAATGTAATATTTATATTTCCCCTCAAAATGCTTCCTACAAACACAGACTGAAGAAATCAGCCGTTTTTATATTATGGGTGGATAATGCCACTCTAATAATAGAAGCCTATTAAGACTAATGGTGAGTAAAGCTTGTTCCATGCATCCCCACTGTATCATACAGTTTCACTCATCATGTGCTATTTCTGTCATCATAAGACAGAAATATAATGATGTTTCTATTTTCAGATAATTCTGGACACACTATTAACTCATGGATTATTATTGACAGATGTGAGCTCAGTTAAACCTGATTTAATCTATATGTCTGGACGCTGCAAGGTTAAAGTGAAATGAAAACTGAAATAATGTTTAAGCAGATAGTAGATGAGAGCATGTTGATGGCTAAGAGATAACCCATTACACCTCATTATTATTACACCTCACAATTATGTGTCTATTTATCATTAGACACACATTTAGCACTAAATGTACTGATTCAAAAGCAGAGTCGAGCCTCAAAACCAAACTTTTTGAATTGTGAATTAAACATAACTGTGTACTGCCATCAAACTAGAGGTCTGTTACAGGCCTGTAGGTGGTGAAGATAGAGAATGACAAGAATCTGTTACCAGGATTAAAACCACAGTCACTTTATTTTAAAGTGTATTAATCTGACAGTATTTTATAAGCCAACATTTTGTGTTTTGAACTGGATTTAAATCTGAACAAACGCATCATTTAGCCAAGTGTGACACAGATATTCTCAAATTCAACCTGCATGACAAAAAATGATTACATTTGGCTCACTAAGGATTACACATCAATGCTCCCCCTCCTTGTGTAAATCCCATCATAGTTGGCTGCCTGCCTGGTGTGTGTTTTGACCGGGTACGGGATATTCAGGCATTCAGGCTGACACAGTGATGGTGTGATCATCACTCAGTGCCGCCTGTCAGTGGCAACAGCTAATAACACTTTTGTGTCCTTTCGACAAATGATAGCACAGTGGGATAATTGGCTGGATGCTCTCACAGTACAATGATGCATACAAACAGGCAAAATGTTACTGTGTGAAAACTTCAAAATGCCAGTTTCTTTAAGTTTTGAAGGATTTCATGTTGCTCCAGTTTATTTGAATTTTGTCAAAAGGTACATGGCGGTCATTCAAGTGACTGTTCTTGAGCTTTGAAGCTTGACTTTTGGGCCAACACAGATTCTTGAAGAACATATTTAGTTTTGCATTTATCAAAATAGTTTGAATATCTACATTTCTATGACTTCTGCTGATGAAAATTCAGTGATATGATTGAATGCTCCATAACATCTTAAAAATGAAACTTAAGCTGAGATTGCTGCTGTCAAGAAAGTCAAAAAGAACTCTAAAGTATTTGTAATTATTTTGTTACTCCATTGTAATGCGTACATTTTGGCATTTGTCACCATTTTGCAAAAGAAATCAGAATGCAGACAGCAGACTGTCAAGGGAGACAATAGTTCATAGAGTTATGAAGGTGAAATGATAGTGAAGCTGGGAGGGGATCCAAGAGGGTTAGAGAGGTGATGAAACTGTCCAGGGTTGGAGAGCTGCAGGCAGGCTAGTGGCTTGATGTTGCTGGTTGAACTGTAAAGACAGACACAATCATCAAATTAGCAAGCAAAGGCAAAAACAGGTCACAAAGAAGCAGGCGGATAGAATGACTAATAGTCAAAAACTTGGCTGGAGTTGCTTACACCACAAACCATGTGTATCTGAGACAATCCTGCAGAGACTGGATGTCAGGGAAGGCCATATATGCTGAGTGATGAGTAGATGATGACCAGGTGAGTTTGATTGCTGAAGCTGAACAGGTGTGGATACTGGCAGGCTGAGTTGACAGAGTGCAGAGGGTGGGGCCAGGAAACACAAAACAGACAGACAGACAAACAAAAGCAGAAAGAAACTGGGGGACTGTCACTCAGATGGCTTCGTGACAACATTTCAGCCATTTTTAATGTAGTCAATTTTGTTCTCTGCAATCAGGAAGATGTGACCTGAAATATTGGCTTCAGCCTGACTAACTCCGAGATAAGAAGCTGGTCCAGTCAGAGAGAGATATGTTTTCTACTGGCAGAGTTGTAATAACAAGCTTCCTGTATTGTTGAAATGGAGTAAAAGAACAGGGAACATACAGTATATTTCAGATACAGTATATGGTTTTAAATGGTTAACATATGATGGGAAATATATGTCTACTGCTGGACATTCCTATATACAAAGATTTCTGTGTTCTTTCTTTTTGTTTCTAAACTATTATTTGCCTCACCAGATCAAGTGAGAATATTTAGAGCCTTTTGTTGTGATGGTCTTTCGTTATTGGTGTGAAACACTCACCCACGGTTGAAAGCTGATTGTTGACAGTTTGAAGTTTCCTCCTTCACACAGAACTGCAGGTGCGGTCGGCTTGAATTATTGTGAGCTGTAATGTACTCAAATGGTAAGTTTCCATGACAGAAAAAAAACAACTCATACACAGAAACATCTGTGCTTCTACTGCATGTTCATATGATAGAAGATGAATGAAATATTTTGGATGATTTTTCACAAGTCCAAGCTGCCTATGATTAATGAGGGGACTTAAGTCCATCCCTTTTAGACCATTTTTCCGCCGTTAAAATAGCAAAAGTGGATTCGGATACGCCCCAAAGGCACTTGCGCCACACGCTTCACGCCATGTGCTATAGATCGTTAAAATAGGGCCCTCAATGTTTAGAGTCCATTTAAATCTTCCTAGTGTGATTGGGCTTCTCCACACACCAAACACAAATTAAGTCATTGAAATTCTGTAAAAAAAATGATGTGTACATTTTTTTGATAGTCACTGTAATCACTTTATTGTCTGTGAAAAATATCACCCAAATGAAACAGTGTTTATAATTGGCAATTACTGTCAGACACTTTGCCAAATTTCAGACATTAATTGTTTCACATTGTCAGACTACACAAGTAGTAGTACAGGAGCAAGTGTTTTACACACAGGGAAACATAAGCCAGGCTCTGTAAATGTCCATCAATGATTGGCTTCAATCATTTGCCCTCTTTCTCTCTCTATCTCACACACACACATACACACATAAAGCCCGAAATAGGGTCATGTCTCCCCGCCTGCTCTCAGATGTTGGATTATTAAAGACTTTGCTTTTCCTCCTCAATCAATTGAAACTGCTGTTGAGGGATTGCACTGGTGAAATGAGCCCAGCAGTTTGTGGGGTTTAAAGTATGGACAAAGTAGAATTAATAGTCCTCTTGTCCCTTCATCATGTATCTCTCTTGTGTTATTGTACAGTTTTTATACACTACCAGTCAAAAGTTTTAGAACACCCCAATTTTTCCAGTTTTTTATTGAAAAAATGTTTTCAAGCTTACCATCTTGGTCTTTTTTCCTAAGGTAGTTCTGGCATAGCTTGGACTTATGTTTTGGGGCGAACCCCTGACCAACTACGTGCATACCAGAGGGTACTGCATGGCATTGCTGCAGAATGCTGTGGTAGCCCACCCTGGATCCAGAAAAACAGCCCCAGACCATCATGCTTCCATATTTGACAGTTAATGTCACACACTGAGGAACCATCCTTTTGCCTACTCGACGGCATACAAAACTCCTGCCTGATGAACAGAATATTTTAAATTTTGATTCATCAGTCCATAACACCTTCTTCCAGTCTTCAGTAGTCCATTGGTGGTGTTTCATGGCCCAGGCAAGCCTCTTCTTCTTATTATGACGTCTTAGCAATGGCTTTCTTGCTGCAACTCCACCTGTCAAACCTGAGACTCCAAGTCTTCTCTTCACAGCTGAAACTGAGACTTGCTTACTACGACCACTATTGAGCTGTGCTTGAAGCTGTTGTCCTGTGAGCTGCCTAACACGCAAGCTGTTGACTCTCAGAAACTTGTCTTCTGACTCTGTTGTGGCTTTGGGTCTGCCTGATGGTGAAGGAAACTGTACTCACTGACACCTTGACTTTTCTCGCAATTTTTCTGTAGGAAAGACATACATTTTTAAGTGTTTTTGTATAATTTTCAGTTTTGGGTAACCTTACCTTTATGGGAACAACAAGGAAAGCTATGAATTACAGAAAACCCTGACATGACCACTTCTACCTCCCTTTATTCTTCAGTGTCCATTTCTGGGTTGTTTTTCACTGCACTGACTCAAAGATCACCTGTCAGTCAAACAGAGTGGGCAGTATTATGACGTTTCTTTGCTCTTTAATTATTGTCTCTTCAGTCCATCACTGTTGATGCATACCATCGACTCAATGTACCAAACCAGCCTGTAAAAATTCACAGTCATACATTTGGGAGCGGCTTTATAATCGTGTCCCAGTTTAAACCTCAGTGGACTGTTAAGAGTTAAGAGTAATACTCAGTAGACCCTAAACTACATCACTCATCATTTGTCAATATTAGACTGAAAGAACAAGTGTTTGTTGACAGGACTAATGATGTGAAGACAGTGCCAAGGGTCCCTACTCAGGACACCTACTATAGGAGATCAGCTGTTTAACCCTACATATGTGATTACATTACATATTATAAGAATACATTCATAACATATTTAAAGAAAATGTTTTTATTATTGAAGATTTACCGATCTTTACCGAATTGAGTTGAAATGCAGGATCTGAGTGCAAAACACCAGCCATTATTTAAAATGCACATTAAATATTTGGTCAGGTTGAGATACTGAAGGAGGGACTGAATCAGCAGTCAGTCAAGGCCAAACATACAAAACAAGAAAGAGAAACAAACAGACAGATAAAATAAAGATGTGAGATACATTTATTGAGAAAGCAGTGTGGATGAATGTTGGCTATTTGAGTGTAAATTAAATTTAGATTAGATTATTTTATTTCGAATGTGTGAAAGAAGAAAAAAACAAAACAAAAACAACATATAAAAAAAGAAAGCACAATGTTCTCACTGAAAACAGTGAACTTACACCTAACAGAAAATATGATGCAATGCACTGTCAACCACATCCGAAAGGGAGTGGGAAGAAGTCAACACTTATTGAATCCGACCCCTACTTCTTACTGTAAATCAATGCTTGCTAGTTCCTAATTTAATTACTAATTCATAACATCCTACAATTTCTTACTAATATATATTATATGTAATGTCTATATTTACTGTTATCAATACATAAATCATTGCTAAATTTTTCCATCAAAAATAGCTATATACATATACATACATACACATATATACATATACATACATACATACATATATTCATATACACACATCTACATATGTAGACATACATACATAGACAGATATACTTACGTACATACAACATACATACCCACACATACAAACTACGGGCACCTGAGTCAGTTAAACACCTCCATCCCTGCACCCTCACATCATTCATCCAGGTGTAGTGCTCCAGGTCTTCAACTCTGCTCTCCAGGTAGGCAAGCCGCTTGTCCTTTTTCAGCATTTTGGATGCGTAAAGCCTTCACCTCCTCGACCAGATCTAGGATACTTTTCTGCTGCAGCCTGACAGCAGAAATCTCCTCCGTGAGAAAATCGAACGACTTCCTAATACCTTCGACCTCCTCCACCGCTATGGTCTTCTTCGGTCCCATGTAGCCTGTTGTTGTTGGCTCAATTTGATGGGAGAAAGTACACAACGGTGATTGAATTGTTTGGATTGACTGTTGTAATTAACTGTGTTATGCTCAATTTTGTGACTGTCGTGCTAAATACATGTTTATCATTACCAAAATACGATATTCGTTGTGTTTACTGCTACAAACATGAAAAGACTTATTATTTGTTTTTTTCTGACACTGTTTATTTGATTAGGTAGTTTGTTTGACAATACCTGAAAATGTGTTTCACAGCACAGTTCATTAGCACAAAGATAAATCATGTGTAGCTCACTCTAGTGATATCTCTGCGTATCCACTACCCCAGCAGCCAGAGAGCTGAATGAGCTGAATGCCCTGTTTATACAGAGCATGTTTGCTGCTTTTCATTAGTGCCTCTTTTTCATCACAGTCACACATACACCCTCATCTTGGAGCTCCACAATAGTTTACATTGATTCACAAATGCTACTGGTCCCTGAGCAGATGTGCTGGAAAATTCTCATTTTTCTCAAGGGCATCTTGACATTAGAGTCGCTGATGGAAACCATATCCCAAATGTGTCATTTTGTAGCCTGCTCAGGCAGCCCTTAGCAGCTGCGTGGTGTCATATTGGGCCCAGACAATCCAGTGCCCTCACACCAGAACAGCTGGCTGGTGTTCTGACAAGTTGACCGGGGACATGAACATGCAAGCAAGCTTGTGTTAATCACATCACCATATGGTATCTCAACAGTTAAATGCTAAGCCAGTTGTGGAGGGATTCCTAATTGTTGTGTATTTTTTGGGATAACAATTCTAGCAGGTTGGTGTGTATTGTAGGATTACTGCGCTTTATTGTCAATATAAAAACAAAACACAAAAAGATCCCCTCCAGATAGGTATTTAGACATGCCTGGAACACTGCTTGTTCATTTCAGAAGTTTAACTGCTACACACAAGATGTCTTTTCTCTTCACTGTAAAGTCAATTCCCAGTGTTTGTGCACTGGAGGCTTCAAGTTTCCACATCACACTTGTGTGAAGTTGAATGTTGGACCAAGATTTGCTTCAAAACCAGTTGTGATGTCACAAATCATCCTTGTAGGCCTGCCCCTAAACATCGGATTTTCACTGAGCACAGAGAAGCTTTCCAATTTCAGCAGCAGATAAAAGTCTTCTAGTGCCAAACTGTGAACATGGATCATTCTGCACAGTGAAGTTTTGTGAGTGTATATTGACTTCTGCAATTTCTGCATTTAACCTTATTTTGAGTGTGCTGACAAAAATAACTTATTTCTGATGTCATATTGCGTCCGTATCTGAAATATTACAATCCCTGTGCATCATTTCAGCTGCAAATTAAACTTCTCTATAGCAAACAGCTATGTCAAAAATACTGCTCCATTAATTTGAATGACTGCAGTGTACCAGTCTTAGCTTTACTGCAGCTGCCATGTACAGGTAAATCCATGGACACATGCTACGACAGTGACTGACAACTTGAGCATAATCATTGCCAGGGTTGGGGGAATCTGCCTGGCTATATCTGATCAATTAAATGAGATGGAGAGAACATGGTGTGCAGCTAAGACTCTCTTTCTGTCTGGGCCCACTGTTGTCACCACTGTGACAGGTGAGCAGAAGGAAAAGCAGAAGGTACACGCATAGATATTTGTTTTCTTGCTACTCCTAGGAAACATATGAGGTGCCAGTCTAGAGGGACAGAGACAGATTTTTCTTCCTCCCACTCCTTTGTAATAATGTTCACTTCACTTTTTTCCCTTCTTCCCTGACTCATATACAAGCATATAACGCCACACCTTAAATGATGGGTTCACAGTTTTAAGTCTATCTTTAAAAAGATTCAGGTGCCCACATAAACACTGAAAGAGGTTTTCCTCGCTGTAATCATTCATCCTGTTCATACTGGCTATTAAAAGATCACCTTCAAGTGAGTGAGTGAGTTTCTGTGGAGAAATATTTTTATTTTTATGATAACAAAAAGAGGGATTGTAAAATAAAAGGACAGTGTTTTTGCCCGATATTTTTCACTAGATAAACCACTGATTATTCGGCTGAACTCGTGTACAAACATTTTTTTTTCACTTGAGTGAAATACATTATACACAATGTAAAAACAGGTGTTAGCTGTTCTTCAAAGATTTTTAGTCTTTTAAAAAAACTTGAGAATTGCATTGCATTGTCTGTACACCAGGTGAGTCAGCATTGCGGGTGCCAATTTATATGCCACCAAAGTCAGGATAATCTTATTCCACTATTGCACAGTCAGAAAATTAGATTGTGTCCTGAGCAAACACACAGACTACATGCTGATTAGCTATGTCTCCACTAGGTGAAAACACCTAATTCATTGGTAGTCACTGTAATTACTGGTGATCTTTTGTGACCTCTGAGTTTGACCTCAGAGCAATCTGTGGTAGAAAGAGGTTGTCCTTTACCTAATGCAGTAAATTAAGTTTTAGGAGATTACATGCAGGTCTTAAAGTTAAATTAATCATTCCTCTGTCCTTGTGCAGCTTCAGTGACTAAAATGATTTTTTATACATGAAAATTGACTTGCTGTTATGTAAATTACATTCACATTCGTCGAAGCCACTGCTTACAGCCAATAGCTTACAGCCATTGTTGTGTTGAGTCAGTGTAGAGAATCAAACGTGTGATAGATGAGGCTGTTTTTCTGTCCTTTCTTTCTATATTTATGTTATCTTTTTCTAGAGGAATAAATTATGATGAACACATGCTGCTTCTTTGACTTAAAATTACTTGTTGTATAACAGTCTGGCAAAGCTACAGGAAAGGCAGCACAGAAAAAGCAGTTGCAAAATGTAATAAGAAAAATCTTTAATGTGCATGTATGGTATAGTGCAACAGTTTAGTGCCTGATGTAGGCCTGTAGAGATTATGGCACAAATATGAAGAAGACTATTTGATTTATTATTTGAATTCATTCATTATTTTATTCATTGCCCATTTATTACCTACAACTAATATAGTCATAGCAATGAATTAGTCGATGCTTTATTTAAAAATAATCTAAACATGTCATCTGAGTGTTGGTTTTTCTCTCAAACTAGTCTGAATTGATTCTGATGAAGGATACCACTAAGAAGATCTGTCCTTACTAATTCTATAACTTTGATAAATTTGTGTCTTAAGGGATTATAAACATTACTTCTTCTCACAGAGGGAGGGGCGGGGGGTAAGCCTCTTAGAGATTAAAAGCAAATTTACTTCTTTCCTTAAGAACTGAGAAAAGTCTGTGATTTGGCCCATTTATTGCATTGTTTTGCAGATTTTTATTGAGCACCAAACTACTGATTTTTCATCATGTAATAGATGCAGTCTTTGCCAATATAATGAAAAGATAAACCAGGACTTGAGAAAAGCACAAAGGTGCCATCATGTTTAAAAAGACATAACATTGGCAAGTCTGCTATATTGCCTTAGAGGGAGTTCACACTTCTTCTCTCCTCATTTTGAACAAGTCTCCTGTGTGTGAGCCACAACAAAAATCCACATACAGCCACTCTGTACAGACAGAACTGTTTTCTATCTTTTGTGTCTTCACAGTGGCTTTAACCAAGCATAATGAATATCAATAAGATTTTCCAGTGGTAAAAATGTAAAAACAGCAAAAGCCTCTGATGTTTCGTCAGTAATATGTTCACTTCATGGAAACTCAAGCAGGACACTTTGCATCAGTATGTGTGACCTTGCATCAACTTGCCTGAAAGGCCTCAAGATGTTGATTATATTTGCATTTTCCTCCCTCCTGAGAATGAATGCAACCCGTACAAAATGCTGGAGAAAAACTTTGACCACTTGAATCACAACTTCTACTAGCTGCTTCCTACGTGTCTTAATCAGGAACACATATCAAATAATTATAACTGAAAAAACACCCCCTACTTGTGAAATGTATTATTCTGCATAAATTAAAGCAACGATCCTGCAGGGTTTTGGTGGCCATGGAGTTTTAATATGTGAGGAGTGAATACAATCAGCCTGTACTCTCTTTGTTTCAGCATTTTTCATCCAACCACTTCAGACTTCTTTGTCATATTCCTGCCACCCCCTCAGTCAGAAAGATGACAGCATGCCTGTATATATATATATATATATATATATATATATATATATATATTTATTTTTTTTTTTTAAATCAATCATCACAGGTAATTAGTCTCACTGGGGAATTGTTAAGAATGAAATGTGGAGGACATGAGTTTGATTTTTTTTCTGAGATAGTGAATAGCTGCCGTGTTACTGAAACCCATCAACGACCACATGAAGTATTCTCAGCTCATTTTAATGACAAAAATTAATGCAGCTCCTGCGGGGCACATGAGGAAATTTGTAGGAAGAAAGTGAAACAACAGTCTTCAGAAAAAGATGTAGATCAATGTATCACTTTACAAGTAGTAGTTTAGTTATGAAGTAATCAGGTAAGTCACACCAGGTCCACCAGGACACTTGTGCTCCAGATATGAGAGAGTAGGGCACAGTATTGTTCAAAGTTCCTTGTCTTGAAAAACACAAGTCTAGTATTGAGTACTTGATTGAGGAGAAAGAATGGGATAAGGATTTACGACCCCAGTCTGATAACCAAACTTCAAATGAAATGTGGCAGGTTCAGGTGAGCTGAGACGTGAGATTGCAATGTGACATTTGAGAGCACTGAGAAAACAGACTGTTCCCCTCTGACCTGCTGGTCTCAGTCCTAGTGGTTGACCGCTGAGTCATGCTCCTTCTCTACAAAAACAACAGCAAACATCCATCTATCCATATTTTATACCCCACTTATCCTGTGCAAGGTTACCAAGGGGCTGCAGCTTATCGGCTGGCACTCTCACAAGAGACAACGAAAACAAAAATTCACACCTAGATGCATTGAAAAATCACTAATTATCACAAATCATATAATCATATGCTTTGTTCTGGTGGAATATCTATGCTGCTGATAAATGTGTTTCGTATTGACAAATCGTCAAGCAGAATGACCTTGGCCGCTGCGCATCTCAAATACAACTGTTAACCTTTGGGTCATCTACAAGTTAGTGCCATTTTGTAATAGCTATGATACAATTTTAATGTGGTGCAGTATGTTTATTGAACAATGGATTTCTGGCAGCAATCAAAGTGCAAAATCTAAACAGATGAAACACATGAATGAAGGATTATTTGCTTGTTGATATATGGAGATTTAATACTAAATAAACTGCAATGTTGGAAGACGTGTCTCGATCTCATTAACTCAGGCAGCTGAAGCTTCATATTAGCTTGTTCAGATGGAGGAGTGGAATGCTTCTTTTTTTTTTCACCAAACATGGGATGTAGATTTTGTCTCCCATCTCTTACAGCATAGTCATATTCCAAGAGACGAGTTTAAGGGCCAGTTTGGAGAGTAGGAATTGTTATAGTGATAAAGACTTGATCGATCCATGAACTTAAGGGCACATCAGTATTGTGTTAAGACAGAACATAAAAAACTCGAGCTGATCCTTCAAGTTGTCCATCCTCATTCCGGCCACGTTATTTTTGTGTCTGAAAAAACAGTCTGTGACTGCTAACCATCCCACTTTCACATTGTCAGTCAGTCACTGGACTTCATCTAGTTTGGCTGCATTCGACTTGCTCTGACATTTTCAGTGAATAAACATGATTCTTTCTCCTCATTGAACAGTTAAGGCAGAGCATTTGAGGGTTTGAAGAGTCATGCTTGTGGCAAGAAATTTAAATAGTCTCTGGTTACAGATTATTTAGCTCCTCTCCAGGTGAATGTCCTCTATGACCAGCTCCGAGGAGACTTTTTCCCTTTCAGTATCCAGCAAATTCTGCAAAAGTTTATTGAAATTAGGACTCAAAACCATTTGTGTTGTTATCTTTAAGGAATTTCAGACACCATGGTGATCATATGGTATCATATATGATCAAGTTGCTACCAAGACAGTTTTTGGTTGAGTTTGCAGCTGCTTTAAATAGGGGGAAAAAATATCACACTACGTTAGGTTGGAGTGCATTCAAACAATAAATAAATACATAACTGCACAGTTCTCAAAAGAGGCTTTCACTCTGAGGATTAGGTCCTCACCAACAAACAAGTAATCCTGGCAATCATTTCCATGACATCTTTATCATATTTACTTACTGAAACATATAGTGTTTCCTTGCACTCTATCTTCTCTATATTGGAGGGCCTAATTTCCATTTATATTGCCACTTAATGCTCACAGTGGCCCATTGTGAGGTTAACTCAGGGAGCACCCTGACACAGCAGACAGACCCTTGTCTAGGCCAACACTGCTGACACGTGTACCGATATGGATCCTCATCATCGGTCAACTGAATGTCGGTGTGAAAGAAGGGCCAAGTAGACAATGTATGTGTGTTTGTGAGCATGTGTGAGAGTATTCAAAGGTAATAGTAAGGAGAGAAGGGATGTTATTGGGCCTTTCATTATATGATATTCATTCATTTTTTTATGTTTTTTTAATTTAAGGCTCATGTTACCTTGCGTTGGACAAACAATTTGTGAATTGTGAAAATTTGATGTTTTTTTTTGTCTTGGTGCTTTTGACCACTCTTAAAATGTCTTACTTAAGAGAATAGCAAAAAAAAAAAGAAAAAGAAAATATTGTTGAATCCCAGAAATCAATGGATAGCCTTCTGACAAAATAAGAACAATTTGTACAAACGAAAATAAGAGGGAATTTGTTCTTATATGGCTTCTTGCATGAGCCCAAAGTTTGCAGTTTATTTATATAAGATTGGTTGGCTCAACATTAAAAGCAGTTGGATAAATGGCACAGCTTTAGTTTTATTATTTTAATATGCTCATTTTTGCTATGAGGTGTGAATTATTCACATCATCCATCTTCTCGGTTGGACGATGAAACAAACAAAAAAAAAAAATTGGATATGATTGTTATCAGTACTGTGTGTAGTAATGAATTATCTCAATAAATAATAAGAAACAAAATGCACCCTACGAAAATGTATTGATGCTGAGTAAATGAAACAGTGACAGAACATGATCACTTTTCAAACCCTAACCAGCTAATTTTCAAACCTGATTTAGTATGTTTATTTAAGGATGCTGAATGTACTTAAAAGCATAAATGAGGACTTCATCAATAAGCAGCGGTGTGGTAGAACTGCAGGCTTCAAATGTATTAGTTTTCCTTGTTTAAACAAAATAAGCTGCAGTACCAGTATGTCAATTTATCTTCGTTCTACAAGTGACAGCATATTTATATTGATGTATATTCAAATTTGGGGTGTTTTATTATAAAACAATATAAAACTTTTATATTATATTTTGTTATATTTTAAAATGTCAGATGCTTCACAGAAGTAAAGCTATTTCTCTCTCACACAAACACACACACACAGCCTCTCTCACCTGTTATTACCCGTTGCTGCATTTAAAAGGAATGAGAGTAGCTTGTGTGATTGGTCATACTGTAAGTTACTGAAGCTCAGACTCCACCTGCATTTCTCCCACTGTTAATGTATTCAGTCTCTCTTCCACATTGCACCTGGCTGAACCCAGAGTGTGCCAACGTTGATGGGCCGAAAAATGTGCAAATGTTGTTGGTCACATCCACACGCTCCATACGCTAGGCAGGAAGTAAGACTTTGATCTGTGCATGCCAACTTACAAGTCCAACTTACTCAGTTATGCCCAGGCCTATGCAATATTTTGACCTGAAACTAATAAAGAAGGAAATGGGTTATCTTAAAATGTGATACTTATTGAAAATTGATAGTTATACCAGTAAAACTTATGAGATCAAAACAAGCCAAAAAACCCATTTAACATCAGACTCTTAATAAGCTTTTTTTAACGTTTGTTTTAAGGTTTTTAAGTACATGGAAATTATCAGAGCATTTGTATAAAGAGCATTATGCCAGCTGTTATCTTCTTTCTAACAGTTTCCTGAGATGACATTTGGCAACAGAATTTGATGTGTAATAAAACAGTTTGCCAAATGCTTTGTGATTTGAACAAAGGTTGCACTTATTTATCCATTGTCCATCAATATTGTAATCAACCATACAACTTTGTAACAATAAAGAGCTGAAAATGCATGAATACAAGAAAAGTTAACTGATTCATTCATGTTATGTATGTGTAAGCAGGAACACATTACAATTACTTACTCCCAATTTCACACTGCTTTCATCAAGTTAACTCAAAATTTGGCAGAATTGTAGAATTCCTTAATCTGATGACATCTGAAACGAAATTCCTTTTGTTCCTAAAATCGGACAATCTGACAATCACACTCAATCTGTTGGGAGCTTTTTGTGCAGAGACAAATCAAGCAGTTGCTGTTATTCTCCAAACCGTAAATCTGTCTGATGACGGCCACATGCTGGGCTCCTCATCACCTGCTGTTCCACCTCACCCTGCAGTATCACCTCACAATGACTGAGAGCCGCTGTGAACTGCACACCAGAAACAGGATGTCTTCATTATTGCATGTAATTGTTTGTATATGTGAGAAATACAGTACTTTGCTTGTTCTCTTATCTGAGTTAATAATCATCTATGTACCATTACTGAGAAAATACTTATGTGCTCATTACTTACAGGTACGCCACCTCTAGAGACTCACAGTGGACTATCACCTTTAGATATGGCATGGTATTTTACAGATTGGCAGATATCATCCTCTGTCCTGCTCGGGCAATGTGGGACTGCTGGGTGAAGAAACAGTAAGCTCCTGGGAGACTTGAGTGGAAGGAGATTTCCATTGATTTCCAGCTAAGGTGACACTTTGCTACATCTACACAGTTGCATTCACAGTGAGCATGTTGTGAACCAGGCTGCTGTGTCACTGAAGTCCTTGTTGTACAGTATAACCTTAAAGAGACCTTGTCTATAGAAACTATCAGTCCATCTGTGCTTTGTGTCACCAGTCTCTGCTAAGGACTTGGTTCCAGTTTTGGGAAATATTATGTTTAAGTTTGATATTGTTAGTATTTTATAGTATAGTGATACAATCTATCTATAATTTTTTTCCTACTCTGTACAAACAACATCTGACGTGCATATCTGTCTGTCCTGGAAGAAGGATTCCTGTCCTGTTGCTCGTACTGAGGTATCTTCCATTTTTTTCTCCTATTAAAGTTTTTGGGGGCAAGTTGCTCCTTATTTGAATTGAGGCTGAGTAGAGGGTGTAGTACGCTGCACTGGATGTAAAGCCCCTTGTGGCAAAATTGTGAATAAAACAATTGTGATTGGAAATATATAGAAACACAGAGACGGACATTAGCTATTGAGAAATGACTGGATTTGTCAGGTTGCATTAGTCTGTTTGACAAATCTAGTGTTTTAAGTTCATCAGGTCAGTGATGTTCATGTTCTTCATGTTCCTGTTACCTAGCCAGTGTATGACAAATTCAACTTCAATTCAGATTTCTGTGATCAAGCACTGAAAAAAGAGACATGTTAATGAGCTCTAGGTTTGAAATATGCCTGTGAGTTTGAAATATGACTCTTCATCAACCTCCCCAGCAACACCTTTCCTATTCTTTAAGGTAGAAGAAGGTTCCATCATTAGCCTATCTACACCATGTGGCTACTTTGCTGTGTAAGCAAAATGCAAATTCAGTTCAGTTCAGAACAAGGCCTCTGAGCATTTCAGCAGTTGCATGTTGGTGTGGCAGTTGATTCACTCTGTCGTTCAGTGTTGAGATTGTTTTGCTGACTTTGACAGAATCAGTGCTTTCTTTGCTATTTCAAAAGATTAACTGATTTGAGTTGCTGATTTAACAGCCTATAGTATTTTTTATTAATTTTGTAAGAGTAAAAAGCTATCTCTTGCAAATTGATGAGAATAAGAAAATAATACTGGTATAATTTTAAAAGATTTTTCCCAGACCTCTACCATCAGAGGTTGCAACATGAGATTAATTGTTTTGACAACTGTGACACCCATGTTGTGTGTGTGTGTGTGTGTGTGTGTGTGTACGTGTGTGTGTGTTATTTGCGCAGTGTGATATAATCAACTGCCTCGGCCGTCCTATCTGAGGCAGTGGAGTTGACGAGACTTTGTTGTTTGATTGTTTGGAAGATTTCATTGGTTGTCTGATAATTCTTGAATGTAATTTGACAGAATGGTGATACTCTTATCTAAAAATATGCAGCTTCCAGTTCAAACATGAAACAGTGCAAATAGGGACAAACAGAGAGAGCGTGTAAATCACTTGAAAAGCCTCTTGGCGAATTGATGTTCTTATTTGTGGGTCAGTGTGTGTAGTTTATGAAAATGTGTGTATGGCTTTGTACTAACATGTGTTGGTGCATGTATATATGGTATATGCATATGTGTGTGTGGTGTAATTGTTCTGGCTGTTTGTCAAATGATCTGCCTGAACAGTTATCATCAGAAAAAATGGCTTTACAATAGTGTGGTTGTTGCGGTGGGATCACATCAGGAAAATCTACAGGTAGAAAGATGTTGGTTCTGACAGATAGTCAGATGTGCAATGTTTGTTCTTTCAACCACATCTAAAGATCGGCATTACAAGATCGGCATTACAAGATGTCTTGCAGTCCAAACTGCACTGGATTGTAACTGGATTGTACAGTCTTTTAGCAGTTTATATGCATATATACTGTGAAGGTCCCTTTCGAAAGTGTTATCAAGCTACCTACTTTAACATCTGTCAGACTTTAGCATTCATTTGGAGATGTCTTTCTGACCACTTGATAAATATGAGTCCAATAGTCACTGTTGTTTCAGCTCTGGTTTGCTCTCTACTCAATAAAATATTTAAGTTTTCAGTTTTAAGATGACTTTCTCCATGTGGAAGTCACTAACTTTGTATGTTTTGTGTTTGGTACCTAGTAGTAGTGTACAGTCAGAGCTGATTTTCTGAAAACAAATTTCTATATGAGTTGATGAGAGTGGCTCATATTCATACAAGTAGCAAATGTTTGGACTGTAAAATCAAAACGGTGAGCCAAAGAAGGCTAAAATTCTATCTTCTTTACAGCTGATTTTACTTTACAGCGTCATCCATTTAGGGCCCCATTTTAACGATCTATAGCGCATGGCGTGAAGCGCGTGGCGCAAGTGCCTTTGGGGCGTGTCCAAATCCACTTTTGCTATTTTAACAGAGGAAAAATGGTCACTGCGCCAGGCGCATGGTCTCAAAGGGATGGACTTAAGTCTCCTCATTAATCATAGGCAGCATCTCAGAGGCTACAGACTTTCATAGGTTGTTAGGACTGTCCACAACGGCACTCTCCACTTTTTTTACAATTAATTAAATCTGATATATATTATGACTAACTAATATGACATGTATTTTAATATGTTGATGTACATCATAATATGAATTCACATTGTGGTCCTTTTATTAGTGATGTTTTGTGTGCTGCTGCGCGCCTGTGTGTGTATAACAAGTAAATTGTCTGCGCGCTGCGCACCTGCCTATAGGTGCATATTGGACTCTTGATGGATAACCATGAAATATGCACCAGTGACTTGAGACCTGGTATTTTTTGGTCAGTAGCGCAATCGCTTTCCTCTGCCTCAAAATAGCAACGCGCCACCAATGCGCCTGACCACACCTCATTTTGAGACCAACACGCCCATAGGCGCACAGACTGGTGCAAGTGCATTTGCTATTTAGACAACGTGGGCACAGGGCGAGAAAATGACAGCTGCGCCGGGGGAAACTAACAAAGACACATGTGCCACGCCCTCAATCCGCTGTGCGCTGACTGCAAGATGGGGCCCTTAATGTTTATGTTAGTACAAGTAATTTAAAGATATGTTGGAGTGATTTATTGTGGTGGTCATACTTTAACACATATTAGCAATCACTTTTGCTTATTTTGGCATCAGTTGGAGTCTTTTATTTTATCTGACAAAGCTGAGGTCCTTCAACATGTGCAGCAAGATATCTTCTAGCAGTCTGTTGTGACCAGTCTGTTGCTGTAGTCTGTGACACCAACAGACTTAATAAACTGATTAAGAGGGCCTGCTCCATAATTGGTTGCAAACCAGACACCTTTGAAGTTGTGGTGGAGAAGACACTGAACAAACTGTTATCCATTATAGATAAACCTGACCACCCTCTCCACCACCTACTGGACAGACAGCAGAGCACAGGCGGGCTCAACTTCACTGTCACAAGGACTGATACAGAACATCTTTCCTGTCCAAAGCAATAACTCTCAACAACATGCCACTTCTGTCTAACAAAGGACTCTCGGCTTTATAGTTTCTGTCTCAACCAAGCTTCACTCTGTTTTCCTCCTTCAATAACTTTGCTCATGGTGAATTTGCACATATTTATACTCCTACTCTACCTCATTGCATTTTTAAAACTTCAACAACTTTGCATACTTATAATATATATGTAACAGTATGTTATGTATGGTATGTTATCCTATGTATATATTTTCTTATATGAATAGTGTATGTATCTTAACACTCTTTTGACAACACAAAATGTAATAAGTATAAAAGTAAAACGTATATAAGTACAAAAATACAATACTGCAGTCAATTCTTCATTGCATTACATATATGTATACCTGCAGCCCTCCTACTCAATTTGTGCTCTAATTTACAATGTTACTACTTAATCTCTAAGTTTCATGTTTTATAGGTTTAAAAGTGATGACTTTATGTAAGAGTGCAGCACAGTAGGATTTTTTCAGAAGGTCACTATTTGATGATTTGATGTAGAATTACCAAATGGCAGCATATCTATAGGTCATGCTGAAAACTTCCATATACGTCCTTTTTCCTCTAATTAAACCCCAAACCTTTACTCAGTTTTTGACCCACAGAGCAGTCCTGTGGGGTAGGAAAGCAGAATAGAAAGAATTGCTCTAATTGCAGATGGCCAATTAAGAGCCAAACGCTTTGCCCATGAATCTGGATGTTGGAACGGAAAAGTGTTCTCTTGTGTCCTGTACGCTGGGCTAATGCCTCACCATCAGCTGGGGGAAGCGAAGGTGAAACATCTCATTAAGTCAATGATACCATTATCTCTGGTGTTTCAGAATGACATCATAGTCCAAAAGACCCCAAAATATGTGAAACTTTACAGACGTAAACTGACCTCTGAATGAACAAATTGATGGGACTTTGAGAACTATGCATTTTTGTGCACGTGAATCCTGGTGTTTGAATTTTTATAAAAGACATTTTCACTTGTTCCTGTAATATTTGCAACACCCTTGTGCAGATGGATGGGACTTCTGACTGGCCGCCAGCAAGAGTAATTCTTAACTAAAATTAGACAAAGGAGAAGAGGACAGAGTAAAAATAGACACATCTTTTTCCTCTCTCTCTTTTTTATTTAAGAGGGCTATTTCTGTCCCATTTCCTCATACAAATCCTGACAAGTCATTATTTGAAGCCACTATTTCTTCTTGTTTTGACAGCTGGGTCATTGGCATCATTATTCAAAGTATCATCCAAGATTCATCTTTTCATCAGTTCAGGCTTTAATGTTTTTCATTTCTTCTTTTCTACATTTTTTTTCTCCAGGGACTGTTAACATACACTGCAGTTACTAATGCCGACTTCATGCTGCTAATTTTAAATTACTTTTTTATTTGTAACAAGACACAAGAATGAAAGACAGATATGAAGGTGATGGTGGATAAAGATTAACATGAAGAATATAGAAATAGAGAGATTAACTGTAAATATGCATGTAGGAGATGTATTATGAATAATTATTGTAGGGTCGCAGCATGTGGAGTGAGTTCGGCTATAGAAATATTAAAATCATTGATTATATTTGTAGCAGCAGTAAAAGTAGAAACAAACAACAGGACAGTCTGTAGAAAATAATGAAAACAACGAGTGGATGATTGAGTGAATAAATAAATAGAAACAAATGAGAGGAATAAGAAATTTCAATAACAATAATGGTAATAGTCATAACAATGATGATTGCAACAAAAGCAATCAATTACAATGTGGTTTGTTTGTGTTTGTATGTCTGTAAAAGTCTCTAAAGAGTGTACTGTATATGTGTTTGCAAGTGTGAATGGTATTTGTTTGTGGTTGTTGTGGTACTAGGTCACCGGCAACTTAAGAGGTTTAAGAAGTTTTGAATACTTTTCATTGAATTTGTTTTTGTTTTTAATTTTTTGTGTTACACAGGCAAATAACATACCGGATTGATAGACAAACAACATATTTACCTGAAAGACATCCATACAGGATACATCCACATTTATACACAAATACCTATAATCATATATTAATGCTATGGCAGAGGGGACAAAACTCCTGCCATGACGTGTCTGTGTCCAGCCCAGGGATCTGTATCTGTGACCACATGGAAGCAATGTGAAGAACAAGTATAGGGGGTGCCTTGGGTCATGTGCTTTGGTGTGGGCTCCATGTGTAATGGCTTTGGTGTTGAGGTCTGAGAGGTTGGGGGTGGAGAGGCCAATACATTTTGGAGGCATTGTGTGTGATTCGTAAGATGAGTTTGTTCCTGTTGGAGGCAGCTAACATGGTGAAAGAAACATGGAGGAGAATGGTAACTGTCAGTTAAGTTATACTTTTGTGGAGCAGCAACCAAAAGTGATTTTAGTTTGAGGATGGCAGATAATCTTTGTTAGCAGCATTTGTGGATGTCAGTGGTGTGTTGTTAAAAGCTCAGTTTGTTGTCCAGAGTGAGTCTGATATATTTGAAGCCCTTCAACATATTCAACAGTTTCATTATTAAAGTAGATGGTCTTGCGGATGTATTGTGACACACAATACATTAAAAGAACCTACAGTAAAATCAAGCTGGATTAAGAAAATATTTAGTAGTTTTTTTTGTTTTAAACTTTTGAATTTGAGATGTTATTCTATCAGCTCAATAATTCAAAATAAAGTGTGAACATTTGTTGGAAAAATGTGGGAGAAAAAAAAAGACTGACAGACTGTGAGATGCTGAAGTTGTGTACTGACATGTTGAGGCTCTCTCTGGCCAGGGTCATTCATAACACTCATAACTTTGTGTTTCCTGGTATAATTCATTGGGCTCCAGCTGTATAGATAAGATGTGTCCTTGCAGGGGATCAGTGTGCATGGTCAGGCTGTCTCCAGGGTGGGAGATTAAGGGGAATCTATGCCTTGTTATACAATGGGTTGTTTGTGTCTCTGTATAAAGTGTGAGGATTATCTGTGAGTGATAAGCATACTGTATGCCCCACTGAAGTATACACTCTGCTTTCAGGGCCTTGAATAAATACTTTGCTGTGTCAAACACTGGAAGGGATTTGAGGAGCTCCATGAAAGGATGTCTTTCCATCACAGCCTGCAGCTTTGCAGAAATACAGCCATTGCCTGCTGGAAAAACTGAGAGCAGGCAGCCCTCTCCCCCACATCCAGTGCCATCAGTTGCAGTCTAGTCTCAGAACACCAGTCTTCAGCACCTGCAGTGCTTCTGTACTCAAATAACATATAACATACGGAGAGCTGGACAACAGAGGTTGTCCAGCTCTCCGTAGATGGTGGAAGAGGATGGTCTGGATGTGTCTTCCAGTTTGGTGAGGGTGGATCTCAGTAATGTGCTCATCAATGAAGATGGCCTGGGATTTTAATGCATATTTTTTCCTCTAGAAGTGCTCTTAGGTCCCAAACAACCTTTGAAGACAGTGGTAAGGTGGATATCACATCATATAAAATGTCATGTTCTTCAGCTACCACACACCATCATTCCACAAGGCCCATCTGGCCAAGACAGCAAACACTGACATGAAGCCAAGCTTAGAGCCTGCATGCAGCTTCAGGTGATGTTAGCTAGTCTTACAAAACAGCCTCTTCACAAGGCTACACACCCAATAAAGGTCCTCAAAGGTATCAGGGAAGACCCACCAAGTTGAGCATATGTGCCAGATATGTGATGTGCGTTGTGTTGGGAAAGAGGCCTTGAAGAACTGTGTTGAAGGCTTTCTTCGTGTAGCTTGCTGAGTCAGTGACAAAAGCCCAAACATTGCTGAAGTTGAAGTTGATATTGTAATGTTAAGGCAAGGGATAACTGCCTGGGACACAGGTGTGAAGTTAGCTCTCTCAAGGAAAACAAGATCTGCAGCTAGAAGAGGGTCCTTCTGGAGAGGCAGGAAGATGAAGTTGGATTCCTAGATTGTACTGAAAGTGAAGTAAAAGACAGGCATTTACTTTACATTGAATTTCTATTTCTATTACTTTCAATGAAACTGCACACAAAGACACCTGATTCAGGCATTAATTGAATATCTGATAGATGGATATGATTTTTGTTATTTCTTTAGGGTTTGAAGGTTGTATTAAAATGACTCTCTGCATGTCTAAAACAATGTATAAACAATGTATAAAATTATTATCATTATTTTCCTCACACACAAGGATAAAGAGACTAAAGAGACCCTTAAAAAGCCAATGATTTAGAAATGTTTCCTACCCTGCCAGAATATAATGCTAGCCCAATTTCAGCTAGCTTTGAGAAAGAAAAAGAGAAGTATCATCTTGACAAGAAGATTAGATAGCTGTTAATTAAGGCAGCTAATAAACAGCTATTTGAAGTGGTACATTTTGAGGACAATTGTGTATGTTTGTGAGCTAGTTAACAGGGGGATTATGCTTACCAATACAACTAGCTTTCCTGTTTTTATACCTTAGGTACTTCAGATGCTCCGGCACTGTTTGCTTACTCAGGTAATCCACCGAGTGCTGACACACTTTACAGAGCAGTCCGTCGTCTGTGTAAAAGTCATTAGAGAATTGACCAAATCCCTCCTAGTTATCTGTGTTGATAACTGTCACGTCCTCAGTTCTTACATCCCCTGGTAAGAGGTAAACCATTGTTGTAAACCTGAAAACCCAGGATTATACCTGAAGTTACCTCGCTAATCCCAAATCCTGCTTCCCAGTACAGGCCTCTGATGGCTCATTATTATGTATTTGAACCTGAGGGCCTCAGCAGTTCCCTTAGCTCCATCTCCTATCTCTGTTCACAAATGTCTCACAAATCTGGTTACATATTTATTAACTACCCCACCACACTGTATGCACATTTAGACAGTGCAGTAAACCTGCCTGATCTAATAGGTTTCCCTTCCTGTGGATATTTGGGAGATTCAGGGGCTGGATATCTTTGCCATTTGCAGCCATTATGTGACATTGTAGCACTGCATAACCAAACTGTGTAAATAAGTGTGATGTCCACTGTGACGCTGATGCTTTTTAAATGGGAGTCATTTGGAGACAGTGTTTTTTGGGGGCCAGGACCTAGTGGGGAAATTGCACTTTAAGTTACTTCCACATTGGCTTCAGCCTCAAGGCTAGTCAATTACTACTTCTTGATTTCCTGGAAAACACTTCATGTGTTCAAAACAGCAGTTGCAAAAACCTTCATGCACTGTATACAGGTGAAAGATTCTGCCTAAAAATAATGTTACTGCTAATATACAGCATCGACATCTTTGAATTAACAATCAAACAACAAATTATCCCCCAAGGAGCAACACCATTTGTGTAGATTGATTTGGTTAAATTCTTTTATGGAAATAAGTAGTGTCAAAAATATTTAGTATCCTCTGTGTCCATTGTGCCACTATAACAAGTTTCAACACCTGACAGATTCCATTTTTAACAGTGAGGGAGAAGGTGTCATGGTGACCCCAGCCGTGTTGCTGCAGCCCGCCTGGGGGCTGCAGCTGGCAGGCAGAGATTGGACTCAGCTGGCACTGCTGGAGACTCCTTGGTTGGGAGGTTGGGCTGAGAGGGCAGTGTGTGTGTGAGACACCAGAGCCAGGGCGGTCGTGTTTTCCAGCGCCAGAGGTCAGGGCTGCCCCTCAGTGCAGTCAGTGTGTGTGTGAGAGAGAGACTGCTTGTGTTCATGAGTGCACCTGTTTCTCTATACTTGGGAAAACGATGACGAAGCTCCTCTACACATGGCAATAATATGCCTTTGTCCTTTAAAGGTTATAAATTAGAGTAAAGTTTAGGATTATATTAATGGGAAAAGTTGTCAGATGTTAAGCAAGATGATAAAAGTTATGGGTAGCGTTGTAGCAGTTAAGGGACGAAACCACTCAATTAACATCCGTGTTAAGGGTTTGGTAACAGCGTACTGAAATACAGAAAGTCATTGTGTCGTGAAATGTATGTAAATGTACTTTGTATTCCTATTTAAGTACTACCATACAATCGTCTTTTTTTCTGTGTGTGTGTATTTGAAATATGTTGTTTTGTTTTATTTTGTGCACATTATGTCTTTGTTGATATACAGCATCCTGGATACTGTAGTTGTAAACATAGAGGATTCAAGTGAAAATCAAGACACCAGAAGGTTTTGTTAAAAGAGTAGCAGATGTTGTGTCTGTGTCTTTATAAAGTGGCACAGCAGAAACTTTGTGTTTTTGTATGCAAATGTAGCCCTTACAATATCAGGAAGGGGGTAATCTAAAATATCTGATGATCCTCACGAGTGGCTTAGTTCTTGCTTGTTCCAGGCTCTGATTGTTCCTGTTGTGCACAAGAACACAGTGAGTCCCAGAGAGCTTCTACCTATTATTTAAGGGAAATGTTTAGGGTTTAAGTAAGAAACCAGAATTTATTGTATTTCCATGTGTGTTGATATTTGCATATTCACATCAGCAGGTAGCAGATGGACCATAAGGAGGTTTCTGGAGGCTGGAGGGCAGCTGCAGGACTGAGTCCACTGAGCCAAGAGAGGACGTCTGCGCTGACAGTGTGCCTATCTGCCCGTCTGCCCGTCTGTGTGTCAAGATGAGCCTAGCTGGGGAACATTTGCAGTATTGGTGGCTTAAGGCTGAAATAATAGTGTAATTTTAACCTCCCCGGAAACATCTGAATTCAGAAAATTACAAACAGAACTTTAAAAAACGTGAAATATGTTTTGTGTATTTCATGTATTTTTCCAACTTTGAACTTACTGTTGTATTTCCAATGTGCCCACAGGTGATTTATTGACCATCAAAAGAGCCTTGACTATCTTCCAGTGGTTTGAGAGCAACATGGGCACCCTGTTGGAGTTTGCTTTCTCACAACTTTTCAAATGTGAGTTCGATATTTACTTGAACGTCTGTTTTATCCCGGGTCTGATCTGGAACTCTAGCTTGGCAGATCTTCCTCTCTCTTCACCAGCCAATTATTCAGTTTTGTTCCCTGTTGAGTCACTTTTTTTTATTGTATATTTGTTTGAGCTTTTTTTCCTGCTTCCTACAACTTTATATAACCACAATCTGCAAGGTTCACAGAGCTGGAGACTTGCTTTCATTTGTAACTTTTGCAACTGCAAATTGCATAAAGAAGCCCTTTTTGTTGAATAATCTTTAATGCTGATTCTTTTGAATACTATTTTTTCCCTATACTGCAGATTTAAGAACACACAACCCAAAATGGACATCAACATTGGCAATAGCCCTGAATGATTTTTAAATGTCTCTTGCCTTCTGTAACCACTGTTTACCAAAAACTAAGTCTTCCTAAAGAGCTTTTTATCATGACTTCATAAAGCAAGAAAAATACTGAGAAAATAGGAGGTAGCTAAGAATCACGCAGCCATGTCTTTATCATATGTTGTCTTTAATAGGTCTCTGTTGGGCATTAACCCCAGGTAATCAGCTGCACCATCCCTCCTGAAAATCAGCCTACTTAATGCAAACTATTTTCCAGTTGAACTGTCTTAGTTTGGCTGTAATGGGCTCCTCCTCATTTTATGGCCTCTTATGTTCTTTAGCACATTGCCCTTTTCACACGCAATTACCCCCTCAGCTCTGTTTCAGGCTCATTAGCAGGACTCGCAGCGTTATCCTACCCTAAAAGCAGAGCCTTCAAGGGATACAACAAGTTATTCTGCTTCTGGAAGAGGGTCGTTTAGCTCATCTAAAACTGTAGAGCTGTAAAGCCACTGAATTTCAAAATCAGGAGTTAAAGTCAGCTGAATTGAGCACGTTTTCTTTTGGTTGACCTGTGTGGTAAAGGAAAGGATCACAGAGGTAAGATAAGTTTGAAGTCATTATATCAACATATAGTTTCATTTGGTCACTGACACTTTGAGGATTTCTGTTGAAATCCAAAGAGGTTTAATTCCTATGGCGACCATGCAACGTTTCAAGGTGTCTTTGATTCTCTGATCTGATCCTCTGCCCTCTACCTCATTGTATGTTTATGTGGATAAAATAGGAACAGTTGTGATCCCATGTAGCAGAAGCTAAATTGCATTGCTTTGTAAACATCTAAACCTAGATACCCTTCACAGCAGGGCATAAGACTCTATAGTCAGCAAACAGCTCCACCCAGTCATTATAGTCAGGCTGCCTTGTGGCAAGGTCACTGTCGTCTTGCTAGATATAACTACTGTAACCTTTTGATGTCTGATGAGTTCTTGTTGGCCCATTTATAAGTAAATTGTATTTTCTTAGCCTCTGAGGCTCAGGCACACGTATATACATAAGGCATAGGAAAACATTATAATGTATTTTGTTTCCAGCTAAATTTATTATATGAGTAAATCTCAAAGTGCCAAAGGAATCATGTAAATTAAAAATGAATTAACCATTAAAGACGAAACAAGGCATTTCCAGGCTTCTTAGTAATATTGCACAGAATGCTGTTGTTACGTTAAAGAAATGTTTTGGAGCTGTTTAGCAGAAAGTTGAAAGGAGTTTGGCAGTTCACATTCAAAACATAATTCATGGGACTTGGCTGGCCAAGATGTTGCCTCACTTGCATATATGAAAGGTTGTTTTTGAAGCTCCCAGAGGTAAAGTAGGACATTTTGATGGATGGTAATGGGAAGTCAGATAGTTTTGAATGCACAACTGGAGCTGCTAGTTCAACCACAGTTTTAACACATGTAACTGACCATAAAATAAAGAAATCTCTTTAAAACATAAATTCTGCATCTGAACAGAACCAGACAGATCACCTGCCCGTGTTTAACAAGGAGGGGAACTTGAACATCTTATTATATACCTCAACATTATGAATGAACTCAAATTGTACACTCCCTCTATATCATGTAATGCAGTCTGATTTTTTTCCTTGTCTGAGCTGTTTTAGCTGCCATACTATGACACTCCACAAAAAGTAGTAAAATGTTGGATTGGATGATTCCAACTGTGTTTACTTTTTTTAGCTTTTCCTCTTTGGCAATCACTAAGTCCCAAAACTGAAACTGCTTTATCTTTAATGACACAGACACACAGAAAGTGGTCTAAAGTATATCTGTCACTCATATCCAGATAAATAATGAAGACATCAGATTGCCTACTTCATGTGGAGATGAAAATAGCTTTGTGATGCAACATCACAGGAGAGGACGTAACAAAAGCTAACTGTGCATTTACACTTAGCTGCAATTTAGAGTGGGATGAAATATTAAACGAGGCACAACTCTTTGGATTTCTCGACATCCTTCAGACCAGTTATGAAGCATGTTGGTCTTGATCAGTGACATCTATTCGCTGCCTCAGAACTTGTGATTACTTGATTAAGAAACTGACTTTAACAAATATATTTAATTTTGCTTTGTATACTGTCCATTGTGATATAGCTGCTTGTGTATCGTTTTAGCCTCACAGCATCAGAACACCCGCTTCTGATGTAATTGAGTCATCCCTCGCTCTGTGCTTGTGTGTGTGTGTGTCTCCATATAGCCCCAAGATAAATCTGATAAAGCAAAGTTATGTTACCCTCATTCAGTCTTTCCATTCACTATTCTAGCAGTCTGGCACAACATCATAACATTTTTTCCTTTATAGAAGACTCTCCCAAAGGCATTTATGTAAGTATCCATGTCTGAAGTAGTCTCAGTTTGGATACTATCTGATTAAATATGAAACATAAATTCTATTTCACTTGAAACTATGTTCTCTTGTCTGTGTGAGTTGCTATCAATTGAGAACCGTGTCTGTAATTCAGTATAATAGTTTGACCAATGGGAAAAACACCAGGAATATTTTAAGAAATTAAACAGTTAAATAAATCTTTTCTGTGGTGTTTGTGATTGCAAGGTGCTATCTAACTAAATTGCCCTCTAGTGGAAGGGATCTCTATCTCTGCTGAATTTCTTGTATAGCAAGAATGTTTTTTTAAAGTAGCAAAAGGTAAGACAGCTGAGGAATAGAAGGCCAATGTCCAACAAGACACGTTTTTTTAGTGGTTCACTATAGGTATTATTATTATTAATACTCTCAGTCTTGCAGCAAAATGAAAAATAAGTTAAATGTTTGTAGTTTTTATGTTTAGGACAATGCAGCCCAAATGTTTAGGACATTAACACATTTTTCATTGTTTTGGCTCTGTTTCAGCACACTGAATTTCAAATGTAACTATGAGGTATAAAGTTTTTGGAATGAGAATAGTGTTGGGACTCAAAGCCCCTTTTACCCATCTAGGGGTTTACATACAAAGGGCTGCTCTGTAAAATTAAAGTTACCACATTTACCTCATAGTCGTTCACTGAAGCAGCCATCATGATGCTATACCATTAGAAACCACCTTAATTACAGGGGTAGTCAAGAAGCAAATACTATCTAGGGTACGCTTTAGTTTTTAATTTCGTCTCTCTCACACACTCCCACATGCACAAACACTCACACATGTGCACAGTAGTCTAGGTTAATGAATCTGGTCTACTGTTCTGTTCCTGTGCCACTGTCTAATAAAATACCTAATTGATGTATTTAACCTTTAGCTATCAGGCAGACAACCCTACCAAACACATATCCCAGTCCCAGACTCCTGCTCCATGTTTTCCACTCTGCTACTTCATGAAATTCATTTGGTAAGTCAATTTTAATGTCACAATATTGGAACCTAAGTATAAATGACAGAAAGAATAAACTTTTTTTGCACTTGTTCAGTAGAAACAGGCCATTACATTTTCTTCAGCCCACTAGAAAATCATCTTAATTGCAGACGTGTACCAGTTCCGGACTGCTAAATAAAGTTGCCTCAGCTCCTATTATCAAATGAGACAGAAAAAAAGTCTTGTTGATCTCTGGCGCCCCCTGCTGTAAGAGTGTGTGTGTGTGTGTGTTGTCACCAAGTGCTGGATTTGAGATGTTTGACAAACTGATTTCCAGCTGATTTTAATCACTGTAAAATGCATTATGTTCAAAACACATACTATACTTCTCAGAATTGTTTTCACAGCAAAAAGAGTAAACAATGCGAGATGAGACATTTCTATAGACCACATACAACCTTCAACCAACAATCCTCTGATGCCTGACCAGCAACATGATAAGAATGTACATAAGCATACATTTCTATCAACATTTTTAACTTTTCTAATTTATTTTTGTTGAGTTGGCACTTAAATAACACTTCAACTTTAAAGGTGCTCTAATCAATCTTAATCAATGTATGGTGTGTGTGTGTGTGTGTGTGTGTGTGTGTGTGTGTGTGTGTGTGTGTGTGTGTGTGTGTGTGTGTGTGTGTGTGTGTGTGTGTGCGTGTGTGTGTGCGTGTGTGTGTGTGCGTGTGCACGTGTGTGTGTGTATACATACATACATACATACATACATACATATTTATATACCCACACAAAACAAAATCAGTTCAGGCAGGTGGGCAATTGCTCCATCAAAATGTACAATTCCAGGTTTTCCATATGAATTAGATTCCTCTTTCTATTATCTCATATTATGTTTGCCATTATCTGAGCAAATAGGAGTTCAAAATCTCACTGAAGGATCCTTTGACAGGTCACATGATTGCTTACCAGAACATAAATGTCTTGGTTATTAAACCTATGAATATTGCCATAATTATTTAAAGTCTTTGGGTCTCTGTTTCTTGTAGAGGCCTAAGGACAACCTCTCTCCTGTGGGAGAAGCGAGTGAGTTTCACCCTGTTGGACAACCTCTCCCGGCTCTGCATCAGGCAGTAAAGAGAAATTGCAACCTTTGCCAACACCAGTGTGCAGGTGATCTGCACCACCAGCAGTGCAGTGTAGAACATCATCTGAGATTTGCATTGCTGAAGTTTTGATCTGTCCTGATATGTAAAAGCAGATGACAGTGCCTTAGTGGATGGCTTAATGGGACAGGCGAAGATCACTGGAGTGGTCTGTGGAGTAGTCGTTCTGCAGGCTGTGGTGGGTTGGGTAGTCCTGAGAGTGGTGGTTGTGGGTGTCTCTGTGGTCATTGCTGTGGGTGTAGTTGTGCTTCTAATTGTTGCAGATGTAGCTGTTGTTATACTGGTTGTGGGTGCAGTTGTTGCTATTGTGGTCATTGGTGCAGTTCTTACAGCGGTGGTAGGTGACGTTGTTAAAATGGTTGTGTGTGTGGTAGCTACAGTTGTTGTGGGTGTGGTTGTTGGCAGAGTAGGGGTTGTTGGTGTTATGGTAGTAAGCATAATGGTGGATTGTTCTGTAGTTGGAAGTGTAGTGGTGGGTGTGGTGGTTGTGGGAGGTGCAGTGGTGGCTGTGGTGGTTGTGAGAGGTGTAGTGGTTGTGAGAGGTGTAGTGGTTGTGGGAGGTGTAGTGGTTGTGGGCGGTGTAGTGGTGGGTGTGGTGGTTGTGGGAGGTGTAGTGGTTGTGGAAGGTGCAGTGGTGGGAGGTGTAGTGGTGGGTGTGGTGGTTGTGGGAGGTGTAGTGGTTGTGGGAGGTGCAGTGGTGGGAGGTGTAGTGGTGGGTGTGGTGGTTGTGGGAGGTGTAGTGGTTGTGGGAGGTGCAGTCGTGGGTGTGGTGGTTGTTGGAGGTGTAGTGGTTGTGGGAGGTGCAGTGGTGGGAGGTGTAGTGGTGGGTGTGGTGGTTGTTGGAGGTGTAGTCGGTGTGGTGGTTGTGGGAGGTGTAGTGGTGGTTGGCAAAGTGGTAGGTGTTGTAGGAAGTTTTGTAGTAGTGAGGATAGTGGTTATAGGTTCTGTAGTCGGGAGTGTTGTGGTGGTCGTGGTGGGTAATAGAGTTGTCGGGGCAATGGTGGGACAAATCAATTGATCCTCCATCACTGATTTGATTTCCTGTCCTTTTAGGTTGTCTGGATACTCACAAACCACAGGAGAATCTTTTTCAATCTTGGGTAAGTTTGCCATTATCCAGCGGTGAAAGTCTATCAGATTACAGTCACAGTGCCAAGGGTTGTCACTGAGGTAAAGCTTTTTGAGTTTCTCTAATGGCTCAAAAATATCCCCGGGAAGTGTCTGGAGGTTGTTGTGACGTAGATTGACTGTCGCAAGTGATTTCTGATTTACAAACACATCTTCATCCAGTGCCATTATTGTGTTGTTCAGGAGATTCAGTTCTGTGAGTTTCTCTGGGCCTTCCAAGTGTTCAGCAGACAAAGTGGCTAACTGATTTTTAGAAAGGTCTAGCTTCTTCAGTTTCTTCAGATGGCGGAATATGCCTTCAGGAAGACTCTTAAGATTGTTTTGACTAAGGCTGAATTCAGTCAGTTTAGGCATTTCTCCAAAAAGCGGAAGACTACTCAGTTCATTTTTATGTAGAGTGAGCGTTTTAAGCTGTGGGAAGCCAACAAAAAAATCTTGAGGTAAACTCGTCAGAAGGTTATTGTCCAACAGCAGCTTATTCAGTTTTTCTTTATGTGGAAATAGATTTGGTGATAATTCTCTTATTTTGTTCCCGCTCAAGCCAATTTCTTTCAAGTTTGGCAAATTATGAAAAAGTTCCTCAGGAATTGAGGTTAGATGATTGTCGTAAAGCCTTAGTATGACCAGTTTGTTAAGGTCCGAGAACAAATTAACGGGCACATCTGAGAGATTGTTTTTACCTAAATGGAGGCTCGTAAGACTCTCAAGACCATCAAATGTCCCATCTTCAATTGAGACGATCTCGTTTATATGTAACTGGAGCTCTTTTAATTTTTTAAGACCATCAAACAGGCCTTTCTCCAGACTACGGATCTTGTTGAGCTTTAGTAGAAGTTTCTCCAGGTTGCTGAGGTCTTTAAAGACTCCCACTGGGATTGAAGTTAATGGATTGTTGGAGATCTCGATATTCTTGATGTCTACCAAACCTTCAAAAGCTCCTGGTTCAATATTTTCTGTTTTAGTGTTCATGAATTCCACCTTCTCTAGCTGGGGGTTGCTAGCAAAGGCTCCTTTGGAGATTGTTGTGATGCTGCTTTCCAAAAAGAAAACCTCTGTCACACCTTCTCTCAGACTGGGTGGAATTTCTGTTACATCTTTACCAAAAACATATTGGTTCTCTTTCAGGCAATCAGGCTGATTTTCACATGTGCCTTGTGTCAATGCAGAGTCAAACAGTAAAGACAGAAAAAGAATGATGATTTCTCCTCTTCCCATGCTTATTCTCTATGAAAAGAAGAACAGTTTTGCTGATTCAATTTTGACCTTAAGTTTTGTCTTGTGATAAATTGACAATTACATTTCATAATGTATATAGTACCTTTGCTGTTTCAAATTATCATTAAATCTATGTGCAGGTAAAGTGAAATGCTAAAAAAACATTTGCTTACCTAATTATTTCCTGTCCCAGGATGAAGTAGAAGGTAATTACAGCAGTGAAGAAACACAAACAAGCGCAGTCTAATTAGTTATCTTCTGTATCAGTGTTGGTCAGCAGGGCTGTAGTATGTTGCATTCTATATGGGGCGTGGTGTAAGAGCTTCTGCATCTTGAGATAAGAGCAGGCAGGGAAGGTTTTTAATGCTTCAACCAATTACTGCAGTACTTGGTTGAAGATATGAACCTCCTCCACAAACTCTCCATTTTCAATATCCTGCTTAATAAATGAAATTTAAAAGTAGTTTTCACAGCAATGCATCTCTTATCTTTTTTTATACAGGGTTAATGATTTATTGCGCACAGTCCCTGTTTAAATATAAATAAAAATGACTATTACAAATTAGTGCAAACAACACATCTGTTTAAAAAGTATTCATCCCTCTTGCATATACTCTAAACATGAACATACTTTATGGAATGTAAACATTTTGCCATTTTGAAAGATGGGTCTGTGCCACATCAGGAAAAGTAAGCACAAAGTAAACATTTGATTATTCTTCATTTTATCCCAGTTTAACTTCCTTATTTTGTTTTAAAACCCTTAATTTTCATTGCCAGGCAACATTTAGACACATGGTGCAACATGTGTGACTCATTTGGGCTTTTCATTCATTGTAAGTAATAAAAGCAAAAGGTGGAACTTTTGGATGTTAGTCCAAATGTTTTCAAACATTATTCTGAGTTCCTTCCATTAGATGGCAGTCTTACGACTAAAATTAATTTCATAAAGAGGGAGGTTGACAGCATGTAGTGTCTAATTGTATAACATTAAACATAGTCTTGCTGCCTCACACAGACACAGATTAATTTGAATTTAATTACAGAAGTACAGTGTTATGCTGATCTTCCTCCCTTTCACCATGACCACTTTAAAATCTACTCAGTCTAGACTTTGTCACGGTATTGTTTTGTTGTATTTTATTAATTCATTATATGTAATATATTTATGCTTAATGATATTTGTTCGTTATTACTAATCTGTAACAGTAAAGGTAATGGTTGTAATGTTTCTTGTTATTTTTATATGATATGTTAGTGAATGTTTTTATTGATGCCCATCTGTACATTTAATGGAGTTTGGTTGACGTTTGTGTTTGTAATTTGTGTTATAGCCTATATTTGCTGGGAACAAATTGGATTTTGAAAAGTGGTGGTGACATGGCCCCCTGTCCCCACTGGAAATTACGCCCCAACCGCTACAATACATTTATCAGATTCAGGTAAATTAAGTTTACATAATTGCATGTTACACAATTAATTGCTATGTAAATGAATAAATGATTAAGACAATGTAAGATTACTCCCACTAGAAGTAGTGCATTTATTCAATGTATAGTAACATTTTGCATTGTAAGTGTTTAAACCAATGGATGAATTGTGTAACAGTGGAGTCAAAATCAAATCTCATTTTTTTTTATGGACAGCTATTTTGCAAATAAGTCAAACTGTTTCCTAAATGTGTTGTTGTTAGCACAAAAATAAATTCATCATAAAACTGCAGTGATTAATACTGAAAATTGTTCTTAAAATTAGTTTTTCAAAACTATTGAACAGAGTATGGAATGGAGTCTTAATTTCACTAAAAGAAGTACTCTGCTTCAGTTTACATTCACCAAAATATCACACAACATGGCAAGGTGGGTTTTTACAGTTAGTACATAATGTCCACTCTGTTTTAGCAGTCCACTGGAAGAAAATACTCACTGGTAAATTTGATGATTAAACATTGAGAACAAATTAATTCAAAAGCAAATCTGTTTAATTGTTTGCTCTAGTAGGTGCTTCTGAATGGAACCAAAGTATTTCTTTTGATGCCTTTGAGACTATAAAATCAACTCTGCACTTCACATTTTCCAAGTAAAGCACAATAATCAGTGGGTTTCCCTTGGCTTTTAAAGTTCTGGAGTTGCTGATGTTGGGTGGTCTTGTCTACAGCACAGAGTTTTTATTTCTGCGGCCTATATTTCCCCGGCCTCTCTTGTTTCTCCTCCAGCACACACAGCTGATGATGACAGTGCTAATGATGACAGTGGACACTATTGCGATGACAATGAAGATCATTGAATTTTCATGAGAAACTGTTCCCCCTTCTCCTTGCCCACCGCTGGTGACCTCCTCATACTCTGAGCGGGGCGTGGTCTTGACTGCTGGTGAGGAAGTGCTTCGTCTGGCTGGAGGGGTGTTGGGCTTCCTCCTTTTCTCTGTTGAAGTCACCACAGGCTGCTCAGTAGAGCTGAGAGCCATCAGGTTCTCATCTGACAGCAGAGCAATCACCTCACCATTTAGACCGAAGGGGGTTTCACACACTACAAGGGTCTGGTTGGCCTTGGATGGGTTCTGTCTTAGCCAGTCCCTAAGCGGCAGAATATCCTTGTCACACCTCCAGGGGTTCTGCTGAAGAAGTATCTCCTTTGCCAAAGAGAGAGAATCTAGACTTTCCTGTGGCAGGTTGGGAAGGGAGTTGTTTTTCAGGTCAATCTCGCCCAGGTGGCGCAGGCCATGGAGGAAACCCACAGGGAGAGAGCTGATGAAATTGTGCTCCAAGGAAATGTTGACCAAGCTGGGGAGACCTTGGAAAGTCCCGGCTTGCAGGTTGGTGAGCTGATTGGTGTGAAGTGATACCTCTCCCAGCTGCTCCAACCCTCTAAAGGCCCCAGTGGATACATAGCTAATCTGGTTGCGACTGAGCACCAGGAGACGCAACTGAGTCAGGTTCCTGAATGTGTCATCCTCCACACGACTAAGTCTGTTGTCATACAGCCACAACTGCTGCAGGGCCATAGGACCAAACACCCCTGGACCAAGACTTTCCAGATGGTTTTCATACAGGGAAATCTGGGAGAGAAGGGGCAGGTTTAAGAAGATCCCTTGTGGAAGAGATGTGAGCCTGTTGTTGGAGAGGAACAGCTTCTGGAGATTCTGAGTCTTGGAGAACAGGTCGTGGTGGAGATGAGTGATTAGATTATCATGTAGGGATAGTTCTTCCAGGTTTGTAAGGTCATCCAGACTGCCACTGGGGATTTCCTGTATCGAGTTTTTGTTGAGTCTTAAGGTTTTCAGCTCCGAGAGACCTTTCAGTGTCTCTCTAGATAGGTGACTAATGTTGTTTCCAGCAAGCAAAAGGTACTGCAGCCCAGTAAGAGGATGGAAAGTTTCCACAGGTACAGAGGTGAAAAGATTCTTACTGAGGTCAAGGACTTTCAGATCAGTCAATGGTAAGAACCAGTCCGGGCGGAGAACCAGGAGCTTGTTACTCTTGAGATTCAGTGACTCAAGCTTTTTAAGATTTTGGAACAAGGCCGCTGGTAGATCTTGAAATTCAGTGCCAGTAAAACCTAAGGCACCTATGTTCGGAGTGGAGTCAAATGTGCCAGGGCGCACTTCCCTTAAAACAGTGTCTTTAATCACAAAGATGCCAAGGGCGTTAGAGAAATCAGTCAGGTCTTCTGGTTTCAGAGAATAGAAACTGCAATTCGAGAAGGATATGGCAGTTGTAGATGAGGGTACTGTTGTGGGGAAGTCAGAGAGGCCATTGCAAAGGATTTTGGTGTCTTGACAGCTGCATCCATCTGGACATGCCCAAACAACAACATTGAGGGAACAGAGGAAGAGGAATACATGAAGAGTCAGTGGCAGGTCCATTATTTCCCTAGAAGAGAAGAAATAGGTTGATTATGAATCCTGTAATAGATTTACACTAAATGTTTATGTGGACACAGTCATAGTCATTACATATTAAAGATACCCAAGATACATTACAAGAGTGATTTTGGGCATGGAGACTACACATTTTTGAAAGAAAGTCTGTTGTACAAACTGGGGTGTTGAATTTGACGAGTATGTTCACCTAGCAGAGATAGGTAGCAAAAGATGCAAACTAGTTGAAATATGGGATGTCCCGTGTTTTTGGAGCGTGACTCAAATCAGGGAGGTGTCAGGCAGGACTAAAAGTTGGGTTACATTGGCCTCTGCTGCTTTAATTTTTTAAAAAGTCTGTATTTTGCAAGTCCAACTGTATTGAAGTGCTGTACTAAATTGAAGGGGTATCCCTTTAAGTCAATGCTAAGCCTTGCACAATTTGATGATGGTACCTCAATCTAAAGCTGACTACGTCTGGCCAAGGTGGCAGGAACAGAAAACAGAAGAGATAAAACATCAATGTTTTCAGCTCTAAAAAGTAATTTCCACTTTTCAAACAAAGGGGAGGACTACATTTGTTGTGTTTTAACGATACTATACACTGTGATACTGTGATTTGATTTACAGTTGTTGTTATTGTTAGTTTCCAGGGCAGTAAAAGAAGAGACTGTGGTCTGTTTTTTTCTCCTGCACTTTAAATCACCACCATAACAAAGCCATTATACTGAATCAACTTTAATTAAATATTTGTTTCAGCCTCAGCATTCTTGTTTTAACCAGAAAGAAGATATCTGCATGCATTCAGATCCAGTCTCATAGTACTTTGTTGCCTACGGCTCATAGTGTTGCTCGTCCACAGGACTGACTGTTTAATCACCACGCTGAGCAGCCTTTGGCATTAAAACCATTTTTTTGCAATTTAGCAGCTGCTGGAAAAGTTTGATATTTAGCAAAATTATTTGTGACTATATCTCAGTGTGACAGATTGCCCGCACATCTTTAAGGCTGAGGCTGTGCTCACTGTTTGTAATGGCACAGAAGCCTCCAAGGACAACGCTGTGCCAACTCAATGACCCACTTCTCCACAGAAAACCATTTAAAGTTCTGCAGCTTAAGGTTGGCAAGCGTGAGTCATTCCTCGGTAGCTGAGCTGTGCTAGGGTGTAGAAACAGTCTGTCCAAGGAAGTAACTTTATAAAGAGGCCAATACGTCCCTCCAATGAACTCTTTCTCCTTCTTTCATTCTTTCTTTTTTTTCCGTTTTTTCTTTCTTTCTTTCTTTCTTTCTTTTTCTCTTACTTTCTTTCTGTTCTTTTTTCACATCAGAGATTTAGAACAGTAAAATACATCCTGTTGCATCACAGCTGTTCACATTTTTAATACATTTTGTAATGGTGGGGTGCTTGGTCTTTGCTGTGAGAGGAAAATGAATGTGTTTTCATTGTTAGTAAAACACTGCACATCTCGTTCTTCTTTATTTACAACCCTCCTACTCCTACTTCTACTTTTGCTACTATCAATGACCCTAATTCTTATAATAATAACAGTTTTTGTAACTTCTTAGTTCACGTGAGGTTTTGTGGTACCTCCAAACCCAGTGGTTTCATCATGATCCCCTATTTCATAATGTGCAGCGTCAGTTTTGACATTTAAGTCTGGGATTACACAACTACCAACAACCGAAAAGCACATATCCAGTGAGTAACATTTTCTTTGTATACAGTCCCCCTTCCCTCTTATGTGCCCGAGTGGAAGAAAACATCATATGTGAAACAAACTTAGTAACCATAAGTACTTAAAAATGTAGTAATATTCCTGTTTGACAGATAAACCTTATTTCCTCTCTGGGATATAATGTCCCAGTCCAACCAAAACCCTAGTCTGCTCTGGACTGGGACAACCTGGAAAGTTCTTCAGCATGGTGTAATGGCAAAAGCATAAATTATACACAGTTGTAGTTGTTTTACGTTACTGTCTTATTTCCTTATCTTATTCATGATACATTTACTCAATGTCACATTCTTTCTAAAATCTTCTAAAGTACGTATGTTACTGGTATCAAGCAGTCAGCACTTTGTTAACCAGGGCAGCATGCTGTTTTGCAGAACTTACCTCCAGTTGCGGCTGACGATTGAGTGAAAGTGAGAGACAGTGAGTTGGGGTGGTTATCTTTTATGTGTGTCCTCCCTTCCTCCACAGCTTCACAGATCCTCTGATGATAGTTTCCAATGATCTCTGAACACTCACACCATCACATTTTCCCAATCTTCGTCATCACTCAATTCCCTTCATCAATCAGGTTTGTTTTCTTTTTTTTTGTCCTGAGCTCATGAGATCTGCAGGTCTTTTGCTGAGGCTTCAGTGACTCTGTTCATCATCCCAGCTGCACCCCTGCCCACTCTGTTTCTTTCTCACACTCACATTTCTGCTAAATGTGGTGGTGGGGGATCAGGAAAGGGGTAAGCCCCACCCTCTGGTGTCCCTCTGTGTCTGACTGGATGTGTGTTTGTATGGTTTGAATACATGTACAGTTAGTGAATGTGTGATCTTATAGGATCCACAAGTTTTCAGCAACTAAATCTGTTTCCTGTCCTCTTCCAGGAAAAAGAGAGATATTTGTGTTGGAGGTTACAGGGAGGGTGAGAATTTGGTTTGGTTAAAGGCAGTAGAGTTTTCTGTATGTGTGAGTTACTTCTTGCGTGGGAGTGTCAGCTGCACACATCTTTAGCACGACGTCCCTGGTATGTCGGTAAGCTGATGTTTTGGGCATTATTGGACTTGTGCGAAGGGATTACAGACCACAAGATGATCCAAAAAAATCAACCACACATACTTGTGTTCAGTCTCACTTGTCACAGTTTTGAACCACCATGCAGGAAAATAAAATACGTTGTGCAGCTGTACATACTATATTATATAATTCAGACATTTATTGGATTAAATTGCATAATGAGGCTTTACCTCCTATTACAGAGAGCTGTGTATACATTATGTGGGTGTATGAAGCTCAAAAATATCCAGGTTGTATCCCAAATCATGCAAATCATCAAGCATGCTCAGTATTATAATATACAACACTGCATTTACTCTGAAAATGTCTTATGTTTAGGAAATATAGTTTGAGTGTTTGGTTTTTCTGAACCTGTTCATGTAAATTCAGTGTGATTTATTTCAGTAAATCAGTGAAACGAACGTTGGGGAGGGAGTGCTCTGCTACCTCTAACATTCCTGTGTTGCTTAAAGTAAATCCATCTGTTTCATAAAAACAGCAAACCCCTTTTACAACAGAACACAGATAGTGAGGGTGGAGCTACAGTAACGTATAGGTCAGTTGCTGCAGCCCACAAAACTCACTGGAAACATGTTCTTTGTCCGTTAGAAAAAGCAGTCAGCAGGACTGGCAAAACCACATGCAGTCCTTTATTATGGCAATGACAGAATTATGCTTAAACTGGCATAAAGTTTTTATATTGGGGGAGTCAAGTTTGGGAACAGTTTATATTGTTACATGATCTTTACTTTACGGAGACTCATTCTTTGTTCTCATGGTCGAGGTCGAACGGTTAGAGATCAACAGATAAGGATGAAGAAAGTTGTATTCTTGAATTTCTATCTCCCTTTCTGACAAAAAGGACACTGACAAACAGATGGCAATTATTATACGATCCTCTGAGGAAAATAGTTAAATTCAGAATTCATTTCTTTTTCCCAAAAAACTCAAAAAGAGAAAAAAAGAAGAAAAAAAAGTTGTGTCTAAGCTCACACATTTCCCAAAAACATAAACTGTCGCTCACATTTGAGGAGCTTTTCGATGCCTGAAAAGCACTGAATCTGCTCCAGGAGTGTGCGACTAGATGGGCAAGGGTCGCAGTTTAAAGGTAACAATGGTGCTGGCCTGATGGACTTGTAAAGTGTGAACTTGTTGTTATACCATAGAGAAAACTCCTCTGAAGTTTGAATAATAGGTTGGAATATTGTTTTAGACAAAAAACATTTCACCACACACATGAATAAAATATTTCCACTTGACTTGCACAATAGTCAGACACTCCTTGTGACCATTGCAGTGCAGTTTCCTCTCCCCTGCACTTGTCCTCTCTTGCTGTGTGTGTGTGTGTGTGTGTGTGTGTGGGGGGGGGGTGTAGTTTATATCCACTGTTGTGTGAGCTCAGCCTACTGGAAAGGCCTAATCACTGGTTGTCATAGCAATGAACTTGGGCGCTGCACACCAATTCATCCTCCTTTGTTTGCTGTTTGTTTTAAACTCCAATCACTTCTCATGGAATTCATGGCATCCGCTGTCATTTTGTAAAGGTTTAAACGATGAAGGCAGTCGAACTTTCTCTGTTGTTTAGCCATCAGTGAACAATGTTAAATGGCGTTATCACTGTAACTATGATTTTGAACACTACTTGACAAATTAACCTTATTTATTTTTATGAGATTCAATGATAATCTCCAAAGTTATCATGTAACAATGTTTCACCACTCCAAAAATGGGAACCTCAACTATGCACACATTGTTGTGACATTGTTTCATAATGAAGGCGTTTGAAATTACAGGTTGATGTTTTGTAAAAGAAAATGTTATTTCAAAAGTGACTATGCTCCATCTAACCCTAACCCTAACCCTTCCTGTTGTTATGAACAGGCTGTTATGAAAACGATTATTCAGGAATCAATCCTGGAGATATGACTAATGTTCTGAGGAAAGCACAAATCTCTGTCATTGTCATTAAAAGGCAAATGGGAAATACAGATAAGAGAAAATGAATGCAATCCAATGTCTTCACACTTCAAATGTGTGTAGACATTGGTTTATTGCTACATACATCCACCCAGTAAATAACCCCACCAGACCTTGCAGTGCCAGACACAGCAACATTATGGTGTCTTGAATAACATTTAGTTGACGTAAATATAAAAATTCCTTTTTATATTTACGTCAACTAAATGGCAAAAAAAGGCAGTTTTAAAAAATCAGGTTTTTAGATTTTTCTGGCTGTGTGATTCTTAAAACACATTCATTATGATGATTATGATTCATATTTTAGCTAGCTGGTTCTTATTATGACCATCATGTAACGTGGTACAGACAAATAAGTATCTCCTATCTACCAACATGGTCTACTAAAGAGAAAAATAGACGTTTTCAAAGTGGTTTATTTAGGAGTATATTGTGTTGTTAAAAATAAAGCTTCTTTTTAAGCTGTGACTTCTCTGCATGTAGTATGAAGCTTACACCACTAGAGGGAAACATACATGTAGGAACAAACTTGTGATAACAGTTGACTACATTAGCATGGCTCTCCTTTAGGAAGTCACAGTAACTTTGCATACTGTAGATTTTGCATAAGGGAAGAACAGATAAAACAGAAATGCTATGTATACTGCTGCTGATGCAGTATTAGGAGACATATTTAAGCATCAACCTTCAATGTGAGAACAAGGAAAGAGTTCATGTCATATGTTCATTTAAGAAGTTGGTAAATTGGTAATAGTTATTGACTTGCATTAGTAATATCTTCATTAAAGGCTAAAACATACTTTATTATGTTATTATCATTTTGCATCATCCTTGATTTTATAAAATGTATAATGTTGCTAAAGAAAGATTTGTGGAAACATTTTTATCTATCAGTCTTTTTGTGATGTAACAATAGGAAATACAGCTGAGCACCATACCATGGAAATCAACACGTAATAGTAATGTATAAACTCCAGCATCAGGAAAAGGACAGTTTATGATAACATGCTTTGTTACCCATAAATTTGTGCCCGTTCAGCCTTTATTTCTTCCATGGTGTTGCCAAGGCGATACATACCATATATGGCAGCTAGAATGAGGAGCAAGCCTGTGACCACAAGGAGGATGTGACAAAACATGAGGAACACAGTCAGGCTCGTATCTGAGGGCAGAAACCACACATACACCCAACCCTTGTGATAGCTGTGGTGAACAAACTCAGGCCCCTGCTCAACCACTAATTTGTCGTAGAAATAAGGTGATATGTTAGGAGCCAAGGGAATATCAGCAGTGAAAAACTTTTTATCAGGTTGGACAGTGGTGGGAGTGTGGAGGGATGTCGATGGGGTCTTGGTATGTGCTGTTGGTGGGGTGGTCCTGGGGATGGTAATTGGTTGGGTTCTTGGAGTGGTTGATGTTGTTGTTGTAGATGGTGTTGTCATTGAAGTTACAGCTAATGTTTCTGAGCTGGGTGTGGCATCGCAATAGTTGAACTCCTCATCACGCAGAGAGCCAAGAGTGAGAAGCAGATGGTGATGTGGACTATGGCACATCACATTTTCTTTGTCAAGAACTGTGTGCTCATTAAGTCTTATCCATCGAGCAATACCTCTGATACTACAAGTACAGTCCCAAGGGTTTTCACTCAGAGTAAGACTCCCCAAAGCTCTATTTGATGAGAAAATATCTCCTGGAAGAGTCATGAGATCGTTTGTCATCAAATCAATTGTTGAAAGCCTTCCAAGTCCCTGAAATAATTTGTCTGGGAGGCTCTGAAGCTTATTGTCATTGAGAAGTAATATGGCCAGTGCGGTTAGTCTGGAAAACAGATGTGGGTGGAGTTGATAGAGGTCATTGGATTTCAGCGAGAGCTTGTGAAGGTTGGGAAGACAGCAGAAGAGGTTTGATGGCAACTCTCTCAGCTTGTGGTTAAAATGTAAGTTGAGACTCAGCAGCCCCGACATATTAGCAAACAAATTTCCAGGAACAGTGGTGAGGTTAGTGCCATACAGATAAAACTGCCTTATGTCAGGCATGTGGCCCATCAGCTGCTCTGGTAGAGATAATAAGGGGTTGTTGTAAATGGTAAGCTGGGTCATCTTGGGCATGTTGTAGAAGCTTTTGTCTGGGATAGCGTGAAGTTGGTTGGAGGAAAGAGTTAGGACCTTTAGATTCCTCAGTGACCAGAACACCTGAGGTGGAAGACGTGAAATCTGGTTATGGTGGATTTTTAGCTCCTCAAGGTTGACAAGTCCATCAAAGATCCCATCTTCCAAGTCCTCTAGCTCATTGTTATAGATCGCGAGACTGCGAAGTTTAGTCAAGGAGTGAAAGATGGTAGGAGGGAACTTTTTTATGGAGTTCCTACAAAGGTTCAGAAAGGTGAGGTTGGTCAGTCCACTGAAAACATCTGAAGCAGGACTAGTCAGTTTGTTACGGCTCAAGTCCAGATCCAACATCTCCACAAGTCCTTCGAACATATCCGCAGCAATAGTCTCCAACTGGTTCCCATCTAAATGGAGTTGCTCCAGAGTGGTCAGTGGACTGAAAACTCGAGCAGGAAGGGTAGAGAGATCATTGGAAGACAGCTTGACAGACTTGAGCCGTGGAGCGACTTGGAAGGCCTGGGGATGGATGGTGTGTAGATGACTGTTAGATAGACCAAGGCGCACAAGTAGGTCCCGGTTTTCGAGGCTTCGCTCATTTATGACATTCATGTTTGTGTCATTGAGCAGCAGCATGTATGTGTGCTCAGGCATATCCCTCGGTATGTCTGTGATGTTGTAACCAATACACATGACAGCACCTGTAGAATAACAGAGGCAGCTGCTGGGGCAGGACATGTTGCAGGTGAGGTGTGGCAGCAGGGAGAGGACGATGAGTATCATCCGCAAGGTACCTGCACAGTTGAAATAAAGCCACATTTTGACACAAGATTACATGTGAAATCAAGATAGCAGTGTGTGATAATTTTCATCCAAAAGGCCAACAAACTTCTCCAACTCGGATTTTATCATACAATGTTTCAGTATTAATCTGGAACTCAAATCTTGACATACTTCTCTCAAAATAATTGCCAAAAAAGTGGATTTTTAAAAGTTTGAATTAAAACATATCTTCTTTGCTAATCTGTGGCTAAAATGACTTTAAAACTCAATATTTAACCGACCTCTCAAGTGAGAATCCATCATTGTCCCCTCAGTGTTATGATTGCTGTGTGTTGTGTGCTCCTCTTTGGGCTGGAGCTGTCTGAAAGAGATGGACACATCCAGCCTATCGAGTAACCCTTCTCAACTAAGACGCCCACTCGAAAGTCATCCATCACACTACGCATCTTCTACGCTACCTCAACCAGTGACTGTACTGTAACTTCCTGTCTCACCAACCATAGATAAATTAGTCCCTTGTGTTTTTACTAATTGTTTTGTAAATGCTAATGTCCTACCTCTCCACAGTTTTGTTTCTTTGAATTGTCTTTCCAGTGGTTTCAGTGTATTTGTCAATAGGCTATGTTATGCGTGATATTTGGCCATGTAAAAGCTTGACATGATGTTTCACAGTATGAATGACACAGAGAGTGCTGGCTCATATCCTGTCTGGCTTATCTTGACAGAGCGGTCGGTCCCCACTCTTCCTCCAGTCTATGAACTGAACTGAAACAGATAACACCCTTGTCTGTAGCAAGACAGTTAGGGTGATGTGGTAAAGAAAGAGTAAAAAAACACTTTGAATTGCTTCTGTAGAATGCTGTGCTCTATAAAAATTTTTTGACTTGACTAAAACTGATAACCCCCCCCACACACACACACACACTAATAATAATTTAAAAAAATTAAAAACAAAGTACAGAAAAATAGAAAGAGATACAAATAAAATACTAGAACAGAGAATTAAATAAGGTTGCAGCATAAATGATTTACTTTAAAGTCATTTAAAGGACATACAGTGCAAATGAAATATTAAAATGTAAGTGTTTTTAACCTGGATTTAAAATTGTTCACAGTTGGGGCTGATTTCAGCTAGTTCCAGTTGTGTGCAGCATAACAGCTAAAAGCTGCTTCACCATGTTTAGTTTGAACTCTGGGCTCCACTATCTGACCTGGGTCAGTAGATCTCAGAGCCCTACTGGTTTTATATTCCACTAACATGTCATTAATGTATTCTTGGCCTAAACCATTTAGTGATTTGTAGACCAGTAGCAGAACTTTAAAATATCTTCTATAGCTTACTGGGGGCCAGTGTAAAGACTTTACTGATCTTTGTTATGGTAAAACATTAGACTGTATATTAGAAAGGGTAAAACTCGAGCTGCAACGTTCTGAATGAGCTGTAAGGTAAGAATAAATATGTTCTGATTTGATATACCACAGAAAAGTGTGTTGTTAACCACCCTGCCAAATTTGAATGATTAAAAAAATCGCCAAATATATGAAATTAGGCTTCAAATTTGTGTAAAAATCAGCCTCTTTCTCTGCTCCGAAACACTGTGGGCGTGCCTGCCGAGTTCGCTGAAACCCCGCCCCCTACCAATTGTCACCTGTCAATCAAAGTCACCACCTCTACCCGAAACATGGACGCTATGTCTGAGAGCTTTCTGCTGCTAGCTCGGCTACTAGCTCGGCAGCTAACTTGGTGGCTATCTCAGCGGCTAACTCTGTGACTACCTCGGTGGCTAAGTCAGCTAACTGGCTATCTGTAGACTGTAGTAGTAGTAGTGTGCACTGAATGTATTTATACCGCTACAGCAGCATGGGGCGGGTTTATCACAGCGGTGATTTTCCGACCTGCCCACTAAATCCTAAACACAGTGTGTGAAGCCTAGCTCCACAATTCAAATCTAAATGGTTGAAATGCTTTTTACATATTTTTTAGAAATACATGTATGACCCATTTAATGCGTGTAGAAGAAAATGTCTGAATTCACTTTACACGGTCTTTAATGCTTTTTTGTGGGAGTCCAGTCAGAAGTACTCAAGTCTACTTGAGATGAAAGCATTCAACTTCTCCTGGTCTGTTTGAGACATAAAATCCTTCACTCTGGATATGTTCTTAAGCTGATAGAAGGCTGTTTTGGTGATTGATTTGATATGACTGCTGAAGGTCAAATCTGAGTCTATCAGCACGCCAAGGTTTCGGACTTGGTCCCTAGTTTTTAGAGAGAGTGACTCGAGATGTTTACTGACAGCAATCCTTTTATTGCCAAAAACAATTACCTCAGTTTTGTCCTGATTTAATTGAAGGAAATTTTGGTTCATCCAATTTGTTTCTTGCTCTAAACAGTGACACAATGACTGTATAGTCATCTGGGGACAGTGCTAGGTATATCGGCGTGTCATCTGCATAACTGTGATAGTGTACATTAGTGTTCTGCAGAATTTGACCCAAAGGCAGCACATATAGACTGAACAGAAGGGGTCCAACAACTGACCCCTAAGGAACTCCACATGTCATAGCCACTCAATCGGATTCATAACTTCCAATGGTCACAAAATAACTCCAAGTAGGACCTGAACCATTCTATGACTGTTCCACTGAGTCCTGCCCAAGTTTCCAACCTGTTCAACAGTATACTGTGATCCACAGGGTCAAATGCAGCACTGAGATCCAACAGGACCAGAACCAGGTTGGAAGCCTAATTGAGATTTGTCAAAAAGTCCATTGGAGTTCAAGAAAAATGGCTGAGTTGATTAAAAAGTCCACTTTCTCAACGATCTTGGATATAAAAGGAAGATTTGAGATAGGTCTGTAGTAGAAGCATCCAGCGTTCTCTTTTTTAAGAGTGGCTTAATGGCAGCTACCTTTAGGGGTTTAGGAAACATGCCTGATTGAACTTTGCACTGGTATTCTCATTTATGTACCTTTTCCTAACAGACACAGAGGATAATTGAACATTTGGAATGATCTGCAAGTCAAAGAACACACAGAAATGATCAGAAAGAGCCAAGTCCTTAACATCAACAGAGGAAATGTCAACGCCTTTAGCGAGAACCAGATCCAGAGTGTGGCCTCGAGTGTGTGTGGGCCCTTTCACATGTTGCAAGAGGCCAAATGTGTCAAGTAGAGCAGAGAGTTCTTTGGCATTTCTGTCCATGTTATTGTCTACGTGAATGTTAAAATCCCCTTTTATGATAAAAAGTTGTTGTCAGTGCAGATAACTGACAGCAGTTCAGCAAACTCATCAATGAATTTTGAGTATTGGAGGTCTATAAATGATTAAAAAAAGAACTTTTGGATCACCTTTTCATAAAAAACAGAGATATCCAAAAGAGCTAAAATCACCTAATGTAATTTCCTTGCACTGAAATACAGATTTTAAGATGGCAGCAACTGCCCCGCCTTTCTTACCTGTTCGACATTTGTTCATAAAACTGAAATTTGTTTGTGCTGCCTCATTAAGAATAGCACCACAGCTACATTCAGTCAGCCATGTTTCACTAAGAAATAAAAAATCTAGATCATAGGTCATAATGACATCATTAACTAACTGTTGACTAGTGATCTGATGTTGAGTAGAGCTAACCTTGTGAAGCTAGCAGGAGACACTGGTATATTTCAAGGTTGTCATACTGAATGATTGACATAATATTACTACTACTACTACTACTTTCTTTTCTTTTAACATTTTAATTTCGTATAAATTATTATACTATAACTTCTTTGCTTTCAAAAATTACTATGAAAAAAAGGGAAATGTGCTCTGGAAGCGACCAGTGATTGTGTTATCTTCACAATATATGGTAAATTATTATGTCACATTTTGTATGACATGCACAAAAATACTGCATGTATTATAGAGCATATAATCATATAATCATCATCATGTGTATATAAATATTTGATGTGCAAGTGCATTAATCATCTCTGAAAACATCTCTGACTCAAAGCAAAAGTCTTTGACATTACTGTGAGTGGTGATTCACGTCACATTCAGTCTGGTTTCCCTGAAGCTTCCTCTGTTCATTGTGTATTGTTTGATTCAGGTCTTTTGGCAACAACACTCCTATTATTTAGACTAAGCCTGTAACTCATCTTTGTTACCCTCTTCTAAAAGATCCTGTCAAATGAACTTCACTATAAAGTAATTCACCTGTCAGTGTAGATGCGCACTACATGCCACATTCCTTTTACTCAGACAGTTATTTTCACATTTTAAAGGTTTGAAGTATATGAACATTAAGAGTTTTAACATGTTGTTGAGTGATATTTACCAATGTTCTCTTTTTGAGAGAGTCGTGCAATATTAGTTTACATCTCCAATCACTTTCTCTATCTACTGAAAAAAAATCCATCAAAAAGTACAGATTAACATTATAATTTTATTCATTTTGTAAAATGAAAAGCATTTTTAAAAGCAGTGACAGATGTGATGTTTGTCGGCAGTGGTACAAAAACTGTTATGCCCAATTCTGCCACAAGAGAGTGACATAAACACAAGCAGTGGGCAATTAATGTCCCGGTAAGACAATAGTATGTCTCTGAAGTCAAGTACAATTGACATATTTGACCCTCAAGTATTTCCAGTGTGCAGCAGGTTATTTACAGATTAAAGATGTACAGCCGTAGTCCTTAGACCTCTCATGAGAGCACCTCAGTGCAGTTGAAATTAAATATTTATTGATGACATTGATTATGGTACAACTCTATATTGCTGGAATAAATACAGTGTGATTAAAGTATTAGTGTTGTGATTCTTAAGGCTATGTTGGGCTTTGCAGCAAGATTTCACAGTGGTCCTCGTCCTCTTGCATCTTCCTCACACACAGTACTTCCAGAAGCAAGCTGCAAACGAAAGGAAACAAAGACTTGTAGTATGACATCTTACATGCAGAATATTCATACTGCAATAGTGATAATAACTAACTAATAAGCTCAGTTTGTATGACACATATATCTAGAAGTAATGATTCCAACTTACGTTCACCCCTCTTTCGAGTTACGGGTTTGCCTTCTGCTAAATTGGCTGTGACCTCCCTCTCCAGTTCCAGGTCCTCCCTCAGTGCCTGCAGCTTCAAGCAATGATCAGAATTTGAACACACTAAGACAGGCAGCCATCATCTCAGTGTTAACATGCCATCTATTCAGTGTCTTTTACTTAATAAAGCAATGTAACAGGTTCTAATTTGATGTCTTTTGTCTACTGAGAATTGTTTAACATTTTTTGAGAAATAGAAACCCCATGCCAACTCTTGTTTTATATGCAAACACAAACCCTGCTTAATCTGCAGTTTTTTTCCTTACCTCTTCTAATTCAGCTAATTTATTAGCCAGCTCAAGACCTGCAGGTATATTAAAAAAAACAGTTAACATCTAAGTAAGGCTGTATTTGTATTGCTTATTTTAGTTTGATTTTTTAAATTTAAATCTTACCAAGAGGATCGTTCCTTTCAACAGGAATTAAGCTTTTGTGTAGCAGCAGTGCTAGAATCTTGCTCTGGGCATCTGTGTCTTCTCTGGGATTAAACACATGGTTTCCTGTACAAATTTGAAAATTCAAATGCAAATTACACCACAAATATCACAAAACAGTCACATAATATTAAGTCCCATTTGTCCCATTTTGCTTCTTAACATGTTGCATTCTGGCAAAATTAAAATTAAACCAGCGATGGCACAAGTGTAGGGCATGCAGTGTAGTTTAATCTGAATGGATTCCATTTTATGCACTTACCTGTGTTAAAAATGCTCCTTCCCTCCACATTTAGCACTCCCTGCAGTAGTAACAAACCCAGGAGTCCTAAACAGTAGTTCATAACTGTAACCCTATCCATGGCACTCAAGTATGGTCCCAAATGCTGCACTATGAGCTTTCCCACAAGCAAAACAAGCAATCCACTGCCTTGTGTCCATCCCGTCAATGTATTTATTCCTTCAGGGGCTGGCAGGAGGGGCCAGTCAGCCCCTTCGTGTATTAAATCAATTGCTAGTCATCGAGGACTTCGTCAATAGGCCACCTTTTCACTGGGACCATGTAGCGTCTGACTGAAATATGGTGATCTGACGTAGGCGAGGCCAGTAACCCTACATCACTCTGACATGGACAAATCAAACAGAGAGAGGAAGTTATCAATCAGCCCTTTAGTTATGAGAGACCAGAATCAGATGTTCTTGGCACTTGCAAGTCTTTTTCTTTTATATTAATTGCTTCTTTAAATAGTAACATAGGAAGTGTGTTGGTTCGGAGAAAGAGGGGGAAGTAAATTGATTCAGTCTGTAAGTGCATCATAGACGGAGATGAGCTCCTCAATCTTGGCCTGAGGGCTGACTTTGGAGCAGAAGGAGCATCCATCACTGCAGCCCAGCCCACTATCCAACACCTCCTAAGTCACTGTAGTCTATTTTGTGCATCAAGGAAATCACATCTCATACCTTTGCCAGAGGAGCATGCATTGTGCTGGTGCAATAGGGAAATGAGTTTGACTCATTGAATTTGGCCGGTCAGGATCTCGTAAAAGCCCCTGTCCACCTTGCACCCCTTCAGACTTGACTTAGAAGCCTGTTGACATCTCATGACTCACATCCAAATACTATTCACAAATCCATCACTTTAGTCAGTCAGGGGTTGAATGTACAGAGGCTCAGGGACTGAATAGAGAGACTAGCAAATTTGAATAAAACGAAAAAGTCGGGAGCATCTGAGAGTCTTAGTCATATAAAGTAAAATTAAATGTATTGATGAGGGCCCCTGAGACAAATACGGACAAACTAGACATAAATGAAACTTAACACATTAAACGCAAGAAAAAAAATCTTATTGTTTATATAAAGTAAATGCCACATTATTTGTTTTTAATGCACCAACTCCGTACACTGTCCCTTAATGTTACAACAATATAGTTCATGGACTTTGCAAAAACAATTTGAACTGGTTCATACTTTTTATTTTTGCAGGATAAGTGTGTGAAGTGTGAGTCAAAGCCAAAGTCATCAATTCAGTTTTTGTTCTCAACTAACCTTCTGCAGCACTACTGGAAAAGTCGGGTCACATTGACCTCATGGTATGTCACTGAAAAATAAGCATTCAGACTAATTCAGCATTAGGTATGGACACAGTCCATGGGCGTTCACTAATGATCTTATTGATTTGCTAGTAAATGGACCGCTCATAACAATTAACTATTAATTGACTATAATGTATGCACTGCATTGACAAAAAGAAAAAGAAAAACAACCCAAAAAACTGGAAAGGGGATGTGTGGTATGTGTGCTAGATGGCTGCAAGTTGAAATGCCCAACACTAGAGGGAGCAATTACACTTGCATCTCATCGGTATACCAGCTGCTGTCAAATCACATGACACCTCTGCGTGTGTATATTTGAATAAATAACAGAGGGACAGAGAGTAAAAAGCAGAGTACAGAGAAACCCCATTGTGCTACTTTAAGTCCTCTTTATTCACATTAATAGGATCTGTAATCCATGTACCTTTTGTCTGTCTCTATACTTTGCTTGAATATCATCTCCCATGCAATAACACAGTTACACACAATACAATAATCTGGATCTCAGATTTGGCCCTGGGAGGTGTATTCCCTTCCGCTTCATGGTGAAGACTCCTTGTAGCTGCAGCTGTCTCCAGTCACTGTACCCGACAAGTCAGCTACATGTAGGGGGAATAATACCGGAAGTATGAAAATTTAACCTTCAAAATTAAATTGAAACGTAAAACAATGACTCGATTTTACAGAAGAGTTTGAGTGTCCTTTTTAAAAGATATAGTAATAAATGTTTACCTTGCATGTATTATTTTACAGGTTTGTTATTTTAAATGCGGTGAATATGTGATGCTTTTTTGGAAAATAGAAATAAATATCAGATATTTTTGTGTGTTTTATCCTGTTTTAGCAATGTGAATTTTTGTTCCATCATGATCATAATAATAATTTAAAAAGTCTAAAAATAGAAAAACGTTTTATATCTGTCCATTTATACTTATCTTCTTAAGGGACCAAAATGATCTGCAACCAGTCAGCACCCTCCTCAAGGGTCAGGGTGCGTCCTGAAGTGCACACACACACACACACACACACACACACACACACACACACACACACACACACACACACACACACACACACACACACACACACACACACACACACACACACACACACACAGGTCACTTTTGGGGACATTACATCGCCTTACATTCATTTCCTGGAGACTCACCCTCTAACCATAACCACTACTTGCCGAACCCTTACCATAACCTTGACCTTAACTACTGAACCAAAAATCTGATTTTTCCAAATGGACACAGCGTCCAAATTGTACAAGCTATCACCACCTATCTAGTCTTTAAACTGAAATGTGTCCCCTAAAGTAGCCTATGACAAAAACACAGGCTTACTTATTCACTTTTGGTGTATTTACCAAGGACAGAGCTAGGGGTTGGCTTTGTGGCTGTGGCCCCGAATGTTTTCTCAAAAGCCCTGAATCTATTTAAAAAAATAAAATAACATCTGGTTAGTCAGTTTTTATGAACAATAGTTATTAAGCGTGAAACTTCTGAAGACATTTCAGTTGAGGTAGTGGCACAGGGGAGTGTTTTACTTCGACATGGCTAACCGGACATGTTGTGTTAGTTGTGTGTGTAACTTGGTGGTTTGAGCTCTCGTAGACAACCTGACACGCTAAGCTACAGCAGGCAATCACAGCAGCGACGTACCGACAGAGTACTGTGGCCACCGAAACTAATCAAAAGGGCCGTTCAAACACCTGAGCCATCAATCGGGTTTATGAGTGAAGACGATCAATCAAGCTGGTGGTTAACCTTCGGGAAGAAACGCGGAAGTGTAATTCACCGTCGACGCTTTTTTTCGTTTTGTTTGACTTATTATCGGTGACAACATGGCTGAATGTAACATTAGCATCGACCAGAAAAGACTACCTGGAGTGAAAGAGGGTAATGTCTCTCTAAGCATGTTTATATCTGAATGAAGCTAGCTGTGTAGCTATTATGTGACAGTAGCGAGGCTAACTCATGTTCAACGCAGATGTTTGGTTGTGATGGGGTTTAGCACAGCTTGCTAAGAGATGCTAGCACGGCTGTTTTTAAAGGCTGGAGACAACACTGATAAGACTCCTTATAGCCAAGGTACACAGGGCACAGCGGCTGTATACTAGTATAAAAACACCCGAGGTTACAAGCACAAACATGAGCTTAGCGAGAGAGCACCACACAGTTGGCACATTGGTCCTATCTTCACATATTGTTTTCGCCACACATTGTTCGTATTGTGTTGACATGGTTTGTGGGATGTGGGAACACATTTTTGTGGGTATACACAATGTGGCACAACACCAGTGTGGATAAATTCAGTGCAACAGGAGTCAGGTGACTTGCCAGCTTCAATGCTGATCACACGGAGGTGTTTGATTATTGTTTTGCTGGCCTCCTTTTACCTTTTTTTGAATTTTCCATCCGACTTATTGAATGAGACCACAACCCCTGATGTAACTTTTGAAGGATTTTCTTTAAAAAAAATTAGTCAAGGGAAGAGCTTGTTTTATAAATGCTTGTAACTTTAATGCACACCAAAAACTTTGGCTCCTGCTGGTCCACCTTGTTGCAAAGATGTGAATGTGAAAAACAGGTGCTGAGAGGGGCTGTTCACACTGAAACTGGTTTTGGATGGGGTGATGCTGTTGGTGGTACTGGTGTGAAGCAGCCACTCAGCAGGGTGTTTGTTATTCTGGTCAGAGAGAAAAAGAACATGCATTTACCCGGCTCGGCTAGTCAGCAGAGGGATTTTCAATGAGAAGACTGCTGGAAAAGTTTCAATTTCATCTGTGGTTTGATAAGAAAATAGCAAATGTTGTGAGCTGGCTGCTGTTACTGTAGCTCACAGGTGAACTGAGCTTGCATTTAGCCTTTTCCCTCTGCACTTAAAGCACAGTGGTGACTTTACACAGGCAGCTACTTCAGAGCCACTTTATTGGCCAGTGGTGAGTCTTTTGATTTTTGTGCAGTGTGTCATGTTAGGCTGATTTTTGTTTCCATCCCTGAGAGTATGAATGATGGTGTGAAAAATTAACCATAACTTGCCGCTGTAATTTCTTTCCGTTCTGCTTGCTGTAAAGACTAAATCTAATCGAACAAGTAAAAACTGAAACAAAGAACCTTAAACTAGTTAAAGCCAGAGTAAATCTCAGGTTTCTTGGATAAGAAGATTAAGCATATGGTTGAAAATGGTCAGTGTTAATCAAATCCCATAGTGGTTTGAGGCCGTGTTTTTTTTTTTTTTTTGAGGTCTTGCCCTTGCTCTTCACAGCATCTGTTTATCCCAGCCGTCACCCAGTCATCCCCATCTACATCCATGAATTTGTGACTTATTTTGTCATAGCTGTGTCTGTCTAATGCGCACTAACACATAACTGCAGTCATAGTCTGTTGCTGGTTATTAATTTTTGTGGATGAAGTAATCTTTGTGAGAGCAGATGATGGCTCTGAGCCTGGCAGTGTGAGGTTATTGAGTGTGGCTCGGCTCTGTGAGGAGAGCTTTAAACATTGATGAGTGTCAAAGAAAGGATTCATATGGCTGAATATATATGATTTATTTGAATATATCCTTAGTAGGGTACAGAAAACAATAGACGGTAGAGTGAAATTTAAAGTTAAAAATGGGGTGAATAGATTGACTGCCAACAGCAGAGTGCTGCAAGGCTTCTTGCAGGATGAAATCATGGCTTAATTTTATTCTTCTATAATTGATGCTTTGCAGTTTACTGAAGAAAATGTTCTTGTAGGATTTCAAGATGTGTGCTAAACAGATGACTTCATGAAGCAGATGCTATTAGTTACATACAGTAGCCTAAATACATCCTATGATATAATCCATGAATAGCCGATTCTGTGAGGAACATTTGAAATGTCATTGCAGTTTCTACAGTTTCCCAAACTGAAACGATCAGCATTTGAAGACTCAAATCAAATGGAGACAATCTTAACTGTTTAATTTTTAAACAGATCAGAGAGATATGTGGGCATTCTGTCAGATGTTTATGAGGAAATCTCCCCTCCTACAGCTTTTCCCCCAGAATTAACTTTCACAACGGTGTCACTAATACTGAAACCTTAAAAACCTAAATTGGAAAGTTTTTCTGTACTGTAGTAAAGATTTCTGCTGCTTTAACCTTCCCTATCAGAGCTGGGAAGAGAGGTCGGTGCCATTAAAAACTCTACTGCTGTTACCGTTAATCACCAAAAAATATGTTTGTTCAGAGGATTAATCCCATCCCAGTCTTTTGTAATGTTTTAGAATAGAGCTTTTAGATTAGTTGCATCAAAATACACATAAAACGTTTACAGACACACAAATAGTTTTTTTTGGTGGGAAGCCTTTTACACATTGCTCTCGCCTGCTCATCACATTTTATCAGCCAATTTAGGGATTTTAACTGGCAGCTTGTTGGTAGTAAGACAGCTGCTCACTTCTTAAGGCCCCTCTCACCTCAAAGTACCTTCTTAAAAAAAAACTCAGTTGTTAACTCGGTTCTGAAATTAAGGCTTTTTTTAGTCAGATGGTGAAAGATACTTCCTCGTACACAGTTTCACTTCATGTCTCTGCTGACAGAAAATAACTTAACCACAAACCTCTCGTCAGATGGTCAAATCCTTTATTATACTGGGAAACGCTGCCTGGCTCAGTGTTTAATCTAAAAGTGTGGATATACAATCTGTTTTCAATGTCTAGTATCATGTTGTGTACATACATCATTAAGCTCACGAGTCAAATCCACAGGTCACTTTTTGAAATGAATATACTGATAATTATGGAAGAAATTTGCTGAAATAATGAAATTCTCGGCTGATCGTATAGAGACAGCCTTGACAACAACTTTTTAAAATCTGTTGTTTGTTCACGTTAACCCATTAAACTTAGCCTCCTGTGCTTGATTAGTGGGTCATTTTTAAAAACATGTTTCCTGTTTATGGGCTGGATGTTAAACACCCTATCTCAACTGTGTCATGTATCAGCTGTACAGATTTAGCTTCCAAGTCAACAACCTTCAACTAGTCAAAACTAATTTTGAACTTGATTTTTTTTTGTGCAGATTTTTCTCAATATGTTTTCAATTTCTGTCTGTGTTTTTCTTATTTAGTATGCCGAGACTTTGCTGTGCTGGAGGACCACAGTCTGGCCTACAACCTCCAGGAACAAGAAAGTAAGAAACTACAGATGCACCATTATTTTATGTTGTTCCCACCAGCTCTCTGATTTTAACATTTAGAGATAAGCAACTTTGTCTGACACGGTATATGGGCGTTTCTCTTTTTCTGCTTTTAACATTTCTGATCAAATCACTGTCCTGTGGACCAGTCAGATAAAAGCTGCCATGGATGGGTTGTGAATTAAATGAATTCAGTAGTTCATACAGATCAGTTTGTGTTTAAGTCACTCATTGTTATAATGTTTTCTGCATCAGACTGTCTGTTAAGCTGTCTTGCTGCATTCCTGGGTCACCTTATTCTTACTCTGAAAAAGGACAAACTGTGAAAGATGTTTTTAGAGTGCAGCAGTAACACAAAAAACAAAAAGGATGCTGTCCGCTGCTCCACTTCTTCCGGAAAATGTATACCAGGGTAAACCGCAGCGTCAGTGGTTACAGGCTGATTAATCCTTTTCTTTAAAGCCTGCTTTAGCCACACAGTTAACTGTGTGAATGGCGCAGGATGCAACAACAATACTGTATCGGCGCAGGGCTGCGGCTGACTACAGAGGACCGGTGCATGTCATTTGTCTGGATCCTGTTAATTTGTGTGCACTGCAGTTGTAGCAACACTCCAGCTCCCAGATTGTGGCGGGTAGAAGTTAGACAGACAGCACAGTCAGCTTAGCAGGGGTTTTTTAAATGGACCACACTAACAGACACTAGGGGTGTTTACTACTATTACTATTAATTTACTTCTTGGTATTTGTGATTGTATCTAACTTTTGTATTTATGATTGTTATTTCCATAAATACCAAAATTATCCATCTATAAAATATCTATATGGGGAAACCTTTTACAGTACTGCATACTGAATATGATAATTATATATTTAGAAAGTAGAACTAAAGTGATTCATTACAAGATGATTAGTTAAAACATTTCAATTCGATTTCCATTTTGTGAATTTCAAATAAAAGAATAGTCATGTATTTCCTCATTGAAGTTTTCTTATTGTTAAAATCTCGTCTCGATCTCGTGAACCCAATATCGTATCTCGTCTTGTGAGCTGAGTGTATCGTCACACCCCTAATAGACACTGCTGTCTCACTGTTTGTGCACCTATAAAGATAATTTTGTGTTCATGCGAGGTGCAAGTGCACATTCCCAAACTCTTTTTTTTCTATTGTGTATCTTGACATGCCTGTTTCTGTTAGCTGCGTGTTTGTCCCTGCGGCTGCGTGCCTCATCAGATTAGCTGCTTTTATGTTTGCTCACATGTGAGTAATTAACCAGCATCTTTTTCACATGATGTGAAAATGAACTCTAAAGACTCGCTATAGAAGGTCTGTTCCCCAGCTGCTGATTTATTTTTTTTCAATAACTGTATGAACTGTGGAATTTCCCTGATGATATTTGATGATTATTGGTTTTATGTATTCTTTTTTTTTTTTTTTTTTAAATCTTTGATCTTCACAGTTATTTTAACCCCTTTTCAATCAAATTAAGTTGAAAGGATTTTTCTGCCAAGAGGCGCTGACAAACACAGACCCAGACATAACAAGGCCTTCCTTTCATCAAACACAAATGAAAAACTGCAGATGGCTAATGGCCACCACACCTCCTCTCATATCCTTCACCTGCACCCATTCATAGAGGAGTGACAGGAACCAACAGAAAAAGGCTACTGTTCATAGACAGCGTAGGAAATGAGTTGCTTATCGCTCAGATTTCTTTGGTGAGTTTTTGTATAGTAGGAATGGATGACTGCTGTCACTTCTCTCGACTGGACAATAGTTTGTTTTTCCGTGTTTCCATAAATACAGCGCCTTTTAAAATTCTGCATTATTCAACAAACCCTGCAAGAAAAAAGGCCAGATGTCATTCAGCCACACCCTAAATGCAGATTAGGCTCCAGGATTAATTTGGCTTTGACTGGCCCGTCCTAGTCATTAACCCTTTCAGGGCCTTAGTGATCCATGACCAAGGCTCATGTCCATTTATTGCCACACTGACTGATCTAGTTTGAGCCACAAAACTGTTAATGTCACCTTTTTAACACTGGAGGTGAAAGAGGAGAATGCTAGTGGACGTAGCCTGGCAGTCCTCTAAATTTGCAGTGCCCCTTTTCTTTTTATTTTCTGGCTCAGATCAACAGATGGCCATTGCAAAGGGAGCTGTTTTAGCACATTCACCTAAAGTTAATATGGAGTTACAACTGGCTTTGATTTCCATTCAAATTGTTGAGTGTGCAAAACACTGAAACATTCAATTGTTGCCTGGAAAACATTTATCTGAAACTGTGTCAGTATTCAGTGTCTTTGTTTCTGGAATGTATTCTCTTTGTTTCAAACTAAATAATACTCCAGTGTGTACAGCTCCTTCGTGATATGCCTGAGACGTGGCTCGTCTAGCTTCCTCGCCCTTATCCCCCTTTTTCTGAATGACGTGAGACCTCTTCAAGATTTGTTGAATGAACGAATGTCACTATGTCCCATCTCGGTTGATTTGCTGCCGGCAGAGATTTTTCTGTTGGAAAACGTGGCAGCGGATAAATGATAGCCTTTTTATCTTGGGTTCAGTTTTGCCTTCAAATATTTTTTATAAGATGTTATAAACTTTGACAATTGATCAGCGTCATCCAGAAGAAAAAAAAGATCAATGTCAACTACTTTGCCACAGCTGTGACTCAGTTTCCTCATTTCATCCCACCAGCCCGAAAGCAGAAACTTTATGGAGCCTCTCACGGGTAAATTGCCAGATGTAATTTGGTCCTTTTCACATGAAAGCTGGAACCAGATCGATAACCACGTGAAACAGAGCTGAGTGAGTGAGTGAGTGAGTGAGTGATGCTGTCCATGCTTACCAAGTGCTGCGAGTGCGTCAGCAGGCAGGATTTATCATCCGTTATGGCCCACAACGTGCCATCACACAACCTTGGAACGGCACCTCAGCTGCGAACCCTCATTTCTCAGCGAGAAAGTGTTTTCTGTTTATCACCAGAGACTGACGAGTCTGCGTCCTCAACGTTTATCTTGTTCTCCACAGACTAAACAACACTTGTGCTCCTCACAGAGAAAAACATCTAGGAAGTGTGGATCTGTAAATAACCTTCATCATTCAGCTACTGTAGTTCAGTCTCACATCAGTAGTGCAGTCTAGGCAGCTGACCTCCTGGTTTGTTTGTACACAGTTTAAAAAACAGCGCTTATGTGTTTGTGTCCACAGTTGAAAGCCACTTGGCATCCAACGTCCATAAGAGCCGTCTGGTGCAGCAGGACCTGCAGGTGGCCAAGAAGCTGCAGGAGGAGGAGGATAAGATAGCCAAGGTCCAGACCAAGAAGCAGTTTGGTGAAATGTGGGTGCCTCTCACACACTGACACTTACTTTTTTATGTCTTGACTGTATCAAAGCAAAGCCATACTGGGAGAGAAAATACAACCGCATACCAAAGACCAAAACAGACTACTTTTAAGAAAAGAGACAATTTCTTTTCACATTGAATCAATTATGGCTGCCTGATTTTCTGGTAAAAATAAAATTAACTGGATCAGGTTGCATAAATGAAAGATAAATTACATGAGATGAGTATACACTTGAAATGTTTCCCATCAAAGAGACAAATCTTCAGATTACTAATAAATGGTTTTCTTGAGGGGACATCATATGTTTCTGATTAGTGTAATTGAGGGTAATTACTCCCAAAACCTAAAGCTAAGACAGATTATCCTTTGCCAGGGATGTCATCCAGCAGTCGGGTCATAGATGCCTCTAAATTGATTCAGTGTACACTGTAAATTTAACCCTTTCATTACTATTTGCACATCATGTCTTGCATTCAGTATTAGTATGACTGGTACATGATTATGTTAACTATTGATTAATCTGTTGTTAATTTAATTAGTTGTTTATCAAAAATTAAATAAAACAAATGTTGAAAAATCTTGTTTCCCAAAGCTCAAGACACAACATAAAATGAAAATACATTTTCCCAACAAACTGTTGGTAACCCAAAGATATTCAGTCTACTACCACAGACCAAAGAAACCAGAAAATATTCACTTTTTTTTCTCAAAAATGAAAAATAGTTGGTGAATAATTTCAGTTTCAGTAGACTTAACATTACTACATTACCTAGTCAGGTCTGAAATGCACTGTTTTCTCGTTACTGAGGAGGAGACGATCACACATTCATATGTTCATTATACCTTGAAAGTCATTGTCTCTACATTTGGTTTTGGTGGATCACAAAATACAAAATTTGTGCATCTTCTGAAAAGAAAAAAAGAGAGAAAGACAGAGGAAGTTTTCAATTTGAAATATGTTGCAGCCTGAACTAAGTCCTCATGGTCTCCATGTGGTAATTCAAGTTTTAGAGGTGTCTGTCTGCTCAATCGGCACATCCAGCAGCCTAAACCAGAAGCATAAATCCAGTCTCAGTGACATCTTCTAAACATAGCCAAGTGTTCTGTTGCCTCTGCCTCAGTCCAGATCAGGGCCTCACAGAAGCCTGCAGAAAGGCACTTGGAGTTAAATTTTTCTCTCTGCTCTGCAATTTTTTTTATTAAATTACATTTGCTGACTCACAGCTCAGTGAGCTCACTGTTTCATGCACATGCACACATACACACACACCCACGTATAGAAAACTCCAGTGGTGGGATTGCACCCCCGAGGAGAGGCAAGATGCTCCACCATCGATGCTCACAGGCCAGTGCTGCTCGTCATGCTGGGAGCTCACACTGCTGTCCACTGTGCACTTGCCAATGCCACCTCATGCACACCCACACTGACATTTAAACACAAACACACACAGGGGAATGCTTCATCAGTATGTACTATAGTCTGTTTACTTGCCAGCTTAAGTCCTCCTGAGCAGTCGGCTGCTAGGGTCAAGCACAGGAGAGGGCCAGGTTAGTTAAGCTGTTAGTGTTTTTCCTACTTACAGTGCAGCGTTAGTCATATCTTCACACAAAGAGAAATGATTGTTGCATACCAGCCCTCTAGGCAGATGGTGTTTTCTGTCAAATGCATGTTGCTTAAAGATTTGAGGGAGCCAAAACAAGCTGGGTTGAAATGATCACTGGAGACAAGTTTTCAAATTCCTTAAAGATATGCAACCTTTGCTGTCATGGCAACAGTGCACACCACCATTAATTGACATGAGCTAGATTAAGTTGATTAGAGTTTCTAAATGTCGGTTTCGATTATTTTTCGATTAATTGCCCAGCCCTAATATATATCTCTTCCTTCCTTCATGCTAAGAATTAATTTTGGATCATCAGCTTCCTTATTTGTATGATTCAAAAATGACCAATTAACCATTGTTTATTAGCGATTGGCTATGAAACCATTCCCAGGTATGTATATCTGTTATTAATCTGTTAATGTTCTTAACCCCCCCCCATATCCACGTGGACACACATGAACACATGGGAACTGCAGTGAGCGTCAAGATGTTGAGATAGCCCAGGAAATTCAGGAACAACTGGTCCGACAGGCAGAACAGCAGCGGCAGCAAGAAGAGAAGGATGCGGTAGGAAATGTGCACACACGCACGCTTACGCACTTGCGCCTATTCAAATACAATGCTGGTTACATCCACCTGTCAATGACTTGACTGCTAGTGTCGATGTACTGTGATGGTTGGGTTATTCCAGCTGAGTAATCATCTTGTCATCATCTTGCCTCATAGTGACCTGGCCTGTATTTTTAATATCTTGAAAGTCTTAATCTTGGTTTATAATTTGTGCAAAGAGCTGATGTTACAGTACATTCAAGAATATTTTTGTGGATGTTATTGATGTAGTAGTTTTTTACTTTCCCAGGTAGCATATATGCCGTCTGTTTAATTAATTTTAATTGAATTCATTATTCTGATTCAAACCTGAGGGAGTCATGGCTCTTGTGCGCCATATGAAAAATGCCTGACTAGAGCACAACACTTGTTTACTTTTTGGATTTTGCTGAAACATCAGGGAACGTTGCATCTCAGCACTGTAGCCTGGGTTAGCCATGTTTTAAAACTGCACTAACTGACAAAATATGAAAGTGCAACTACAGTTCAAAACAAAGTGACATATTTATTACAAATCAGACCAAGCTGTTTAAAAGAAGAAAAAAAATTAGATTCCTGTGGGACTACATGTTTACTTAGCCTTGTCTGTTTGTAGGCCATAGCCCGCAAGCTGCAGGAGAAGGAGATGAAAGAGGAAAGGAAGAGACAGAAACATCTGGAAGCAAACTTTGAGGAGGAGTACTTTGAGGATCGTGGAGGTGAGCAGAGCACCACTGGCTCATGTTAATGTGACTGCTTGTGTGTGCATGCAGTCTGAATGTCTGCATGTGTACCAGTGTACGTGTGTGTGTGTTTCTCTACCTGTGTGAGCTTGTGTATTTGTGTGATGACATGGGAGAATATATCTCTTTTTTTCCAGCTCTGGATATGTGAGGGTGTGCTTTTAATGCTGCACAGCACTGCAGATTGTTGCTGACTCGAGGCTAAGATTTTGGAATGCATTTATAAGCACATAATGGACCTTGAAGGGAGGCTTGCATGTTCTTGCAGGGAAATACTTTGTCATTTAGTTTCCATTCAAGAGCAAACACCACTGTAAATGGGTTTAACAGTGCTCCAGTTTAAAGCTACAATATGAATGTGCTATATGTCTGAAACTCAGGGTGAATGTGGGGAAAGGGGATCTTGGATTTTCAATGTGAGAAATGCGATTGCTGCTAGATGTTATCTGAAAGAGCCGTGGCTCAGTCTGAATGCAGTTATAGTGCTCGAGCCACAGATGTGAGTTTGAGTGTAGAGGAGAAATATATTTCACAGTGCTCCTTTTTATTGTTCCCCTCTGACTCGTAAAAGTTCAGCTCTTTTTTTTCCTGTCTCAGCCTGCTAAATCTAATCTGGCAGATTGACTCCCAGGTTTCCTGCCTAAATCCTTAAACTGTGTTGTATTTAGAGTTTGACATTCACACTTATGTCATTCCTTGATAGTAAGCAGAGAAGAAAACCTGCTTCAGTTCATTTGGGGTTTTTTTTCATTTCCAGCACTTGGTGATTGACAAATATTTACCAAAGACACCACACTTCCACTTAACCTCCACTGCCACAGTCCTTATTTTACTACTCACAATGTTTGGTATACTGACATTTTAATTTATTCCACTTCTTGTGCTTTATGGGTATATGTGTGATCTAAACATGAGATGCACAACAGGACAGAATAAACCGAGAGGCTGTGGTTTGAAGCCTCTGTGTAGACAGACACTGTCCTCTTTGTTGACATAATCTGGACTGATCAAGTGTCTTCCGGCTGTCAGTCTACCTGTCCTGTCGTGTCTGCCGCTTCACCTTTCCTAAAGATGTCACTTCATGACTGGTCAGGATGAAGTTACATCCTTGCTGACTTTGCCATTCTGCCCTGCTCTCTTTATACTAGAATATTTTCCCCCATTGCGTGTGCGTGTGTGTGTGTGTGTGTGTGTGTGTGTGTGTGTGTGTGTGTGTGTGTGTGTGTGTGTGTGTGTGTGTGTGTGTGTGTGTGTGTGTGTGTGTGTGTGTGTGTGTGTGTGTGTGTGTGTGTGTGTGTGTGTGTGTGTGTGTGTGTGTGTGTGTGTGTGTGTGTTGCATACTGTATCACTGTAAAGGAATGACATTGTGTAACTGTTGTGAGGGATGTTATATAGGTACTGCTGGTGTGTCTCAGTTGATCAAAATTTGCCAGATTTTAAGATAGCTACATGGCAAATCAAACTAAGCAGTTGGACTGTTTTAGCTTCAAACAAATTTTTGTCACATCACAAATAGGGCAGATAGTGAACCTCCTTTATAGTGAAAAACAAAGAATTACTAGAAAGATGTGGGCTCCCCCTTGTGGGAATTCAAAATAAATCAGGGACTCAATATGGACTGTACATTAGTGAGTTAGACAGGTTTTCCAAGTAGTGAGGTGACTTGAAATGGGACAATCACTCAGTGTTAAAAAGCACAGATAAAATAATCAGTAACGTCTCAGCTTATCAATACTACAGTCTTTATACGCGGTTTCGGTACCCATCACATGTCTGTGATATCGTGTTGCTTTTTCCCAGGGCATGTAATTGGCCTCAGCTCACAGCAATGGCACGCCGTCTTAATCTGGTGGATCACAGTTGCACACAAACCATCATGGGGGCAGTACCTGTTTCCACCTGACATATACATGACAGGTAGAAACAAGGGAGATTGAAAGTGGTATTCAAAATGGGACAGAAGAGAGTAAACACTACTGCTTTAGAGCACCAAGCAGGTAGCAGTCTCTGGTGGTCAAAGTTGTTTTGATCAGATCAGGTGTTAAACAGCAGGTTGGATACCTGGAATTCCTTTGAGCTGACTCATAGTACAGACAGTTCAGGCCTCTGTTGCACACTCCTTTTTGTTTTCATTCAAATGTTTATCAGTCACACAGGAAACTCACAGCAGGATGGTGTTTTTTAGAGATAACATGTTCTGAAGTCTCACTTTTTTCCCTTTTGGTCTCTAGTTATGATGTGGTATTTGCGAGTTTGCAATGGTGTGTGCTGTAGACTGATTTTCAGCTGTGTCCTTCAAACAACACGCAAGATATTCATGGATGTTAAAGCATATTTTGTTGTTGACTACATCACAATCAAAAGTTTTAAAGTCTTTGCATTAATGTTTAGGATCATTCTGCATTTCTGTTACCATCATTCATTTTACGTCCAAACATGTTTCTCCACTGACTTTCACACTATTTATTATTCTTAAGTTATTAACCACATCTCTGGACATTTTGGCCAACATGGTTGCAAGTAATGCTCCTCCACTCTTCATGACTATATGAAGCATGTCTCTGTGTTTCCCCTGTATGCGCAACACCACTGATATTTCACGTTTCACATAATATTCACAGTAAATACAAACCACACACTTTTCATAAGCTAGTAATGAGTCAATGGGAGTTGGTATCATTGTTGCAGCTTCTGCTCTCTGTCCTCTTCTCTGCTTCCTGTGTCAGTTTTTGACCGAGGTCGGAGCTCAGCTTTCGGCTCGTATGTTTTTCCACAACAGAGCACTGGTTAGGCTAATAACAACAAATTGTTGGTTACAAACTAAAATGAAAAGCTGTCTATACATAAAGTTCAGGGGCAGAGTGTGTGCTGGTAGGCAGGCAGGTCAGCCATCCATTGATTTCATATGGGCCAATGTAAATAGTTGGAAGGACTTCTTACAGGCCTGTGACAGCAACAGAAACCAGATTTGTTGTAGACTTGTTGTCAGTGTCTGAATGTCCTGTGGAAAAACTACAACCAGTGTTGTTTTTTAGAAATATTGTAAGGTTCAAAATTATTTGAAAATGCAGAATTTTTTGTCAAGTGATATGAAAATTTCTACCCTTATTACAACTATCTGGTGTCAAAAGCTCCTGTAAATGATCACACACGGCTCGATGAACATGAATAAACCTCTCTGGAACAATTCTAAAGCACTTCTATGCTGTTTCACTGCTATTGTGTGTAAATACTGGTCCTGGCAATGTGGGTTCTATGCACACAGAACAGTACCATTGCTGAAAAGGGGAAACTGTCTTTTCACCATCACTCTCCTCACAGGTGCTATGTCTAACACAATGCTAACTAACCTTCTCAGCTCATGTCATTCCTCTGTTATTTCTTACATTTCCATGCTCTCACCAACCATCATCATTCTCAACGCCACCCTCCTCATCATCTTCTCCTTCATCTCAGCTGCAAGAAAGCCACATGACTTGGACAAGCATACCCGTCACAAATCTAGTTCTAGTTCTAGTTCCCCGGGCCGATATGATGTGTATGCCCCAGTGAGCTCACACCGTGATTACTCCCCAGATTACAGCTCAACTGAGCCAAAAAGAAGCAGGTATCCAAAACAGGACCTAGCAGCACCCCACAGCCACTCCAGATATCCAGAGCACTACCTAGTGGCAGAGGGAGGGCGGAGCAGGCATGCAGATCCATACCCAGAACACCTACTGGCCTCCAGAGGCAAGCATGGGGACAGGTACCCAAATTATGAACCCACAGAGACTGGCAGAGCCAGGGGCCCACAGGGTGACAACACAGACAGAGTGGTGAGGAGGAAAGAAAGACCAGTCAGACCACCTCCGCCACAGTATCCAGAACAGAGAGACAAGGAATGGGTCAGAGAGAAGGACAGGAAACATGACAGGCACAGGGGCAGGGACCTGGAATTGGAGAGACAAATGGGAATAGACCAAAGGAGGGACAGGGAGCAGGACCTCAGGGGGGCGAGAGCGAGAGGAAGAGACGGGGAAAGATCCAGAGATAGAGGACAGAGTGGGGACAGACACAGAGTGAGAGACAGGCAGAGACAAAGAGATGAACAAGTGAGAACCAGGAGCAGGGAGAGAAGACTCGATGAGGACTTCGTAGAGCGTGTCCCGAGGGAGGGCAGGGCATCCTGGGAGGAGGATGACGATGAGAGGGAGAGGAGGGCCAGGGGTCGGCAGCGTGTCCACTCCAATCCCGAAGAGGTCTTTGACGAGTATAGGAGCAACGGAGGGAGAGGGCACACCAGGGACTTCTGGGACCCTCGGCAGGGGGAGGGTCCTAGCAGGGAACGCAGTCATACTCACCCCGATGGAGAGACAGGTACCACCCTGAGCCCCCCCCCCTCTGGGCTCTGCGGGGGTGTTTGTTTGGTGTGCTGGAGCTCTTTTCCGCTGTGGCAATCTCAGGTGGCGGGTTGATCTAACATTGCAATCACTAATAAAGACGCTCATTTTCTCTGTTCTCATTAGGACGACGGCGATTTCACAGTAATTACAGATGATTTGATGTGATTTCAACTTTGATGCTTGAAGTGATTGGATTTGTTTCTGTTGTGCTGTGGGGTGTTGCTGTTGCTCATTTTTGTGTTGTGTGCTGTGTTATTGCATCGAGTGGAGAATTATTACAGTGAAATGTTTGCTGTGATTTTCTAGTAGAATAGCTCTATAGGTAAGGTCAAACTTGGCACATTCACAAAGGGCCTCAGAGCTGCTGAGCTGGGTGTGATTCCACTGTCCTGTATTTTCTCAAAGCTGTCAAAGGCTTAAACAGATTAAAGTGATTAATACCAGTGGACATACACTGCAGCCCTTTTATGTTGCCTTGTAGCTTTAATCCAGCTGCAGTTCTATCTACTGTAGTGCTAAAATGATTGGAAGATTAATCAATCAATTGACAAAAAATGATATAATTATTTTATTAATTTATCTAATGCCAAAAAGAAACTATGGCTAGAGCCTCTCAAATAATGATTTGCTGCTTATTTGTTGTATAACATGTAAATTGATTGGTTTGCGACCGTTGATCGGACGTGGCCATGAGCTCGGATTGTAATTATTCCCAATTGTCTGAAATCTTGAAGACTTGAAAATTACCATTATCTGCAGCCCTAATATGTAGTTCATATAATCTGGTGACACCTGCAGGTCGAATTGTGCACAAAGGGAGTGGAGCAGTAATAGCAGAAACTGAGTATGGACTCACTGAGGCCACCAAGGGACTGACGAAGCTGGATCTCCGTGAGCAGGAGCTGAAGGACATGGAGGTGGCCAGGAAAATGCAAGAGGAGGAAGTGAAGGTGAGGAAGAAAACCAGAAATTGTTTTATTTATCTGAGCATATAAAATGTGAAGTTAGGTGCAAAATTTAAACATTACCAGATAACAAAAAAAAAACCTCTCTCTCTCTCTCTCTGTTAAGATGCCAGATTGTGCTGAGAGATACCACTATTGTCCCAGTATAAAAAGTACAAAATAATTTCATCTAACAACTTGCTTTTGTATGGTTTAAATTATGGAATGAGGTTTTTGGGCAAAAAAAGAAATGGAAATGTGTAAGCAGCTTTTGGTTTAAATGCTGATTTATATTATCCACTTTCACTTTGGCATGCTTTTATAAACATCAGAACTGCACCACGGAGATGCCTCAAAGCTCTTCCGTGCCCCTGCTGTAATATTTGGAGATAATAATGAAGGAAACACTGAAAAAGTTTCCATCTATGCTTTAAATGACCAGAAGTGTGAAAAAGTGAAAAAACGTACTGAAAGCGTTTAGTGTAAGATAGTCACAGTCATTTCTCATGTTGTGTTATGGAACTCAAGTGTTCCACATAGTGAAAGTTTTTTTTTTTTAAACTGTTTTTTGGTTTCAGGCGAGTAAGAGCCATGTGCGTGCAGCTCAAGTGGCACAGGATGAGGTGAGTGGGCATGAAGTCTGGAAAATGTTCTTAAGTTGTCTGGCCTTTTTTTATATCCTTTCATTTCCCGAGCTCAGCCATATATCATTGTCATATAACCCTGAATATATAAAACCATGTCTGAACTTGCCTCTTCCTGCCTCAAGATTATTTAAGAAGAAATGATCTAATATTGTGGCTTTATAGTTCTTTAAATTCCCTTTTTAAAATGTGTCTGTGAACAGGGTGTTTGCACAAAACCTTTTTTATCCTTGAATAGAAATAAAGGTGACAGTTGAAATGCAGTATAAAAATGTGTATTGACCTGAAATGCTGTTGCTGTGTCACCCACACATCACATCTTGAAGGATATGGAGGTCTCTCTGTGATTGTGGATGTGTCTGATGTCTCGCTTTGGCAGGAAATCGCTCGACTGCTGATGGAGCAAGAGAAAAAGGAGTACAGGAAGAACCGAGAGCACGAAAAAGAGAAGGAACGAGAGAGGGAGAGGCTGGCTATGGACAGGATGGCAATGGAAAGGAGACGACCAGAGGGAGACTACAGGGTAATTTTTCTATAATCATACTCATTTGACCTAAGTTGTGCTTTGTGGGGCAAATTATTTTTGCAGGCTACACCTTTTAAAATGTTTTCATAAAAGTATATATCAGCTGTTGTACAAGTACCATCTTTTTATGAGCCATCATTTTGTTGGTTTCCAGCCGAGTTCAGAGGATGTTGTCCGGCCCCGAACACGAGAGGATTATGAATACCAGAGGCAGAGGAACCACAACAAGCCTGCCAGGTGTAAAAAAAAAAAAAAAAAAAAAAAACTGACTCTTTCTAGTCAGTCTAACTCTAGAAACTCATTCTGGTTTTTCTTCTTCTGTCTGTCGCCTTTACTGTCTCAGGCCTCCTCAGCCTCGCACACATGACTATGAGAATGTGAACGCTGGCTACGGCCACCCAGACCATCCGATTCCCCCTCGTGCTCCCACCAGACCTGAGGCTGCTTACAAAGGTATGATATCCATGTTAGAGATGTGACGTTACACTGTTTGTACTCTATACTGTGGTAAAACATTCCTTACTGTGATTATTGCAGTTTTTCAAAAGCCATCTTTCTTTCACAGCTAGAAACACCAGGAACAAATAACTTACAAAGAATCCAAGAGAAACAGAAAGAGAGCCATATTTAAAGTCATTTTCAGTTAAAAGTCTTAAAGTTTAAACCACCAGCCTGCTTCTGTTTGTGGTGTTTTAGTACTAATACTGCAGAATACAGCAATGTAGATTAGTTTCCTTTTCAGTGTTTTTCAGTTTGATTAGAATGACTTCACACCACAATCATGATGATGTCATTTTAACTATGTTGTAGCACTAATGGTAATTCTTCAGAAAAGTTTAATGGTGGTATTTTTGGCCACAATAATCGTGGTGTGAAACTGTGATACACCCCTAGTCCCCTCTAGTGGGTTTATTTTTAGCCTTAAACACATCCTCAGCTCACACACCCCTCCTACAGTGTATCAGTGTAGATAAGATCATGTACATTCCACTGCTTCAATTTACATGTAGCTTATCTAAATATTTATATTTAGTTAATGTAAGCTAGGCCATCTGCAGTTTAAACACCCAGAATCATGTGGCCCTTCTTACAAAAAGACCATCAGTGATTTTGTGTTTGGTCATTTCTTTTATGTATAAACTGTCCTTGTTTTACATAACTAGAAGAGTAAGCATGAGAAGCAGAAAGCAGCCAGAAAATAAGAAAGGGTGCTCTCTGAAGAGTGCAGTACAAATGCAAATACTTATGTATCAAACTCTTGATGGATTTCTGTCTCTTCCATCTTTTCCAGGTGCCTATTACAAGCGGTGACTCAGGCTCTCAACCATGTCCAGACGTGCTGTCAGTCCTCTTGTGTCCCCTCTTTTATTTATCTTTTTTTGTTTTCGACCATTCACAATCTGTTGACCAAAAGCCTTGGGACAAGCTAATGAGTTGGCGATGGGTTTTTTTGTTTGTTTGTTTGTTTGTTTGTTTTTTTTGTTAATGCCCTCCAAAGTTGTCTGTGAGTGCTGGAACCTCACTCGTCTCTTCCTTTTTTTTAATTTGTAAATTGTGATTATCATTATTTCTTTTAACTGACTCGAGAGACAAGGCAAAACGGCAGCCTTGTGACATTAACTCCCTCAGTTCTTCTTCAAAGCTGTTGAAATAGAGGAAGCGGCTCCTCTCTCGCTGTGGTCATCATGTGCTGATGTTCGTCCCATCACAAGGGCTCAAGGCCTCCGCTGGATATAACCATGCAATCTCAAATCCCTCATGACTCTCTCTCTCTTCATGGGATGTGCCTGTTTGGTCCAACATGGCTGCTACAGTGTCTTAGATAGCAACATGGCAGCTGCTTTGTTACACCCGTGCTGCAGCTTTCTTTCTCCCGTCATGCTGTGCAACGAGGCTGCACAGGGCCTTCTCATGTGCCACATGACTCTGGAGGGGTACGTCTCTGTTGCTGTATTCACACAAAACATAAATGAGCCTTCATCAAGATGCTGGTAGTTTTGGCTTTGATATGTTTGCCACCATGTGATGATCCATGGACCTTTTAAACTGGCTTTAGGCTTCTGCTTGAGGGGAGCACTTTTTAACTCCATTGCCCTTAACATGAAATTGGAAGGATGATGTGTTTGACTCACTGTTTCTATGTGCATGTTTACTGAAAGTGTCTAACTATGTACGTGCATTTCAACTCAATATCAAATTATCCGGCTCCCTCTTTATCACAAAGGGCTAAAGCCACAAAAAGCCAATAATCTCCTCTTTGAGTAAAATATGTGCTAGTTAATATACTGCTGTACAATATATCACATTTCTGATACATTTTCATATCAGCTTATTTACAAACCAAAACTGGTAGCCATTTTGTGCTAAGCCCATGAAAGTACCAAAATGAAATGCATGTACATTGCTGGTCTGTGTCCATCCTGAAGTCGTGCTTGTGCTAACAGCACAGACATTGTGTGATTGAATATTTACTCTTGTTTTATTTAAATGTAATTTTTTTTTCTTTTTTTCTTTTACTCGTGCTACCAAATCATGTGGAAAATACAAGATTCTGTCCAGTCCCCTGCACTTTGTGTCCCACTAGTTCTTTGTTTAAAAAGGGAGCCTTATATTTTATTTTTATACAATATTTTCCTCACATTGTTTTCTCAGTTTTTATTCTCCTAAGCTTTCCTGCTGTCACTTCCAGGCCTCCTCTTATTGTTTCAAACTCAAAGGCAGACTTCACTTCCTGCCTTCAGAAAAAGAAAACACTCCCACAATAGAAGTGCATCTGGAAGGAGAGAAATTCAATGGATCCACTTGGAAAAACTGACAAAGTGCATGTTAGTGCTCAAAGGGACCTATTTTAGTGTTTTTACTGCTTCATAATTTGTAATTTTCTGTTCATATTGAATAAGGATAGTGTGCAGTGAATAATCTGAGAGCACATTGAAGCTCTTGGGTTTACTGACTGGCCACATTGCTACTTCCAAGTCCTCACATTGTAATAAATGTTACTGAAATTATAAACGGCAAATTTTAGTTTCCTTTCCCCAAGTGTGAGATGTTTTGTATTGCTGAGGACATGCAGGTGTTATTTAATTTACAATATGAGCTAGTAGCTGTTGACAGAACGGTATATGTGCCATATGTTGAATTTTTTTTTTTCAGGGATTTGGAAATAGGAGGGGTTTTAAGCTGTTGTGGTTGTAGCAGACCTGCCGCACCCACCAAGGTGGGACTTCTAATTTATTCTTTGATGAGAGCACCACCATGTGGACATGTTGACAGTTACAGGAAAACTAACAGAAAATGGATCTGATCAGGATTCGTCTTTGATTGATGCACAACATCCACAAATACACAGACATTCCTTTGGAGTCGTGTGCCATCAACATCAAACATTGAGTGTTAGATTTTTAATTTTCTTTAATCCGGGGCTTGTATGCAATCAACCAATCATAAATCAACACATCTGTGTTGAACATGCTGTATCAGAACTTTTTTTTTTTTTTTTTTTAATAAAATGAATTAACAAGTTGCTTTTACCTATTGCATCTCAAAATGTAATAAACTCAGCATTTCTGGTGTTTATGACTCATTCATGAGGCTGTAGTTAGGCTACCAAAACACTAGATGCTACTCATCACATTGTGCCATCATACAATTACAACAGAAGCGTGTGTGGTTCTTTAAGCGTCTTTTTTAATACCTCACCTAACCACAAAGATGACACGTCATTTACCTGTAGCACAGGTTGTAAGCTTCCACAGATGGGCAGAAACTACCCACAGCATCCAGGAACATATGTTTCATCTTCAGCTCTGTACTTCTGTTGAAAACTGGCTTGAGAAAATCTGCATCGAAACACTGACAAAACACTTTTGCATTAGCTGAAACTCTGGTGTGTGTCATATTGGTCTTTAATAATGTGTCATTCACCTTGTTACCAGTGTTGATGCAGATGATTCACTCTGCTGCCCCTCAGCAACACCAAATTAAAGGGAAACCAGTTTGAAGAAACCAGTTAGAACTATGTGCAGACCTCCAGCTGTTTGTATATACAAATAGTAACTATCCAAGAGGAAAGACCTTTGACTGACAAGAAAACTTGGCAGCACTACTATGTGTCACACAGAAACATCCATACAGCATTTGTCCTAAAATCTAATACATCAAGATGATTTGCAACATTTTGGACTGGCTTTTATTTATTTATTCATCAATATACACAAGTACTTTAATCATTTTATTTCTTGCTCATATCTATGACAGTTATGTTTAGTCCATTCATTGTGCAACAGTTTCCTTGTATGAATAAGAAACACAGTTGTGGGTAGTCTTTGAATCTTTTATTGTCAGTATTTTTAATCAATCATGCCACTGTCAAGGAAAGTACAGGGTTACACCCATCCTCTGAGGACGGCTAAGATCTGGTTCACCAACATACCTGACATACTGATGTATTCATCTGCATGTGGTAACACCACTGCCATGCCCACGGTTAGGATATGTCACAACCAAACTACTGGAAATTACACCTCCATAACCAGAAAAGTGGCTGCTGGTGGATTAAGAGATTTTGAAATCAGACAGGATATCAAAGTTTCCTCAAAGTAGCTTTAGTGTCTGGTGAAATTTAAAATTATCAGCTAAAATGCCCTTTGGGAACCTTCTTAGATATTTGAAACACAGAGTTTATTAAAGCTTACTGCAGTTTGGCAGGTAGTTTGTAATTTACAATGCTGTGTTTACTCCTATGATAATGCAGATTTAAGATCTGGGTCATCTGAGCACAGCAGTGTTTAAGACTCTGCTTCCCATCCATCTGGATGCTGAAACAGTTTTAGCTTCATGGATATGTGACATTTTAAGTAGCAGAGTTCAATTTTGCATCACACCCTAAAACTTAAGCCAATCTTTGAAAAACTGCACAACAAAAGTCCATCCAAAAGTTGGTCGTGCAATTCCTGTTTTGGCATGGATGCACATCACACACACGACCAGAAACAATGACTGAAATTTTTGAGCACAGAAATTCCCAGGCAAAGTTTCCAGCTGTGCGGGTAACAGAACTGCTGTGAGATAATCCTGTGAAGAGAAACAGAGTTACAGTTAATGTGAAGGTGGAAATACGTGTCAGCGGTACGTCTCTGATCATGCTCTTCTTATAGCTACCTGCTGAATCACAAGATACAAATGACACAGAAACACACAACTGCAAGCAAATATTTAATCATGTTCGGCCTAAAACTCGTTTGACATGTTAGCTCATTAATTTAACCCAGTACTGTGTGCCACAACTGTTACAGCAGACAGTCACAGGCCAACCGCAGCAGGTGTTTGCTGAGCAGGCACTGAAAACGGAAAAGAACAAGGTGACAAGCATCATAACCAGCAAGACTGCACAGAGAAAGCAGATAAAAATGTACAGGTGACTGATCTCACCTGTGCTGGCCGCTGTCATCTGATAGTCCAAGCAGCCTGATGAAGAAGTTGCTATAGTACTGGGTCAACGAATTAAATCAACTCTCAGGACTGAATGTTTTTTCCGTGTCTCACCTGGCAGGTAGAGAGGTGAGTGCAGCTGTCTATCAACTGGTGCACACCGTGTTGAGACATGAAGACACACCCACTCATGAGAGAGATAAAGAGAGAGAGAGAGAGAGAGAGAGAGAGAAAGAGAGGAAGAGAGAGAGTGTGTCAGTCATCTTTTCTTCATAAGTTTGTCTATCTATGCTCATATTTGTAGTGTAAATGTAAATCACACAAAAGGAAATTTAAAACACAACCGAGCCTCATCTCAGATTCTGTCATATCATTCTGTACCCCAAAAAGTTCCAGTCGTCTTACACTGAGTCTCTCTCTCTCTCTCTCTCTGTCTCTCTCTCTCTCTCTCTCTCTCTCTCTCTCGACCTGATACAGCCTGAGGCACATCTTCAGGAAAAACCGGTGGAGGTAGTTGGATAACTATTTTGTCAGAAGCTAAACCGATCCAGCCCTCAACAGAGAAAAGAAACTCTTTTTTTTTAGGGAGGGAATCATTACAGCCAGAATCAGATTAAAATGTGAAACTGAAATGGTGAAATAAATAAAAGATTAAAAAGGGTTATCTGATACTTCCAGTGGCTTCATATTTTGAGTTATGCCAGAGACGGGCCTACAAGTTGTATTAACATGGCTTTTCCATTCATACCTTCTAATCTGAATACTGTCTTTATATGTCATGCTTTCATCCTACACTGACAGAATTGAATCAGGAGAGTTGCTTCTGGAGCTACACAGAATGTTGCTTCCAAAATCACCAATAAGTAATTTGAACTACAAAATAAATTCCCCAAACATACATCTTTACAAATGCGAAGAAGAATACAAAATGAATTCAGATCACTTGATAAAAATTCTCCAATAGGCCTCATGTAAGATGTACGCTGCACTTATATTTTGTTCATATTTGTGTTGGGTTGCATACATTAGGGTAATCTGTTTTATGTGAACCTAATGAAGTTAAGAATGACTGTCTCTCAGCCCTAAAGAGGTGTTTGACATTTTTAAGGGTTGGACCTGAGCTTCAGAAGGTGACGGCTCTTAGAAGTTGGCATGTGGACAAAAGCAAACATTCTCATCATAGGGTGTAAAAATTAAGCAGGCCGTTTGGCCCGGGGCAGTCTGTGCTGTGCCTGATGCAGGAATGACATCGGACTGGTTTAGAGCAGCACCTAAGCTCATCTGTGCAAGGAGTCACCCTTGTATGCATGCTAAGGCAATTCTTAGCATGCTGTGCTTTGTTTAAGCTTGCACAAAAGGATGGATTACTACTTAATTTATGTTTGGATATTGATCCATTGGTACAGTTGCAGTTAAAAGCAAGAGGCCACACAAAAACCTAATACATACCATAATAACAAAGTATATGTTACAAACCTTAATATGTTATAATGAGTTTTAATGCTTTAGTGTTTAATTGTAATCACTGTAAAGATGTCTAACTGGCAGATCAGCTTTCTTAGGGACAGTTTGTTTTGGCACAGTGTGCAGGTATGAGGCCTTTTTCGTGGAAGACAGCATGACATGTCAGTAAGATAAAGTCAAGTGTAAATGAAACAATTAATGATGGCTGAATTCAGAATTGTACATGCTGGCCCATTGTCACACTGTCATACTGTCATGACTTACTGGGATACATAGAAATAGAAATACTTTATTTATTGTCATTTCCTGCATGAAATTTGTCTTTGGTCTCACTGGTAAGAATAATACATAAAACACATAGAGTACATAAAATAAACACATTCATTTCATTACACATGTGCTATGTCCGGGAGATGGACACAGCACATCACATGTACCCCCTCCCTCCCAGCCCCCACACATACACATCAGGTATAAAGCAGAAAGCACCAATTCCAGCCCATTTATAGTGCTCTTAGCTACACCTCCCTTTCATCTAGCTTTCCATAGTTTGTTGACCATGGAAATTGCAGTGAGACACATGAATTGAAAGGAGCCATCGTTAATGGTATTAGCAACATTTGTGCTTTTACTACAAGACATGATAAGGTAGAAGACCCTCTTGCGTTCAGGAGGAAATGGGAAAACACTCTGTGCTGTAATCTTTTGAAGTTCCAATCACTCCTCTGGGCTACCTCCAGCAGTTACAGCTGGGAAATAGATAAGGGACGTGACTAAATCTATCGTAATAACAGACACTTCTGATAACCTCCATATTAATCATCTCTGTTTCAAGCAGGATCAAAGCCTCTTTGTGCGGAAGACGAACAAACCTGTGCTATCTTCTATTTTACATGCTGCTCTCTGTGAGAATTTATTTACTGGCTCAGATACAGCTGAATGGAAATCAGTCATCATTAATGTTATAAGTTACATACGTGTTTGACAAGTGAAACTTTCCTTATCTGAGAGAGTGTTTTGGCAGGTCTACACCTGTATATTTGAGGGTTACACCTCTAGTAACAGTTTGTGTCTGTACAATACAACAGACAACATCTTCAGTGGTGTTACACATAAGTCAAGTAACACTGATACTGATACTACCTGACCTGTGATTATATAGATGTTAGACCAGTGATTTCCATTCAGACAAGTGGATGAATATCCTCAAAAGTACAGTTTGTAATCGAGTTGGTAATGAAATAACCGAGATCCAGACTGACACTGAAGTGGAGCTACAAACTAAAATGTCATGTTTTGTCCAGACCAGCAGTCCTCAATCCAAAGATATTCAGTTTACTGTCAAAGAAGACAGAAAATATTCACATTGAAGAGGCTGGAACGAGAGAATTATAGAATAGTTTTCGATGTTGGAAGTTGGTGATTAATTTTCTGTTGACTGTAGATCATTGCTTCTCTACACTGAACAGTGTCAGGTGTCTCTGTCCTCACAGACACCTGCTCTTTATAAGTGTCGTGCTCAGAGCGTCCAGTAGATGGCGTCTTCCTCACATATTTTCCAGTGTGGGGTAGCGGTGCATGGTTGTGAGATGATTGTGTGTATGTTTAGTATTAGTGGGTGTGTCCTCCTCACAGTCCTCTTCCAAACGTTTTGTTTATTTTTGTTTAGTGTACTACAGATAGACACAGACTTCCAGGACACATTATGAAAGAGACATGATTTTAATCCACTTTCGATTCCGTGTCCTCTATTCAGACTTGACTAAATAAATATACTTGGTGTAATTAACTCCAATAGGTTGCTGTTTTTCCCAGAACTGAGATTATCACTGTAGCTCCTCCCTGATATCTGTTTCCTGCTTTTGTATGATGATGGAAAATATTAGGCCAAATTTACAAGAAGCCAGGCTGCAAAGATTTAGGATGATGATCTGTGTGCACTGTTAAAAAGTTGACGAGGTGCTGTATTAGAGTATGGAGGTTACAAATGTAGAGGTAGAGGTAGTGTAGAGGATACAAATGCAGTCAAGAGACGAAACAACTGGACAACTAGTACACTGTGAGAAGAATAAACTGCTTTTAGGAGAGAGAGAGAGAGAGAGAGAGAGAGAGAGAGAGAGAGAGAGAGAAGCCCAGAACAGACAAATCAAACACTGGCTCTACATAAGGCCTTTTCACGTTTTTCAGGAATTTCGTAGCCATTGTTGATTCAAACCTCTAAATGCTACTAAATCCTACACACTGCACCTTAAAGTAACACTATCAAAATGTAGAATATTACAAGTCAAAGTCCTGCAGATATTATCATTATTACAGATGTATTAAGATGTAAGTAGCATTTAGTTTACATTATGTATATATGTTCTATATATATAAATATAGAGGGAAACATTGTACTTGTAATTTTACTGCATTTATCCAACAACTTACTTGTTACTTTTCAGATTCAGATTTGACACTATAAATCTGTGATAAACAGGAAACCTGATGCATTATTTTGGGTGAAACTATCCAGCAATATATAAAGTAAAAGAAATGAGCTCCACCTAGAGGAGACTCAATGTAAATTACATTTTGTTGATAATACTTTTGTACATTTTCCAAAGTATAATTTTGAATGCAGGACTTTTACATTTAATAAAGTATTCTCATAGCACTGTACTGTAACACTTTGATTTAATTAAAAGATGTGAGTTCTTCCTCCAGCACTGCCTGAGGAAGGCTGAAAATAAGGTGCAGCGGAGACCCCTTGTTTGAGTTTACCCAGGACCTCCAAATCACAGTTTTTCAAATGAATGGTTCACAGCAGCCCATTCTGCGTGGCTGAAAGCTGTCAATCAATATGTAAAAACTTATTTCAAGGTCGTGATGCATCACTGTGCGGTAGATAAACTAGTTTAGAAGGAAAATTGGTTTTGTAACCTGTGTATAAACGAGTCACAAAGGTCACAATGAATTACACAAAAGAAACTTAATGCAAAAGTTGTCTGTCAGTTCAAATTTCAGTGCATAAAGGACAAAAACGTCTTTGGATCATGTATAGCTTTATAATCCTGCTCTCTTTTATTGAAAGGAAGGATGTCATTCCCACAGCCTAAAACAATGCACAAGGCCACAAAACGGGAAGAGAAAATTGACCTCAGAGGATTTCAGTTTCCTGAGAAAAGCAAACTGGACTGAACATTTACACTCTCTGGCCATATCATGTTTTAAATTCACATAGACACCCAGACATTTATGAAAGAGGAAACAACCTCAGCCTGCTGATTTTTGATAAAGTCTGAATTCACAGCCTCTTTGTTTGGAACGTCAATTCAGATAATGTCATTGTGTGTGTGATTGGTTTTATCATTTGCTCAATGTCATTGAGTTCATTTTCCTTTTTGTTATTTGAAGTGTAATAGTATGTGTTTATCATGTCATTGCAAACCTGTACAAAGGCCATAGTTTGTCCTGTATCCATCTGATAGATTGACCAGATCATAGAAGAATTAGTTCCTCTGTAAAAATACTGTAAACATACTGAATATCCTTCAAATTCAGATTACTCTATTTCTTGTTTTAAGTGCATTTCTATGGACAGTTTTGTGAGCACAAACTGCATTTAAATGTAATCCAAACTTAATTTGTCCATGTTTAGGATTGCTAGCAGAGTAGCTCAGCAATTGGTTTGTACAGACATTCATGGACCCCAGATGATGAATTCTAATGACTTTATTGACCCCCTGACTTTTCCTCTATCGCCACCATGAAGTTGACATAAGACTATTTTGTTTCAACAGCTATTGGTAGGACAACCATGTCCCTTGATTCAAACATTCATGGTGTTAGTATTCTTGACCCCCTGACTTTCCTCTAATGCTATAATAATGTCAAAAGCCTTTCAGAGTCTCTAGCTTGTCTACAATTACCAGCAGATGGACAAGAATCAATATAGACTTGGTGTGCAAACTAGCATATTTTGGCACTTTCCGCATAACGTGTTAAAATGTCTTCATTATTAGACATGTATCATACCACTAACATGCTTTCTGTTGATTGGTTTGCCATTATCCAGGGTCTCTGAAGTAATGTTCAACATTTAATACGTCTGAGAATCAGATTAGAAGTGGATTGTGACTAGTAGTTACTATCAGAGGTGTGTGAGGGTGACATATTGGATTTTTTCCCCCAAAATGTCTCTACATGACACTACAGGGGAGTGGATGTATCCGTTGATGAGACATCAGATTCATAGTCCCATCAGCCTCCCTGCCCACAATCTGATGTCACACACAGTGACCCCTCCCCTGTTTTGAACCATGCAATTAAACATGCTTACTGTTACAGACTTATTTTTTCATCCACACACTCTGTGACCTCTTCCCCTTTGGATAACACATGATTTCTATTTTGGGAATGATGGGAAGTGGATTGCGGTCTGCTAAAAGGGAAGTTAGAAGGTCTGATTTAATCCTAGTTTCACATTTTAAATTATATTAGTGCCCATAACATGATGCTCCTGGATGATTTACAGCATCGTCTGTCATGATGTTTCAAAACAATGTGCATACATTATATAACTCTCAAACAGATGACCTTAAATGGTATGGCTCTGTTTCGATTATATGGTTTCTCTAAAAACAGGTCTCATGAGATCAGATTTGAAACAACATCAACAGATCAAGACATAAGCAATATTAAACACAAAATATAAGATGATCTTGGTGGTGAAATCATAGTTTCAACAACAACAAAAAATGATCATTCAACAGAGTAAAAGCTATAGAATTAATGTACAAACACACAAGTGACATAGAGCACAGCTTGTATAATGGTATTATGTCTAGCTTGGCATGGCTCACAAAAAAACAAAATTCACAAAACACAAAACAGCTGCAGTAAAGAAAATATACATAAAGGGCATTTGTGGAACGATAAAAGATATCTATCAATCTTGGGCAGTTAAATGTCGGTTAAACAGTTGCTACCAGCCAAAGGGCCCTCAACTGAAACCAGCTGCTTGAACCTAATAAAACATGCTGTTATATGCAGTGTACATAGCCTTCATATGCAACATTAAAACATTTTACTCCCTACTGTAGAGTGGTGATAAATGTATACACTTTTCTTGCTTTTATAAACACCTTTCACAAGTGGACATATCAGCACCTGTTACGCACGTTGAATCATTGCACCATAATTTTCATAATATTCATATCATACCCTCTCAGGATGTGAATCAGACATTACATGCAAGGGAGTAGATAGTTTTCTATTACAGTATATAGCACAGTTTATGGTCATTTACAAACACCAGACTGTTCATGAGGGCAAATTGCCACGATGAGAGATTTCCTCTCCAGGTTCACATACAAATTATTTTGGTATTGAGCAAAAGAGAAAGTCTGCATCTATTCAGACATACTTAGTTTTTGAACTAATCAAGACACGTGATGGAAGCTTTGTGCTACACAGAGGTCTGAATCACAGGGAAGTTAGTATACATTTCCTGATATTATCATTGTCCATCTGCTACTCCCTGCAGCCAGCAAACATATAGCAGGAATTCCTGAAAAAATTAAGTTTGACCTGGGCAGACCTTTAAAGTGATGTTATACAATGCAAGTGATAAAAAAATAAAAAAATAAATAAACAAATGAATGAATAAATGAATGACGCATGTTGAACAAAAGAGGCTGGAGGGATACAAACTGCTGCTTTAGACAAACTCAGATGGGAGACTTAAATTACCACAAAATGTTTTGATTAAGGCTTATTACAGGAAAGGGTGGACACTGATCTGACAGACAAATTTAAAGTGTTTACAAACTGGCATCCCCTTCACCAAATATGGTCAAATAATTTGGTAATTGTCTAGAAAGAAATGGGGACAAAGATTGTGCACATAAACACAAGCTTGCGGCTGTAAATTGTTGAGGAAAGAATGACAATTGAACATGTTAATCTTCATGTATTTGGGTTAAATACCTCCTCTCTTACTGATGTTTTTGCAGAGCTGATACTGTATGATATGTTTATTCATCTCAATATGCAATGACAGATAGTTATTCCATCAGGCTCAGGAAATGATGCAGTGCTGATTGAGTATATAATGCTGCACACACGCAGGCTTAAAATAAAACATGTTGTGGTAATAATAAACATTCTTCTTCTTCTTCTTCATGCGTTCTATTCTCTAATCAGTTGAAAAGTGAAACAATTTATAACATCTATTTAATATCTTCCTCAGAGAATATGTTTTAATCTTGGCAGGTGGAGTACAGATCTCACATGCGTCACGCGTCACGGACTTTAAAAAGAGGCTGGGGCGCACAGTGCGTATAACGGTCTGAGCTACTACAAGAGGATACTTCAAAGGAGATCACTTCACATTAGGAGCAATTGACCACTTTTTTGTTCTTGTTTTTGTTTGTTTGTTTGTTTGTTTGTTTTTACACTTTTGGACTCTTTATTCTTTTCACACGTCTACTCCGCGTATCTGGATACCATGGCCAGCTCGGAACTACAGATCATCGGTTTCCTACTCTCACTGGTCGGTCTCGCTGCCACTATTTCCGCTACTTTCATGGTTGAGTGGAAGAAACAGTGGCAGGTTAAGTCGTACAAAGCCTACGAGGGTTTATGGATGACCTGCACTGGTAACGAGAGAGTTACCTGCGAATCTTACGAGTCCGTCCTAAAATTGCCCAGTAAGTTTGACAGCATCTTCACCTCCTCTAGAAACCAGGCACTGCTTGTTGAGATACCTTCCACTGACAATAAGTCACTATAATTAGCCTCAAGTGCGTCTTTACAGTAAACCTCTATGCATTGACGTCTTCTGATTTCATGGCATCAGTCTAATACTCAGGAACTGCCAATCTTGTGTCTTCATTTTTATTATCTAGAATCAAATTTCTTGGTTCACCTTTGCTATTATTATCATTATTATTATTATTATTATGTGCTGTTTGCATAGGTGTAGCCAAAATAAGAGACAAAGATAGTATGGTGCACAAAGAAGGACAGAATCTCTGACAGATGTAAACATAGATCATGTCCAGTAATCACAGACTGTATCATTGAGAAGTTAACTAACTAACATCCTCATTCTCCTCTTTCTAGCTGAGGTTCAGGCTACCAGGGCGGTGATGATGCTCAGCATTTTCCTCTCTGCTCTGGCGGTGTTGGTCTCCACATTGGGGATGAAGTGCACCCGCTTCATGGATGGCAAGGCCAAGAGCAAGTCCACAGTAGCTATAATTGGAGGAATCATGTTCATGGTTTCAGGTGTGTTCAATGGCAGCAGAACCAGACTTCCACAGTCATACAGATTTGATATGTCAAAATATGATGTTCCCACTGATAGAGGAAAAATCAAGTCATTATAACAATCAGTCTAAAGACACTGCTGGATCCATTTTATAAATCAAATCTCACAAAATTCAATAAAGTGAGAAAACAAGACGTGGTAGTCCACTTACTCTTTGTTTATCCTTCATGTTGCATCGCCATGTTTCTACAGTATCCCAGAAAAGACTAATCAAGCGCTATTTCTAGAGATTGCCTTTTGTGTTTTTAGCAAGTTTCACGGCTACAGTGGGTTCTCCAGCATGTTTGGAGGGGCAACGGTTGGTTGGTTGCAATCTGTAACCTCACCACTAGATGCCATTAAATCCTACACACAGTCCTTTAAGAATGATAGAGATTAAATCAATCATTACCAAAACAATAAACAAGACAATCTTTTTTTAAAGCTCACTGTAACATCTTGTTACCATAAGTACTGTCAAAGTTATCATGTAAAAGTAAAGTCTTGGAAAGATTAGCAGAATTTAAATTGATAATACTGTGATGACCAACAGTGTTTTTATGTGTTTAGGTTTATTGGCTGTCATCATAACCTCCTGGTATGTCAAAATGATTGTTCAGAAATCCAAGCAATCCCATCGACTGCAAAGGTACAAAACACACACACACACATACGCACGCACGCACACACACACACACACACACACAAACACACACACACACACACACACACACACACAAACACACAAACACACACACACACACACTGCAATTAAATTATGTGGTTTTATAATTTGCCAGGTCTTGTATACACACATCTAAAAGTGTTTGTTTCTGTTTTTCTCTGCAGCTTTGAGTTTGGGAAAGCAGTGTTTGTCAGCTTGGCTGGTGGCCTCCTCACTGTGGCGGGTGGTGCTTTCCTGAGCTGTCGGAGATGCTCACGGTCATCATCGTCTGAGTCCATAAGCTCCAACCAGCTCATTACCATCAGGCACCCCAAGTCCAACTACGTCTAGTGGAGGAGAGTGGAGGAGGGGATAGCAGAGGCCTGAACAGAGTCAGTCCAGAGTTGAACATACAGACTGGAACAGGTTGTGTTTCTAAGATGAGAAAAGTCCTGCTGCAGGATTAATAAATTCTACCTACATGTACCCAGTAAATGGATCAGGATTACACAGAGGACCAGCCTGTGTGTAAAGACTTTGAATCTACCTATTTTTAATAGCTTGTTTGTTGATTTTTTAATATTTTTTTACTTGTGACTTGGGTTCCTAACAGTCAGAGCAGTATTTAAAAAATTCAATGTATAAATCAGCACCAGTAAATTTGAAGTCCTTCATTTTGCTTAATGGTGTACATGTCCAGTTTACACACAAAGGATCTTGTCATGGATCTGTATGAAATCATAAAATTACTCTTTACAGTACTAATCTACAACACTTACTTTAAGGGTTTACAGACATAATAGGGATATTCCAGTATTGTTTAACCTGGAGCCTATTTTCTCATCATTTGGGGTCTAAGTGGCTAATGGGGACAAAAATGTTTGGAACCGATCCAGTATAAAGCAAGATTACATCAACCAGCAGCCGTTAAGCAGACTGCAATGTAATCCTTGGGGGCAATTGCGCCCATCAAGTACATCCACTAAAAGTGTTTGTTTTTGCTTCTGACAGGCTCAGATTGTTATTATACGTGTCTGAAAATGTAAGTAAACACAGGAACTAGCGGCCTGTAGCAGCATTATAACTAACTTTTAGTTTCCTTACAGTCAGTTTCATACATGTAAACAAACTGGCATGTGTGGATGAATATACGGATGACTTACATACTGTAATGGCTCCTCACACAGTTACATGTTAAAATCACATTTTTCTCACTAAGCGGAGCAAAGCCTCACTCTTCCGTTTGATGCTGTGGAGGAGAAACAGTTTCCAGGGTGAGCTGAAGCACTCTCGCTCAATTTCCATTCAAGTATTTTTAAACACTGTAGAAAATAGTTTTGTACAACAGAATCCTTCTTTTTACCTCTTCAGTTTCACACTGGTGTTATACGTATATATTTGTGTTGTTAATGTTTGATTTCAGTTTAATATTTTCTTGCCAGGATATTTTATTGTTTATATTACACACTCTATGGCAGTTTGAAAGATAATGGTATGTACATTTTTGAAAAGAAAAAATAAAATTATTTTGTTTTCATCAGTGTTACCTTATATTCAATTACATTTATATAAAGTTTTGTTGTTTTGGGGATGCCGATGACATGTTGGATTAATGTCAGTCGAATACAATTAATGTCAGTCCAATACAATTCTCAAATGTCTATTTGGGGGCAATTGTTGAAAAACGCATGCTAAAGTGCCCTCTTGGGAGCCAAAACGTGTGCTAAGGTGCCCTCCTAGTTGGCAAAACACACTAAACTGCCCTCTTGGGTGGCAAAAACACGCACTAAAGTGCCCTCTTCAGTGGCGAAAATGCGCTGTATGTGCCCTTTTTTTCTTTTCGCCCCCGCCCTTCAAAAGGTCTGTGCACGCCACTGCTATCAGGGGTCTTGTAATCACTGTAATTTAAGGCTGGATAATAACTCAAAATGACTCAAAATGTTCTCATATTTACTTCTGATATTGCTGCATCATAACAATCGGAGCAAAACACTTTTTTCAACACAGCTCTGTTGTCCAAACTATTGATTTTTAATTCAAAACTATCACTTTTTCAAAATGTGTATTTCAAGTCTTTTGTATAACAGTAGAACTGTGTGTGAGACATAACCCTTTTAACATATAGTGCCAAAAGTTCAGGGGTTCAAACATAAATGGACACTTGGCTACTATACATTTCTTGGGAAGTTCTGCACAAACGAGCACACATGTGACTCAGAGTTGACTGAGCGTTGGGAGCTTCCATTAGCCATGCAAATGAAGAAGATAATGAGGTTTAACAAAAGCAATACATCAGAGAGCTATTAATGATATTTGGTTTGCTAAAATCAACAATGGTTACATTTATAAAAAGCAGACGAGCACAGGAAATGGCAAACAAGCTGGAAGATGGGGGAACACAAGTCTGATGAGGAGAAAATGGTTTGCATGGTGAGCCAAAGCTATCTTATCTTATCTTATCTGTCAAACACGGTGTTGCTTCTGTTATGCTCCCTGCTGATGGAGGCGGCAGGATGAATGCAGAGGTATACAGGAGCAGTCTGCTCACATTCACTCAAATACATTAAACCCATTGGACAACATTTCATCAATCAGCAGGACAATAATCCCCTAAACTTTGGGCACTAAGTGTTAAAAAGGCTGCCTTACAGTTTTCCTGTTTTTCTCTCAGTGGTGAAGATTATCCAGTATTGTGGATAGACTGTCTGCAGCACTCTTTCATTTCATCCAACACTTGAAACAGAGTCTGACCGGAAAAGCAACTTCAATTAGTGTATCTGACATTCTTTAAAAACCTTACATTTAACCCAAAATCTCATTGGATTCTTCTCTGTTTTACTGTTATGTAGATTCCAGTAAGATATTACTACTTTCTGTGGAAAAACAGATCCCATCATCTTGAGAAGGAGCACAATACAATTCTGTGGTAATGAGTACCTTCCTGACACAGAAACCCTTTCCTTCCTTTCATACTTAGTTTTAAAATCCATACACATTTATAGTACTATTAATTATTACAATAGAGAATTTATGGAAAAGGTGGGTGAGGAGTTCCAGATAAATTGAGTGGTGCTTTGCCTCCCCCAGGACACAAAGTTCAGTGCTATGAGATGATTATTACGTCACTAGATAGTTATCATGTGCAAGAATACCAAATGTGTTGAAACTCACCATTATACTGTTAAGAGATAAAACAGTCCACGTAGCGCTCCTCACCATTTAGTGAAGGATACACAAGAGGATAAGGACATCTAAAATAAATAATGAACTCACTTTTTTTGTTTTTATAATGCTGACCTGACTCCAAAAAGGACACTGGCTTGGAACCAAGACATCAAAATCTTGCCATGACAGTTTACTTGATCTGAAAACTGAATCAAAGTGTGCAGAATAAATGAACACCTTGCTTGATAAAATTACTACTTGATCCATTTGAGATATTAATTATTTTCATATACAGTAAGTCATCTTGAGAAAGAACTCTTCAGAATATTGTGGCAGTCAGAAAAAAAAAACAAAAAAAACTTGAGACACAAACTGAGTAACACTGTAGGAAGAAATGACTTCACTCTTCACATTTGAAACACAACACATGTTGTGCCAATGGCGGATGTAAACTGATGTAGGAATTTCTTGTGAAATTGACAGATTGCTGTGACTTCCTGAAGTCTCAGAGAACAAGTGAAAGCCAAATGGGGCAAAGTGATTTTCAAGATGAACGATAGAGTTTTGGTGGCAGTGGAACAATGAAAAGTAAACACAAGCTAATCACATCCTGATGGTGTTTCTTTTTTTTCTCCAATTACCTTGACAATTGTTGTGTTTTTTAATGTTTTTAACTAACTCACAAGATAACTCTAAATCTTGATTTTTTTTGTCATGTTATATCTAATTAGAACCACAGATTTACTTGTTTATATTGTAGATAAGTGCACTATGAAGCAAAAAAGTTTGGCTGGAGTCATGACATATTGACTTTTATTAGAGTTTTTATAAGAGTTCCTGCCAGACATACTTCATCCAAAAAAACATTCATTTAATAAACACACCCATACACAAGGAGACCATTAAAGGTCACTTACAAGTTCACCCAAATCACTTTTCATAATGCATAACTGATTGAAACAACCGCAAAGTTAAAAAACATTTGAGTGACAGATCCGCTGCTTCTCACAGTGTATTGACATGTGGGTATGTTTAGCCCATTATACATGGAATTAATGAAACAACAATGACAACATCTGGATTGACATACAGTAGACTGAAGAATGTGCTTGGATTTATCTGTCTTCATTTCTTATAGGACTGTAGCAGTTTATGGTAACAGTTATCTCCTGGTGGGTGGACGTAATACCAGAAGCTGCTGCACAGTGTAACACAATTCAGCAGAACAGCCCTGCAACAAACACAACTGTACCAATGTGACATGTGTAATAAGTCAGAGCTGTTGATTCGACTGTACTCTAATTTTGGAGGCGGTTAATCTGTTGCATTTGTTGAATTGCACTGCATTTATTAAGGCATCATTTTTACCCTTTCCATTCATTGTATGGACCTGTGCAGCATCTGGAGATTAAAACTGCACAAAGAAGCAGGACCATTAATATTTGTATCTTTTTATGTTTTCTAAATGTCTAAAAAGCCTGCTCTTTTTGCAATTAATAATACTGCAGGCCAATGCATTTAATTAGGACTGCAAATTATTTGTATTTTCATTATTGATTAAGTTATCGATTATTTTCTTGATTACTTGATTAATCGCTTGGCCTCAAGAAATTTTTGAAAATTATGAAAAATGTTAATCACCGATCCCCGAACCCAAGTTGCAATCTAAAATGTCTAAATTTGTCCTACCCAATAGTTCACTACCCAAAGATATTCAGTTCACTGTCACAGAGGACTAAAGAAACCACAAAATAGACATATTCACATTGAAAGAGCAGGATTTTTTTTTAATGACTCTGAATGATCAAAATAGATGGTGCTTACTTTGCTGATTATTGACTCATTAATTTATATACTAAATGCTGCAACTCTACATTTAACCTTTAAAAATATAACCTATAATTGGGGCCAAAGACCGTTATAACCATTTGCCGTCTCTACCCAGACTGCTACCCAGACTGCATTGTGACATTTATTCTTCTTTATTCTTTATCTTTGCACTAAATGTCACCTGATTTATTTGTATTGTGTGATGTATTGTTGTTGTGTTATATGTGCCTTGTAAGGTGACCTTGAGTGCTTTGAAAGGCGCTTTTAAATAAAAGGCATTATTATTATTGTTATTATCAACAACAATGGCAACCTACGAGTTTAAGGCCTACAAGTCTTAATAGTTGGGGTTCCTTTTAAAACTATGAATGGTAGTGTGATATAATTCACATGTTTAAAATCTTTAGTACATTGTGTGCCAAAGTACAGACACAAATACAGTCTCTACAAACACTGTTTACATGTTAAAGTTTTAACATTCTTACAGTGAAAAATGTTGAACTGAGAGACACCAGCAGATGTGAGGTATGGAACGTTTTATTTAATGATTTTGTAACATCCTCCCACATATTCAAACATTCACTCAATTTCTATAACAGTGCCAGGCACAAACTGGGATTATGGTGTAACAGGTGGATTATGGTAAACGGGTGATTGAGCCAACTGCAGGATGCCAGTAAAATGTATCATAGTTAGTTTATGAGTTGCTAAACGTTGATTTGATCTGCATATACAAACAGTATCTCTTCCTCCCTCTAGTGGTCATTTTTTAATGTAGTAGCTTTTACATTTTGTATTCAGGTAACATTACAGTTGGTTTTAAGACACAAGTCACAACACAAATCACAAACACATATCACATGAGATGATTTCCACATAACATTTGACTTTGAGTGAAGTGTTTTACCTGCTTGACAACATACCTGTGCTCTCTGTAGCTTCACAGCAGTGATTCTCAAACCTTTTGACATCAAGGACTGCTAAACCAATACAAGTTAGACCACAGACCCCCATGTGACTAGAATGTTGCTTTTAGAAGTTTATCACAGAAATGTATGAAACCCATGACCACACACTGTGTCATTGTGTTACTTATAGATGGCATTATAGTACAAATTAATTATTCCTCTTTTTGCTGGGGTCCCTCAGGGGTCCTTGAAGGGATGCTAGGGGGTTGCCAGCAAAAAGGGGAATCATGTATTTGCATGTATTAACCCCACTTTGAGAATCACTGGGCTACAGGGTATAACAATACCCAATAGTTACTTGTTCACCTGTAACCAGGTATTTACACAAGGTTCACGCATGTCTATTTTCATCCTGAATAACGAACTGGGAAGATATGGTTTTTAAAACCTTTATATGATTGAAACTGTCCATGTGGGTTTAACTCTAACTCTAACCTGAAGAGGGAGACAGTCTCCGCTAAGTGGAAAACATCTGAGACGTCTAATACAGTGTGTGCACTGAACACTTAATTAAAGAAACTTCCAGACAAAAGACAAAAGATGACATAGAAGACAAGTAGGCTATGTTTACTTTTATGTCTCAATCTTAATTGAATAATAATTTAATACAAATAAAGTATTATAATCATATCATGTAATTTGGAAACTCTAGGCTATTTTACAATTATCCACTTACCCTTGCGAAGTTTGTTTAAACAAATTGGATTTAATCAAATTAACAAAATGAATTACCAAATTACTCAATTCAATTTCATCTATTCTTGCCAATCCTATGAAGACTTGTTGCTTTTTCAGGCGTATATGTGTCCAGTTAGGGTTGACTCACATTTTTTATCCAGATCGGCAACTTGAGATGATCAACATAGATGATTTTGGTCGATGAGCCAAAAACTAATCCTGCCAGTTGTTTGACTGTTAACAAAAACTAAATACTCCTCGTGTTTGTGGCGGACTCCCTGAAGGACCCCTGAGAGCCTGGAATCTGAGCGGGCTGTGATTGTTGTCTGGCCATTCATTTCTTGGAGGGGAGGAGTTAGCGGAGCCAGAGAGGGGTCATAACAAAATGTGTGTCCCCGACTCACAGAAACATTATTTCCGCCCTGATCCGGTGCCGTCCTGCACATCATTGTGGTCCCAGGAGCGTTTAAATGGACTCTAAAGCGTTTCTCAGCTGATTGTTGTGACTGACAGTCGCTCTGCTCTGTCTACTCTCCGCCCGCAGCTCCTCACAGCCTCAACCCGCTCAGATGATGGATGGAAACTTCTCACCGTCTGCTTTCTTGTCAGGAGTCTTGCTAATAACCACCGTGTTGTCACCTTCAGCGGCTTTTCTGGAGCCATACGACCTCCTGTACGACAACGCGGTACAGGCGTTTTATAACAACGACTATGACAACGTGGTGTTCTTCATGGAGGGAGCGCTCAGCAGCTACTCAGAGGTCCGCCGCTCAAAGGTCCGCTGCCGATTGAGGTGTCAGGATCAGCATCTGATGGATGAAACCTTCTCGGACCTGCGCTTCTTCGACGTGGTGCTCCGGAGAGCTGCGTGTATGAACACATGCATAGAGGAGAAACTGGGCTATCAGTCTTTACACAAAGTCAGCGAGGATGTAGTGCAGGACTTCCAAAGGCGGATCCCCTACAACTATCTGCAGCTGGCTTATCAGAAGGTAAGCGGGTGAGAGAATAGAGTGGTTTCGGGGAAGGGGGGGGTAGACCTGATTGGGCACCATTGTTGTCCACTCAGCGGGGAATCGTTAATGGTCCACTTTACCTGCCGGATGCTTCATCAGCTGTTGCTGCTGCTCAGCAACAGGACGCAGAGATGCTGAGTGATGAGACTGGCTGCACACATGTAGACTGGACAGGCTGGTACAAAACAGCTCCACAGGATCCAGCGGTGCCTGTTGCCATTTAATTAGTACAATTTAGTTCTGATATGGTTGACATGCATACACACACAGGGACCAGTACCTCACTTTCATCCTATGCAAAACAACCACACATGGACCAAAACTATTTGAGTCAGTTCTGCAATGATTAGCAGCAAAGCTTCAGGATTCATTGAGTACTTGCCAACTATTATATTAATCAGCAACTATTGTGATAATCAATTCGTCATATTGAGTCATTTTTAAAAAAGAAAATAAATCTCCAATTCCAGCGTCTCTTTAGTCGTCTATCATAGAAAATTGAATACCTTTGGTCAGGACAAAACTACAACTCCGTCTGGGCTTTGGGACATCCTTGAAAATTTTCACCATCTTCTAAAATTGTATCACCAAACAACTCAATAAATCAGTTAATCAAGAAACTAATCCATAGCAGTTACAATTTGAAATAATTTAAAACTCCCCAGCAGATATTCATATTAGAGAGTTTTAAAAAATCTGCCAACAATTTATTGGCCAATATATTTATTTTTACACAGTCATATAATACAATCAAATATAACTGATCAGGATATGTAGGCTACATGTGGTTGTTATTTGACTTGTAAACTAAACTGGGCTTAACTTTGTTTTAAATAAAGAATTCAAACATATGTAAAGCCAAAAAGACAGTTTTATGCTAAATAAATGTAACATATACATGAAAATGTAGCATTAAACATGAATGTGCAGTTCCTCTCTGTGTGCATATCTGCCATAAGTGATCATATTGGCGTGCTGACCACAGGCTCAATGCAGAAATATAATATAGGTTTTTCAGTACAAAACTATGAGTCTTCTTTAAAATATCTTTTAAACGATCCCAAATCTTTTGGAAATAAGCAGCAATATATAAAAGTGTGATATACTATGTACTACATGTGCTTGTGTTCATGTACCACACATATGTAACATTTGATGTGATATTGCTAATGCAGATTTAATCAGAGTTGCAGTTGAAACAGGTTGCTTTCACTAGTTTACCACCATACTCTGTTCTTCATGGCTGCCTCTGTGTGCAGTGTTATGATTACACAAATATTTGTGGGTCTTTTTGTTTTTCAGCTTATTCTCATTTTCCACTCTACCTCATCCCACATGGAAACATGGAAACAGGCTCGCAAAGAGAAAGTAACTCAAGGTCCAATTACACATGTGGTCAGGTGTTTTGCATGGTTGCAATACCTCTAAACTAAAAATCAGTTTTTCTTCCACCTATTCACATGACAAATTTCCAAAACAGTATTTTCCCACGGGGTCCATGCATGAGCTTGTTGATTACTAGGCGTGGGAACCATCCAAAAGACAGATAAAACAGAAGTCTTATTCCTCATTCAGACTCTGTGTGACTTGATATGTCGATGGATCCCACAGGAGCAGCTAAATTTGATGTATTTCTTCTATTCCGGGAATATTTGCCATCATTTTTGTATGTCAGTGTCACCAAAGTATTAATGTCATTAATCTGATAGATAGTTTATTCTAAGTTCTGATCCTGAAAACACAAGATATGCATTGATCTTGCATCTGTTTGACAGTATCGGTGCAAGGGTTTGTTTGCATGTTACGTACAGAAGAATAAAATGAGTTTACTGTAACAGGATCATTTATTACATCTCCCAACTTCTTTGTGTGTGAACTATAAATCCAGACGTGTTCAGACAGATGAAAGGGATAAATTTGACCTTTATTTAACATGTAGGCGGGGAATAAAAGAGAGTGATTACAGCAATGACACAATGATGGCTGAAGGGAAGTTTGTTTTGCGTCAACAACACAGTCAGGCTCAAATTCAGGACGCTTCAGGGATTGGATGCTTGTAGTTTAAGTAGCTTGAACTATAACTATCATACAGCAGTGACAACATGATTGCATTAACACAAAATTAACATTGTATGTTTGTTGCTACTACATAGGAGAAGTTGAATATTATTGAAAAAGACGGTGACATTTTAACCTAGTTGGTGCTCAGATGTGAAGCTGGATCCAGCGTCTCACATGAACCTGAGACTCAGCCAACTTCCACATTGCCACAGACTGCAGACCAGCTCGAAATGCCCGGGTGATGATACACAGCTTCCACCGCTCAGAAGTGGTAGGAAGTTAATCTTCTCTGTTACTGTCTGCAGGCAAATGGTTCCATCATTTTGTGTCTGAATCAGCAAAGAAAGGCTAAGAGCTGAAGTGATCCACTTAAAAGCATGCTCCTGTCTAGACATGAGCGTAGACACAGCCGTGCACACAGATCCTTGCCCAGCTGAAAAAATATTACTCATCTTCATAGCAAAGAATTATGATTTCTCTAACATCTGTTGTGGCATATTTTTCACTCATAGCAAAGCAGAAACTGAAGCTCTCATGAATGTTCTAGCAAGTCTTTATTTCGACCTTGCTTGGGTCTTGTAGGGTGACATCGCTGACATCTCTGTGAACTGCACATCAAGATCTTACCTCAGGTAAGCAGAGGCAGAGCTGAACCATTCCTATTGGCCGCACTGATCAGAACACATCAGACAAGTCAGTGTGTTCGTGTGCTCACGCGCTTTGGTATCTGAGTCTGACTCTGCGTGCGCTTATATGTGTGCAGGTACCCTCACATGCATGTTTGTGTGGGGGTAGTGGGTGGTGTTTGTGAAAATAAATAACATTCCTGTAGTATTTAACATTCCAGCATCACACACCCTCCTCCTGACAGCCTGTGGCATAATGCCGCCATTGGGCCTTTTAAAAGAGGCTCCACAGTCATCAACTGTTCTCCTCGTTCAGGCTGCTGCGTATGTCCCCAGCTCGCCCATCATTTAGCCTGGCAAATATTTTATTTTCCTGTTGTGGCCTGTTTGCTTTTCTAAAAAAAGAGAGACACGCCACCTTTTTCAGGTATTAAAGGGAGACTTTTGTAGCTGCCAGTGAGCTGGAGCCCCGATGGCCTCCAGTGATCTCTGCCACTGGCCACACTTCTCACAGCAGACGCTCAACTGCAGGGAGATCAAAGGCCTTGAATGCCCCCAGGGCAAAGAGCTCTGCTGGCCAGATCATATTTCCAGCTGCTGTATCCTTAATCTTATAGGTCCCATAGTGCTGCTATCCCAAGAAAAATCCTGAAAGCTGAGCTTATTGTTCTCTGTTTTAGTTCACAAAACAGTTTATCAGTATTTATTTTGGTAGGGGAAAAATGAGTGGAAATTAGATAAATATCAAAACATAAATATTCAGGTACAAATTATTAAAAATAATGTTTGAATTGCAAAACATTGTAACTTTTCTGTTATTATATTAATATTTTACATAGATGGACTCGTGCATCAGCAGCTCATTTCCAATTGTTGCCATTTCTCTTTTCACTTTATTACTCAAAGGATTTTTTGATTCTTGGTGTTGTAAGAAGACCTTTTGCGCACATTAAATCGTTTTAGAAATCTATTTAAACATAACCCTTCCCCTTTAAAAATCTGCAAAAACAATCAGTCTTAGGTAGTTTAAATATGCACACCTCAAAGTATTGTCAAAGCTACATAAAACGATATAAAACTACTATTTTATCTAGTGAAATCACAAGATTTGTTGGTATGGAAAGTATTATGCACAATTAATGATCCATAATCAATCCCGGTGGAGAAGTTCCTCCTCTGTACCCCCCCCTGTTGAAGAACTTGCTGTTCCTAGGTACAGCTAGAGGTACAAATGGTTGTCATCTAGTGTGTGTGTCATCTCACGATAGACTGTGTCTCATATTTCCAGGTTGTAATGGTTCTTTTCTCACAGCTCTCTTTACAAGGCCTCCAGCAAAAGTATCATGTTTTGATAATGATCTAGTGTGTCCCACAAGAGTTTGGGAGATTGGAATTACCAGTAATTAAGGGGTCAGTGATGCTTCATAATGACCCTGCTGATGTGCTCATCCTGTACACCCAGTTTAACCCTAGTTCTGAGCCCAGACAAGACTTTTGGAGCCATCGTTGTAAATGTAGCATCAGTGCTGATAACAAGGGTTTACAAGTCTCTGAGACTTGCTGAGACTTGGAAGCAATTGCAAAATGTAAGTAGACTATGATTTGACCTACACAAGTTATGAATAAGGATTTAATTTCCTCTAATTGCACTGACATAATAAAATGAGGAGCAGCTGTCCTGGGAATCCGAACACATGATTCAATAACTTTCCCATCCTCATTTTGTCTTGAGAACTTCCCCGTGTCTCCCAGCATGATGTGAAAAGGTGATAAAGGTCAGGAAACTCTCTGAAGCCTGCTGATGTTGTGAGCCTTCATGTCTTCTAGAGTGAGATTCATTCATGACTCTCTCTCAGCTGTGAATCTGATGACTTGATTACAACACAGCAGGCAGCTTGTGGCTCAAGTACTCTGCTTAAATGTCCTGCCCGGGCTTATGTAGAAGTTTGGTTTATGCACAGTCTGTGTGTCGGCTGGTAGTGATTGCAATCCTTTGGTGCATTCTTGCTGTGCTTTGTTTTATCTTTCCTCCTCCGCTTACTGTGAGAAATCAACAGATATTAAGAACTGATTGGCCAAACATAGCAGCAGAGGCTGCAGTGTGTGGGGAGAAATGTCTGTTTCCAGTTTTGGGCTCCCACATCAACTCGAACCCCCAACGAGGAATGATGGATGTATTTAACATTTTTGATGGAAAAGGAACTGCTTTTTTAATTCACAGGGCTTTTTTTTTTTGCACAAGATGAGAAACACAGATGATGTTATTGTCATCTGTGGCTGATAATAAGAGGATAAACGGGTTCAGACAAAGAGAGAGTAAGCTCTGTCTCTGGATTGATTAATGCAGAAGCCATTTGCTCAGAGGCAGGCAGATTGATTGCTGCCAAGTCCGATTTATGCGCTTGATGTATCTGCAGGGATATTTTGTGGTTTGTCTATATTCAAAGTTATTGGGAGTTTGGAAGAGCAACGATAAGTAGTGCAGGAGTAGATTGCAGCAGAAATCAGCTTTCCACCACACTCTTTACTCAAATTGGTTGCACACAAGTTCCACTAAAGGATATGAAGAGTTTTAGGGCCATGGAGTGATAATGCACTGTTGTGGGTTTGAGCATCTTCTAGTTAAGTGGTGTAATTCCATACTTAGAAGGAATGATTCAACACTTTGGGGACCTGGAGTCTATGCTGATGGTGTGGTAATGTCACAGACGCCAGGAAAAATTCTCAGTTCTGACAACTCCACGTTTAAGAAATCGGATCTGAAGCATCTGTTTATTTTACTCTCCTGTACAGAACGTAGAAATAGAATTAAAAGGGCCTACCATTTTCTAGAAAAGATTAAAGTGCTATTAAGTCCTCTCTCATTTTCCAAGAAAATCACTCCTTTGTGTTTCACAACCTTGAACTATAAATCACATTAGTGGTGGAAAAAGTGGTTGGATCTATTGATATGACACTAGATAGTGTCTGTAATGAATGTAAATGATAATTCATCATCTTCTCCTTTCCACACACCTGCAGTGCCAACATGCTCTCTTGGCTTTCCCAACTAACCGTGCGGTGCTGTGCTTTGCCCAGACAGCCAGACATTGTGGCACTTGCCTGTGCCAAAGGTCTTCTGCATGACTGAATATGAGCGGATAACGCGCCAGAGGAATGTGGGTGCACGCTGTGGTGCAACGCACCAATATTGTTCTCATCCTGATTAACAATTTAACACCCACAGTACTGGAGGAGGCAGAGACTGACTAAGGATTACTGCTGAAAACCTTGTGGTGGGTTGTGTGCTGGGAGGAGCCAGCAGGTTGTAGAGGGGAGCTGGTGTTGGCTTGGGGATGACTTTGTCAAGTGCTGGCATCTCTGAACGCGTAGTTGAGTCCAAGCAGAACAGCAGATCAGTCTGAAGCAGGATCTGACGGCAATCAGGACGTTTGTTTTTGATTTAAGATCCAAGCACTTGAGATATTTATCGCAGCGACCGCATTCTGACCACAGTGTATCCCTTATTTATGGAAAATCACAATATCCCTTGTCACAAAAGGGAGGATTGGGAACAAGATTCACGGTCTGCATCCAACCAGCTGGTGGACAGGATTTATATATAAATATATATGTGAGTGTGTGTGTGCGTGTGCACAGATGTCACTTTCTTGATTCTGTGTGTATTGTGCTATGTGTTAGGTGATTATCAGTCTGGCCAACGACTCATGGGTGTCTGAGTGGAGAAATCAGGACTGGGATGGAAAAAAACAGAGTTTGCCAGGCATCTGTTCAGTTTCACTGGTGACTTGAACTATGCATTGGCTGCTCCAAGGGTGCAATCTGTCCTGTTACCTACAAGACAGACATAGACGATCTAATTTTGTTTTCCATCAACACATGGAAATGTTAAACATTTGTTTAATAGCCAAGTGTGACCCTCACACTCTACACATAAACTGAGGAGACTTGTGTTTGCACAAACTTTTTCTGTGTCTGACATATGTGTTTACTTACTGAGAAAAATACTTAAGTCAACTTTGGCTAGTTTTGGGCAGAACATCTAGACAAACAGAGCACTCTTAAACACACAGAGATGAGGATGCATCAGAGAAGATGAGCCTTGTATGGAGTTTCAGATGTGATGCTTAAGATGTTTCTGACTTATTCATAGGTGTGTAACCCACCTGTGTAAAGAAGGGAAATGGAAAGAACACTGACACTGACTAGTCCAATGTTGTTCATTTTCTTTTTATTAAAATGTTTTTTTCTAATGAATCCAGTAGCTAGACCAGTATCCACACTGAGAAGCACTTATTTTGGTTTAACTGAACTGTTGGCACAAATTTATATTTATTTTCTGCACAAAGAGTAAAATGTTCCTCAGGTTTTCTAAGGTATCCTATGTCCACCTCACAGCTTGTTCTGCACGGCCATAAGCTATAACTTCTCAAGTTGCATCCGCCCTCAGCAGATGATTTCTTGGAAGTGGAGATCTGTGTGGAAACTGCAGGGTACAAGAAGTCAAATCTGTTTTGGAAAACACTCGAAAGTGAGGTAATTTTATTAGTATATGAGTTTCTTTTATGTTTAAACAGTTTTCCCAGGGACACTGTATTGAATCACAGAATTGAATCTACGCTGCACAGTCATGTATTTAACTGAGAACTTCTCTGTTAAGTTGCTCCTCTGTGGCAGGAGGATTGTGGTGTTTGTTATGTGGCAGCTGTAGCACCGTGGTGACAGTAGCCAGGCTACCTGGTCTCAGGTGTTTGAAACAGGGCCACAGCAAAGTCACATGTATCTTTATCCATTCTCACAGTAACACATGCCCTAGCTGCAGCATAGTATGATTCAATCCAATGCATCAAATGCAGTCTATATTGGACATATTAATTTTTAATTGAAAACTGTAACATAAACAAATATTTTTGATATTTCACACTTAGTCTTTTAGTTATCCAGTTATTGAAGAGTTCTAAAGAAATTCAATCGACAGGACAGTTCATCTGTAATAAGCTTCAGAGTGCCGATGTATCAGAAGTGACAATAACAGTCTTCTATATCAACTGAGCTGTGCTGACACTGATTGGTGTCAGTTGCAACAGCTGTGTGTTTGGTATCCACTGTGAGCTCCTCAGGTTATTTTCAGCATGAATGTAACTTTCATAGATGCTCCTCAAATGTCCTAGTTCCAATTTTGACAATCTAGCTGTTTTGAAGAGTCAGTCAAGGCTAAACCAGAGTCCAATTTAGAATATTCAACTGAATAGATTACATGTAATGTCATAATGTCTTGTCATATTTGGACATATAAATTATGGATCCTATGCCAGATAACGTGAGATGAGACTCATTTATATGCTGAAGGTTTGTTTGCCTTTTTGACCTCCACAGCTGTTTCCTGCAAAATTCAATTAGAGGTGTTGATTGTTTACCCAGACCTGCTCTGCTGTCGTCATGTCTGCAGGGTGATGGTCCCATGGTGTATTTATGTGGCACTGTTTATTTGTGTGTAGTGAATGTATGTGTGGGTTTTAGTGTATGGGAGAGGCTGAGATAGATGGCTCGATGTCCAAATATGTCTTACATCAAAAAGTCAACTAGGGTCAGACCTGTGAGATGTTTTTCAGATGCTTCCTGTCTGTCGTGTATGATAAACATTCCAGTACAGATTTCTTCATTTCACACCATGAAAAGACATTACAGTTCTCAGAAATTCTCCACCCACACTTCACATCACCAAGTGAAGTTTAACAGCTGGCATTGAGAAAGGCACTATTTCCAATTTGCACACCCCCTCTTCCTCCCCTGACCTACGTCTGCCAAAGAATAATTCATCTTAGGAGTGCATAACGCCAGGATTTCCAACTATTATCCCCTGCTGCTCTGTGGCCAGCTTATCTTTGTTGTTAGATCTCAGCATGAGAGGCTTTTTCCTGCAGGGAAACAGGTAGTATTACATCTATTTAGACAACAGGAGAGAGTGGTTTTCATGATCCTATGTTGACCTGAACCCTGGCTGACACTGACCTCTCAGTGTCACCACATCTGGTTCGAATCTCTGTGAATTGCTGCTAATAACAGTGCAAAACAGTGTTGGTGACAAGGAGCCACAGGCAGGCCAGTCTACTGTATCAAAGTAGTGTGACATAAGAGGGAGAGAGGGGGGCAGGAATGTGCACAAAAGCACTTTTTGGTAGCACTTATGTCATCTCAGTGGCTCAGGTAATGAACCAATGATGTCATGGCTATCAACGTACCTCTGCTCTCAATATTTGGGGTAAGCCTCAAATCAGTTCTGTGAATGACCTGATCTAAACACAGTGGCCTTCATTCCACAGAGCTCAAACTGTGCCTTGATTGTTATCCATACAGCTTATATTGAACTGAAACACTTATTTAGAGAAAAAAATAATTTGTTTCAGAAAGCTGAAAGTTGTGTTGAACTCTATGTGTGGCTGGGTCATAGCTTCCAGAGACGGTGATTAAACAGGATAATGAAGAGAACGTGTGTGTGTTGATCATCCATAAATATCCTGAGCCAAGTGTCTTTTAAGAGCCTTTGTTGTAAGTTCAGGACTTTTCCTAAGCTGCAGTAGTGTATCACCTGTAAAAAGGTGTGGTCAGCGTGTTGATTGAGGTCAAATTGCATGATCTGCTGGCTTTAAAGTTCAACTGATTAATGGAGTGAAAAGTGAGACAGAAGTGACTTGGGATGGAAAATCTATGACAGCTATATGATGTATTACATTTAAGAGTTCCAAACAAATGAATCACAACAGACTTAGTATCCATCTGCTGAAAGCATGGTGGCAACAAATTATCATCTTGACAAATCAGTAATTCTGATGAGTTGTCCAGAAATTAACAGAGTTGCTAGTCTTTTGACACCTGAGGGTGGCAGAAAAAGCTATAAATACTATATTAGCATTGTCACTTTTTAAGATTATGTGGCAAACTTTGTCTTATTTATATCCAGAAGATTCAGAGTAATATTGGCATTTGTTTGGAGTTCTGTCTCAGGCCACTGGATGACTAGATCCAACATTCACTCAGGTTTTTGCTCTCTTTTGGTCTCTATTGGCCAATAGTTCCTGAGGAAAATATCTTGCTCTTTAGATGCTAAATGTTCCACTATGTTCAACAGCTAGTCGTTAACTTTGTTCATCTGCTGTTTAGTGCTGGGCAGACCCACATCGCAGGACCTAAAAGTAAATCTTGATTTTATGGTTCCTGTGTAATAAAAATGATTTGTCTTGTTATATGTTTTGTTATAAACCTGACATCCCCTGAAAATCACCACTGTAGGTTGAAAAGTTTAAATGTTTTGCACCTCTGGCCAAATCAGAAACAGGGATGGAGGTTTTTTCACATTTGGCAAGTCAAATGTTTTATGATCAGAAAGTTTTTTAAGTATATGATTGATTATCGCAGACATGTTGAACTATTCACTCTCCCTTCATATTGCCATATGTATTTAAAAACTGTCTGAGTCTAAGTGGCCATACACTCTGTAAGTGTTTCATAAAGTAACAAACATTCAGGATGTTAAATAATTAACTTGTTAAGGCCCAACTTAAACTATGGGCCTTAGTTTGGTAATACTGCAAATTTATTTAACAATAGTTCTCTATAGTTGGCCTCTGTTTTAGCATAGTGGTTACAATCAGGTCTGTTTGTCAATTTAGATATGGAAGTTTAGTTTATTTAAAATCTTTCAGAGCTTTGTGATGCCACCAAGTGGGAGAGCTCTCGCTAAGAATGTAATGTTTTTGGCTCCAGTTGTGATTTTGAGAGATCTGTCACTTCAAGACAATGTTTTGCCCTGTGACCACATGCACCCAATAAAGTGGAAGGCATCAGCCCTCTTGAGTGTGTGCATGCAAAAGTAATCATTTAATTTGTGGAGAAAGACGAATATGGGAAAATAAACGCTTCCTCCTGCTGTAATCATAAACATTACAAAGCCAAGGCCAGCGAACCACTCAGCTATGGAGAAAAGAGTCTTGTAGAAAATTTGCAGACTGTTTGGTATCTGTGCTGAGGGTATCCAATATCACCCTGAAAATATCTGCTTTGTATAATGGGGTGGCATGTTTACAAGCATTTATTGTTTTGTCCTTGAGGCTGTTTTGCTGTATCGTCTTTGGTTCCTGTTTGCTAAAGCCTTGAGTTTTGTTATAGTTATGGTGGATAATACTCTTCGGAGGAGAGGCACTCATACAAAAAGTTGGAAAATTGGAAACATATTGGATGAGATTCACTTCACATTTTCCTTGTTGTGTGTGGTGTGTATTTGTTTGTCGGGCAAATACCCTGCATTTTACTGTAATATTGCTATGAACAAAAATTGTTTAAAATGTTCATTTTGTTATTTTCTGTTATTTTTATACAGTTAGAATGTAGGATATCAGTGTTGAACATAGTTAAAGGTCCAAAATTTGAGGTCAACATATGTAAAAATGCCAGGGCTTCAACCTGCTCTGGGTTATTTCTACTCCTCCATCAAACTGGCATCAGTGCTTTCACACATGCTGACAAACTGTGGTCCCATCTGTAGCATTTGTTTCTAAGGTTGTTCCAGGGGTTGTTTGCATTGTCCACTTGTGTATTTTTTAAATGGATTTTGGCTCAAACATGTACTGATATATTTGATAAGTTAATATTTTGAGTAATGAAGCGGAAAAAAGGGAAATCTGACTTCTATTTTTTGTTGAAGCAGCCAGCAGAGCCAATGGAAGCATGCGGGGAGGCAGCTTTCAAGAACTGGCCAATCAAGGCAGAGTTGGTTCATCAGGAGGGGAGAGACAGGAGCTAAACGACCCGTTTCACTGAACTGAGGGACTTAATAAAGCATCAGTACAAGATAAATACATTTTTTAACTTTAAACCGGGCAAAGATATTCTAGTTGAGCCAAAAATATGCATGATATGTCCTCTTTAAGTCAAATACATTTTATTTATATTTCAGAAAAGCATGAATTAGTCTGAGGCAGCTATATAACCTGTGCCGTTATCCTTAGATCATTTAAGTAATTAAACTTCTATTCCTATTATGACTGACTGTAGAGGTGAGGAAATATGTGTCCAGTCTTCAGTGTAGATGCCATTTTAAAAAGTATAGCAGCCTTTTCTCTTTAAAAACAGTTTTAAATTATATTCATTTTACTTTGCTGGAACAACTCTATTTATAGGAATTTAATAGAAAGAGGATTACCCTCTTCTGCCCCTTCTATTGTTGTCTGGTATGGAAATCTTAACATGACTACTTAAATAGCTTTGACAGACTTCTCAATTTAGCAGACAAAATAGTTGGAGTGAGTCAGGCCCAGCTCAGAGAAATTCACAGAATGTCTTCAGGAAGATGAGCCTGAGCCTGTCCTGTCTGACCAACGCTGCAAAAACATTGGAACTGTTGCCATCAGGAATACCTGATATGAGGACAAAATAACTGCAGGTTACTTTTATATTCACTGGTGGTGTTATTGGAGCTTCCATGATCGGTCACGCCAGAGGGCACTTCCCATAGTGAGATACCAAGGGAGGTTTGAAAGAGAACAATTATTACTTTTCTCTGTATCATGTTCAAATATATAGTATATATTAATCAGTCAGTATACACCATTATTATTATATATTTATTTTATTTTTGTCAACAACTGCTTTTAAACTTCTTAACCTGTAGCTTTCCAGATAAAGTTATTATATTTCTCCTTTCTGAATATACCTAATCAGCAGTAACCTGTTCACAATTAAGTCATGCAAGTTACAAAAACATAATAAAACTTAATTCGATACAACTTTTTAGAGTTTGACAATTGAATCTGTGTTAGTATTTACTTTATTACAATTTATCTAATGTTGATTATCAACATAATTATATCACAGTCCATATTTACACGTGAGGTAATGTTAATGCTGAAGTGAAGGGATGATAATGTTGTGTTTATGGTTGCTAAGTGTCAAGTAAACAGTTGATAGCAAATTAGTGATATAAACACTGGCCAAGTTGATACTGAAGCACATTAACTTCATGATGAAACTGACTCTATCTGACAGACTGAATAACTGTTAGCTAGAAATAATAACCACTACATTCCAAACTGAAGATGAACTTTGTATTATCTTGTTTATATTGGCACAGACTCTACAACAAAATGTTGCTGGCAACATCCATGCCTGTGTCGTCCACTGAAGAGTAACAGCACTTGTACTTAGTAAGAATGTGTTACAATAAATAGCAGTGTGGATGAAGAGGCCAAGCTGCTGAGTGGGTTTGCAGTCACTGACAACAATGCATCTTTTGTATACAGGCATTTTCATGGCTGTATTAGATCTCAGTCAGAACATCTGTAAAACAACCATCTAATACATTCTGCTGTCTGACGGCATGTGGACATGTCCAGAGAGCTCACAAATCTAACTGAATATAAATAGAAAAACAGCTTCTTCTAGACAGTAGACACTATAACATGACTTATGAATAAGTAACTTATGAACAATTTCAGTCAGGCTTCCGTCCCCTCCACAGCACCGAGACAGCCCTAGTGAAAATCACCAACGACCTCCTGATGGCATCTGACTCTGGACTTCTCTCCATTCTGGTTCTCCTCGACCTGAGTGCAGCCTTTGACACCGTTTCTCATGAAATCCTCCTGGACAGATTAGCCTCCATTGGAATCACTGACATCCCACTGGCTTGGTTCACATCATATCTCTCTGACCGCACTCAGTTTGTTCAAATCAAAAACCTGAGATCCGGCTCCTCTCCAGTCTCTAGTGGTGTTCCCCAGGGCTCTGTCCTTGGCCCCCTCCTCTTCATTATTTATCTTCTGCCTCTTGGTCACATTCTCAGGAAATTTGACATACAATTCCACTGTTACGCTGATGATACCCAACTCTATCTTTCCACTAAGCCTACTTCCACTCTGCCACCCACAGCTCTATCCGACTGCTTACTGGAAATTAAATCATGGCTCTCACTAAATTTTCTTAAACTTAACGGCGAAAAAACTGAGGTCCTCCTCATTGGTACCAGATCAACCTTAGCAACACTCAACACTTTCTCCATGTCCATCGACAATACCACTGTTCCTCCATCCCCTCAAGTAAAGAGCCTGGGTGTCATCCTGGACAGCACACTATCGTTTGAAGCCCACATCAATAGCGTTACTCGGTCTGCATACTTCCATCTACGTAACATCAACCGTCTCCGTCCCTCACTTTCACCAACCTGCACCGCTATCCTGGTAAACACCCTGATCACATCTCGTCTGGACTACTGTAACTCTCTCCTCTTTGGTCTTCCGCGGAAATCTCTCCACAAACTCCAACTTGTACAGAACGCAGCCGCTCGTATCATAACTAGAACTCCCTTTATTGAACACATCACTCCTGCTCTGCAGCAACTTCACTGGCTCCCTATCAAATCCCGCATTGACTTTAAGATTCTACTCCTCACATTCAAGATCCTTCACAACCTGGCACCATCATATCTCTCTGAACTTATCCACATCTACACACCTTCTCGAACTCTCCGATCCTCCTCTGCTAACCAGCTCTTCGCTCCATCTGCCAACTTAACCACCATGGGGTCAAGAGCTTTCAGCCGATCAGCCCCCCGCCTATGGAACTCTCTCCCGCCTGACATTCGCACTTCAGACTCTGTCTCTACCTTTAAATCCCGCCTGAAAACACACCTATTCAGAGTGGCCTACTCTGTCTCCCTTTAACTATGCAATCTTCATTCTTGTTTATTATTATATTAATGCACTTTGAAGTCACGTTCATATTTATTTTTATTTTTATTTATCTATCTATTTTATTTATTTTCTTTCTTTATTCTTTATCTCTGCACTAAAATGTCACCTGATTTGTATTTGTTTGATGTACTGTTTTTGTGTTATGTGTGCCTTGTAAGGTGACCTTGAGTGCTTTGAAAGGCGCCTTTAAATAAAATGCATTATTATTATTTATTATTATAAGTTTAAATTTGTGTAGCTGTAGTTGCCCTCAGAAGACTGTACATTTTTCCATAGAGTGGGCTGCTGAGCTGACGTATTAGAAATCCACAGGACACAAATATTTCCTTTCATGTTGCTTTACTGGAAAACCCCTAAGCTCTTGTAAAGATCGTCTGAACATGCTTGCTTTTAATGGTCTAAATAAGGCTGTGCATGGTAGTTAATGTGGTTTTAGTTAATGATAGGTGTTAAGCTCTAAGAATATCTCACATGTTTACAGCATTTGCCAGGGGATGATGTTTTATTTGGCGCAGCTGGAATAAATCATAAACTGTGTATTTTAATTAACCAGATTCCTCACATTAACTGCAGCTTACACAAACCAAACCGCATCTCATTAAGACGTTCAATGTCTGTCGAGGAAAGGGCTCGTCATCCTTCTGCTACTACTTCCTCTCAGAAAAGGCTATTAATCAACACAAGGCAGTGCAGGAGCTTGCCTTGTGGGCTGGTTTCTAAGCAGCAGCAGAGATACAAACAGAACCAATGAGAGAGTCGCTGCTCTGTGTGTTGTGGCGGCTCATAGCATCTCTTCATCAAGCAGGAATTTTTACATGGTTTGAGCAGAAAGCTGAATCTTGGAGACTGTGTCATTCTGAGGAAATTAGTGTTTAATACCCCAAGAGAGACTGTGACTCAGAATAGGACTAGAGAGAGGAATATAGGTTTCTGTATAGTTGGGCCATTGTGGTATTGCACAGAAACTGCTTCATGATCTCATGTAGATGTTGGACAGTAAACAACTGTCCTTTGTTACACATACTTTGAGTGGAAAATCGTGCTATACTTTATTTGAATTCCATTCTCTGAATTGATGTTTTATTTATTTTACAGCTGACAGTTTGTCACTTTATCTTGACAGCATTTAATATAGTTCACATCAGGCCATTGCTGGAAGTTTATTAAAAACATCAGATCATTTCCATTCAGGGAATTTTTTTTAATAACTTTTAAATGACAGCACATTTTGATTAATCTTTCTCTGTTCTGCTATCTCTATAAAGCAGCCTCTTCATCCTCTCTGCCTCCTTACTCTTTAAATCTTGTGTGGCCCTGCACTCAGACCAGCTCTGTCACAGCCAACAATAACACTGCTCTTCTTGTCCTCTGACTTGCCGGGTGCGGTGTGGTTTTCACTAGCGTGTAGGCATGTCATACATACACTCTGGCCTCCCTGTTTCATGTTTTCCATGAGCTGCTTGCTTCTACTGTACTGTACAGCTTGACTGTGGTTTATGGCTGAGGTGGTGAGGTTTAAGTGCACCGTCAGCCTGTTGGAGGCTTCAGCTCAGGCTTGCATGTGTGGTGTGAGAGGCATAGCCAAGAGGCTCAGTAATGGGATGCACAGGCACTGACTTGGCCTCAGACACTGTATTGTTGCCAGGGCAGGATGATCTCATGTGAATTAGTGGTGCTACAATGGACTTTAAACGTGGAAGGAATGATGTATAAAGTTCAATTAAAGTCTTTCATTCTTGCAGTCACACCAAAGAGTTTGTGTGAGAAAGTGACACATACAGGTCAAACTTGTGAAGTACGAAAATGCATCAAGAATATGAGCTGCAATGATGAATTAATTAGTAGATTAACAGATCTACAGATCGAGATCATTTACCATTTTGATGAAATGTGACAATTTAAAGCTTTTCTGTGTCATACGTGAAATTTGAAGATGTCAACTTGAGTTTAAAAAAATTAAAACAGGCATTGTTCTTTATTTTCTGACATTGTAACAACAATCTATCAATTCATTGAGAACATCATTGGCAGATTAATTAATAATGGAAAAGAATGTTAGCTGCAGCCCTTATATTTGGATCTCAGCTATTGAGATACCACAAGGGGACAACAGATTAATTCAGATTGGTAGTGAAGATAACAAGGATCATAATGAATAAAACAATATAGATATAGTGAATTACACAGCAGTGGTCACCTATTAAGAAATTACACAAGCTGAAGTCAAAGTTGTTTGGATGTAACTCCAGTATAATTAAGTGCCTCTCTGTGTCACAAAGTGAATTAAAGACCTTCACTGTGGGGAAGATAATGAAAGTACAATATGGCTAAGTCACATACAATAAATAATTGAGTGTTGCAGTGGTGCTATGAAGGGACCACCTAAAAACCTACCTAGTGTACTGTATGGTATCTGTGGCGGGACTACTGCTAGCCCCTTGTGTCAAATACAAACCCAGAATCAGACTGTCACTCCTGTTCCTGGCATATAAAATTAAAAAGTAAATTTGAACCAACGCCAGGCAAAGTTTTATTAGTGTAAGGAACAATCAGTTTGCTTGTAGCATTACCATGAACTGAGGTTGACTGGTGTATATATTCAGCTATGTCTTCTGGTATTTTTAAGTGGTATGAACCATGACAATGAATACTCTTTGTGTGAGAAGAGCTTCTACAGATCTGTTATTATCTCCACAGTTAAACTGTAACTAGTATTAGAGTGAAGCAGTCTGTGTGTTTTCAATCATGGCAGTTCTGTCACTAAATCACCTTCACCTTTGCTTCAACCTGTCTTCTGTGCCCCGAGGAAAACATACACTCAGTGGGGTTGAACAGACTTAACAATCCTTCACTGTTTTTTGGATAAGCACTGGAGACTGGGGACAATAGTGATGACTTTCTAACAGTATGCCGCAGTCTGTTATGGAGAAAGCAAACCCAGAGTTATACTGAAATGATGTCAGAGGTCTGCTTTCCATTGTCTTCTGTAAGACTCTTAGAGGAACACTCAAACTGTCACTTTCCTCCACCTGCTTGAGATTACAAGGTAAATGTTTGGGAATGTCTTAGGCCTGGTTTGTTTTTGTCAGTCCCAACACTTACTGCTGTCCTGACTGTGTGTTGAAATTTACACTCAAAACAGTATTTGAGCCTTAGTTATCCTGTTGGTTATTAACGGCCTTACATGTGGCTTATTTACTTACTTGTCGCATGCAAATAGTCCATACCTTTGTGGTTTGTTCAGTGGAAATGTAACCACATGCCTATCAATCCATGCTATGTAATTTAAGGATTCTGTTTTGGGAATTACCCCTATTGTGTAAGCATGTTATTATTATGTTTTCACTTGCTAACACATGCATTCATGGATTGCCTCTGTACCTCCGGAGGCTATCACAGCCTTCAAGTGAGTCCCTTTTTCCAGTGACGTGATGGTGAAGAATGCAAACTCAGGTTTTATGACTGTGATTAATTCATTTTCTACCTGTTTCCAACTATTACTACTGACACACACAATATAGATCACCAGACCATTTCCTGGCATTGCAACCCGCAATAAAAAGCCCAAACAAAAGAGCTGTCATTTGAATATTGTGTCTGCGGTTTGCGGTAAGCACCTAATTAAGTTAATGACAACAGCAGTTGCGGCTGGAGGTTGCGTGGTTGGATGCCTTGTCAAATCTCCGTTGTGGGTGAATAGAGGCAAAAAGACGAGACCAGGGAAGATATGGCTGCTTTCATTCTCAGGCACTCAGAGCCAGAGCCAGCTGTGAACAGTGAGGAAATGAGGTCAGTCCACACTTGGGAGTCACATTTATGGAAACGCCCCCGCACACATCATCAATAATGATGATGCATTTCTTCAGCTTATTTTGTCATCTCCCTGTGTGGATTATATGGCACCATACATCTCTGTTACCAAAGAAATTAATTTACAAGAAATTAAGTACTACTTGTCAAGCGGAAAAGCCACCTGGTTAAATTTGTAATGCTGGTAGTGGTCGAGTTTTCCAGAAAGCTTTGTTTGGGAGGTCTGGTGTTTTTCCCCTCCAGATTGCTGGGGGATTTCCTCTCCTCCCCTGGGGACATCCTGTTATCTGAGCTGTGACTCAGTGGAAAGACCCCATTCCAGTGAGTGGACCTTTTCTTCTCTGTAGGTTACTACATTTGATTGATGCAGGCAATTTTTAAAATCTAAAACTCCACACTAAAATCCATAGTTCCATTATTCAGCATTCTGCTGATGTAGTAATTTGGCAGGTTGGGGAATGTAATATTAAGCTCTTTAATTGACAGATCACAAAAGAAAAGAAGTAGACATCAGTCATCCTCTCCTATAACTCTAGCAGCTGTGTGTGGGATGACTCCGGTCTGGAAAAGAGGAAACACTTTTTTGAAAGAGAATTAATATAACAGATTTTACTTTTTGTATAGTAAGTATAAACGTGTAGAACATTCAAAGCTCATCTGTTAGAACCAAATCATTTTTGTTGTTGTCAAGGCCACAAGGGGAACTTAAATAAGCCCAGATGTAGTTTGGAGAATACAGAAGATTTAGTTGTGAACCACTGAACAAGCTTTTGACTAAGACTGCAATGCCAAAACAGGTATGATCAGTTCAATATTGCAGTAATTGAAGATATTTAAACATGCTAACTTGGCATTGCAACAGTGTCAGTTATTTGGCCTGTTGGTCAGTTGGCCTGTGATAGACATATGGTTTATCCAATCAACTGCCAGTTGTTTTTTTGACAGTGTCTGCTCTTCTCCAAACAGTTTCTAGGGACAACCTCTCAGATGATTTTGTGTAACAAACCATCCGGAGCGTCAGATTAGAACGAGCAGGATTGTACTACTTTTGAAAACGCAGCTACCTCTTTATTTCACTGTCATTTCAACTTTATTTGTGTCTTGTCAGGAGAGACTGAAGTATGTTTGTGTGAACTTTGCAGACTTTTAATCAGAGGGCTATTATAAAATTAATAATTTAAACTGACACCATTCCTGAGTGATCTCATGCTGTTAAAAACCTGTCCCCAGGGATTCCTCCCGTGATTCACCTTTTAGTGACACATACCTGAATGAAAAAAGTCTGACCTTAGCAGAGTCCATGCAAAGTCCAAGATTACCCTCTGCTTCTACCTTCAGGCCCAATTAATTAAACATCTTGACACCAGTTTGGTCAAAGCCTGATCTGTGTCATATTGGGTTTCCCCACAGATAATTAACATCAGTGCATACTGTGAAGCAGAGGCAGGGAGACTGATAGAAACACAGGCCAGTTGTGCCGGATGGTCTCTTGTCAAACAGCTGGGTGGAGTGAACTCTGGCCTCTCGGGCTTGTACTTGTTAACATGTCAGTTTGTCATTTTCTTCCTCCCTACAAAGACTCTTATTAATGCTAGTCCTGCAGAGTCACTCCCAAAACATGGTTTTCATAACAGAATGGGTATGAAGTCACAATGAAACATGCTGGGAGAGATTAAGTTGTAAAACTTAACTTACAAATCACATTTCCCAGTGTTGTGCCTGAACGTGTTCAATGAACGATCGTACATGAACTCGTCATGTTTTGGGCGAATGTGAACTGAACATACTGTATTTCTGCCTGATGAACGTTATTGTGAATGCGTTCATTCTGGCGAGTGCCAGATTTCTATACAGCCTTCCAGGTGAAAACCCGGATAAAACACACCGTGAACAGGCCTTAATATGTAGCGGAAAAAACACTCAATCTAAAAAAAAGAAAAATAATAGCTTGCAGCAACATATTGAAAAATAAAAAGAACTATGAACTAGTTCATTTTTGGAACTGTGAACTTAGTTCAAAATTTTAAATTATGAACTATGAACTAAATTAGTTCATTTTAAAATTTGTGAACTGAACTTTGAACTAGTTCTTGTAGAAAGTGAACTTTCCCAACACTGCATTTCACTAACACCTTTGGGATAAGGGGACTCGCACATGCAATAAAGATGGATGGTAATATTGCATTTGAGTTGAATAGAGTAAGGCACAAACATCTCAAAGCCAATATCAACGTGGCAACTATTTGCACCTTGTTTGCCTTCTTGTCCAAAAAGTGCTTATGAGTAAACAAGTGTTTCTGGGTGTCCTGACTCACTGACTTTGATTCTTGTTCAAGTTTAGCATGAGACGTTTTCTCCACAACTGCTCAGGTCTGGATCAGGAATTTAGGATCAGCATGTATGTAAAGAATGTGCGTCTGGAATTTACAAATTAATCTTTATCAGGCTCTCGGGAGACAGACTTATTCAATCAGCTTGAGAATCTGCTGAAGTCATGCAGACACCGGCTTCAAAAGAATCATTCTGTCAACATGAGTTGATTCTGTTCACAGTGGCCGTCACCTGAAAGAACCCTGACTGCAGAGAATCCTGACCTTTTTTGGCTCAGAACCTCAATATTAGGTCTTAAAATTTGCTTATCAAATGTAATGATTTTGGGCTTTTCTTTGTCATACATGGTTGGACAAAGCAAAACAAGATACTTGAATCCATCACTGTGAGCTCTGCAAAATGATATAGTGTGATTTTCACAGTTTTTAGACAATTTATGGGCAAGTCATCGAGGAAATAATTTGATTAATTGATAACCTGACCTCAGGTACAGTATTTGAAATAAAGGTATTTGTTTGCTGTTGGATCTTTTTTAATGACAGAGGGGAATTTTATTTAAAATCTAAAACTTTCAAGTCTACAGTCACTCATCCTAAACTCAACAACTCGTAACAAGACGAATGCACTTTCACGCCACACTGCAGAGTAGTTGAGAGTGCCATTAAGACAGCGAGGTGGTGTTTTTGAGGTTGTTGCTTTGAAAATGTCACAGGCCAACCAGGCAATGTGAATATAATTTACTGAAGTAATATAATTAAGGGTAACCTTACAAACGTGATTGAAATTTCAATTATTTAATGATCCAGTGATTCAGCCTGGATGTTATTGGCTTTTGTGGTGCAGTCATGACTTGTAGTATGTTTTCTTTCATGCCCATTGTGTTTTCTTACATTATACATTATCTCTAAATGTGTTTGTGAATCAAAGTCAGATGTTAAAGGGAATTCTGTTGACCACAGTCTGCCATCTACAACCACGATTATTCTGCAGAAGAGAACCAGACTTCTTATAATGAACAGATGTCTAATTCTAGACCTCCTGTGTTTCCTTCTAGGCCAAACCACTTCCTCACAGTAGTATAACAGGGCATGAAACTGAGACCTTTTAGCCTCTCACGTCTGTACTTACAGGTGACATCCATCCAACAAATGTCTCAGAATAATCACCAGGTTTAATGGTCACTGAGGTCCAGAAGCCTCTCAGTTAACTATTTTAAGTGGCAGTCGGCATTATTTCCTGTCAGAGTCACAGCCCTGAAAATAAGTTTGTGAGTGGAGTGGAGAGTGTCAGAGCTGCCAAGTCTGAATGCTCAAGATTCTTAGAAGAGCAGATCCTCACACAGTAGCTTGTGTTGGACTCAGAACACACTGGGGAGACTTTGTTTTGCGTAATCGCTGGGGAGGTTTGCTGGGAAGGCTGAGACATTTGAGTGGAGATTGTGCAAAAATTTAGAGAGCATCTGCGCCCTTTTTTTAGGGTCAGCGCTCATTATTATTTATTCTCCTTGCTCAATTAGACTGGAGAGTCTGTAAGCTCTCAAACCCAGCGGGAGATTGGAGTACACATGGGTGGATGTGAAGATACACACATTCATGCATGAGTGCACAGATGCTCAAACAAACCTCTGCCTGAGGTGTACACATGCAGGGCTGTGCACACCGGCAGGGGAAGCCGATACAGGTGGGACACATCAACAAGCAATAACTCAACACATGCATCCTCCTGCCCACACACATCTCTTCCACCTTGATCCAGGCTGATCTCATAGTGACTCTTGCTTAACCTCTAAAGGTAATCTCTGCACATGTTTTTATCTCCCGAGGTGTTCTTTGGAGGAAGGGGCCAATGTTCGATCCTACAGTAGAATAAGTGTTGATTTTATTGCCTGTGACCCAGCATGACCCCAGCAGAAACCATTGCCAGGTGGGTTGTTCTGCCATGCAGACTATGGTGTGCTGATGGATATCTCTGTCTTTAAGTGTTTCAGGATGGCTCATATGGAGGCATTAGCTGCTGTCAGTCATTCACTGTCATGTGCAGTGCTGAGAGAAACAATACATACAGAAACACTTATTTTTAATGGAGTCTGGTGCTGAGTGGTTTATTTGTTGAAACAGTGTCATCCATGAACTAAAAGACATTTTAAAAAAGTGATAAAACAAAAGACCATTCAAAATCAAATTTTGAATGTGCCTGGACGTTTTGAACTGAGCTGTTTCCGTCATTACCAATTATATTAATTCATGCATTTTTGCTTCACTGTGTGTTCTTGCACTCCAAGTTGAGTTATTATAAACTGCTGTTTATTTTAAATAATACTGCCATGGAAGTTGTCAAATGCCAATTGCATGAATGTTTTATAACCACTAGATCTGGAAAAGAAAAAAAGTGCCTTCTGAAAGCACATATCAGATATGTGTGACTATATGATTGTATCTAAAGCCAGTTAGTCAATCATATGCTTAATTTAGGTACAGAACATCTCAAGGGACATTCAAGGCTTTATCTGTACAGGATATGCGACTGTTTCAGAAAAGATAGAGGTGTTTATTTCCATCTCCCACAGTGCCGTCTTCTGATATTGACCTCAGGTGCTGGTATTATTTCAGTAGCGTAGCGATTTAAAGCCACTAAGAAAAACAAACTATAAACTATAACAAAACTATAAGAGTGGCTATTTTTACTGTGAAATTTGGTTATTTTTGTTCTGTCTAGCATAAATTTTACTTCAACTTCAAAACAACATTCTTTCCTAGTCTCACTGATAAAAATGTGACATGTTAAGTCTACAGTGGAGAGTGTAGCTCATGTTGTCATTCAGTGAACTCTATAAAACCTTAACCCTTGTTGACATTGTCAGTGTGTATGATATGCTATTGTGTGCAGCTTTGTATTATGTGCATTTGTTGCTTTGTAATGTGGTGTTTAAAATGTGACTTGAAGGGACTGCAGATGAGATGAACTTTAAGCTAACTTTGGTGCTGTACATCATCACATGTTCAACACTGTACATGGTCCCTTAGAAATAACATAAATTTAAAAATGCATTTTTTTTGTTTACAGACACTTAATTTCACACACACACACACACACACACATATACACACACACACACACATACGCCCAAAGACACTGAGGATCTCAGTGTGTGGCCACGCAGGAATTGCTCAGACAGGAAATAGAATCTAAATGATGTTATCAACAGATAAACAAATAGTGCAAGACTGTAAACAGACTGCCCACATCTGGGCACACTCTCTCCAATATCCCTTGTCCGCTCTTTCTACAGCAACACACCGTGGAGAATTCAGACTTATTTTCTGTGGCTTACAAGAGCTTAGGCCCAATCAGAGAGACTCAGACTTTTACTCTTTCTTTAATTTGGCATGGAATAAAAACCAAATGGACAGACTTTAGCTCAACTGGGGTCAATTAATAGGTGTGCTTTATATAGTGCCTTTCACAAACCCAAGGACGATATTGGTTTCCATGAGCCTGTACACTAGCAGTGCAGTACCTCCAACAGTAGATGCATACAGTATGGGGTTTCCCTTGTAACAAAGAAGAATGGAGGGAATGGAGAAGTAAAGTGGAAGCAGCTTTTCATAATGAAGGATGGAAATCCTAGCTGGAACCATATTTAAAGCCTCAAGGGAAAAACACATGGAGCATATTATTGCCAGGTCTGAATTTAAGATTGTAGGAGATTAGCATGGTTAAGAGGTCGGTCCACCTCTTGGATTTATGATATGTTTTTCTTCCAGGACCGTGTTGTCCTCTTATTCTGAATCTAATCTTTGTATCTTTTACATGAAATTCAGCATGGGCTTGACCAATAACTCTGAATCCAGCTCCTCACTGGTTCACTCATGTTGTACAAAACCACGACCTAGATACCACAGTGCAGTTGGGCTGCCTTACCTCACCCTATTATCAACACTTTCACTACAACACACAGAGTCTCTTTTATGAAATCAGGCAGTATCGTCACTTCTCACCTCTAAAACCACTTGTAGGACCTGGTGAGGCTTTTGATAATATCTCTTCTACATTCACATCTCCACATGGTGAGGTAAAACCTGCTGGGGGTTTAAGGGGAACAGAGAATTGAAGGAAAGAATGAAAGTTCATAGCTAAGTTTTCCACAGAAGAGATCCAGTGTGCTCTGGGAGTGTGAAGCAATGAGACTTTTAATTGTCTTTTATTAGTTTGCAGGGATTGAAAACTGAGTGATTGTTAAATATTACCAGCATTTGTCTTTGGAGGATAAACTTATGAAACACATTACGACATAAATTCCTTGGTAAACATGGATACTAAAGAGGTAGAGAGTGTTGTCCGCTAATCCTAAGATCAGTGGTACGATTCCCAGCTCCTCCAAATTTCTCCCAAAGGCTGTGCTATCAGTGTTTGGATGTGTATGTGAATGGGTGAATGTGGGCTGTAATGTAAAAGTGCTCTGAGAGTTTAGAAGATTAGAAAGGCACCATACAAATACAGTCTATTTACAGTTTACCATTTATAGACCAAACTGTTCTGTGTTCATCACTGCCGGAGGCTACATTGGTGGGGTGTTTTTCTTCAGGTACTTGTGAGACCATGGATGTATTAAGGAGAACTGGTTAGCATGAAAAGATGGCCCCCATTCACTCCTATTAAAGTTGCTCAGTGTTGCATAAAGCCAAAAACGTCTGCCATTTTTGGCAGGCTTACTCATGCTTCTGTGTCTTGGGCATATAAAGCATATGCACCAGTCGTTCTTCAGTGTGTCAGCCCAGCTGGATGATTTCTGGTTGGGGATAAAATAATTCAGTCATGCTGCTCTTTTAGACTTTCCATATTTTATTGGACTAAATGGCTCAAATTCAGCCACTCCTTTTCCAATAATTGTGTAGGGGAAAAATGCTTCTAGGGGCATCTGGTGATGAACCTGGATGTTGTAATTACACAGTTTGGCTACTATGTTTTATTGGGTTCACAACCCAAGGCTTTGGGTGAGAAATATGAAGTTTGAGAAACAGATCTGTGCATCTGAAGTTACCACAGCATGAACTATGTTATGCTTCATTATGACAACTGTGTAGTAGTAGTAAAAGGTAGAAATACTCCTATTCAAGTGATCCACCAGGAATGTGTGCTTGCTTGTATCTAAGGCCTCACAGCCCCTTGTTGTATCCAAATGAATGAGAGGGCTGCAGTTTTGCATGCAGAGCTAATGTTTGCCTGAATGCAATCTTAGTCATTGTTCTTTAGCCTCAAAAGGTGTCCCTGTGTGCCTGTGCACATGGTTGGCAGCCAATCAGTCTAAAGAAAACAGTGTCAGTGTATCAAAAAGTCTCTTGACTGGTTACACTGTTACACTGCTGTGCCCAATAGTAGCATTTAACTTGTCATCAGCCTAATGGTTAACAACCCACAATGAAATCAAATCAAAATCAAATTGAGGACAAAAACGCAGTAACTTCACATTGTGATCAAGTTTTATATTCAAATTTAAATAAATTCATGTTTTTTTAATGCTTAGAAGTCAAATTGGGTTCACACGGTAAAAGCACACTGACTAGTAACCTGGCCAGTGTTGTTTACTAGTGGTTAATGGTTGGAAAGGATTTTCCTGCTACATAGAGCCAAGATCTCTGAATTGACCCAACAGGTGGGCCATAGTGGCCTCCAGCGCGGTGTGACTCATATGAACTCCATGGTTCCTCCGTCATTGCTTGACAATGTGAGGCATGCTGGTTTCTGGGACGTCTCACTACTGGGTCACCAGCCTGGCACCCACACGACCCCTGACCTCATTTCTGTCCAGCCACTCACAACCTGTCACATCAAAGGAAAAGAGTCCCTGCCTGTGTAAAGGGTTAAGTTGAAGACAGGAAGAGGTAGACAGGCGCAGACTTGCTTGCAGATACACACGCGTAATTATTTTTTTACACAACACTTGTTAATCCACAAGTGTGACCAAATAACATTTCTCCTAAAAGCAGAATGGGAGCACGGACTGATGGTTTAGATTTTACTGTGGCACATAAACCCACTGTTGAGGCACACACACACACTAGAATCCCAAAACCTTCAGATCTAATAGGATCTCAGAAATGTCTGGTTATCAATATCATGTGATATTTAAGTGTGTGTGTGTGTGTGTGTGTGTGTGTGTGTGTGTGTGTGTGTGTGTGTGTGTGTGTGTGTGTGTGTTTGTTTGGCCAGTTTGGCCTGAATTCCAGTGAACATGCTGTGTGTCAAGAATGCTAGATTTGTGTAATGTGACAGCAGCAACAGGAACAAGTTGTGTTTATGAAAGGAGTACAAATCCTTTTTAGAGGCCCCTGAAGAGGCTGAAAACAGGGCTGCATTAATTAATTGAACTCAGAAAAGGAACACGCCGATTGGATGTCATTTGGTGGACATAATTGCTCTTTGTCTAAGGCTACAGCCACACTATGTTTCATTTTCTGTCCACACTTTGGTTGCTTAGTTGAAGAAAATACTATGGAGGAAGAACAGCAATGGCAAAAAGTAAGACAAGAGATTTCTCTGCCAAGAGAGGAGGAGACACAGTAGCCCCCCTCCACCCCTCTCTCTGTGTGACATGTCATGTGTGTGTTTGTAGTCTGACAGTCACGGAAGAACTGCTCTGCTTCATACAGTGCGGGGGTTTTGTGTGGCTGATATTTTACATCTTTATGGGACAAGTGCATTGCCCTCACACATGTCTGTGCCCACATGATGTGGCAGGGATCATTTATGAAGTGACCAGCATTTGTATCTCTCCAGACTACAACGCAGTTTTCAAATGAAAACAGGATCAGCACTCCAGATAGTTTTTTACAGGTTTTGACAAAGCCAGATAGTTTCTTGTAGATCTTAGTTGGAGGAACAGCAGCTCTCTGTGGGACATGGAGGAGATGCAGACTGGGGAAGTGTGATGGTGTGCTAGTGAAGCACCCACTGCAGAGATTCTGCTCAATTCACCTGACAAATCTCTGCTCCTTTCCCAACAAAATCGATGAACTGCAACTGCCATTTGTTTCACTGAATCTGGATCAGTGAATCCATCTCTGACAGTGGATTACATCTGCTGGGCTTCCATCTGCACTGAGCGGATCATGTATCAAGGAATTTGCTTCTACATAAAGAAGGTTGGTGAACAGATGTCACCATGTGAAGTAAATACTGCAGGCTGAACTTGGAAACATCTTTAGTAAACAGCAAGCCATTTTAGTTACCATGGGAGTTTTCATCCCCTCATTCCATGTTTACATCCAGCGGGAACAATGACCCTGGCCGACCAGATAACGGTCTTGGAACAAAAACATACAAATTCACTTTTCATAATCCTAGTGGACTCTAACAGAGCAAAATTAAGCCATGACTTACCAAAATAAACAGTCTATTAATTATCCTACCAGGGATATGAACACACCAGACCACTGCTAAGCATTTCTCAAAAAAGTCCCCAGGGAGCTTTAGGGCACTCTGATCACTGCATGGTTATTTCTTTTGCCAACTTACAGGCAGAAACTAAACCAACATAACTTTGTCAGGCCAAGGATGGTCCCTGCAGTGTGGACTGAGCTCTGTACATGCATGCCAAAAACTCACAGACAATGACAAACTACAGAATGCCAGGAACCAAATTCATTATGCCATTACTTACGCCAGGAAATCTGATTCTGATTCCTATAATTAACCTGATAATCTAAGCTTCAGATCTGCTTTGTTTAAAGTTTTTTTTAATTTATAGTTATCTTAAACAAACATGTTTTTAGCTATCTGTGGTAACGCTCTCATTAAGCTTTTGTTGCAAGGTTATTCTGAATGGAGGCCTCCAACATTCAGAGTTCATTCAACTTTTTAATAATGATTTTTTGTGAACCTACAAATTCTTTGCAGTTGTCAAATGAGTTCACACTTGTACCACATGTTTAAGCTAATTTGGCTTTTCTTTCTACATTGAGTAAACAGTGTCATTAATTATTCTCTCTTCAGTAAATAACTCACCTCGTGTGTGCTTTTGTTCACATAGAAGAGTTATGGCCATTCACTCACACACCAGCCGACAGACGTGGCCTCTCACACGTGCAAACAAATTCACAAGTTTAGATTTTCTCATACATGTGTCCACACACTCCGACTATCAGTGAATGTGTATAAAAAGCCAGATGAAATCCAGCAGTGTGTCGACCCCCTGACCAAGTGGCGTGGCTGGGTTTTTTGAAATGGCACCCCAGAGAGAAGTAGTGACGGGCTGAGAAAACATCTAAAATGAAAACACTTCCTGAAGATGTATATAAATTCTGTGTCATCTCATTATGTGTAGAGTGTTTTGACTGGTGAAATGCACTTACAATAAATCTGAGTTATTGTTGCTGTCACATGCACTCCAGCTGTGCCAAGATCTCCTAGTGGGTGATTGTAAAAGTGTGTGAGCCTATGTCCACATCCATGCATATCTCTTTACAGTTGAAGCCTAAATCACTTCTCAGTTGTTAGTTTGATTTCCAACTATGCAAAGAACTCAAACCACTATAATAGTTTACCTAAGGCTTTGCTCTTTGATTATATCATGGTTTTCCTTTTTACATTCTTAAACGGCCTTACTGCATTTACTACATAGTGATTTGTATACCATCAAGATAGAGACTGTATATCTCCACTTACTTGACACAGCTGTTGGTGAATGTTGCCCTCCAAGAAATGACTAGCCAATAGTCTGAGGGGTGCATGATCTTCATAAAGATGATGTTAGACCTAAAAAGTAATGAAAAATAAGCAAAGTGTCCTTTACTGTGCTGTTAAAGACTAGAAACACTAAATCAAAAGAATTATGAAGTTAATTCCTTGACAATACAGCCCATGTAATGAAGCTAATCTTTTCTAGATGCACAGGATGTTCTGATCAACAGGAATCCACCATTTGCTTCCCGCTGAGTGCTTGCACCATTCTGTGTCTGTGCCTTTGCCTTCTCCTTTGGACAATTGTGTAGCATGCACTTAGCTCCTCTGCACCTTCCCATCCATAAAGTTTGACTGTTGAACCCCAGAGGTAGCAGTTTCTGTATCCAGTTGCATCCTCCCTAGCAGGGGTGTCTGCAGGGGAACAGAACTGTGAAACTCCAGGGGAGGTAGTGAAAGGGAAACAATAAAGAAACTTACTATAAACTCTACATCGTACATACTCAATGGGCAGACTTACAAAAGTTTAATCCAAACCAGTAACAAAATGTCACCACATCCTGACCACTTTTTCATGACACATCGGTACCACATCACCTCACCTGTCATCATTCAGCTACCTTCCCGTCACTGCAGTTAGCAAGATTGTTGTCGACTGTGGGAGCTTTGGTTGATAGTAAGTAAACTAAAATGGCTTTAACATAAAACCTAGCAAATACAAAAATAGATAGGTTGACAGGTAAAGGCATGCATTTAAGGATATTTGGACTGAGGAATACACGTTCATTTGAAGTGTGTTGAAGTGTTAACAAAATTATCCCCCAAATACACAGGCAAGAGCCACAAAACTGAACCAGTTCAAGTTGTAATATCAAGCTTACATCAGGATCAATGATATTTTCAACAATTACATTATGCAACAATGAATACAGTAAAGAATTCACAGTAAACTCATTTTAATGAACACTTACACCAATGTCTCCACTTGGCCACACACCTTTTTATGCCCAAGTTTAAGGTCTTGGTTAACCAACGATGGTGTCACTATCATTATTCAATGCACCCTAGACTTATATTTGAGTACCTCTGCTCTAAACCATACTACCTGTTCAGTGCCTCTTGATGCATGGGGAGAGAATGTTTATTTAATTAATCAGGGAGCTGTTACACACCATTTTATTATTAAAAAACACTTGAGCTGGCTCTCTAAAATGTTGGAAAGCTGAAACAGGCTTCATATAATGGACTACTTAACTGAAACAGGCTTCATATAATGGACTACTGGTCTCTGGCTGTCATTTTAGTCCTCATGCTATGCTTTGGATCCGGGTAGCTTAGTCTGAGCTTGCATACCACCAGCAGCTTTAGAAAGGAGGCACATTCTTCTCTCCTTTAGGTAATCCCTAAATCACACAAGCTTTACTGTTTTTTGCTTACTTTCCTGGCCATTTCTTGACCTTCTCCCTATGAATGTGTTAAGTATTCTTGGGGAGGTTTTCTTTTCCTTCGCTCAAGGGAGTGGCATATTGATTGATGGGCTGATTTTGTGATGAAACTTTAGGACTGCTCTGTCATTGTTTGATTTAGCCCCCAGAAAAGGAAAAAGGTGGATCCATTACCTCATCAGAGAGTGGGGCTGAACCATGTTTGATGTTTGACCTCAGAAATATTCCTTCAGGGCACATAAACCTTTCTAAAATAGGGGGAAAAATCTTCTAACAGTCAGAGGTTAAAGAGATGTTGTGTCTGTCAAGACAGATGACACACTCATCATCCGTCTGCTGAGTAACATTTTTTAGTGACACGAGAAGTCGCTCTTAAATGCAGTTCTATGCAAAGAGATAAGTTCAAAGGACACATTTTAGTTCTGTCAGTGGTTTCAAAATGTATAAATCCCCTGTGTGACAAATCAATGATCTTTGCATTTTGCCCTTAGATACATGCATCATCTCTGATCTCATCATCCCTCAAGTGAAGTTGATTGTTGTAGGCGTTGTGTAATGCCCTTTGTCTTAAAAGCTGGTCATTGCTACAACACTAGATTGATTTCAACATGAACAAATATATTTTATTTCTCTGTGGTATGTAGGGGCCGGACTGGGTGAGAACTGTGTGGCTGTATGAATACTGACATTGTCTGCTGGGGCACACACACACAAAGGTTACACACACCTACACACTGTTCCCCATAGTGTTCTCCTTTGTGCTTCTTGTGTAGACCTTGTTTGTCTGCTTTATATTTAACACTTAAACACCAAATCATGCTCACCTTTTGTTTTTTTCCAGACTGATTTCTTTTACAGGCCCAGTGGAAAAGCTGTGCACACCCACACTCATGTGAGAGTATGACCTTTGACCCCTGCCTCTAAGTGGTGTGCCCTTAAATGTTTCCTTAAAATGTGCTTCTCCTCATAATGTTCCTCTTGGATGGGAAATTCCCTTGTCTCTGGATTTTTATGGGGAAACTGAGTTAAAGGTCCACAAAATCTTTGCAATGGTGTGGTTTCATGTTATCTCCTCTGAGATCTGAACTTCTTTCTCAGCACTGTTTAAAGCTGCAGTTGGTAACTTTGAGGAGAGAGAGAGGACTTAGCATCAAATTTTAAGAAGTACAACTGTCAGATCCAACTGAAGCTTTAAGGAATAGTTTAACGTTTTTGGAAATACATTTGTTCACTTTCTTGATGAGAGTTAGATGAGAAGACTGATACCACTCATGGATGTACTGTTAAGATACACCCAGCAGCAGTCAGTTAGCTTAGCTTAGCAACAAGCATACCAGCACTTATAAAGCCACAGTCTTTTCTATTTAAACATATGGAATAAACAAACAAGGTAAAACTGTTAATTAGGGAGCTTTACAGGTGGTGGTGGGTGGATTTGGTTACCTTTAGACAGAGCCAGGCTAACTGTTTCCCTGTTTCAAGTTTTTATGCTAAGAAGATAAGCTAACGACATTTAACGTACAGACATAAGACTGGTACCAATCTTCTCATCACTCATTACACAACTCTTAGCAAGAAATAGAATAAAGGTATTTCCCAAAAATGTTAAACTGTTCTGTAAAGTCATTGTAACACGACAAGGTTGCTGAGGATAGCCTGCCTATTTGTATCTGTGGTAGGCCTATTCAGTGTGTAGGCTCCAGTTCCCCTCTTTAAACACCTTTGATACACACACTACGCCTTCGACCTCAACCAAAGGCAAAGTGGAAGAAACAGAACACAACTGTTAGGCACATTTCAGATTTCTGGGACCAGTCAGAGTGTGTTTTTCCAGCTTAGAAAAAGACACCTTTATATGAATGGAAACTGGCAGAGTGTGAGATCAGAGGATAGTAGTGTAAAAATAAGACATTGGCTAACCAGTCCTGTTTTTAGAAGTTCCTGAGAGAGAAAAGCGCATGTGTTTTGCTGTATTTTGGGCTGGAGAAAACGTGAGAGAGGTGTTGGGAGGAGGGCATGGACGTGGCACAGGAGTGGGAAGACATTAAAGGTGATTTTCCACCCCGTCTGCAGTACTTTAAATGTACACACCTTGTGTTTTTGAGGGTTCCACACAAAGCTGGCCTTGTGGGTCTTAAACTGCCCAGGAAGCAAGATCAGACATGGGAACGAATGTGAAAGCTCACTAAGGATACAGTAGCTGATGTGGTGTCAGGTGGCCTCAGGATAGCTTAGAAGGAAAAGGTTGTGTAGTCTCTCCCAGTGTGAACTCCCACAAAGCTCAACTGGGTTGTCACTGGAAATGGAAAGGATAATGGATGCAGTCATTTCCCTCTACAGCCAAATGATGTCAGCCATAGGGCAGACATAGCTACAGATGTATAAACAACCCCCTCAGTTCAAATTGCTTGATCCAGATTAACTCATAATGGATATGAACTGTGTTTTGATAACTTACTGATTCTGGATCATGAGCGCCTTTTCCACATTCTCTTCCCAGTGAGTTCAGGCCACTGTGATCAAGTTCATTCATTTTCCCCCCTAATCAAAGCCAGCAGCTGCAAAGTGTACAGCCTGGGCACGCAAGGCTTGCTACCGTGTACAGTGGCATTATTATTCTACCACTGTTTTCTTTCCAATCTACTGTACAGACTCTAGACCCTGCCTGCTGGGGTGCAATAGAAAAACTGACGGATGGAGGCCAGTAAAGGAAAGAGCCAAGGGTCAGCCCTCCTCAGCCCGTCATACCTCCTGTGTCTTCCCAGGGTAATGAAAGAGGCTTTTTAGCAGTAGATTTTTTCAGGCATTCCTTTGACATGATCTTATAGGAGGAACATGCTCAGAGTGCGGTGAGGACATGCAAAAAGAGATCACTGTGCAGAGCTGTCATCAGGAACGGACAGATGAGAGAAAGAAGGGTGGTGTGATGGAGAGAGCAAGGACAGGAGGGGTGGGAGGACATCAAGGTAGACAAATTTTACCGATGACATCACCAAGCAGAAAAGCTCCCCACATGCACGCACTTCTGAGATTTTTTCTTCTTTTTCTGCAGCATGTGCTTAACGTGTTAGCCACGTTGCGTATAATGTACACCTTGACTGGCTAGCTGGTTTCCTGACAAGCATGGTAGAAGTCTCCAGATCTTGTGTTAAAGTGTTATTTGATTTAGCAGTAGAGCATAAACAAACCCTCGTCTGGTTCGGTTAGCTGGTCAGAAGAGATTATTAAGCAATTTATTTAAAACTCCAGTTTACAGTAAGGGCATTGTGTGGTCTGTTTGTACAGTGAGCATGTGCTGAAGCAATTTTTTGTCAATCAAAGCTACCAAGTTAATGAAATGAAAGTTTAAGGGCACATGATGGAAAGGTAAATTTGTAGAGGGTGTAATGTTTTCCTGTCCAATTAGCATCACACTATACGTCATGAACACCCTTTGCTGCTGTATATTTTAGTGAGTGTGTGGACACATGCAGGTATTTGTGTGTAAATGTGTCCTATAAAATATTTCATTGTCATCTTGTCAAATCCTACTTAACTCTGGTTGGATAGGAGTCAACATGTCTTACAGTAGGGGAATGTTCTTGTGTCAGAAAGAGACACAAGTTATTTTCCATACTTCCAGGAATTTTTGAAGTTTCCCAAATCATCAATCAAAGCACTGGCTGTCTGCTTTTGAAACAATCCAGAGTGGAAGGAAGTGGGGCGCTCGCCTCATGGGGAGGTAATCAGCCATTTCGACAAACTTTCCTTTAGTAAGGTCTTCATGCCAAGCATGAGTGCTGATTCAGATTCAGATTCATTTTATTCTTTGTCCCAAAAGGGCACTTAGTTTGCAGCAGGAATACAGAAAAGACAACACAGATCACACAACAGATTAAAACACAACAACAAAAGTATACATTATGCAGGGAATCAGTGTTTGTTTTTGTTGGGGTGGTTTTTAGGGAGCGCTAAGAACGGTCTCATTTGTTTGTTAGCTTTCCACAACATAGCTGCTACAGCCATCAATGGCAATAAAAATCTCTTTTTAATAGAGTTAGTGGGCGTATGCAGCTTTTCTCCCCAGGCAAATGTATTGTGAAATATAGCCTCAATCTTCTTTCCAACCAGATGCTTATATCCAAGTGGCAATCTCTTGTTTTCGCAAGCTTGGGACTCATTAATTAAATGGGCCGACAGTGTAAACCATAAAGACCCCATTGTTTATGTAATTAAATAGAAAGACTCTAGTGTATATAATGTTGGGCTGCATACCTTTTTCAACCAATACTTTACCAATTGCTGCATCAATAACAAAACAACACTTTGACGATGCCTTACTTAAATAAAAACACGTTCTTACAGAACAAAAGCCAAACTTCTCAAATGGTAAATGTCTAAAGGGTAAAGTTAAAGTTGTTAATTCAGGAGTCAAAGAATAAGTAGACCAGAAATCTGACAGTCCAAATTGGACATTTGATACATGGTATCATATCTAGTCAGAAGTTAGGGAACTTCAGGAAATCAACATTTCTGTCAGTGTTGAGATTTAAGACCCACCCATACAAATAACCTAGTTCAACAAAGCAATAATCCCATATGCTTAATTTACTGATGATGTACAGGATGTAGGGAACCTCTCACCCTGATGCAGATGATAAACTCAAACATGGGCTTTCATCTCTTTCTTCTCTTATCATAAAGTTCACCTCATGTTGTGTCTAAACGGCTGTAATGTCTGGTCTTCTTCAGACACCTCTGCACTCATGATTTCTTGCAGAACCAAAGACAGATGTTATGTGGTTTACTTACTTATTTGAAGGATAAATACCCAGTGAAGAATACCGTCCCCCTTATAAAACAAATATTGGTTCAGTGCCAATAAACTTGCTGGTCAAAAAATTACTACTGTGTTTAAAAAGGAGTAAATATTCTTCCCATTATAACACTCTCTAAATGATTCAGGTACAAACAGGGGTGGTGCTCCTCAGTCAGATGGTGTTTGTTTAGATGTTCAGCAAAGATGTCTTGCCTTGTGTTTATAAGTCCATCATTTCATGGCTTCTGTAGCATGCTAGTACTTGGCAGTAAAAACTGTGTCTACGCTCCAGTACAGACAAATGTATTTTCAACCACTTTTCCTTCCAGAAATTTTACCAGCCCTGGTTTAGCTGAAAAGTTCTTTGTTTGTGTTGTCATAGATGTCATCTCTATCATCCGGTTGTTTATGCCTCATGATGTGTCAACATGTCCACCAGCAATGAATAGGTTTATATTAATGTGACAGTTCCTCTGCAGTACATTCCTGGACAGCTGTATCACATTTACTTTCTGAAGTAGACACCACCTCTCTCTCTTTCACTGGCCTTAGAACCATTACTGGCTGTATAAGGACACTGTTATCATGCTTGCAGATGTTTCTGATGGAATATGTTGCATGCAAAGTGGTGTGAGGCCATACTTTATTAGAGAGCCAGTAATGAATGACCTTTCCAGGAAAGTTCAATCAAGAATTAGCAGAATAAAAGGTCATTTGATTGCAGTTGTAAAGTTGTGTAAGTGATTAGCACTCAACTTGTGTTAAAACTGAAAATAGCTGGAACGGTGTGGGTGTATTATTACCAATGAAATATGATTTTAGGAACTCTGGAAAGTTTTCATGTTAATTTTAGGTTCAGTCTCGATCATGAGGTAAACAGTAGATTTACAGGCTACCAATGTGCGCTTTTGATTGACTAAAACCATGTGTTGCTGAACGTTTATGCACTGCCTTGTAGCAAAATTTGAACCATGCTCATGAAAATGAAAGTTGAAACTATGTATTTTCACGCAATGCAAATGTTGATCTAAACATGGCCTTAGGTGTGACATGTCAACCATTCAGAGCTGTGCACAGTGGCCACAATCGAATGCGGCAGTCATGGAAAAGGCCTGAGGGACATTAATCCTGAAATATGGGAATAACATGGCTCAATTTTAGTTCCTTTCCTTTAAGGCATTCATAATATAGGACTCAGATCTACACACTAAAAAGGACAAAAGTACTTAAGAAAGAAAAAATAGATCTTGAGAGATGCTTATTTTCTCTGGCCAATTGCTTCATGAAGTGGGTGTGAATGTCGGGTTGGTGGTTTCAGAAAGTTACAAAGTTGTCGGACACAGCCCTCCCAATTCCAGTTTTTGAAAGTTGTGCAGGAATAGGGTTTGAAGAACTGTTCACAATCAGACAGGTACTTTTGTTGAGGCATCATGATGCCTCTAGACCTCCCATAGGAGGAGAGAGCTTTTAACCTTGAAATCTTCACTGCCTGTCTCTGATTTATTGCAGCTGCTCTTGTGTCCAGTGTTAACTTGAACAGTAACCTCTGTCTGCTTTACTAGAAGTTGCTAACCTCTTGGGAATCACAGGTCTTTGAAAGAGCTTGTCTTACAAGTATTCAGCACTGCGGTCACCAGGTTTGACCACTCGCCACACACAACTGTTGCCAGCTCCTTGATCACTTTTTCTGAGTGGCCATCTGTGTAACTGTCTCGTTCTTGTCACAACATCATCATCAGGTCTGTGGCGCCAGCCCAGGTCTATTTGCATACCTGTGAATCAAGCGGGGGACCCAGAGGAGAAAGGCATCCAAATGTGCGTTTGCCTTGGCACAACACGGTGCCCACATCAATACTCTACTCAGAGAGGCAGGGCGGTCCGACAGCTCTTACACAGGTTGCTCTTCAGTGAGGAGGGCAAACTAAGGGCTCAGAGTAGTAGTCATTAATCTCTACAGGTGCCACTTTGAAATTAACGTTAGAGGAAAAATGTACTCATGTGGTACAAGTTGTACACTTCTGAATTTGTTAGCTTGTAATAGCAGCATTCTAGTTATGCTGTGGTTTGTGAATCTTGTAGAGTGAACAGGTATAGTTCAACATTTTGAATCATGTCCTTTCTTGATGATTTTTACATCAAAATAATACAGGACCATTATTTGCTATTCTTGTTTGGAAGTATGAAAAACTTGCTCAATTTGGCAAAAACCAAACATTTTAGTCTGGTTCTTTTTTCCATTAATTTGTATTCCAGAAAATGTAGTATAATTGAATATATTTATTTAATCCATAACATACACCCAGGGAGGAAGTAGCACAATAGCTACTGTTACCAGACAATAATATTAGAGAATTTTCATAGAAAATGACTTTTATAGTATCCATTTCCCCCTCTGTAGCAGAAATAGGAGAGACAAATTATTTTTGATTTACGCTGTTTCTAGGCTGTATTGTTTTCCATTACACTATTAACTGAGCAAGCCATCTCAGTTTAAATCCATGATTGATTTCTGCTCTGTCATCCAGACTAGAGGGGGTATTGGTGTGCTCAGTTTGATATATGAGCATGTGTTTTCAATTCAAAATCTGCGTGGACACTTTTGTGTTTTTGACAGTTTGATACAGATCCCCAGAAATCCCCCATGTTGAAATATCTGCCTCCATAAAGTAGTCCTAGTTTGACCTTTTTGTATGTGTGGGTTCAGGTACTATTTAATATGACTGTAAATCCATTATCACCCAAGTGTTAGTCATACAATAAAATACACAGTCGATCTATTTCCCTTTGACTTAACTGTTCAAGTGGATAACTGGTTTTGGCTCCATGTTTTTGTGGTGCTTTAAATAAAAGTTTGCTCTTAAAGTGTTCTTTTGGCACCTTGGCAATACCTGTACAATAGGAAAAAAATTTTCTCACAAATGAACTGAAAGGGGAAAAGTACAGTGAGTCTCCCAGGTTCAAGGCTTCCCCAGGTTTTGGGATGTTTTTCCCCGGGACAATAGATCTGGCACTGACTGATCACAGCTGTGTTTGTGCCGTGTTGGCGTACTGGAATAGTTTCCTCCTTCCTCCAGCTGACCCTGTGGCCTGAGCCAGGTTGTTCCCAAGGGGCTGAGGGCAGCTGTGGCCGAGAGGAGGAGGAGGAGGAGGAGGTGGAGGCAGGTGAATACAGACCAACTTCTCCCTTCACTCCTCCCACCTCTGTACCCTTGGCCTGTGTGCTGTTTAGTCTCTTGGAATCTGGATGAAACATATCAGCAGATAATTATCAAGTCCAGCAAAGCCAAACTTACAATCGAGTCCCTAAGGCAGATGTTGTCCCTGAATTATATCAGGTACAGTTGTTCAGGAATGCAGCAACATAGGTTTAATCTTGAGCAGGGTTGTGTGCTCAAGGGTGCACCATCAGATTTAGAAAGTCCATCCTCTGTTTTTATCACACAATCCAGCTTTTACTGTGCACTCAGGTGTTGCACCAATTTTTTCAGTATTCAGGATTCTCTGAATGTGCTCGCACTTGTTCTTAATAATGATTCTACATATAATCTTTCCTAGGAACTCATATTGGCAAATGAGTATGAATTTGTTGTGTTTACTTGCCCTGAATAAGAAAAAATAGACCACAAAACTAAACCCCAAACAGCTACATTTAATATGTATCTGGAGCAAATTTCCCACATCTGTACTGTTGTCTGGATTTAATGCATCAGTATCACCAGGAATGCTCTTATTAAATTCTCATTAACTGTCTGATGCATCCTTATTTGACACGTGAACACAATGTTTTTTTATCTTTGCATTGATCTTGTTTAGTTTAAGACTTGTAGTTAAACAACTCCTGGAGGACACAGGAATGCACAAGAAATAACAGATCCGATTTACCTCGACCCCATTTTCCTCCCCTGGTAGTTCTAATCAGCCATACTGCGTCTCCCAGCAGCTCCAGCCAGGTGATCTGACCAGGAATTCACTCACCACCACCTCACTCTTTGACCTTTCAGGGGTAACCACGCATATTCAGCCAGGCTCGTTTTTCAAAAAGAAGTGGGTTGTGTGTGGGAAAAAGAGAGAGAAGTTCAGTTTGTGTTTTATGATGTATTGTGCAGACTCTCTGTAGCTTGTTTGACTCCCACATAGAAAACACAAAATGCTTTGTTTTTGTATCACTGTGGGTTCTTACATTCAGTAACGTGCAGAAAAGGTCAGTATTTCCCAAATCTTGACAAAATGTGGAAATTCCTATGTCTTGATGTTAACACACACTTTTGTTGTAATGAATGTCTTGCCTGGCAAACTTGTATCAGTGTAGAGTAAACAGTGTGCTGAGAATCTCTCTCAGCCAGTTATGTTTTTGGCAAACAGGGCCAGACTGACCTTCTCAACTATCAGGAGGGAGGCTGTGAAACGCTGGGATCTGCTTTAGGTTTGCACCTGTTGGGAATGTGAAGGGTTTAAACAAATGGAGTCAGATGTCTCTGTGATACTGCAACTGAGCTAATGTTGCTGCAAGAGGCAACAATTCTCAAACCTGTCTCCTTTCACCTCTCTGTATCTGTCTTTTATTCGCTCACAGTCATCCTGTCATTCTCCATTATGTTAAATCCTCATCAATCTCTTACTTTTTACATCATAACTGTACATTTTATGAATTGTTAATGATTAGTTTCTGGCTTTGTTAATAAGTAAGTTATAGACACGCAGGTGGTAGAGTGGTTATGCAGTGGATCCTGGTTCGAGTCCCAGCTGGCGAATCTTTTTTTTTTATAAATAAAAATAAGCAATTAAGAGGATAACTGAAATAATAAAACAAGGGCAGATTGGCATGCAACAAAGGTCAAAGGGCAGCTAGTTTAAATCTTAAACTCTTTTTTCTCCACAGTGTCAAAACAAGCTGTGTTGAGTTCAAAGTTCTGTGGCGGGAACTGTACTCAGTGGGAGTTATTTTGTAAGGTGGTTGTGTTCTCTTGACAGTATAAGTGGGAGTATCGTGCTCATGCTGAGGTTTGAGCATGATTACAATCTTAACTGATGAGGACCTGCCTAGGCAAGTTCCATCTGTTTGAGTACCTCTAAAATATTTTTAAGGGATGAAAGAATGAAAGTTTCAGGAAAGCTTCTGCCTGTATCAGACATGTTCTGATATGTCTGAATTGAATTGAGTGTTGTTCTCTGCAGGGAACACATATTATGTAATACCACAAAGAGATAAATGTTGAAATTAAGAGGTCGTCTGAGGTTGAGATGCCTTAGATGTGAATGGCAGCAGCTTACTCTGATGAGCCTCTAATTGCTTTGTACTACAGGCCTCAGTATACGTAGCAACTTCAGTGACAGTAAGAATGATGGAAAAGATTCCGTTAGATGAGGAATATTCTTTTAACTAAATATTGAACTGGGTTAGGGTTAGGGTTAGGGTTAGGGTTAGGGTTAGGGTTAACATCAGAAACTACAAGTGCATTCGCAGTGTTAAAATATAGTTCAGAAAAAGACATAATTTACAGAATCAATGTTTTTAATGTCTGTGTCTTAGTTTTTACACCTTTCAGGATATCTTACCAGTACAGCCCAGTTTTCAATAAACTATTTTTCTAATTAAATTTTTTTTATATGGTTAAAAGTAATCCTCCCTAAAATCTTGCAGTAACTGAACAAGTATTTTTCTGTTTGGGTTCAGTAACCAGTCAACCAGCTGCCATAGTAAGATATAACAACTGTTGGCTTTCATGCTTCAGTTCGTGAAGTCATTCACACAGGACGTGAGCTGTACCGTATCAAAGTCACTGACAAACACATGATAACATTCACTTCCTTAACTGCAACTATCAACAGTAAACTCTGTGTGCTCTGTTTATGTTAGATATGTTTACAGGGAAGTAGATGAGATTCCTGTCATAATTATTTTATTATCATACTCCCAACATTCCTTAAGTGCATATGCAGACCTCATCTGTCATATTAGCTTTAATAATGACATCACTGTGTAATGACATGGATGTGGACAGAAACAATCTGTTCTACTAAATATACTCAGTCATCTATGGTCTCATGAACCAAAGTCAGTAAAATTTGGAAAGAAGTCTGTTCTTCTTCAGATTATCTTCTTGTCAGCTTTTCTTTATCTTCTAAAAGTGAAATGTCTCACAAAGTAACCTGTTTGTTTTTTTTTACTTTTTGATCATGAAGGTGGGTCATTCAGTTTCCGCACAAGCTGTAACATATTGTAATGTTCATAAAAGAAACCATCAGTGAATTTTCCAGGCTTTTGAGGGTTATTGGACCTGTTGTACACAAAATGCTATCCTGTTATGAGTTTCATTAACATCTTTCTATTTATTTGTGTGCTCCTTTCTTCTCTAGTTGAAGCAGCCTGACAAGGCAGCAGCAGCGGCTCACACATACTTTCAGGCCAATCCAGAACATGTAGAGATGGGTCAGAACCTGGAGCAGTACAAAGATCTGCAGGGGGTCAAGGAGGCCCACTTTGTGGACCGAGAAGCCCGTCCTCACCAGGTAAGATCTTTGGATATAAGTATAGATTATGGTTGTTTTTAGTTTTGTTTCTTCATTTTGTGTCCTTTCTGTCCTTTTCTCACTATTATGAGGTCATTCAGTCCTTAGCAAGATGCCTGACCAGCGATAGTAGTTTTTCTGCTTCACGTGTTTCTGAAAAGGAGAAAGTACAGCTGTTGTCACTATACTGTATGAAGGGCCACTCGTGTTAATAGCCTTTGCAGATTAATGACTGCAAACTCATTTAGGCCTTTTAGTGTTGGTTGCAGTGAAGCTGCACTGAATGCCAAAGAGTTTTTGTGTACATTTGTGTGCTTCTCCAATGACAGTTTTTGACCCTTGCTGACCTCCCCTCTCACTTCTTTCTTTGTTGTCAAGTCAAGCTGATGCTTTGAGCTTCTACATTCTGACTTCTAACTACTTTGACCTGTTATTGTACCTTAATTAAACTTTTAAACACTCATTTTAAGTTATCTGTGTCCTCGCAGCTTCTCTTTCTACATAGCTCTGTGTGTGTAGATGCATACTTGGCATTAAAATTGTGTATGTCTTAATTCATTTTAAATGTACTCTTAAAGAAAATACATTAACCATACAAAAACTTTTTGGCAACTGTTCAGTCTTACTACCCATATCTTCCATCACTGTGTTTATTCCAAACAATGACCATTGCTCCTGCCTGGCTCCATATTTATTTACTGCTTTTTAAAATCTGTGATAGAGAAAAAGACATTTACTTACATATAGTATATAAACATATCAGGGACATCTTAACGCCCTGCTGAGCACCAAAGGTCATAAATACTAACCACATTGTTCCTCTTCATTCTCTCATCTCCTCTATCATAGTACTCCTTCACTGCAGGTGTGAGGTTATATGATAAAGGAGACTACGAGGGAGCTATTTCTCTGTTCGAGGAGGCTCTGGAGGAGTACTATAAAGCAGATGTGGAGTGTCGGGCCCTGTGCCAAGGACCGCAGCGGTTTGAGGGCCATGATCACCTTCGCTACCATTACAGCCTCCATGAACTCATATCAGGTAAGGACTAAAGTCTCAGTAGGTTTGCATAAACAGGAAACGCTAGTAAACAAAGTACCAACATGGGCACAGATGTGTTGTGGTGTTCTCTACAATATCAAATCATCAACGATTTACCAGACAGTTTTGATTAGGACCAGCACTTCTTAATGTTTTTTATTTAGATTGTTTACAACGACTTTATTTGTTAAATGTTTATGTTCAGGAGATGTTGATATGACAGCTGGTACTCATTTAAATACAGTGATAAAATGAACAATAGGAGGACAAGTAGTTAAAAGCTGTGTTTGTAAGAATTTACTGTAGCGTAATATTTTATAGTATTGTATTGCTGCACTGTAGAAATGGATGTTTAATTCGATTACATCTTGGATGTTGTGATGCATAAAAAGCATGCTGGGATGTTGTGATTTTCTGCTATCTGTTGATCATAAATGCCACCATGTTTTGATTGTGGTTTCCTGAATCCTGACTCAAGTTGAATCTGATGAGTCTCAGGGGTCAGTTCAGTCTAACATGAAAGCAAATGAGACTGTTTATTTCATGTTTGAAGCTTTTGATCAACTTATCGTGACTGTTTAACCAACACGTCTGACTGCACTGTGTGGCCCTGAGCCTTAGCTGGGCTTTGTTGTGCTGAGAGAACCTCGGGAGGCTTAGACTTGGCCAACAACACTCTTCATGCTCAATAGGTGATCAAATCTGCCTGGCAGTCACTTGGCACCGGATGCCAGTTGGCAAGAGGGCAAAGGACAGATGAGGGATGGCAACCATGTTTTGAAGAGTTAGTACCAGGGGTGAAATTAGGTTCCTAATGTCTATATTTAGTCGGGACTGTAGGAGGCCCCTACCACTATGTGGACCCTTGGGTGTTATTTAAATCTACTTATGAAGATGTTAAGATGAAGATGTGTTCAGCCAGTGTGTGAAAAGCACAGCAGAACCTGCTTTTCTAACTGGCTGCCCAAGTTAATGGCTGCCCAAGTTAATTTATTGACCTTGGGAATGTTGAGCTTGCACTTCATGTTTTGGCAAACTCTCACACACTAGATGACATGCAGATGCATTAAGAACCATCATTAAAAAATCTGAAATAACATAGTGAGATTGATATGCCCTGTGATATTCTCTGCTGTTGGCACTTATATTCACTAGACTTGCTCTGTTGCCAACTTCAACAGTCCAGGCAAAGAGCTTGAATGCACTCAAAACCACAAGAAGACTGCCTTCTTCCTCCTCTGTATCTCTGTTTGACTTCACTTGACTTTTCATTGGCATCAGTTCTTAAAGGAACATGCTGGTATTTTTAGCCCTTTTACTACAAATTGTTCAGGTTCTTTGGATTTGTGACGAAAATGTAGACCGTTAGACTCTCGATTTAGATTCAAATGCTTCTATATCTCAGACTTTGTTGGTTGACCATTGAACAGCAAAGCGTTCAATACTATTGGCTTAATATTTTTGTTTCCTCAGAGTCTGCATTCTTCTTATTCTCTATGTTTTGATCTATTGATCTGACTCTTAAAAGTTCAGAGCTTCCCATGAGCACCTGAACACATCATCTGACTAACTGTAAGTTAGATTTCACAAAAATAGGCACCCGCATTCAAATCATACAAGTAGTATAGTGGTAATACTGGTGTGATCCTGTCCTTCTCTCATTTTTGCTGCTACTGCTCTTTTTGTCTGTAGTTCAATGACAGTCACAGTAAAATAGTTACAACTCAATCCAGCAGCCACCAGCATTCATAAACTGGCAGCTGCAGAGAAAAACCTTTGCATTATTTAGCCATACAGTTATAGTTTACTTGATAATAACAAGCATTAAGCCCATATTTGACGCACCTTGTTGTCATATTATTAACCTTACAATATAGTGTAGAGCCAATATGAGTCTGTGTGGCTTCTCAGTGTAGAGTGGAGCATGTTTGACATGGAGGGATGCGTGATAACAACATTATCCTAACAAAACTTAAACCTAATTAAGCAATTATATTTTTATACATATGCAGTAACTTTTGGTCACTACTGCTTTTGTTCATATGAATCAGGCCTTTTTTCCTGGAAATTGAGGCAGGTTGTGTGCAGAAGCCACAGCTTAATTGCTGACAAGTGTGCTTTGTCTCAAATATGTATGGCCAGGTTGCATAAACAAAGAAAAGACAGCTAATTAGTTTTGGCTGAGCTTTGCTTTTCTTAAAATCAGAGGATTATTTTCCATAGCACGGCTGTAGAAAAGGCTAGGATTATGAAATGTATTTGTGTTCAGTATTATGTATTTTGAAGGTAATATAATCTGCTAAAAGAAAGAAAAATATCTATTGAACCTGAAACTGCATCCCTATACAGTTCTGTATAATTCTGGTATAATATGATTCAGTCTGCTCCTCAAAGACTAAGTGAAACAGACCACAATTCTGCTGACTGAGAGTGTGGAAAGTAGTGCTGCAGCTGCTCAAGAGTGACCTCACTGTACATACACACTCACAACATGTACACACACACACACACTCACTCGCACACACACAGACAAGCATGCCATAACCCAGTCTGCTGGCTTTCCTCACAGGGCTCAACATAAGGAAATGATATGTAGCTCCCTGTATAATCTGTCTTCAATGAAGGATCAACAAACAACAGGATTTATCGCCACCTAAGGAATAACAAAGACGTGAAAGCACTACACTGTTATAAAGGGAACAATCATTTGATCTGCCTCACTGCAACAGCATGACATGATGTTGGAGTTGCTGTCTGCCATTAGATACAGCTCATCAGCTCATTCTATTGATTTTTTCCTCCAAAAATATGTGTTCAGATGAATCCTAAACAGACCTTTCTCCTACATTGAACAACCAACAGGGATCAATAGATATTTACGACCTCTGATGCGCTTAAAGAGCAATTTCCTGTTTCAGCATCTGTTTTATACAAGTTGTTAGGCTACGACAGTACCTAAACAAGCCCTACCCCAGTAGTACACCCTAAGAATTAAAGAAAGAAGGAAGACAATGGTAATTCAGAGCTGATGTCAAACCCAGTGGCGAGTACCTGGCAGCTATGCTTACGGTTACTACAGCCGTGTGACATTCCGGACCCCCCGCAAGGATGTCTCCCCTCAGTGGTCCAAAGAGACCAAGCGTAGCTCTAGTGAGCCACCAGCCCGCCCGTGGTGGTAGGTATAGTTCAGCTTTTATTGGTGTAGTCGTGAAGAGAGAGAGGCTTTCCAATCTGGTGTTCCGTCAGTCTGCGCACTTTCCTGGGTTGGGCAGCTACTCAGTCCGTCCCCGCGTTGGGCACGCTACAATTTAACCGCCTTCCAGTTGGAAACTCGGGTCTGATCTCTACGCGGCCTGGCGTCGCCTCTGATCACGTGCTCTCTGTGATTCACTCTGCCGATCGCCTGTGCCCAATTATCAATCAGTCACTCCCGCCAAACAAATGGGCAGGAAGTGACCTCTCACAACAGACAACCAATAACCTGCATAGCTGCAAACTCTCAGGTTTCCCACCCAGCTCTGAAAGGAAAGGAAAACCCCAAACCTATCCGTAACAAAGTGCTCATCATTTTCAGTGTTGGGACACATTGTAACACTCAGTGGGGCCCCGAACAATACATATATATATGTTGCATAAATAAAGATGTGAGTGAAATGGCATGTTGGAGTTAGTCAGTATCTGTTTTCCACTTTCTATCTTCAACTCTGAGTTCAGACATATTTTTACTTCATTTCATCAGTGTAATGATTAATTCTCTCCTCAGAATTTGAGATTAGCTGCTATTAGTTTCCATTGGACTGTCTGAAATGCTAACAAGTAATGGATTATTTTGGGTCATTTTTTAAGCGTGTAAATGACAGTGGTCCTTACCTGATATAACACAGATGATTTCACCAGAGTTAAAGGTTGTAAACATGAGACAATATTGTAATAGTGGCCATTTTGAATTGGTGCATTAAATTAGCAACAGAACACAGTCTTGACTCAACAGGCCCAGCAATATAGTCATATACTGTACACCATACAATGGTAACTGTAATCTAAACACTGTAATGGAAGCTGGTGGTCACTGTTGGGTTTTTTGGGGGGGGGTTTTATTTTAAAAAGCAGCAACACTCTTCAATGTAGGGTATTGTAGGTTTTTAAGTCTGTGTAAAGCAGTTTATTCCTCAAATTGGATTTAGTTTGTCAAGTTAGTTTTCTAAACAATAGAAATGAAGTGCTATGACAACTAGTTTGGGCTTTCTTCTCACGTTGTATAAAATAATATAAAATACCCTCACTTCACTTATACCTGTAATGTGAGCGCTGGTATGAAGCCCCTAACCTGATGCTCAACTTGTAGCAAATATTAAGAAGCCAAATGTCAAGCTTACTATCTCAAAGTTATGTTGATGAAAACTGATTTCACATTGTTTTGTTACAGATCACTACACTCAGGCTCTGCACTGTGAACACGAGTGTGTGAGAGACCTTGCCACCCGGCCAGGCCGCCTCTCACCCATGGAAAACTACCTGCCTCTGCACTATGACTACCTCCAGTTTGCCTACTACCAGGGTAGGTTGCTTGAATGCTTAAATGGTCTTTGAATAACCCACAGACATATATTTAGACTATTTTGTGGATACAGTGATGAATTTAACCACCTCTAAGATATACAACCACTTTTTATAACACTTTTCAAGTTCCCAAACATGAAATCTATCTGACTATCCTCTATGTAATTATGATGAAAGAGGATGGATACACCCATAGCTCATACACTCAAACGCACACATACTCACACATACTCATACATGCACATACAAGAACCCACAGTGACCACAAAGAGCTGCTGACCGGTCATGTCAATCAACAGTAGACTACACCCTGTTAGTAGTGTCACATTGTTTCAAATGGAGTATTAATGATATTATCTAGTGTTTGTATTTCTGCATATGGGTGTATCCAGACTCTAAGGCGGGTGTGAGTCCCTCTCTAGACAACAGTGTTGGCACAACAACAAAGAGTAGTTGTGAAAGACAGGGTGCTGAGTGGTATGATCACCAGATTATACTTAATGACCCATAAGCATGTGTCTCTTAGAAAGCAAAGTGGATCATTGGGTCTGTGCAAACACACAGAAAACAAGGTTTTGATTCCTAATAGCCGCTGATTACTTATTTTAGTTATTTTAAATGTTGCATCACTGCTGATTAAAAAATACATAATAAATAATAAGACAATTCAACAATTTTCATTATATTACACCCCATTTATTCCAATTATGGCCTGCATTTTTCCAGGAAACTATCATTATTATCATTATTATTATTATTATTATTATTTTTTTTTTTTTTTATTATTATTATTATTATTTAGTGGCTGTTCTATAATTACATACATGTAATTCTGTAATTGCCTCTCTATATATCAGTTATCATCATTACTCATTCATTTCAAATTTGACCGCCACATAAAGGAGTTATAGGAAACAACATGTGCATTGTGCAAAAGATGGTATGACGTTTTTAACTGTCTTCTTCTTTAAAACAATTCTCAGCTAAAAAAATTGGTTTTGGTGTGCTCTAAACAGAAACAGCTGCTCTTCTTCGGTTGCACCCCAGTTGTTGACACATCTGTGCCTGTGTCATTAAAACAATACAAGTGTCAGCAAATCAACCAGAGAATATAAATATTATAACTTAATCTAAACTATATGTGATCTAAATGTGCTATTGTAGCGTGGTGCAGAGTGAAGCGACCTTCCACTACACATTTAATTTGAATGTCTTTATTTTTGTTCTGCAAAGAGCAAAAATATGTATTTTATATCACAGTTCGCCACACACACACATCTTAACTTCCGACTGAAGTGTGTGTTCTCATTCACTGAACAGATTCACTGTTTTAACAGAAACATCATGAACATCTGTACCAACATCAAAACAATAAATCATGTGACTGTTGTATCTCTAGTCTCGGCCAGTTTCATCATGTACATTCAATATATCAACTTATTTAGCAAACACACAGTATCAATCACGTCTAAACATTGTCAAATTAATCATGTATCTATTTTAACCTATTTATGTATTTATCTCTGAACTACACGAGCAGTCCGGGCTGACCGGCTCATAGTTTTCCCGGTTGCTCGCGGTAACTAGGCAACCAGTGCTAACTACAGGCTAGCCGTTTTCGGTACGGTACATTGGCTGAGTAACGTCTATAAACAACAATACATGACGTCCGAACGGGATAACAAACCAGCACATAACACATTCACCCACTCGTTACACATCTCTAACGCTCCCTTCTTACCTGCAAAGAGCAAAAATATGTATTTTATATCACAGTTCGCCACACACACACATCTTAACTTCCGACTGAAGTGTGTGTTCTCATTCACTGAACAGATTCCCGCGTGACTTCTTTATTCCTGAACACATCGTGTAGCGAACGCGCCCTCTGCTGGTCGGAGTTAGTACTGCACATTCCTAGGGAACTACATTTTTCAGACAATAAACCACTCTTTTCTCACCATAAACACACAGACAATTATTAACACACTCTCAACATGAGCTATCCTGTATGTAAATTATATTAACCATGTAAATAATAATAATAATGTAGGGATATTGGCTCTGTATGCCACACTCTCCCCCCCAATAATAAATGTCTCCAGACATTTCAGATACCCAAAGTGTACCTTTTCACCACACATTGAATTTTCTCACTGAAACATGGTATTACTTATTTTAAAGTGGCACTTGACATTCAATTCAATTAGTACCCATTTATCAAAAGTATCTGACCCATTTAGATCTATACCACTAAACATCAGTTACTGTACTCTGGACCCCAAAATCAGATCAACTCTCAAATGTAACAGAACTCATATCGGCCTCAATTCTTTTAGTCTGTCACCAGTCTCTTCGTTTGTACAGTATCAGTTCAATATGTTCTCCCGGAATTGTCTCTTCTTCACAGTCCATGGAATTTCACCATTCTACTTTTCAGAGTCCATTTTCTCTGAGTTAGAGTCATGTTTGTGTAATGTGAGTTCAACCCGTTACCTCAATGTCTAGTGATGCCCACGGTCGCCACATGACCGGTGGGTTGCAGGCTGGGGATATACTCCCGACATGCAGGCTCTCGGCATCTGCTTCCACCCACGTCGGCTCACCCAAGGTATTGTAGGTCAGCATTCGGGGACGGTGCCTGTGTCGCTGCGGGTAGCTGGTCACTGGAGGAGGATCAGGATCATCTTCCTCTGATGACTCTTGTAGACCTTCCCCAGGCTCTGCGTCGTTCTCACCGTCTCCATCAGCTGTGATACCTCTGTCGTCAGTCTCTGTCTCCTCTTGAGCAACCGTCGCATCTTCCAGATCTGGTGCTCCGTCTTGCATCATCAGAGCTGGTGCAAATGGCTCTGCCTCTGGATTCAAGTCTGCAGCTCTCTGGCTTAGTTCTTGGTCGTCTGGGAAACGGCACACCAGCTCCACTTCATCACTGCTTTCACTGTCTGAGTTCTCCTCTGATTCGTTGATTTGTCGTTGTCTTGTTCTTGTCCGTGTCCGTATTTTCCTCTCTTGTGTGGCAGGGGCAGGTTCCGGTTTCCCTAAGGGCAGACTGTCACATGGGAGGAGGAGGTTTCTGTGCAACACGCGGCTCTTACCTCCTCCCTCTGGTGCTACTTCATACACCGGGCTGTCACTGCTCCTTCTCTTCACCACCACATGCACTTTAGTTTCCCAATAGGACCGCAGCTTGCCAGGGCCGCCCCTCTCTGACAGGTTACGCACAAGCACCCGTCCACCAGGCTGTAGGTCGGCTCCATGTGCTCTTTTGTCGTAGCCTTTCTTTCCTCGTAGAGCTTCTCGGGCCGCTGTTTTGGAGGCGATCTCATAGGCTTGTCGCATTCGGTTTTGCCAGTTCTGTACATACTCAGTGTAAGTCTCTTTTGCCTCTCTGGGCTGTAGGTTGAAAAGCAGATCTACAGGCAAGCGAGGTGATCTTCCGTAGAGCAAATAGTAGGGAGAGAACCCTGTGACCCCACTGCGGGTGCAGTTGTACGCGTGCACCAGTTTTGTCAATGAGCTCTTCCAATCAGCCTTCTGTTCACTTGTGAGGGTGCGGAGCATTGATAGAATAGTTCTATTGAATCGCTCACACTTCCCGTTGCCTTGGGGGTGGTAACATGTTGTGTGGGATCCCCGTACGTCACAGCTCCTCTGTAGTTGGTCCATCAGCTGGTTGTCAAACTCTCGCCCCATGTCGTGGTGAATTCTCTCTGGGAATCCGACGCGGAGTGCAAAGTCATTGAATAGTTTGTCAACAACAGTTTTGGCAGACTTATTTTTCGTGGCGTAGGCTTGGGCGAAACCAGTGAAATGATCGATCACAATAAGAATGTACTCAAACCCCTGTTTGCATGTCTCTAAGTGTAAAAAGTCAATGCATACGAGCTCACCTGGGCGTGTTGTGACAATGGTTGTCATGGGAGCCCTGGTTGCTTTGTGAGGTCGCTTTGCCTTGAGACACTCACACTCTTGTGTGACAAAGTGTTCTATGTCAGAGTACATACGGTCCCAATAGAATCGATCTTGAATCAGGTTCAAAGTTCTCTCGACCCCGAGATGTCCCATTTCTCTGTGAAGCTCGTGGAAGACTGTTTGGTGATGCTCTTTTGGGAGGACAAGCTGTTGTTTATCTCCTGCTTTCCTAAAGAGAATTCCATCCTCATTGACATACAACTTTGCCCACTGTCTCATTAATACTCTGACGTCCGCCGGTTCTGCTTTAAGAGCTCTCCTGGATGGGTGCTGATTGTTCCTCTTATAATGCAGAACTTGGCCTATGACCGGATCTCTTTTCTGACTGTCTCGTATCTGTTCTGGTGTCAGGGACTTGGTTCGTGGGTGTGCACTCGCATCTCTCACTAAGTCTAGTGTTTCTATGGGGACTGTTGCTACCCAGACTGGGGGAGTGTCTCCCTGCACACCGACTCCCTGCACTGCTGCACTGAACACTTCCTGACCCACCTCCTCTGTACACTGTGTCATGAACGCATTTATGTCTAATGGCATGCGGGATAGGCCATCCGCATCTGCGTTGCTTTTTCCCGGCCTATACTTAATGGAAAAGTCAAACTCGGATAGCTCACCCACCCACCTATGACCCGTAGCGTTAAGCTTAGCTGTTGAGAGGATATAGGTTAAGGGATTGTTATCTGTATATACCACAAAGTGTGGGGCATGATAAAGATAATCCCGAAAACGTTCACATATCGCCCATTTTAGTGCTAAAAACTCTAATTTTCCCGAGTGCATGTGATAGTTCTTCTCAGGTGGTGTTAGAGTCCTGGACCCATAGCCTATAACTACCATCTTGCCATCCTGTCTTTTGGTGGTTATCTGTCCACTGTATAGGAGTGTTAGGTGGGAGGTTACCTTTCTTCCTGGTTGTGGTCCTGACCTTCTCTCTTTTCATTTGATCAGGTGGTGTTGAGAGCAGCTGGTAGAGAGGCTGGGCTATTCTGGAAAAGTTTGGGATGTATGTTCGGTAGTATGAGAGGAATCCCATTACTCTTCTCAGCTCTCCCACTGTTGTAGGCGCTTTCTCCTTTAAGGCCTGGACTGGGGCCACCTCAGATGGGTCCATAGTGTAGCCTTGTCCCGACACCAGCCGTCCCAGAAATCTCACCTTCCTCTTCAACACCTCACACTTGCGGGGGCTGAGCTTAACCCCGTGCTCCTGATATCTCTGCAACACAGTTCTCAGGTGCTCAATGTGGTCCTCAAAGCTTGGGCTATGGACCAGATTGTCGTCCAGATACGGTTGACACATGACATCTCTCAAACCACGTAAACAGTCTTCCATATTCCTCTGAAATTCTGCGGGCGCTGCACTCAACCCGAACGGGATTCGGAGCCACTGGTACAGGCCCCAGGGGGTTATGAAAGCGGTCAGGGGCTGGCTTTCCTTGTCCAGGAACCCCTGGTGATAAGCCTTTCCCTGGTCCAAGACGGAGAACCAGGAGCTGCCAGTGAGGGAGTCCAGCATGTCCTGGATTCTGGGTATGGGGTGACGATCCGGGACTGACTTTTTGTTCAGCTCTCTGTAGTCACAACACAGTCTTAAAGTCCCGTCCTTCTTTCGCACGCACACGACCGGTGAGGCGTACGGAGAGCGTGAAGGAGTAATCCAGCCCCGATTCAACAGGTCCTGGATATACTCTTTCACCTCCTGGTGTAATGGTTTTGGGACTGCCATGTATGTTTTTCTTACTGGAGTAGTGTCATGCAGGGTGATGTGGAGTTTCAGTGAGGGGATTGAGCCGATGTCATCATCATCGTACGCGAACGCGTGACACTCCTCTCTCAGCAGCTGCTTTGTGATCCTCCTTTGCTCCTCGTTCAGATGACTGAGGTCGACCGGAGGGTCCCACCAGGCAGGTTTCTGTTTCTTTGAGTTGTCACCGCCTGGGGATGATGCTGTATTAGTTGGTGGCTTTAATCCCTCTCCTCTGTTCATCTGCTCCACACTGGCTGCATAGGCAGTTTTGACTGTTTGCAGGTGACCAAAAACAGTGCGCTGGGCCAGGGTTACACTGTGTTTGTTTGTGTTGGCGATGGGGACTGGCACATAACCTGACCTGTTACTGGGGACTCTGACTAGACCCTCCTCTATCACTACCCCCTCTGGCAATGTCGGCTCTTCACTTGGGACTAGAAGCAGGTCTTGGCCCTGATACTGAGCCCCAGTGTTGACGTTAACATACACTGTGGTGACCTGTTCAGCGCCTAGGGTAAGTGTTCTTTTTCCTGTGTGTATAATTCCTACATCTTCCTCACTAACAGGGGCATGGATAAGCTGAAGTACTGCTTGTGCTGTCTTGACTGTTATCTGGAAGGCTTGACACACAGTATGGATGGTCTCTGTCTTTGTTGTCTGACTACCCTCTCCCGTTATTTCTTCTATCACATTGTAGCCAATTATGGGCTCTGCTGCTACGTGTGGGTCACTTGACACTAAAATAGGGACGAGAAGTGGCTTTGTCAGAGCAGATTCTTTCCCTAGTCTAAACTCTACCTCCACCCAGCCCATGAAGGGGATCTCAGTCTGGTTGGCTGCCACTCCCAATAAAATGTCTGAGCCTAACAGTTCACTGAGAGGTCGCACTGTGCTGTGTGGTAAGTGCAGCTTTCTCCACTCTTCATTAATGATGGTCGCCTGAGCGCCTGAGTCCCATAATGCTACTACTGGAACCGTGTCCAGTGTGCAATGGACAGTGTGTCTCTTTGCGATCAACTTGATGAGTCTTTCCTTGCGTCGTGGTGGGAGGTAGTTGACTGATGAGATGTGAGGCGGTGCTGGAGGGGGGACAGGTTGCTGCATGTTGAGACTGGATGATTCACGGGCTACCGAGGGTCCCGGCTCGGCAGCCCGGTCCCGTTTCCCTGCTGCTCTCTGGTCCGTCGACATCCTCTGGAGAGATGCCCCTCTTGCCCACACTTAAAGCAATGTCTACAGGAGTCACCTATCTGAGCTTCCTGGCACGCCCTACAACCCCTGGGCCGACTACGGCTGGGTGTGAACGTTTTCTCTGTCGCTCTAGCTTGTGTGGCCTCCACTGTCTGTAACATCAACTTTTTAATTTCTAGAACCTCAGCTTTGAGCGCTTCTATAGGGTCTGTCTCTGTTTTGGGTCCCTGACTTTTCTTACTCTTTCCCCCTGCTTCACGGTAAGTAACAGTGTCAACTGCTGTCGCTGAGGCGTCAGGTGGATACACCTCCGCCTGCACTTCACTGACTTTCGGGGGCTTGTTTATGACTGTCTTTCTCAGTTTTTGCTGTCTCTCCTGTTCTAAGTTTGCAGCCTCACTGATTCGCTCAATTAACACCTCATCTGTGACAGTACGGTTACTGAGATACGGCTTGAGCTGAAACTTAACCGCATCACTGTAAAGACCAGTTTCTATGGAGCGGAGGAATTTTCTCTGAATTAGCTCTGGACTAAACTGCTCACCTTCCTCACCTGCATCCTCATCACTAGATTTTCTCATTAACTTCTCTTTCAGTTCTATTGCTCTGAATAAGAAATTCTGTGCTGACTCTTTTGGATCTTGTGTCATGTTCATCAGGCGATGCAGTAAGTCAGAGGAGGAGTCCACTTTGTAGTGACCCTTGAGTATGGTCTTGAGGGTGTGCAGCGTCAGCTCTCGCTTTATTTCCAACATCTCCCGCAGATGAAGACCTGGACTCACCGCACGTGTGACTGCTTCAATGATCTCCACTTCTCCATGTCCTTTCCGCTGTCCAGACTCGATCTGGTTGATGAGGCTTGTGTAGGACAATTTTTCTTTTTGCCCAACTTCACCAATCTGTCCAATGATCCGGAACTCCCGCCTCAGCGTCACCTCGGGCAGTCTGGTTGGTGCTGTGGTGGCAGTCCTTGTGTCCTCGTCCTTTGCAGTCGCGATGGCAGGCGCAGTGTCTCCTCCTGCTGCTTGTGTCTTCCGATGGATCTTTTCCTCCAATGCCCCGATTTCCTCTGCCATCTGCTGCCGTAACTTCTGGTACTGTATTTTCAACTTCTCTAACTCACTTGTCTCTGGAACTACAATCTCAGCCTCAGTTTCCTCCGGTGCCGGCTTCAGAGGGACCAGGTAGGACAGTATATTCTGCAGACACTGCTGATACGACTCGGATTCTTCACCCTCCTCGATTTCATCTAACGTCGTCTCCACCAACCTGATGAGGGAGCGTCTTGTTTTGCTGGCAAACCCCCCAACAGGTGTGTTACACTTCAGATGCTCACACAGGGTAATGAGCTCCTTCTCCTCCAGCGTCAGCAGTATCCTGCTTATTTCGTCCCTTTCTTTCTCCATGGTCCTCCTCTGCTACGTCCGTCTATGCTCCTATGCGACTGGGCCGTGGGCTGAATCAACCATCCTCTGCTACCAAAATATGTAGCGTGGTGCAGAGTGAAGCGACCTTCCACTACACATTTAATTTGAATGTCTTTATTTTTGTTCTGCAAAGAGCAAAAATATGTATTTTATATCACAGTTCGCCACACACACACATCTTAACTTCCGACTGAAGTGTGTGTTCTCATTCACTGAACAGATTCACTGTTTTAACAGAAACATCATGAACATCTGTACCAACATCAAAACAATAAATCATGTGACTGTTGTATCTCTAGTCTCGGCCAGTTTCATCATGTACATTCAATATATCAACTTATTTAGCAAACGCACAGTATCAATCACGTCTAAACATTGTCAAATTAATCATGTATCTATTTTAACCTATTTATGTATTTATCTCTGAACTACACGAGCAGTCCGGGCTGACCGGCTCATAGTTTTCCCGGTTGCTCGCGGTAACTAGGCAACCAGTGCTAACTACAGGCTAGCCGTTTTCGGTACGGTACATTGGCTGAGTAACGTCTATAAACAACAATACATGACGTCCGAACGGGATAACAAACCAGCACATAACACATTCACCCACTCGTTACACATCTCTAACGCTCCCTTCTTACCTGCAAAGAGCAAAAATATGTATTTTATATCACAGTTCGCCACACACACACATCTTAACTTCCGACTGAAGTGTGTGTTCTCATTCACTGAACAGATTCCCGCGTGACTTCTTTATTCCTGAACACATCGTGTAGCGAACGCGCCCTCTGCTGGTCGGAGTTAGTACTGCACATTCCTAGGGAACTACATTTTTCAGACAATAAACCACTCTTTTCTCACCATAAACACACAGACAATTATTAACACACTCTCAACATGAGCTATCCTGTATGTAAATTATATTAACCATGTAAATAATAATAATAATGTAGGGATATTGGCTCTGTATGCCACACTATGCTATGATGTGAGGGAAGCTGTCTATCTGCACAAAAAGTGCTGTTAGGATATGCAAGAGGAAACATTTAAATGCAGTCAGTAATTTTTCTTTTTCCACCTTATTCTCAATATACATGAATTTATTTATTTAATTAATGATCATCTTTGTGTTAATCATTTTTGTGTTAACTGCTCAAAATGAGTCTGTACATTATTAAGACCTTGGCAGTCATGTTTTAAAAGGTGGAATGCAGGATTACTTCATCCATTTATGTCCAGCATACTTTGATTGCATTTGTCACTAAATTTCACATTTTTAAAAGGATAAGGTCATAATTATTCATCTCATCTTCATCTGTCCTACAACAACAGTCAGGTTCCCAAACTAACACCGACATATGATTCCCTGTAATCTGCTGTAATCATTCCTCCTCCTTTCATATACTGTGAATTTGTTCACCTGGTCATTGTTTTAAGACTTAAAAAACTGTGGACCTATCCTTTAAATATCTACATTCCTATTGTCCAAATCAGAAATCGAAGTGCGTTACCATTTGGAACCAATCAGTAATCTGACTGCTGTAACACACAGCAGCACTGCAGCCTTTATTTTACACTCCTCAGTGGCTGCACGCCACACTGCCACAGTGGAAGTTTGCCATCACTCAACAGCCTTTCATTGTGCTTTAGCTGCTTAAGTTTCCTAAATAAATCCTCAGTGACGTTTTTTTTTCAGTTTGAATGAGCTCAAATCTCCAGACTCTTATTGACCCGGGAACACGCAGCAGACAGCAGCAGATTCGCTGCCTCAGCCAAGACAGGAAGTCTTTGGTTAACCCTACGCCTTTACAAGCTAGTAAAGAATGTGTTTGTGTGTGCACCTAACGGCAGTAGTTCAGAGCAGTACAGTAGGTGTGTACTGGAATACATACATAGTTTTGTGTGTGTGGCTCTGTTTGAATGAATGTATGTGAAAATGTGTTTGCATGTGTGCTCAGCTAGGCTTAAGAGGGTCCTGATGTATGTTTGCCTCACTTCATTAGTGACGTAAAGACAGAGTGGATTGTGTGTGTGTGTGTGTGTGTATGTGAGTGCAGTTTCCACTATCTCAACCGCAGTGAAGCTTTTGCTCCATTGTGGTAATGGTTTTGGAATGTCTGCAGTGATAGATAGATTTCCACATTTCACTCACACTCTGTTCATCCAGTCGATCCAGTTGAGCTTTGTAGAAAAGAAAACACATCTGTGCTTGCAGAGATCTTTGTGTGTTTGTGTGTGTGTGTGTGTGTGTGTGTGTGTGTGTGTGTGTGTGTGTGTGTGTGTGTGTGTGTGTGTGTGTGTGTGCCTAATTCCTTAATTGTGTTCAAATGTAAACCACAAATCGAAACTACTTCACCTGCTTTCTGTCTCTCTCTCTGTCTTTCTCTCCAGTGGACATGCTGGAGGAGGCCCTGCAGTGTGCTCTGACCTACCTGTTATTTCATGAAGGAGATGAGTTCATGATGGACAACGTGGATTACTACAGAGAGCTGCTGGGACACGTTGGCGAACCACAAGAGGTCAGGATCTGCTGTGTGAATGAAGGGTGGACAGAGAGAAATGTGTGTGAGAGGCTGACAAGTTCGTAAGGAAGGTCAACTACACATGTCAGGCTTCCTTTCCACTGGAAACTGATGGAAGGTCTCACTTAATGAACCCCTGGCCTGTTTTATTAGAGGCATACAAGTTTTGTGGTGGTCTGTTTTTGCCGATTTTCATATTTTTATTAAGTTAAGTGCTCAAGAACACACTGTGAAATCTGCATGCACTCTGCCATCTGAGCAGGATTACGATAAAGCAAAAAGGAGGGAGAAAGAGGGAAAAGAAACAGAAACAACAACAGCTGTGAAACAATGAACAGATAAGTTGATCACTGTGAAGGAGAAAATGGTGCTCTGTTTGGTGAAAAGTATGAAAAGAGTTTAGTAAAGAGGTTAAACACAATAAAAAAATACATCATGGAGACAATTACCACAGATTGAGACAAATTATCTGCAGAATCTGTCAGTTTATCACAATACGTTATTTCAAAGTTTAGGGACCACAATTCTCCTTTAAATGTAGTTGGTGGGATAGGAGGAGACTTCATTCTGTCTACTGCAGATATTATGAAGGATAGCAGTTGACTCTGGTTCTTTGCCATGTAGTCTCTTGTAGGCAATTAAAATAATCTTAAACCTAATTGTGGGCTAATGATATGGCTGAAACTAGTAATGTCAGCACACCAGTTAGTGTCAGAAGTCTGGCGTTGACTTTTTGAACAAGCTATGGTCGATTAATCGAAAGAATGAGCAAATCAAGTGAAAGAATCATTACAATAATATAAGCAGGAGGTGTCGGGGGAGGACAGAAGGTATGCAGGGAGGAGAGATCGGGAGGGAAAAGTGTGGATTTGGGGAAAAAGGAGGAGACAGGAGGCAGCAGGCCGAGTGCTGTATTTCTTGGACGAACTTGCTACTCGCCACTTGGCAGGAGTCGCTTCTTAAAGTTTGCTTTTCACTTGCACTATATGTTCTCCATCCAGCTGGAAGTATTAAGCAAATGTTGCTACGTCAATGTGTTTACAACAACATAGTTCTTCCTCTGGAGAGGTTCGTTATTATTTCCTTGCCCCCTAGTGCTCATAACACACAGAGCAATTAGAGGCTGAATGTGTAGAGAAAATTAAATTAACAAAGTCTGGCTTCTCTTCAGCCACTGCAAGAATTCGTCTCTTCTAAACTCTGATCAGCTCAAAAAATTGAAAAGTCAATCAGCGCCTTGTTTAAGTCCCAATTACACAACCTCCTTTTCCTAGAAAGCCTGGTACTCATTAGAGCGAGCAAGGCTTCCCAGCAGGGCTGTGTGAATGTCTCAGTGTGCAGCTGACATTGCATATGTGTATGCGCATGTTGCATATGATAAAGAGGGATTGAGAGCTGATGTGCTGTTGCTCATGCTTGTGTTTTTGTACTCATAGCTTACATTTTTCTAGCTCTCAAGTCTTACCCGTCCCGTCAGTCTACAGCACAGTCATTAGCCCAAAGATCGCCTCTCCTCTCTGCGTTCTCCCTCCAGCACTTGGGGAGCTCATTTTCAGAGCCCTAGATCTCAGCGCCAGGCCCGACCCATCTCCCTGCCAAAGAATCCTGCCTTTCAGGAACTGTGGAGGAGGAGTAAAAATCATGTCAGAGTGCCCAAAGAAGTCTCTGGAACAATTTGGGGACTGTTTGTATTAAGAGTGATGCAAAAGAGGACTTTTTTTTAAACTGCTACAAGAAAAATGCTACTGGCTGCTCAGGTTGCACGCCATCATTGCCTCAATCTCAATCATCACTCCTCTTCTAACACACAGACAAAAATACACAACATAACAACAATAATAATAATACACAATACAGTACAAATATACTAAACATACTATATGTTTAAAATAATTTAGAAACAGTGTTTCCAGTACATAGTTTGCCCACCAGAGAGCACTGACAAGTTTGCGTTTCAGACGATGTCCTGCTCAGTTCATATCATGGTCAAATTTTGAGGTCTACCTTAAATTAAATGACAATAAATCAAAAATGAAATCAAAATTATTCAATACAAGAGAAACAGTAAAATTCAAATAATAAAAAAAAGAGTCACTTTCTCTACACAGCAGATTGAGTCTTTCTGTTATAGTCTTTCTGCCACAATCAGACCTAAAGCTATCACAGCAGGCCTGAGAAATACCAGACTTTTTTTTTGCTTCTATTAAAGTTTTTTACTGGAGGCAGGAAACATTAATAAAAGTGCCCCCCTGAGAGGACAACAAGAAAGAGAGAGGCCGTCACACTCCATTAGTCCTGGCACTAAGGGGAAGAGAGCGGAAGGAACCAGATCTGGTTCCCACCACAGGCCTTCACTGTCACCTTTAGAGTTTGAGCTCTGATACATGAAAGATAATAATTATTAAAGCATTCATCCTTTTGTCTTTCCTGTATCAGTTAGCATAAATTCATTTGGGATTACCAATCCTCTCAGCTGAAACATTGGTATGAACACGGAACATTTGTTTATGCTGCTGTCAAATATACTTTGTATTTTTCTATCTTTTTTACAGTAGTTTTCATAGACTATCATCTCTCATGGATGCCTGCACTTACCTTACTAGCTCAGGAATTTTTACCATAAATCTTTGGTGTGTGTTGGTTCACAGAGAGCTGCATGGTACCTGAGGAGGCACAAACAGGAGCTGGAGCTGCTTCTGATTGGCAGCAAAACCATGGGTGTGGCATTCACTGAAGGGGTGAGTTAATAGAATACCACAAAACCTCAAAGAAGACTGCATGTACATAATGAAAGACTACTTCCCTTCGCTTCTCAATTTTGCCCAGAAATGAAAAAAGATTGAGTAATTTAACGGGCAGTTATTGGTAAGCCCGTCCACATGTTTCTGATGCAGAGCAGATCTTCTGCTGGGTGTGTAAATAATGCACCCCTGCTGCTGACTGACTCAGAGCAGAGGAACAGGTGTCTGGCACAACCACCCTACACCACCGTCCTCTGGGCCAACAGCGACACTTGCTGGTTGGAAACAGGATATTGCATATATAACTTTCTTTGCAAACAACATTTCTGGAAACTGGTCTTTTGGTTGTGTATATTTATTGTATATATATAACCCTTACTGGCTTTTGAAAGTATAAAATGTGTTTTCCTTGCAGAATTATTGGGGCAGCACAGGTGGAAGAGACGACTCTAGCAGGTAAAGAGAAAACTTTAAAACTTAACTTGTAACTTTATATTGAACAACAGTTTGTCTTTTCATGGCCTCGGTCCCAAAGCATTCTGATTGCAGTAGCATAAGCTGCATATACTGATGTTCAATATTTGCAAACTTTGAACCTCTTTGTCAAAATATAATGACTCTCCATTTTTTGTAGGATTCCCTCTGGTACAGATGGCTGGATGGAGTACGTTCCCATCTCAGAGAAAAAGAACTTCACCACAGATGTTTCACAGCAGCCCAAAGAAGGTACAATGTTGCTGCAGAGGCTGTTAGCAGAGTTGGGCTAAAGGGGATTTAAACTGCAAGAGAAAATCTTTTCTGACCACCACGGTTAAGATAACGTGTTGCATTCTTGACATGCTGCTCTGTGATCTGTGTAGGTGGCCCTTTGGTGTATGACACTGTGCGGCTAGTGCAGAACTCTATGGCCTTGAACGGGAGTCAACGGGTGCTGCTGGATAACGTGATATCTGAGGAGGAGTGCTCAGAGCTCAGAGACTTGGCACATGTAAGGAAATTATACAACGTTAATAAAATCAGCATGTTAAATCAACAGATTAGTCACGAACAGCAAATAAAAACCTCCTTGCTCTGAAGGTACCTGTTGACAAATGTGAACTTGAACCAGTGAGCCTGTAGTTGAAGCTTAATTCTGGCTCTATTCTGTCAGGCTGTCACCCTCGCAGGAGACGGCTACAGAGGGAAGATGTCTCCACACACTCCCAATGAGAAGTTCGAAGGTGCCACTGTGCTCAAAACGCTGCAGGTACACAAACACAAACACATGCCAGTGGATCATCCATAGGGGAGAAAACTAAAAAAGTCCAAATGCAATTCAATATTCAATAAAATGTGTCACCTATACTGTATATTTTATGTTACAGTGAATTTTTTTGTTTTTCCCACCCTGCAGTACGGCTATGAGGGCAGAGTGCCGATGAGAAGCGCTCGCCTCTTCTATGACGTCAGTGAGCGAGCAAGACACGTTATCGAGTCCTACTTCCTGCTCAACACCACTCTTCACTTCTCCTACACACACCTGGTGTGCCGAACAGCCATCACAGGTCACTCACACACTGAGATGACACTAAAACACATAAACTGTTATTTGAACTTATATTCTTAACAGAGACATCATAAATAAGCATGAATTCCTGCACTTTATCTGCAGTCACAACAGTTAATGAATTAATAAAGCTAATTAATATTGCTGTCATCCTTGATGTTTCAAATACTGTGATAAAGGTGTTCCAAGAATAAAAACTCCTCCTGTGTTAATTTAACATATTATTTGAAAGGCTGTATTTTTGCTGATTTTTGTGTCTGTTGGTTATACGTAAACAGGGCAGCAAGACCACAGGAATGACCTGAGCCATCCCATCCATGCTGACAACTGTCTGCTGGACCCTGAGGCCAATGAGTGCTGGAAGGAGCCACCAGCATACACATACAGAGACTATAGGTATGAGTCACCTGCTTTCAACACAGTTACATAGAATTATAATCATTCATGTTGCAGCTGTATCTCACTATTAAACATGCATAATGGTCATTATCATACAGTAATCATGCATTTGATCTGACCTCCTTTTTACTTATGTTATTTTAGTGCACTTTTATATCTAAATGGAGATTTTGAAGGTGGGGAGTTCATCTTCACAGAAATGGATGCCAAAACAGTGACGGTAAGCTGGTTCTACTGAAATATGAGATTCAGATTTATTGATTTAAACATGATTTTCAACCAAATGAGCCTGGTTGACCTCTATGGAAGAATGAAAAAAACAGACTTGATATTCTTCCAACATTATGACAAATTACAAAACTGATTTCTGAGCCTTGCCTTTTAATTTGACATGGGTTTTTTTTGTTTTTTTGGGGGTTTGTTTTGTTTTTTTACCAAAAAGAAGGTTATATGAGGTCAGTTTATTTACTGAAAGGCAGGCATTACTGAGTAAACTCATCATATGGGTAGAATCAAACAAAATATAAACACAACGGGGTGCTCATAAAAACTGTGTAATCAGCTTTGGATTCGACTTGCAGGCAAACATCTGGTTTAACAATAGAGCAAAATAGTGAAGTCTTTGTCTCACTAATTTGATTAGATAACTATAATTTTAACCTCACCTCCTCCTTTGCACAATCTCAATCCCTTTCAGGCATCAGTGAAGCCAAAGTGTGGCAGGATGGTGGGTTTCTCATCAGGAGGGGAGAATCCACATGGTGTGAAGGCCGTCACCAGTGGGCAGAGGTGTGCTGTGGCTCTGTGGTTCACCCTGGACCCGCTCTTCAGAGAACTGGTAAACTCTTGCTTTCATTTAATAAGTTTGGCAGCCATGTTGACGTAAGGTGATGAGTCATTTAACATATAGGTTGATCTTTATTGTAGTTCTTACTGCTCCAATCTGAATATAATTTGACTTTCCTTTGACTAACAGACTCTGAAGCTGCATATTATCTGAATAAGATTCCTTTCATCAAAGTCAAACTTATTTCCCTGTCATTTCTTTCCTTTTTCCTCCCCAGGAGAGACTACAGGCAGATGAGGTGATCCAGGCACTGGACACACAGTCTATGTGGGGTCAGGGTCTCAGTATCAACCCTAAAGATGAACTGTAGAAGCAGAAAAAACCCCTAACCCATTCCCACCTCCTTCAATGAAATCCTTCTATATATTTTAACTATTTATTGAATGACCTTTGAATCAGAACATTTCTAGTTTTGTACTGTTTGAAGTGCAAGATATTGTCGTTTTTGTGTTGCCAGTTGTGTTTCTTTGTGTTTTTCTACACACCAGTACTTGAGTTAACTTTTTTTGTCTTTCCTTCCATTGAAAGCCTCTAGTTAAGAAAAAGTCAAATTCACATTGTTTTGTTGTTTAAGAGTGCTCATACCTGTAATCTCACTGAACTGTGAAGAAGCCAAAGAGAAGAACGGCAGTGGAGTTTAGGTTCTTGTTCCTTGTTCTGAACGACATAATCAATGGCTTTTATTAAAAAAAATAGAGTTATTTGTAGAGTTATTAAACAACTACTTTCATTTCAGTGGTCAGTAGTTCAAAATAGTTAGTTTCCATCTTCATAAATGGTACTGTTACATATGCTAAGAACCTTATTAACAACAGTTTTTCTTTTTTTCATTTCCGTGCCAGTAATATTTTTTTCTATTAAAGTAGGCAGTGCACTGTTTTTCTAATTTGGATGTCTGATTCAAAGAATTTAAGAAAGAGATGTTTTCTAATATGCTGAATATTTAATGATCATGCACTCTGTCCTTCTCTGTGTGTTGAGTCTGAAACTGAAAATGTCTTCGTCAGGGTACAAAATTAACTTTTCTGTCCATCGGCTAGTGAATGTTTAAATTTTACCAGCCACTTAGTAGATTACCTTTGTATTTTTGTTTGATGAGTGAAGCAAATCAACTTCCATATTTTACCAGCATTTGGTTAGTGGCTGGTGCTAATTTTGTGCCCTGATTTTCATCACTACCTTGTCCACTTTTCCTCTTGATGTTGTTGTTATGATTGTGATAAATAACTCCCCTCCCGTCTCGGCACACAGAGCAGAATACTGGTTTTGTTCATTGACGTGTGTTTATATGTTACTTTTATTTATGTGTTTTTAATAATTCACAGCTGCTGTTTTGATGGTCAGCATTGAATATAAGAAACTTTTGTCATAAAAGATGTCAATCATTCCTGTTTCAAGGAATACATATTTGTACGGTCTTTTAATTCTTTATATTTTTGTTGAGGACACAGATGTTAGGCTGAGTCGTGCACTGTAAATCCAATGGAAAAAAATATAAAAGAGTAGCTTTGTTTTTTCTACATAGATTCAAACTGCTAACCAGAAACTTAGTCATGTCATTTAATGAGGTTGGCCACTTTTGTTTCACTGATATTTAATTATGAAATGCTGTAGCTCAAAAAATGTATGTGTACATGGCTATAAATTAAAAATATTACATCTAATATCTATATGCAATGGTGTACATTGAGTCATTCACATTTGTCTTTTTCTGTTGAAGTCATCTGTTGTATAACATAATATATCTTTATATATGTATCTATGTAACCAAACACACTCTGTCAAAAGGCATACAGTAATACATGTTTCAGCTCTTGTATAAGCCATTCATGAAAGGTCCATTCAAAGTAAAGTGCATCTGCCACTACACAAAACATACTGTAGGTAAATACAGTAACAAATAATTCACTCGAGACATTTCATCATACCTGAAGTAACTGTTGAAGAGTTATTTTCCCAAGTAAACTGAGTAGAGGTCACTGTGGTAAACTTTTTGCTTAGTTTTCTTTTGTTTTTTAGAAATGTGTTTTAACGTAGCTTGGAGATAGAAAACAATAAAGCAACAACCTAGCGGGCAACAACTGAACACAATATAAACTATTCTTGATATTCCCACTATGCTGTTCAGTCTGTGGTTAAAATCGAATCTATTTTATTCATGAGGTGATGCTGGCTGTATGGGTTCAGAGGGCATGTCGGGTACGTGTCAGAAGCGGTAGGCCACCTGCTCAGTGAATCTGAATGGCTTGGTTTCATTGGCTGTACACAGCAGGTCCCGCATGCGTCGAGCACGCCGCTCCTCCAGCACCAACCTGCGGGAGTGCTCACGAGCTGCCTGCTGCTCCGCACGCTTCTCCTCCCGCTTCCTCTTCAGCCACCTGAGGAAGGAAGGAAGGAGGACTGAGTGTACTGAATTATCAAATATTAATAACCCATCATCCTACATGTGGCTGAGGTAACAAATATTTATTTGAATGGATTTTTAAATCAATTACTGTAGGAAATTAAAAGTATAAAAGGATTAAAGTGAACTCACAGTTTGAAGGCACGTTCACACTCCTCACGGCTATGTAAGAGATAACCATTGTCATCCTCCAGCCTCTTCAGCTCCACCAGCTGTCTCTCCTTCTGCTGCTGCTCCTGCTTCCTCTGCAGCCACATCCTGAAGGCCTCCTCTGGGTCAATGGGGCCCCTCTGCACAAGGGGGCAGAAAAAGCAGGTTTATGGCAAACATTTTTGAACACCTTTTATCTTGTTTTTGGAAAATGCAAAATGAATACTTGCTTTGTTGTGAAAAAATGTTCATTGTTAATTAATATTAGATTTTTAGTCAAGATATAATTTTGGCTTATTGTATATGATTGAAATGCCTCTGTTTGTTTGTTTGTGGCCTGTAGTGGGAGGAATGATGACGTGTGTGACTGTATTGCTTGTAGTACAGTTTGATAAAAATGGAAAATAATAATAATAATATGTTTTATGAAAACAATAAATAAATTAAAGCTAAAAGCAGCGTTGGGTGGGACCTCGCACCCTTGCGCATCTCGGGACGTGGCGAAGCGGAAAGGTTAGATTCAGGATTGAATTGGAGAGGAATAGGGTGCACATGTGGGTGTGCAGATCAAAAAGTATAAAATATAACCAGGCCAAATTACACACATCTATAGAGACTTGTGGCTACATTTAGACGTTTGAATGGAGTCTGTAGCTGAAAGTATGCAGGAATAATGTATATATTTTGAAAAGCCTGAAAAATCGCAGAAAATCACACATTTAAATGCAAATTGTGCACTTCCTGTTTGATTTAGGTCACTGGTGTCAGCACCTGATTTGTAGCTCTTGATAGGACAAACAATTGAGTTTTTGTTTGATCTTTCTATGACATTCCTGTCAGGCGTAGTGGACACATTTAGGGTCAAAGTGGCATTAGACTCTTCTCCCATTCATTGTCTATGGGAGCTTTTTGTTTTTTTTGGCACTTGACCTTTGTGGGCTTCTAAAATCCAAACTGGACGAGTAATGAAAAAGTTGTTCAGAAATTTTGTTCACCAGGGTGTGCTAAGTGAGCTATTTAAGTTTGAAGCCGTCACGATGAACGCCTTCGGACAAGATGTCGCTTGTAGGAGGCTTAAACTCGTCCAAAATCAGGCGTAGTGGCTGTTTTACTGTTTCTAGGTGGCGCTAGAGAGTTTGACATTGTTGTTTTTTTCATTTTATCGAATTTTTTGCCAGACCTGATATGCCTGCAAAATTTGGTGAGTGTTTGAGCATGTTTAGGGGGACAAATTGACCAAATTGAGGCTCAAAGACGCGGTAGAATAATAAACCATACAATAACAATAGGGTCCTTGACTCCTGTGTTAAACACCCAATGCTTGCAGACAAATTTAATAACATTAGTGACAAAAAAAATTATTGCAGCTAATTAAAGACTAGCTAAAGTCCAACCATTGAATTCTTCTTTATACTGTGTGTTTTGATAGGTTGGAGTGCCCCCTTGTGGCCATACATTAGAACTCATCCTCTCCATCTCCTGGGCTCGATGGATCCTTCTCTCCCCCTGAAGCTGCTCTCTCTTCCTCATCAGCCAGGCCTTGAATGCGAGCTCATTCTCCCGCTTCTTCTGCTCTTCTTCCTCGAGTTTCCTCTGCTCTGCCTGTTAAGGAAATACAAGTAATTCAAGTAACAAACTATCCTTAAAGTGGAAATATGATCACTTCCTTCCTACCTCTCTGGTCAGCTTCTCCTTCTTCTCCTGGATCTTTTGCAGCAGCTCTTTCTGCTCAGGGGAGAGGGTGTAGGTGGCCTGGCAGGGAGTCCCGGTGGCTGATTGCACCCGCCGATTGGCACTTCCCCTCTGGCTACCTCTCTGGCTGTGGCTGGCTGAGCTGGGCCTGTTCCTGGGCTTTGCTGGAGGTCTCGGGGCCTGGAGATGATTGATGGCCTGCTGGAAGGGGAAAGAGCCAGCAAGGGAACGAGGAGAGAAGGAGAAGGAACTGTGGATCTTACTGGGGCTCACAGTCTGCTCTGTGGAGCTGTAGCTGCTTGCTATGGGAGGGAGAAGGCCTTGACTCTCCACCTCTTTCAGGCTGACCAGATCAAACTTCCCATCTTTTTCTACAAGAACTCTGCTCTCCTTTAGCCCCTGACCTCTCTCACAGTTCTCGTCGCCCCTTCCACATCCTCCAGATCCACCTACACCTTTCTCTCGGGGGGAAAGTTTTAGCTCAGACAGTTTCCCTGACACTTCCTCTGCATCCTGAACTATGTCCTTGTTGCCCTTTCGCCTTTCCACCTCACTGTTAACATCTTTCTGAAACTGCAAAGGAGGCACCACCAGGTCCACCAGCGTATCTTTAAAATGCAGCCGCCTGCGTCGCGTCATATCCGGAGCTTCCTGATCCTGCAATTCTCGATTAGCCTGCTGGATCTTCTCCAGAATGTACTTTTTGTCCTCTTCTGTCTGGTCATCCATCCCCGGAGGAGGTGGGACTATAGGTGATGACTTATTTGGGCTGTCTCTGTCTGAGTCGTACTCCAGTGGCTCCATAGGTGTGGGCCACCTCTCCTCATCTTCGTCCACCTCCTGTGCTTTGTTGCCACTCTTCTCTGCCTTATTTCCTTTCTCCTTTTGCTTCATTCTTTGATGCTTCTCATCCTCCTCCAGTTCTTTGTCAATTTCTGCCTCTATGTCCTCATAGTCAGGACCCTGTGTGATGCAAAAGACAGCTACATTTATTAATGAGGTTTGAATGCAAATGAAAGAGCAACTTTAATACTTAGTAGGTAAATAGGCATGCTGGTGTGATAACAGACAGGTGTTAGTGTGTTCATCAATATTGCATCCTGCAGTGGCACAGAGAGAAAGTATGTCACAGTATGTCAACAGAAAAGGTTTCACATGCAAGCAGTGAGATATGCCAGCTCGGGTAACTCAACACTATTGACTGTCACACTTTCATGGAGCAGGGTCAGGGACCCATTCAGCACTCAGCCTGAAGTAAGTAGAGCAGTACGCCAAATTCAGTTTCACATGATAAAAAAATAAAAGCAGGGTGATTAAATAAGAAAAAGAAGGGGAAAAAAAGAAAGCGTGATAATGGAGATGTAATCAGTCTGTCTGGTGGATTCACTTACCTGGTCCTCACTCCGACCTTCCTCATTGATCAGCCAGTCTAGATCCTTCTCAAAGTCATCCTCATACTCTTCCTGGGACTTTGTGGGAACCACCTCATTCATAGTCTACCACTGGGAGAGGATCCAAGACAAAACTTAGACATGACTGATAGTTCATAGCAAAATATGTCAACATCTACCAGCCAGATAACTTAAGAGCTTTCTTATGAATTTTTATTCCAAAGAATGACTTTTTGTTTTTTAGAACAATTTCCTCTTGACTGACACTTAAGTCTATGAGGACAATGTCATCATGATATTATTTTTCCCCAGAAGATCAGTTATTTTGTTTTGGTGACCAACTTACCTTTCCTCAAAGCAAACTTCTCATTTTTAGCCCTTTTACTCTTGGTAACATTTTCTTGTATGAGTATGAGTTGTAATTATGATTACAAACTCTGAGGTCATTGAAGAGAATACTAACCTTTTTCAAAACTCAATTTGATTTATTTTAGAAAATTATGTTTTATATTTGTAATGGTAATAATCAGTGGAGAAACAGATTACTCATGCAAAGTTTTAATCTCACTATTAAAATAAAGCATTTTTAAAAAATGGAGCACAAGGTGTGCAGTCTTTGACTGTCTGGATTATCTATATTTAATGAAGTCTCTCCATATCCATAATGACACAGACACACATATAGCCATATAAAAACAGTTTTTTACTTTCAAAACAATTTGTCAATTCATTAAAATGTTTATGCTCTGAATTATAATAATTATATTTAGACTGTTTAATAAATACCTTGCAATCAAACAAATGGCAGCAACATTACAGTAAATATGTTTGAATAAAATGAAACATAATTTAATATAAATATGAAACAGCTGTATATTGTACTATGATGTGGACATCACCAAACCTGCTTTGCAGATGAGGTGAATTTATGGAAGTTGTAATAAATTCACCTCACCAATGTCAGCCTGGCCATCATCCCATCACAGTATGTATATGGGTGTTGTGTTGTGTTGTGTTGTGTTGTGTTGTGCGTCCCTACTGGACACAACTCAGTACTTCAGGGCCATCAGTAAACAACTATTCTTATTTTTTATTCCAACATGTCTGCTGACATCTTTACTGTAGGCCTACTAATCAAATCAATGTTTCTGTTGTGACATAACCATTTTCATTACAAAACAGAGTTTAACAAAGATTATAACCTGTTTGTTTTTGTAGCTCTGGGTCTAAAAAAGCACACGTTTTAGCTACTGGGAATAAAAAAGCAGAAAGAAATGTTGCTTGTTGGTCAACTCACCAGCAGCAGGTTCTTGCGCAGTATTCTTGAGTTCAAAGCGGGGAAAGAAGGCATGCAGCCGGGTTATTTGGTGGCTATTTTTCCATCTAACTGGACCACGCAGTGCCTGTCTGTCTGCGGAGTAACACCTGTGCACATAATCTGCTTCCAGTCACTCCACAGCCCTAAAAGGTTTATTAGATCCGTCGTCATAGAGACCTACAACACGCTTTACACTTGCGCATGCGCATACGGGACACATGCACACACAAAACTCGCTTGCAGCTCATAAAATCTCCATGTAGGCTTCAGACAAGGGAAAAACACCCTACTTTAAACCATCCAGAATACACATCTGCTGTAATCCTGTAGGGAGTTGTGGCACTGTTTATTAATTCTACATATGAGTTATAAAATGAGGGTGGATTAGGGTAATGTGGGACATAATATGGTACTGGTACACCTAAACTCCAGCGCATTTGTCTTTTTTTCTACAACATTAAAGCGAACATGATTGGTGTTGAATCCAAGCAGTGGTGTCATGTAGTAGAAATCATATGACTTTGTGAGTGTGATGTCATATATGGGGGCAGGAAAATAGTCAAACAAGAAGGACTACCCCTTGTGAAGTCCACCTAAAGGTTGTGACATAGGATTTACACAAAATCAATGTTAAGAATATAAATCATCATAAATCATATAACTATAACACTATCATGAGTAAAACAATGTTCCTTATTATATCAAATTATGTTTGTGATGTATTTGTGTATAAAATGATGCAGTATTTTTTATTTGAAGCAATCTTTAGTCGTCCCACTTTAGCAAAGGTTGTTTCAAAAGTGGGACAGCATGTTTTGACTAATGTGGGGCAGTTATATACTATGTTAAATGCCTACATGTATTTTTGTTCAATATTTGGGCTTGTAATGCAACAATTATATTTCTTTTAAGATCAGGATTCACAATTTTTCCAGTGTTCTTTAACTAGTCTTCTCTAGTCTAAGAGTTTTTTTAAGCATTAAATTAAAATGACTTAAAAGAAAAAGAAAAAAGGCAAATTCACGATAAAATGGGCACCGATTTAATATGCCAGGCCCAGGTTGTAGCTATATTACCTATCTTGTAAAAACAAAACCAAATCAGGCAACAGATAAAACAATACTTTAAAAAAAAAGATGGCTGAAATAAGAACAAAATGGATTAACAAAAGAGTCGTTTATTTAGCCTACGATAAAAATGTAGATACTTTAATTCATAAATCCACTTGAGGGTAACTAAGCTCATTTTTACTTTGGTTAATGTGTTACCTCTTGACAAAACATTGGTCAGTGGCGTCAGTTAATCAATTGGCTGTTGGATTAACACATTTCGCTAATTAAAATATTAAGAATAGTATACGACAATGTTGGGTTTTTGAATTATGCAAAGATGATCAAACATAATTTAAACCTAAAAAATAACTATGTTTTAGTATAATTATCAGTCACAGCGGTTTAGTAAATTTAACACGTGAGCGGTAGACGACTGGATTATAGCGACAGTGTAACATTAAAAAAAACACTTTAACCTATGACTTTAACCCTTTAACCCCACTTGAACTCGTCTCTTTATTTTAAACGAAGAAGGCGGAGCATGTGAGAGGTGCTTGTTTGTCCTGCGGCGCACTGCATTCTGGGACTTGAAGTTCACTGTAGATGTCCACCGCTCGACGAACAGAGCGCCGCTGATGACAGGGAACGACATTTCCCGAGTGGCCTCGACAACTACCGAGTGGAAGCGCGACTGATAGCACGTACGCACAACTTGCGATAATGTTTTGAGGAGTTAGTAAACTGTGTTATCTTCAAACGGCCGCTACACACCTAGGACACAGCCAGTGATTTTTCCGACAAATGGCCACCATTATCCTTTGCTCATTTAACAAAACGGCTCAGGTTACGTCGAGGCGATGTTTCATTTCACATTTAAAGGGGCTTGCTAGTGCAGGACAGTCACATTTGCCGTCATGCTCCATTCATAGCACGTCGTTGACGTTGCTTACAGGAACAAGATGGTTTTCCAGGGGTACCGGCGTGCGATTCATGTCCCATGGGACCGCAGGCAGAGCTGCAGCTGGACGAAACAGAAGAGGGGTCCTGGCGCTTAGTGGAGCTGCAGCTGTAACAGCTGCTGCGGCTGTAGCGGGATTTTTGGCAAACGCTAGCCACTTCCAGCGTGCTGAAATGGCAAAGAAAATACCCCAAGCCGTGGAGGAGGAAGAGGGCGATATCTTGGAGAGATGCAAGGGATTCATGTCTCCTACGGTCACCGACGTCAATGTCCTGCAGAGGAGGAAAGGGGAGATGTGCACGAAGATGGAGATGCTGATCATGGAGACCCAGGCGGACTTCTGCAGAGCCTTGGAGAAGGTGGATGGTGGGAGGTTTAAGGTGGACCGATGGGAGAGGAAAGAAGGTGTGGAGGGCTTGGCTGATAAACCGCAGACTTTACATTGTTTAAATCCTGATTGTATTACCAGTGAAATGTTCCATGTAATGCAATTTATGTTTCCTGTCTTGAGAACAACATGGTCAGATACATGCAAGAAATAGTCATAAACTGGCAAAAATGCTGTATTGCTATGAAGCAGAGCAGTTAATCTATAATTTATTCCCTTTGACTGTGTGTGTGTGTGTGTGTGTGTGTGTGTGTGTGTGTGTGTGTGTGTGTGTGTCAGGTGGTGGAGGAATCAGCTGTGTGATGCAGGATGGAAAGGTGTTTGAGAAGGCAGGAGTCAATGTGTCAGTGGTGTCTGGGTACCTGACAGAAGAGGCTGCCAAGCAGATGAGGAGCCGAGGGAAAATCCTCAAAGGGAAAGATGGTGAGTTTTGTAAATCTGATATTTGTATGCAGGCTTAAACCTTAAAATAATTTATGACCAGAGTTGTGGTGACCTATATTAAGAATGTAGGTCATGGTTCCAGCAGTCCATTTACACAGAACTTGGTACTCACACAGATGTTCATTTATTGTTGCATCTACTAAGGGTTATGTCTTAATCAATTTTCACTGTTTGGGTTTGTTGCAAAATGCTCTAACTGAGTGTGTGAAAATGTCTGGACTGTGTGTGTTTGAACTTTGACATTTTCCTCTATGTTTTGTCTCAGGAAAGTTGCCATTCTGTGCCATGGGGGTGAGCTCCGTCATCCATCCCAAGAACCCCCACATCCCCACAGTGCACTTCAACTACAGATACTTTGAGATAGAGGAGGAAGATGGTGAGTGTGTGATTGTCAGTACTTGACGTCAGCAATTGGTGTCTTGGTGTCGATGACACTATTGAGTATATGAATGAATGATGAGCCTTGTTTCCTTCTTTCTTGTCTGTGTGTGTTTTCCAGGCTCTAAGCAGTGGTGGTTTGGGGGAGGAACAGATCTAACTCCAGTTTATATCAACAAAGGAGATGCATTTCACTTCCACAACACGCTGAAGGAGGCCTGTGACAAGCACCATCCGCAGCACTACAGCAACTTCAAGAAATGGTACTGATACAATTACAGGTCTTGTATTTAGGCACGTACGCATCCGTAGGCCTGATTTCTGTGTGTTTGTGTGTGGAATACAATGGGTGTATCCTTACTGCATGATGGTGATAAGAGGTAGTCTCTGCCAAAATCTGCAGTTGCAGAAAAACCGTTGAGCCATGACGTAGGCCAGTGAATGACCACAGGGGATATGAAAGGATGGGTGCGGTTTATCTGATGTAGGGTTAGGGTTAGGGTTAGGGTTATCATAAGTGTATTTTGCTAATTCAAAATTGATTAAGAGGGAGCACAAAAGTAGTTTATTTCCCTCTGTGGATGTATCTCAGTCTAATTGTATATTCTTTGGTTATGAATTAGTTTTGTAGAGGACTGACTCAGAATCGGTGGATACAGAACGAGCCTCTAGTAACTAATGTAGCTCATTTAGTGCATATTTTGCTCTCCACTGTTTTCACAGTTTAATCTTCTATTGTTGACACCTTGTCAGGGAAACAAAATAATATTTAAATCCAACTCTGTTGTCTAGGTGTGACAGATACTTCTACATCCCCCACAGAGGAGAGACTCGGGGTATTGGAGGGATCTTCTTCGATGACCTGGACGGCCCCAGTCAGGAGGAGGCATTCAGCTTTGTCAAGAGCTGTGCCCGCACTGTGGTGCCCTGCTACATACCAATAGTAAACAAACACCTTAAAGACACCTTTACTGCTGAGGAAAAAGACTGGCAGCAGGTACGACGAGGCAGGTGAGTATCTGATGTAAAGTTTGATTCACAAAAGAACCAGTGGCTGTTAGATTTTACAAGGCACATGTTTTCTTGTTTTAGCCCATTTTAGTTCTTTCAGTCCCATGCTTTCAACTATTTATCGAACTGACTTTAAAAAGTTACTGCCAAATCAACTGTGAAGATAAATAATGAATGTAAGAGATGCAGAATGGATTATTGAAAGTTCTGGTGCAGACAAAGACTCTACAGCAGACTGTATGATCCAAAGCCAAAAAAAAAGATCCTGGCACAGTTTTCTACCCCAGCTGGGAGTCTTGAGTCATCTGGTGGGAGATTAACAAAATAGAATTCAGAAAGAAAAAAGAGCTAGTTTATGAATGGGAGGAAGTTTGATTGCAAGCCAGAAATTCTGAGAATGATTGGATGGGTGGTATGATGTGTGAGGTAGGAGAAAGAAGAGCTTGGACTAGAGTCAATGTGAGGAAGAGAAGTGGCAGTAAAGTCATTAATGTTAAAGTTGTGTACTTACTCTATGCATCTTAACAGTTGGCTTGAACAGTCTTTCAGGTTAGTTTGCGCATTTGACAATCCTGGAGGAAAAACAGTACACAAGATGGAAATAGGATAATGTGGATTTGATATAATTGATGCACTGCAGCACATGACTACTATATCAGAGCTGTTCATCAGCACATACTAAAAATACACCACTGTGGAAGATTTTTGTGCAGTGAAAACATTATTTAACATTATTATTTTTCACAAAACTTGTCTGTTTTTCTGTGCCATAATGATGGTAAACAGAATTTTATTTTTGGGTTTGGATTTTGATGATGTCACCAAGACATTATGATGAGCATTTTTCACAATTTTCTGATATTGTATAGACAACATTAATCAAGAAGCTAACCAGCAGATTAATCATGAAAATATTTTTTTTTTTAAATTACTCAATGTGCTGTATTGTATATATCTAAAGCAATTTTTAAAATCTGGTTCATTTTCATACTGTACTTGAATAAGTGCAACCCACTTGGTGCTGGGGACAAATAAATGGATCAACCAAACAGTGTCCACCTAGTATATCATAAATCTACAGTAGGTTTTGTGTGCTTGTGTTGTAGGTATGTTGAGTTCAACCTGGTGTATGACAGGGGCGTAAAGTTTGGTTTGGCCACACCTGGCTCCAGAATTGAGAGCATCCTCATGTCCCTCCCCCTCACTGCCAGGTAAGCCAAAACCATTTTCAAGCAGTGGTAGTGCTGCTTTTGTACATCAGCAATGAGCTGTCTGTTGTTGCTTGGTAACGAACTCACCCGTCATCCTCAGGTGGGAGTACATGCATGAGCCTGCCGAAGGTACCCTGGAGGCTGAGATGTTGGAGGTGTTACGAAACCCAAAGGAGTGGGTGTGATGACAGTGTTCACAGTTTTACATGTCGATGTGGACATATCAGGAAAGTTTTATAATGGTATGACCTGTGTTTTTATCTGCTGCACTTTTCTCTGTACCCTGTTTACTGATTTGTCAAATGAGCCTTGTTAACACTTAATCACACTGATAATAACACTGATCATGAGACATTGTATTGTTATACTTATGACTGGGCTTTGTGCCATTACCGACTGCCTGGCAAAGTAAAGCAAAACCAAATAATGTAACTGAACAGGTGGATGTTATACCTGCTTCTCAAATTGATGTGCTGCCCCTTTTTTTTAAAGTGTTTGTGTCAAACACTAGTTGCACCTTTTTTCTACCCCTGGGATAAATGTGCATTTATCTGTTTGAAGCTGTCTTCACTGAGGACTGAAAGGGAAAATTGAAACAAATTGAGCGATGGTGTGTGTTCCACCGCTGGTATCAAAGGGTAATAAATCTGGTTTTGATGTTTCAGTGCATTTTCTCTCAACAATGAAGTTTTCTTTGACGATCCAAGTTAAATATGAAATTAAGTGTTCCCAATCTAGCCTCATTTACACTGCGGTAGGTCGCTGACTTGTGGTTGATGAATCACCTCCTGGTTTGTTTAAACAGCAGTTAACAATAGTTGGATTTTGGATCACATTCCACAGAGAGGATTTGTGAGAATCAAAGGCCAGGTGGCTGTTAGAAGAAAGGTTTCAAAACAATTTATGAAATATGTGGCATGTAAACCATATCCAGGTTGCTGATCATTCTCTGCCATGTTTTTATTATGGTCAGTTATACAGTAGTAACTCAGTAAATATAAATTGTGTATTGATGATCAACACACTGAAATACAGATCAATTGTAATGTTGCTCATGTTTGCTAGTATCAGAGATGAGATGGAGAAGCTAAATCCAGCAGAGTGCTAATGTTAAATTGGTAGATAGGGCAATGAATAACCCATTTTAATGAATATATCCTGAGTATGATGAAAACCAAGGTACTAATGTGTATGTTAATCACATTATTACAGTAAATTGTTTATTATCTTTGACCCTAATATAACCTAAAACTTCCCTTTTCTGACTTTTGAAACCACTTTGAATCACATGTCTGTTTCATTTCACCCTACTTTATGGCTTCATTCTCAATTTCTTGTGCAACATTTACCAGTAATTCACTCTGTGTGAATGAGGCTCCGCAGTGTATCATACATGTGTGAAATGATGGTTTGGGTGAGTACAGCGGGCTAGTGGAGAACTTTGGAAAACTCTCACACACTGTATCACAACGTTCTCAAGACTGAATGTAATTATGGAACCACGTAGGACATTTTAAATGTTTTATTACAAATTAATTCAAGCTTCTGCACATATCAAGGATTTATAACAAGTTCCCTTGCATTTAATGTTATATAACATTTTGTTTGTTTGATAAGGCATTGTAAAAAGGGGGCTCTGTAAGTTACAGTACAACAACAAACCTAAACAAAATGGCTACCCCTACCAGCACAAGCCAGTTCAAGGTCATAGCAAGTGCTGAGGGTCAAAGGTCAACTCACAAAAAAGTAGAATAATCAGTGCTCGGAGTCTGTGAGATGTAGAAAGGACATGTGAGACATTTATCAGTGTCAGTGAACATTAGACAGATATATTTGGTTTTTAGAGTGTATGCAACAACATTGCATATGGAGTACGAGCACTTTCCTCTTCCAGAAGATTGACATCGTTATTGCTGAGAGTGATGCTAAAGACATCAAACCAGACTCCTGTGTTTTCATTTAAGAGCTCCTTTTGAGCTTCAACACAAAGTGCCTTCATTTATTCATAACCTATTATAGTTACATTAGAATCAATGCATCCACTGCATTCCTATGCAGCCAAAAACAATCTCACCGTTACTTACTTTTACCCACACTATACTTATTTATATACAGGTACATCACACATGCTAAACATGGACTCTATCCATAGTGGCGTTAAATACAGAATCTCCCTACCCTGATAACTCTTCCTCAAGCTTCTGTCTCTATTGCTTTCTGTCCCACAATCCTGGCCAAGTCACTCATATTTATAGAGTAGGTAGCTGCAAACCTATTTGAAGAGTCATCAGTGGAAGAAGCACACCAGGCAGACTCTGAACTCATATCCAACACAGTTATGTTAGCTTTAGGGCAAAGAGTAGGGAAAGATTTTCACAGTTAAAGCAGGCTCTTAGCAACAGTCAATGGCCCAGAGGTGGATGTGGGCCAGCGAGCGCTGACTATCAACAAACACTGCAGAGCCAGATCCAACCTTGTGTGTTCAGACCAAGCTGCATGCATTACCAAAACAGAAGCACATGTGACACACATACACAAAACCCATTTCAGTGCCCCCCGTTACAACTAGTGGTGGCCTTATCTTAAAGTCCAAAACATTCATAAGTGTATACTGAAGTTGGACTGATGCATTAGTTTGGCAACTTCACTATTTAAACCTGCATTAAGTGAAATTTCTGATATAAACAACAAACTGTATTAATGATTATAATGCAGAATGCTCATTAGTAGTGTCCAACATACTGAAAATGAACACCAAACTGCAAGTTTTTGACTCACTATATTTTGGTTCTTTGGCCTGAACGTTTACTGTGTAGATCCTGCTCCCTTTAACCCCAAATATGAAACAGGGCAGCACGCCATTCACAGTTAACACACTAAGCCAAGCCATGAAATGTTAGCATGTAAGCAAGCCAAAGACCCTCGTATTTTTGGAAGGAGTTGGTCAACCACACCAGAGTTAACAAGTAAATATTGAACACAGATTAGTCAGTTGGTCACAAAATATGGGATGAAACAAGAGGAATGCTCAAGTAGCTCTGTTTGCTGAATGTACAAGTAGATAATTGTTTGCTAGCAGGTTAGCATAACAAATAATAAGGCAGATTTTGAAGGTTTTTGATTCTTTCTGCCTATTAGTGGCACAAATAAAAATCACTTAATGCAGTTTTAATTAGTTTAGTCTTTGTATCACTGGATTTGTTGTTCTGTGGTCTAAATGCTGTGCGTCTAAATCTTAATGTAAAGTAAAGGTTTTTCAAAACACATGCAAAATTATAAATGTTTTGGTGAAAAAAGTAAATACTTTGATAACAAAAAGCTCAAATTTAAACCTGCAGTGCAGACCTTTTTGGTGCTTTTCCACTACACAGTTCTAGCACTACTCGACTCGACTCATTTCTTTAGTACCTGGTACCTGGTACTTTTTAAATTCCTGCTCTGGTGAGGTTGCAAGCGAGCCGAGCAGATACTAAATGTGACGTCAACAGTCTGCCGGCCACTGATTGGTCAGAAGAGTTGTCACTAGAAGAGTCATGAGCCGTCCCACACAAGAATCAAACCCAGCATTTTTAAATACCGGTGTTGGAGCCAAATGCTTGATTTATGTTTTGATGAATATTTTATTTTTTCTGGTTTACTATTATTATCTATCTGATTATTTATGAGATATGAACATGAATTATTCTGGTTTGAATTATGAGTTGAATTGATAACAATTATGAAATTGTGAATTATTGCTAATTTTGATTATTTGACGCTGACATGGCTATGCATAATTGATGCCTTTTCTCACCTCCGCCTCCTCTTTATACACAGGTGAAAGGTCGCGCTTATTACCAGCAACAGCGATACAGCCATTCGGCTCAATTTTCTTGCTTTGTGACAAAAAGCCTATATACATACAGCAGTAAGTACACCATCACCTCCATGTCCTCCATTGTTTATGTGTTTGTGTCGCGTATAAAACGAAGTCACAGCAGTTTCGCGCAGCCGTGCTATGATGACCCTGCCCACGTTGAGTAGGTACTATGGAGTAATGGAAAAGGTCGTTCCTGGTATACTGAGTCGAGTCAAGCCGATTAGTGCTAGAACTGTATAGTGGAAAAGCGCCATTTGTCTCCCCCTTCTGGCAGTGAGAGTAATTACAAAAACACTGTTGACATGTACTTTAAGACATATACCGACCAGCTGTTAATTGGAAAAACTGACCACATATTGGGAATCTAAATAGTACCTTTCTCACCTGAAAAATGTATAAAACTTAAGTGACATATTAACCGTCCTACAGCAACAATTACAACAGCTTAGTATAACTTGATAAAGACAAAGATGCCCCACGACCAAACAACCATCTGGATAGTTAAGGATGCCAAACATGACGCAATCCCTCCGAAAATCTGAGGAAACCAATCATCACTACTTGATGTAAAATGCCTCACTACCGTTGCACCAGAGCAGGAATGTCACACCAGATTTAAAAACAGTACAGTTAATCAGTATTGTGAGAACTCGTTTGGCAAAGGCTTGAATGTAACAGATGTTCATTTATGTGTAAAGTCCGACACTCCAGCTTTAAAGATATAATTAGTAGGCACAAAATATCCAATATTGGCCACTCAACTCTAAAAAGATTGGCACTAGCCTTAAATAAAGCATCAGTCCAACCTTCATATATACTTAGCTGTCCTTCATAATGGCAATATGAACCCAGTTTTCTTCTTTACGCCACATCTTCTGAGTTAAATGATTTGCTAAAGTGTGATAGCATAGATGCAACTTCAATTCAGTTGAGGTGTTTGTTGGTTTTGGTATTGCCATATAATTTGCTCCTTCCTGCTTCCACTTCACCTCATTGAGGAAATGTTAGTGCAAATTTCAACAGCGCTGGCTCTGGCAAAGGTTGCATTAGTCACTTAACCAGACAGATAGTAGTGTTTCTGTGTGTGTTGAATGGGGAAGGCTGGTGATAGCACAACAGTAGTGCTGCTAAACAATAAGATGGTCTTAGTGTTGGTTAGGGCTTTAGTTGGGGTCGTAGTGAAAGACAGGTTTACTTCCCATGGCCACTAGTTGTGCTGGCGTTGACTATATCGTCATACTGTGGAGGTGGCTCTGTCTCTATGTGTACGTCAGCGTGGCCCACAGCCTCCTCATAGGATGGTGGAGGGTCACCGGCGCTCCCTCTCCCTGATGTGACCTCCGAGCCTGGATAAGCGGGGCTGCTGTGGACGCTGAGTTCTGATTGGTCACCGTGGTGGTAATCCCTCCCCCAATGGTCCATAGAGACCACTGACAGGACGTGGTCATGATGTGAGTGTCCCAGGCTGGGGCTGCGCTGTGAGCGTTTGCGGGACTGGCAACGCCACACGGTGATGGCGACGGCGGCGATGATGAGCACGACCAGCAGCAATGGCACAATCAGGTAGAGAGAGTGAACTCCGCCAACCACCGTCTCCAGCCCTCCAGATGGACTAATCTCCCGCACGTATTCTTCCCAGAATCGTCTCTGCAGCCAATCAGAGCACAGACACATATGTTGTCAAAACCATTACGAGATCACAAAGATTTCCTCCAATATGAAACTAAATTCCTTTCACTGTAAATATTATGGTACAAAATTGTTTCCAAAGCCCAAAGTCACAGTATAAACAGTGTCCACTATGAATACTTTTTATCTGGATTACTGCAACACAAAAGGCATGAGACAACAGAGCCTGGACAAAAAGCGACCACATGACTGTTACACGAACATCTACGTGACCTTTCTCTCCAGCCTCTCACAATTGTTACAAATATGGCTCCCTCCCCCCCCTTGCATGCACTCGGCTGTTCTTCCTGCTGATAATCATCACTTCCTGAAAAAACACCCTCATTCTGCAAGCTACCATTCTTGGCATAAGATTTCATTACTGGACATATGAACCCCAGAAAACAGTGCTGGAGGAGGATAGTTTTGATTTTTGTTAAACATAAGGCGCCTGGTATGAGTTACTTAGCAGTAATAATATTGATTTGTGGATTGCTCAGAGATTTTCAGCCAGTGGCGATCAGATCAAAAGAAGAATTGAGCATCAGAAAGACAACTTATTTTCTGTACTACCCAGTGGATAATTCTTTTGTTGTTGCTTGAAATGTTTGTGTTTAATGATTTAATTTGAAAATGAATTTTTATCTGGCCATACACTGGCAGGAAATATGTGAAAATGTGACCCGCTGTTGAAGTTAAAAGCATTGTACAGAAACTATTACCGGTGAGTTATTTATATCACTGTGTGTCCAAAAATGTGAACTATGCCTTTAGGCAGTTAATGGGGGTGCAAACATGTAGCCGTACACAACATGTGGCAGGTGTTTTAATGTGTTCTACTTTTCTGCTCTTCTGTGGGGTTTTTTTGTCTTCGGGAGAGGATGAATTATATATCCGATGTGATGTGTCTCTCATCCCCTTACCGTCTTCTCGTCGTTCTCGAAAGCCTCTCTGGCCTCCTCGTAGGTGCAGATCTCCTCTCGGCATTCTCTCTGGATGCTGCCCTGCTTCATCTCTTCCAGCATGAAGTTGGCCCTGCGCAGCCGTCGCAGCACCGAGTGGGCCGCGTCCGCCGGCAGGAACACTGGGAGGAAGACAATAGGCAGGCAGTGGAGTTTTAGGAGAAGGACAGAGAGGGGGTGAGGATGTAAGATTGAGAGATGTGTGAGAGAAAAGAAAAGCATGAATTAAAATAACAAGCAGAGACAGGAAAAATGGGAATGTGGAAATGAGTCAGTAAGCGGAACAGCAGGGAAGAGGAAGCAAAAGGGGGAAGAAATTAAGCAAAGAGAGTGTATTGAAAGACAGAAGAGTGAGGCACGAGAAAGAAAAAAAGAAGATAGAGATGCCGAAAAAAAACAAAAAAGGGAGAGGGAGTGAGGTGGGGACTGAAACAAAGGCGGTGGAGCAGAGCCGAGCGCTGCCCAGTGCCCACATTTCAGCATAAAAACAAAAGCTCCTTTGATTTAGGCATCCATCCCTGGGCCACATAAGAGAAACTAGAGGAATGAACTCAGAGAGACACTGCAGCCCTCTGTTTTACACATCCAATACGAGAACATAAACTTTTCAGCAGAAACTATGCACAAGATGCCACATGCCCTGGGAATACCTAATGTGCTACTGTGCTCACAAGTTATGGCGTATGTGTGGCTCATAAATTCAGGGATGGGATCAGGGCAAGACCAGAAAAGCCCAAACTAATTAGGGGCAAAATGTAGGATAACATGAAAGAGTGTGTGTGTGCTTAAAACAACAGAAGAAACCTGAATAGTCACATTTAACTGACTACGTTGTGTGTAATAAACTGTTGAAAGTCGACACAAAAGCAAACAAAGACAAGAAATTGGATAAGGGTTGTCTGATGAAATTTGAGTGATTAGGCTCATGTGAATGTCTGTGCCTGTGAAACTTACCACTCCCCATGATTCCTGCTTGTCTGTTTGGGGTGTATTATCTGTAGAAAACCAAACATACATAAATATACAGCTTTGAACTTGCTGATACAAGTCAGACAATAATTAACCATGCCCCCCCTCTTAATACTACACCTCTTCCGTTGTTTCTCTCTTTAGATAAGCAGTTATTTAAAGCAGCATGAGAGCCAGAGAACATTAATGTTGGATACACTGCAACAATGACCTAATAAGTGAATGTGACTGAAAAAGGAGGTCATGCCACATATTTTCAAGAACTATTATAACCACCTGGTACTGAACAGAGTATCTGATATGAGTCAAATCACATAATAACATAATTCAATTCAGGGAAATCCCCCTCAACCTCTGTAGTTGATAGGAGTAGAAAGCTGGACAATAATATGGCATGCAAGCATCACTCCCCTTTGTCAGAGTTTTCCTTCATGTTGAGAAAAATTCAACGATTACAATCCAAATAGTGGAGTTTTTACGGTCAAGAGTTAAAGGGCGTTGTCGTGTTGTGATCATGAGACATCCTTGACTAAAGTGTCAGTGACCAATGGCGGCTGCTGGCCAGTGTTACACATGGATGTGTTAACTTACGGGAATCCTGATCGTAGCTACCAAAAATAGATCACCACCAGCAGGGGAAACATCACTAACAAAGCGCCGCCGCCCCGTTACACATATGACCCGAGACTGCACACAAAAGACTACACACTACAATATTGTTAGCTTCACTACGGTTGCGAACAGACTTCTCTCGTGCATGGGAATATGTTGGCTGGTTAGCGCCCCATGTAATGACCTGACAAGCGGGGATGATTTGTAGAATCAGTGCGCTTCCAGCTACAGATGCGATTTAACAAGCCAGGGATTACTCAAACGGCCGTATATCCTGGCACAGACGTCGACAGAAAAGCCCCAGCCAAATAATACGTTTGTATTTCGTGTCGAAATCTTATGATATCATAGAAATAGACTTTAGCTTACATTTTTTGGTCCCCAAATTGCGCATAAACGATCCCTCGTCCCCTCCGCTGCTCGAGTGTTGCTATGCACCCTGCGCATGCGCACTGCACTGTTTGCTTACAGTGGTCCAGTGAACGCACCAGTGGGTCATCGCGAGGGACGAACTCTCACGAGTGTTGTTTGGCTAAATCCTAGATTCGGTTATACGTCTCGCGATAGGTTCGTGAGAAATCGTCCCCACAGCTGCTCCAATTTAAGCACCAACCAATGAACTGAGCCACCCGCTTGAGTTAAAGGGATAGTCCAGGGATCAACAGATACTGGCCACAATAATGACAAGTCACCACGATTGGGAAGGTTAATTTGGAAATGTACTAGGTTACAGATTACTGGTTACCCTCTTTAAAATGTAATAAGTAATTTAACTATTTCAATTACTGAATCAAAGTAATGTAACTTATTGGATTTTGATTGCTCCTTGATTACTTTTCTAATTTTCTAACGAATGTTTTCAGCTGTTAGGGTAATTGTACCCATTAAGCCCACGGATACTGACATATAAGGGAGATCATTTTTTATAAGTGGGATTTATCTCTCATTTGAAAATTCGTGTAGATTTTTGAATATAAAATAAAGATATTTTATGAAAAAAGTCAAAAGTCTGGCATGGGTTATGGGTTATATGACACCATTTAAGGCCATGATTGCTCTAAATAAGGTCCACATCATGATTTATTTACTGTTTTCTTTTTTAAATTGATTGAAAAACAACAACAGTATTCAGTAACATATTAACTATTTTAAAAATGAAACAAAAGTGAAAGGACCAGTAATTTATGTACAATTTTTTTCTCAGTAACTGCAACGGATTACAGTTACATTTATTTTGTAATTAAATTATGTAACGCTGTTACATGTAAGTAGTTACTCCCCAACACTGCAACCCACATGTAGTATAGTAGTAGTATACATCTAGTATGTATATGTAGTAATAATAGTATCACTTCGCTGTTAGCAGTTCACAAGGCTGCTCAGTTTCATTGTTAGACTGATACATTGACTGAAAATAAAGCAATTCAAATGATCCTAGAAATCAGAGCCTTGACATGAGGTCTTAGTATAAGATAATAATAACCTTTTCAAAATTGAAAAGTTAAAAGTTAAATAAAATGGCAAGAGTTTATTCTGCAAGTGTGAAAACCAAATGCCACTCTTTACTTTCCAATCATTCATTTAAACTGTGCGCATAATATCAGCAAGTAAACATACATGAATCTTTTAAATCGGAATCTTAAAATAAAAATAGATGGGGTTATGAAAGAGATTATTTTTTATCTTTCCCTTTCCTGCGAAATAATGGCATATTTCCAACGAATGTTATTTCTGTTGTTTGATTGAGATTTAAATCCAAATTATCACAATCATATTTTTCATTTTCTTGTCTTTACCTGCATGAACGTATGTCATGTTTGTAATTTTCACATTTTAGAGTACAACTGACCTCCACAGTAATATGGACAAAATGCCAAAACTGCATATATCAGACTGAATTATATCATATATGTAATACATCATATTTTCTGTTGTTATTGTGATTACTTGCTATTATGATTTTAACAAGTATCCTGTGAGTTGATAAGTATTAGCCACGTAGTGCAGCAATGTAATCAATAATGGTAGTATTAATAGTAGCAAGTTGTACAGTTAAAATTACATTCCATTTCTAATCCTAGTTTGTTGGGATTCTAAGTGTTTATCAAAGCAGTTACATACTGAAACCTAGCTTGCAAGATTTAAAAAATATATGTACATTAACAAAAAAGTAATTTATTATACAACAATATTGATATATTTCGGTAGTATCGCCTCAGATTTCTCCACACCTGTTTAGAGTAATTGTATATCTTGCTCACATCAGCTAATCAGCTGTGATGCACTGCTGGCCAGTTATTGATGGCTGAGGAAGAGACACGAGTTATCAATTAGTTTCTTGGTGGTTTCTCTTTCGCCTAATGTTCTGTGTCAGTCAATTTCAAAATTTCAACCTCAGCACTGACATTTTGTGCCTTACACATAGAGTTAAATGTACTGCAACTCCACAGCAGTAAAGTTATAGTAACACAGATTAGTTTTGTTGTCATGTGGTTAAATCAGGTCTGTGTGTTCCTGTTTCTACTCACAGAGTCTCCACTGATTACAATCTGTAATCATCAGTATGGATGTTGAAAGACTTTGCCGCCAGGAACAGATGACCTACACTCATTTAACTGAAAAACACACACACACAGCAAAATCTAAACTCTAGTCTATATTAGTGTATTATATTCAAGCAGCTCCCTGAAACTTGTCTTGAATTTATCGGATGACCTCTTGCCAGTACAACCTTTTACTTCAATTAACATAATTTAACAAGGATTCTAACACAGATGATCAAAATTTCATTTCTATTTAAATGTCGTCATGAAGTTAATTTTCCTCAAAAATGACTAGTTTGTGAGTGAGTGTGTGTGTGTGTGTGTGTGTGTGTGTGTGTGTGTGTGTGTATTTTCATATGTATGTGTGTGCATGTTCATGAGGCTATGTGTTAATCAATTTGAATTAATTCCAAGACTCACCCTAAGGACAAAGAATTAACTAAGTTCAATTAGGGAAGAAATGAGCACTGTAAGCTTCCCTCAGCAAAAGGTGTGTGTGTATGTGTGTATGTGTGTGTGTGTGTGTGTGTAAGACAGAAAATGTGGTGTTCAACAAAATGTAACCTGAAGAGAAGAAGAAGAATGTTCGTTTCAAGAGCAAAGCAGTGATGTAGTTAAAAGGCTAAAGTTAAATTATAAATGACCCGTCTGACAACACATTTTTATTTGTGGATGTTTCACCTCATGGTGGCTGTGAGCCGGAGGATCCTACTGTTAGGGTTTTTATGACCAATACTGATATATGGTCAATGCATTTGGGCTATATTCAAAATAAGGTTTATATTTTTTCCCCCAGACTAGGCTGCAAAACTTCTGAAACAGCATTTGCACATTCACAATTTACCATGACAGTATAAAGACTGTCACTATTGCACTGTTTTTATATACCACAGTATCCACTGACAGAGACCCATACATCAGTCCTCAATATTTAAAAACACATTTTATATCATCATTTTATATAATAAAGAATAAAATAGATAATAGATAAATGCTTCCTCAAATCAAGGCTTTGCAAAGTCTGAGACTGTGGGCCTCCTCCCAGACAAAGCTTGGAAAAAGGCACCACTTTAGTTTACCTCAATTCCTGGATGGCTATGCGATCATGATTATGCTATTTGATCCTATAGACACTTAACAATTGAGCCAATATAGCCTTTTATTGCTGTTTTACATAATTAAAATTATCCAAAAGTATTGTATCTCTGAACTATCTCTTTATCCAAATCACATATTTAGGCTAATGTAATATTGTTTGTTTCACTTCTATTCACTGAGCCTCCTCTAACACTGGGTTAGGGTTAGGGTTAGAGCCTTGGGGAGGACCACCTCTCACTTTGAAAACCTCTCCTCTAAATGCAATGTCTTGTCTATTATATTGGAGTATTGAGCCTATTTACCGGAATCATCATTCAATGCAAAAAAATGTTGCATTAAGTACACAACATGCATTCAGAGAAAAAACACCCACACACATTGTCCCCACTTTTCAAAGCATGATTTCATTATTGCGTATGTGGGAGTGTATCTAGGCACTAGGACCCAGCAGGTGCATCATCAGCACCGTGTTATTTCAGTGATCCTCAGCCGGGTCTAGTCAGCAGAGCGCCGGGTCTGCAGCAGAGGCAGCAGCGACTCAGGACCCGGAGTGAGCGGCGGCTCCCCATCCTGCACGGACAGGGGAGGCAATAACAACATTAACCTGACGCATTTTATGGACTTGAAGAACGACATATAACATTCCATTACCACACAAATGTCCCTCTTCTCTGTTTTTGTTTTGTTTTTAAAAAGTAAGATACTTTAGACAGGCTATGGCTTCATCCGTGAGTGGCACAGAGGAGGTCCGGGTGTCGGCGTTGACGCCCCTGAAGTTGGTGGGACTGGTGTGCGTGTTTCTCGCCCTGTGCCTGGATGTCGGGGCCGTGCTGAGCCAGGCATGGGTCACGGCGGACGACCAGTACTACCTGTCCCTGTGGATGTCCTGCTGGAAGCCCGTCAGCTCCGTGGCGTGGTCCTGCAACAGCACGCTGACCACCGGTGAGAGACTCGCTCATGTGCCTGTTCACACTCACACTGGGGTGATGCGCCACCATGTTGTTTGGGAAGTTTTAAAACCACTTGGGTGTTGTAGTTTCAGAGATGTTTCACCCTGGAAATGGAAGAATTAGGGCTGCAGACAGACGCCCGCATTCATATTGTAATGAAAGTCTGGTGCAAAGCGCTCAGGAACAACAAAGAGTCCCTGCAGATAATATTTTGCTGAACCAATCTGTTCTGAGGGTGAGAATTATAAAACATCACCCAAGAGAGTGCTAAATGTTAATTACTTTATAATTAGCTATTGCCTGGTTAATTTAAATTGCAGAAAATTTCTTCATGAAATAAGATAATGAACAATGTTCTTCACGTTGCTGCTTTCCAAGTGGGAAATATAGAAAAAGTTTATCCTTGAGTTTCAAAGTCTGATAAATAAGACATATTTGGTTTTAAGGTTAAGGCTAGTTAACTTTTCTTTCCTTAAACATTTATCCCGTGAACCACTGAATGATGTGGGAATCCTGCCTCGCCAGGAGCGGTCCAGCTGGGGTTTCATTTGGCCTTTTGTTGCTCACAAAATGAGCCTTTGTGTGGGTTTCTTCACCGGCCAAGGAGTGAGGGCAACTCAGAGCAGAGAGCTCCCCAGAGATCCAGATGCCTGGAGATTAGTAACCAGGGAAACAAGTGAAGCACTCCAGAAATGCCGATTTTCTCTATTAAGGAGACTTCTTCATGGAGTCCGAACATTTAAGTTTTTTTTGTTGTTGTTGGAAGCATTTCATATTTCCACTACAGCTGGTCATTTGGAGATACGGGTTAGGGTGGTTGAACTGTGAGACAACTCTATGAACAGTGTGAACACTAAGGGAAGCATTAAACCATAAAATCTATACTGTTTATTTTTTTTATTGAGACTGTCTCAACTCTGGCAGGTTTTTAGGCCACAGTTTGTGGTATTGCTTTATTTAGTTACACTGGATTGTAAAATGGACAAAATAACAGAAACATGTAAGAATATAATCCAGTCCAGTACACACATGACCAACTATAGCCACAAAAATGACAGAAAAAACTAAACGTTCTCAGCTTTCTAAAGGTAATACTCACTGCAGGGCCTTTTATGGGTTTTTTTATGTTTAGCACTTAATGTGTAAATTTGTCAGGCTGTGAATTGTCTAAACTATGTTGTGCTAATGTAGATAGTCTGTAAAGCATATGTACTGTGCTTATCCCACACTACACACCTAACTATAATTCTCCCATTTGTGTGTGTGTGTGTGTGTGTGTGTTTGTGTGTATGCTCCTATTTTTTGTTGTTGCTGCATTTGACCTCCTCCTGTCTGCTGAGTGGTGAATAGTGTTTTTGTTAGTCCAACAAAATGTTTTCTTTTTGCCTGAGAGATGAGTAACTGTGGGTCATGCTGGCCCCTCTGTCAGTGCAGACAAAGTGCACTTTGGTTCCATATAAAGACATGTAGTCTCTGAGCAGGTCAGTTTCCAGCAGCAGCAGCAGCATACCACAGTAAATGCACACAGCAAACTGCCCATTTACTCCAGCTTGTGCTTGGCTGGGCTTATTGATTTGAGTCCCAGTAATCACTTTCTAGCCCCCCCCCCTCTCCAGCCCCCCAATATTTCCTCAGTGTCATGCTCTGGGCATTAAATAAATCCTGTTAGTTTGAAACACCAGCTGGCCGCTTAGATGTTTTGAGCTGGTTCGGCAAGGCCTGCATGTGTGTTTGTGTGTGTGTGTGTGTGTGTGTGTGTGTGTGTGTGATATGCAGTGCTAATTAGAAAGTAGACATGAGATATTGCCTTGTTACATGCTCATGAAGTGTTTGAAATAAGTACGTACAGACACATGTGGTAACGCCCCCTCTCTTTCTGTGTCTCTCTCACACACACACTTATGCACAGGGTCAAAGGTCAAGTATAAAACATACAGTCTTAACACAAGCTTAGGAATGTTGAGTGGCTGTGTAAGAGCAGTGTGTGTGGATGTCAGGTTAGTGTGAGATGAAAAGACGAATGTGGAGCCAGTGTGTGAGCGAGTCCAGCTCAGTCAGACGCAGTGATGGCAAAGTGTATTAATAATGCAAGACAGTATCGATCCTGTATTTGGATGATTTGCTTCTCTTTGAGAGAGGTTGCAGCACAGTGTTGGGTCAGTGTCTCGCTCACTGACAGCACGGCTTGAACCGGTGACCTCTGGTTGAACATCTTCCCGCTTCCTACATGTCTCCATCCTGCTGCCCGGAGAGAGTGAGACTGAATATGTGTGACAGTGGGAGAAATACTCGGGGCTCTTCTGTGACACAGATCTTCCACCATTGTCTCAGACAAATAAGCAGAATTGGGGCCCTGAAGGATTTTTACGATTAACATGGGGGACCATAATTAATGCTCAGATTGGATCTTGTGTACTGTATCTGCTTTTCCATCTGTCATCATGCGAGGCTCAGATTAATAGTTTGGCACTTCCTGATCGTCAAGCCTTTAAGCACTCCAACTCTGGCTGTGTTTCTTCACAGCGTTACAGGGTCTGTTCCAAATCTGAGATGAGAGGACTTTTCTGCATCCTGCTGTTTCATGAGTGCACTGATAAGGCTTTCGATCGCTGCTGCTGCTGCAGTCCCAATTAGGTTGAAGGCACTGAACTGACCCAGAGACGATATCTCACCAGCGATGAGCTTTGACAACTACAGGTCAAGTCACTGTGGTTCTTTGCTGAGAGGCAGCCAATGAGGCTGCAGGAGAGAAAGTCAGGGGTCAGACTTTAAGGGGGGCCTCATGTTGTGCAAGCTGGAGGCCGGAGGGAACGGGTGCTCTGCTTTTCATGGGCTCTTTCCAACATCCTGTGGTGACAGGGCCCATTTTTAAACTCTAAATCCTGAACCATATTTGGTCAAAAGTAGTTGATGTTTGTTTATATTTGAGCTGCTTGGCCCCTTGAATAAAGTTTCCCTCCAACAAGAGGGAAAACTGTATTTTAAGCAGCTTATACTCCGTCACTTTCTCCCTGCTGGTGAATGTTTTAATGATTTTCTGCCTCGATTGAGATGAAATATTCTTAGCAATTCTTTTATTTCCTGGGCTCTGTGTGTACTTGCTATAAAAAAAATGATAACATACTCAAATTGAACTCTTTCAACATGAACTTCCACCCACTCTGATATTGAATCACTGATGTGAGCCCAATCCCCTTTATGCTTTGATGTTATTCAGTTTTTTCTCCACCCACTGTACTTTAAATTATTTCCTCCTGTGTAATCAAATGCCTCATCATAATATCCTGTTTACATATAGACCTCCTGTTTCCGCCTGTACACAGTAACATTATGTAAGAAATCCTGTAAATCTCTAAACAATAACATATAGTTCGTCTATGGCTAATTAAGTCTCTGAAAAAAACTGAGATTTATTTATTATTTTGCACAAACCAAACAAAACTCCCAACTATAGTATTTTTCTCTTTTTGGCAAACACACAAACTACACTACACATTTGTAGTTTGTCTAAACATTTACAAGCTGCCTTCCCTTTTCTGTTTCCACTTTGGCATTCCAACAAGGATAGGAAGCAAGATTGAGACGGCGGCTATTTCCAGTCGAGTGTTTTTGGAGTGAATCTGAATGAAATGTTGAGAATGCTGCTGAGCTGGCATCAGCCAAGAGGGAGGGATATTCATTATCCGAGTCACCTCACAGAATCACTTTGCCTTTCTGCTGCGTTTGGGATCCATTACTGAACCGCTGAAATCTGTGCGTAGCCAGGCGTTTGTTTGTTTCTCAATTTGACTGTTCAGTTCAATTCAGTTCAGTAGGCTTTATCAGCATGATGTTTGACATGTTGCTAAAGCACAATTGCAATTGTGAAAGACATATTAAAGAATAAGTATAATATAAGTATATATATATATAAGTATATATATATATATATATATATATATAATTAATAAGTCCATACAAGTTAGTATTGGTGTAATTTAAATTAGACTTAAAACAATTTAAGACAAGCAAAAACAATGCAGTTGTTTATCTACTGATAATAAAATAAAGAGATACAAGGCAGCCATTCATATTTAAATATCAACATAAGAAAGAGATGGTGGCAGTAAGTATAAGTATATTGATAGATGTTAATCTGTCTATGTCCTAATGGCTGTTTCTTTTGTTATGGCAGGAAGTGACATATTTAGCAGTCAGCACTGGTCACTGGTCATTGATCCCCAGTGACTCACATCAAAACATTATGAGCCATGGCCAGCTTCTCATCCTCTGAACCACAAATAGTTTGTGTTTACACTACGTTGATTCACCATAAACTTTAGTGGGTGGATTTTTCTCTGGTATGAGATTGAGCATGTCAGTGTTAGTGTAGCTGGCTCACCAATATGGCCTGCGAACCATTCAGCTGCCCTTTACCCCTCCACATTTCCCTCCCTCCTGTCAGTGGCTGAGTAACCTCTTTTTAGCTACCTATGTCACTCTCTATCTCCGTGTGATTTCATGCCTTTCCTGCCCCATCCCTCCCCTCTTTTCTGTCCCTGTGTGTGTTTGTCTCAGACTGGCAGATCGCCACGCTGGCCCTGCTGTTGGGGGGGGCAGCCCTCACCCTGCTCTCCTTTCTCGTGGCTCTGGTGTCCCTCTGCTTCGGCTCCAGGAGTCGCTGCTACAAGCCTGTGGCGATCATGCTCTTTACTGCAGGTAAGTGATGCTGTCTTAGTGGAAGAAACAAGTGAGGGGGAATAACTGGGAAATGTTATAAAATTCTTTTTAAGAATAGATCAGGCTATTTTTTTGTTGGCAAAAAAGTCCAAGGCACTAAAATACATAAAAATTAAAAAAAAAATAGGCTTTTTGTGGACTTGCATCAACTTCATTTCATTTTCTGTGAACTATGAGATATTTCTATCTACATTTTCCTCATTTTGTTTACATTAGTACCTGCTCTTTGCTCATTTCTCCTCTGCAGTGGTGCTTCAGGTGTGCAGCTTGGTCCTGTTCCCCATCAAGTTCATAGAGACGGTCAGTCTGAGAGTGTACCACGAGTTTAACTGGGGCTATGGCCTTGCATGGGGATCCACCATCTTCTCTTTCGGAGGAGCCATCCTCTACTGCCTGAACCCCAAGAACTATGAAGACTACTACTAAGATATGTGAGACAAGAAGAGAAATTCGGGACTTTCCGTTTTACCAGTGTCCTCTCAGCAATAGGGACGTTCTGTCTGTTACACAATTCACAACCACAGACTAGAAAAAATAGGAAAAACAAATGCTTATTGTTAGTTTCAGGGCTGGAAACAAACTCTTACATTTGATACTGTGAACACATTATGTCAAAGACTCTCTATCCTCACTCACTGGACTGAAGCCACATGCTCTCTTAGTGGCAACAGAGTCTTGGCAGCTTACCAAGCTACAAAAAAGAGACCAGGCAGTTTAATTTGGGAGAGAATGCCATCAGTCAGATATGTCTGCGTCCCCTTTAAGTGGCACTCCAGTAGGTCTTAGATTTCTGCAGAAAATCTAGAGGGAACAGATGGATCCACTGACACCATACCAAGATGAAAAGGTGGACTAATTAACCAATCAGAGCAGAGAAGGCAAACAAGGATATGAACTCGGGCCAATCAGGGAATTAACGGATCCAGGGAGGAAAATGTCCTTTTGAAGTGATATCCTGAGGATGACAAAGTGAGTCACCGTGCAGCAAACAGGGCGCACATAAGGAAATACAACACACCGCATTTCCACAGATACACCGCAACTGCAGCTTCTTCCTCCAGTAGAGTGAAATAGATGTGTGAAAGCTCCAGTGGCTTTATTTTCTCCTGTGCCATTTTTAATCTATTAAAAGGGTGGTACTTGTAATAAACACGAGTAAGACAGTAAAAACATTCCACAGGCACCTTCCAAATGATATCATACTGGTGAGAGGAACATACACTGGTCAATGAGTAGCACAGTCTTTCACATGTATTCAGTGGTTAATCCTTTGGCCACTAATGTAAACCTGCAGCAAGTTACACCTGCTTTTTGATAAAGTTGTTGTATTATATGTAAGTATGTGCAGTAAGCTTAATAAAATAATAGTCATTCCAAGCAGGCCAGTGGGAAGGAATATGGCAAATGACCATGTCTGCTGAGTGTGTGCGCTTGTTTGCATGATCATACCACCCAGCATGTGCTCGCACACCTCCCCATGTGATGCCTCCTTATCTTTCCACTGTGCAGGAAATGCTCCCAGTAGAGTAGGCACCATTAAGAATGTTTCTCCAGCATGGAGAGACTGTAGCGCAACAATCACTGTAGTTATTGAAAAATTCTTAGTTTGTGAATCAAAGCTAAGTGCCATGATACAACAGTAGAAGAAATGCCAGATGTGCTGTGCATGAAGTGTGATGAAGACTGCAGCATCAATCAAGTTGAAACTGGAAAATTGTAAGACAGTGTGGACATGAGAGGTGAGGTCTGTGCAGATCTGGTAATGAGTCATCTCAAACCTCATTCAAGGTGGTTAGAAACTATTCCAATTCCTTCTTTTAGTAAAAGTGAGCAAGTGTGTGCATGCCACTACCATTCTCTGCTGTGTTTCTGAATCCCACTGGTTTAATTATTGACATAATAAACATGTACTGAGAGAAAAAAGAATGGTGTTTGGTTCATTTGGGTGGGGTGGGGGGGGGGGGGGCAGGAAAGGAGCATCCATGAATTATGACAAACTATGCAAACATGCCAGCTGTGCATGGTCAAGTCACATAGAATCAGCTCCTTTATTACATACAGCAAGTTGAGGCTTTTGCACAGGAAATCAACATCTTTTGAACACGTAATACAGGGTGGCTTAATATGCATAAAAGTACCAGGAATATACTCATATGCAAGTGTCTTTAGTGTTGTTCTTTCAGTGAAAAGAGCTCTAATACAGAGCCAGATACAGTGTACAGTCTACATTTCGCATTAGTCAGACTTTATATATCATTGATTTCATTATTCCACTGTCAGAGAGGGAGTTACGGTTCCTGGATGGAAGTGGAAGTGCCTCCATTTTGAGTTCAGGAATGGGCGCAGTTGTGTAAACAGGGCAGTCACTCGTTCTGCGTGGAATGTTCGCTAGATAAACCGTAGCTCCTCCTCTTTCATCCTTCATCCTTCATCCTCATTTGCTTTGACCTTTCTGAAGCCCCCGTCCCACCCACTGCCCGAGTCGCAGCATGTCACTTCTTCTCTTGAACATTTGCCATGAGAAGAGTCTCCAACTGTCCTGAAAAAGAGTAATTATCCGCCGATGGAAACAAGGGTCAAAGTGCACAGGAAAAGTAGATGGGAGTAGGACAGGTGGTCAAGGAGGGATAGTGGCTCTTCCTCAGCAGGTAAGAGGGGCTTATATATTTGATTGACAGGGGGAAGATCTCTAGACATAGGCAAAAAATCTGCTTGGAGCTGCAGATTCTGGGGGCTTATACTATCCAAGGATTGGCAGGGGACTGGGCAGGGGTTGGCATTACAGTGCAACGCTAAGCTCAGGTGTAGCGTGGCATCTCGCACTGTTCACAGCGGTTGAGTGCAGGGTGGTTAAGGAAGGTGCAGCTTTCACAGTTCCACTGGGCGCCTTCAAAGTCCTCGTCCCTCTGGGGCCCCGGCACTGGCTTGGAGCCCTGGTCTCCTTCTGACAAAAACCAGAGAGAAACAGTACATGAAAAGCCTGTTTATTCATGTGATGAAGAGCATAATGCAACAACAATTTGAGTGTCATCAACTCAAGGCTGCAATTAACCACGGCTGTCGCTCAACAGACGTGTGTGAGGCACGCATTCAAGCATCAACCATTCATGTACAAATTTTAATAGACGTGGGCATTCACTATGAAGCATCTAGTTTCCATGCCAACACAATTGTGGAGGCCAACACACACCAAAGTCAGTTAAGCTTTTAGTCTGTTTTCAAACAAAAATGAATCGAATCTTGAAAGAGCTTGAAGCCAAGTAAGACAAACATGAAAGAATTGAGGACTTGAAAGGTCTTCATTGGATTTTGAATCTGTATCTTGGCAACACAATAAACGTATAATCCTACCCCAACTATGGAAACATGTATTTTACTTATCTTATTTATAAATATGAAACTGGCTCACTACTCACTTTTATGTCCTGCTTTTGGAAAATTCTCACCTTTCTTCCCCGGTTTGGGCGGCACCACGGGACCGGGCTGAATGTTGTCGTAAAAATTGTTCATTGCTTTTGGGTCAATCTTCCCTGTGGAGGAAAGAAGAAATCAGATACAGAGGTTTGTTTACAAGTGCCCATCCCAGCCAGAGATCCAGCCAGTCAAAATTCCAGCCGTTCTCCTTGAACCGCTTGACTGACTCAGGCCTCGTGTTCAGATTGACATTAGCATTGAGTGAAAAGTTGCAGCATTCTCATTTATTGCAATAAAGAGGGCGAAAAGTTAGAAAGTCTAACCTGGCTGAATTTTTGCAGCATTGTTATGTGGAATGAGCTTTAACCATTGAGCTGTCAGGATACCTGTCATCGTACTGTTAACCTCAGGACATTCGAGACAGCAGGTGAAATGAACGCTGCTGTGATGACATGGTAGAGTTGTAAAATCCTGCCTCAGTCTGTATTATAAATGACGATGCAGAGGTTTGGACTCTCCTTGCATTTTTTTTTTTTTATGTAGCGCTGTTTTCAGTTTGAACAGCTGCTAGGGCAATCCTTGATCCTACAATAAATAAGTTCATTCAAGCACAAGTTGACTGCAACATGAAATAAGGTAGCTCACCACCTGGGGGTTTATATAAACATTGCAAAGCTTTTTGATGAGATTAACAGCAATTATCATCATCGGATTTTAGCATCAAAAAGAAATATAGGCCTCAGAGATACAGGTTTAAACTAAGATAACTGGTTATACTGTTTTATTTCTGCACCTGGATGACATTTTCTACAAAGGTAGGTTTTTGGGCTCAATAAACCGTTCTGTGAGTGTATGAAAGCCAAGGCTCGCTTGCACAAAATATGCATTTTAATTGGCTGTTTGTTGTGAGAATGACCACAACTGACACAATTTGTTTAGAGGCAAATAACATCTGTTCATTTAACCAAAAAAAATAAATTTTTATATATATACACACACACACACACACATATACACACACACACACACACACACACACCAGCCCCTATATGCTCTATTCTGCAATTGACCACGACCCCAAAAGTAGAAACAGTTCAACGAATGTTTCCAGTTCTATCAACATTAAGTTATCAGTGTGCAAATGTGTTTGTTATAAATAAGGGCTGGGCATCTTTACAGTCCTCTACACTTCAATATATGCTTTTTGTATTGGTACTGTAATTATTTAAAAAACACCCAGTCATTTTGCTTATATAACTGTATTCCTATAATAAGGACCTTCATTTCCTGTAGGACACTTGTTAACATTGTAGGAAAAAAAAGACAGCACATCTATGAAGAACAACTTCAAACTGAGGCACTGACCCAAAAAGCAGACAACCCTAACCCCATTTATTCACAGCAGGTTTTTGATGAAAGTTTCAGTTTGTATGTACTGAGCAGGCCATCCTCAAAAACTAAAATGGTGTTCAAAGACTCAGAGGGTAGTGATTCTACATACAGCAACTGATGTCCAGGTGTTTCAGCTTTACCAAAGGAAAGCAAAGAAAAAGTCAGTGTTATAACACTTACATAAATGACATCTCAGCCAGTGTCAAATTTAGAAGACTCAAACAAAGCACAGTGCCAATGTCTCATGAGACCAAAACTGAACTTTTTGGACATCTTCCTGAATGCTATGTCATGCTACAGAAACACACCATCCCAACCATAAAGGCTAATGTGGCAGGACCATGCTCTGAAGATGCTTGACAAGGTAGAGGGTCAAAAGAATAAAGCAAAATATAAATAAATCCTGGTACCATCTGCAAGAGAACTAAGACTTTTGAGATAGTTTACTTGAAAGACCATGGCCCAGTGACACTGGGCTGATTGCAAGTAAATTGGTCACTCTTGAGCTGGTTGCAAGTTACACTGTTTCATCTTTAGTCATCACCATTAATGGTGAAAAGATAAAGAACTGCAACTTATTTCTGTACACCATGAGTTATGAGCATTTAGAGGTAGTGTTGTTATCAATTATGCAATCAACAAGGATCACGTACCAGCTGCACACTCTCAATCATAGAGTGCTTTCGCAGACCATCCGGTCATTTCAGAACGCTTTGTCTATATGCAGTCAGGCCTCCAGACCAACTTTTTTAACCAATGTCCTGTAGGGCTCTGCAAAATGACCAAAACCTCATAACCCAATATAGGTCATTTCATATTGTGACAATGATACGTATCCCAATATAGCACATTTTAATTCAAAGAATAAATAGTTGGTCCATGTGTATGCTTCTCTGTTCTTTCTCAGTGCAGGCGGGGTTGAGCCCTCTGTGTTTGTGCAGCGCAGCAGAGGAGAGACAGACCGTGGTGGAGAGCTGATGACAACTAAAGTCGTAACATTACGTTACTATAAGTGCAAGAAAAGCTTATTGAGTAAAAAGCCAAGATGAGTAATTTATCAATGTAATCCACGCAAAAGTTGGACAGACTCCAAATGACTAAATATATTGCCGTAAAGAGTGATTTGCATAACAACGAAATAAACAATAGAACATAATATGAAAACGGTCTACGTTTTTCTAACAGCACACAATATTTCAGCATATCACACAGCCCTACTGTCCCAGAACCATCCTGAAAAACAAGTTTAACCATCCTGAAGGGAATGTAAACTTTCCTAAAATCAAAATGTTGTTTCTTTGCTTTGAAAGGCAACACAGGGTTTGCCTGGGGCCCAGATCACTAAATCCACCCCTGTGGATGATGAATATTTTCTCTAACGATCTAAAAATTAGAGATGCTGCTTTCAGTAATTGAAACTGTGCCTTTGCAATCGGCTAGTTACATATATCTGTAGCTTACTATGTATGCTGCCTGCTGTGGTCCTGCTTTTACTCCTGATAACCCCTGTGGTCTGGAAAGACTGTAGCATGTTGAGTGCACCAACTTCTCCAGCAATCTCTCTTATTGCATATAATTGCTACTGATGTTTGTCTAATTCTTCCCCATTGTTAGTTTGATTAGTTGTGAGTTGGTAATTCATGCCTGATGAAAAATGCTGTCTGCTGCGGAGCTGCAGAGAACAGCAGCTCTGTTTTCCTCTCCAGTACGTTCATATTTTAGAGAATGTAATTAATACATTCCTCATTAATTATGTATTATTTAACCCCCCACAACCGATCCCTGCTCATAGGAATGCAATTTGTATGTTTAAGGATTAGATTATAACAAAAAAAGACCACAATAATATATTGAAATCATTTTAATGTATACTTTAGCTAATATATTCACATAGAGCCAAGGCAGCACTGTTTTTTTAACCAGCATAACATATCTGCGAGGTCCTGACAGCAAGCCCTTTGTGACTGAGGGAATAGATGGACCGGAACTGCAGGAACATTTCAGGTCACACTGAGTACACTGCCAGTGACAGTAACTACAGTAACAGCATTAGAGGACGTGCTCCTTTGTAGTCAGCGCTCGGTTCAGTTTGTCATTTGCTAAGCGATAGTTTTAAATAAGTAAATAATTATGTTTAAAATCCCTTTCGTCCCGGAGGTGTCCTGTGGAAGAACTCTGTTAGTCCCTAACACATTTTGTACTGTCCCCCAGATGACGGGACACTGATAGTCTTGAGCCCTGATTCAGTGAGACGCAGCCTCATCCATCACTTTAGACCCAACTCTGTCTGCTTTTGGGCCTGGCTCTTTTAAGATCGATGCTTTCAAATAACTCAGAGACACACTTCAAAAGGTTTATGTGTGGGATTGTGCATTTAAGTGTGTGTACATGTGGTGTGTGTTTGTATACCTCTAGACTGCTGCAGATCTGTCTCCTTTAGGGTACAGTTGATATCAATCTGAAGCTGCCTGTTCAGACTTCGCAATCGGGTCATCTCTTCAGGCTGCAGCAGGTGCAAACACACAACCCAATGAAATTAGACAAAAATAGGCAACAAAGCATTCCCTCCATTCAAAGTCCTCCTACTAGTTAGAAACAGTACTTTGTATGATACAGTTTAGTTTAGTTTATTTGGATCCCCATTAGCTTTTACCCAGGCAACAGCTATTCTTCCTGGGGTCCATGTTAAAATAAATACAACCAATTACAATTACAATATAACATAAATGCATACCTAAATAGAACCCCCCCCCCCCCCCCCAGTAAGTACAGTATGTCCTATTACTTATTATTACTCACTCTTGGAATAAGACTGGTGGAGTTGACTCGTCGAAAGCGCCTTTGAAGGGCGTCATATTCCATGTTGTTGACTTCGGCCTTCAGCTGCTCTAGTTTCTGCCTCTCCATCAGCAGCTCCTTCATTAGACGCTCCATCCTGGCCCGCTGGTGGAGGAGGAGAGCTGGGGAGAAACACATCACACAAAATACTGAAAATGGAAGCAATACAAAAATGCAAAAAAAAAAAAAAAAGACTATAAAGTGCTTCCAGAAGGTATTCACACATTAACTTTCCCCACATTTTGTTGTGTTACAGCCTTATTCCAAAATTAATTACATTCCTTTTTTTTCCTCATCAATCTACACACAAAACCCCATTATGACAAAGTGAAAAAGCAAATTTAAGGCACCCTTGGCAGCGATTACAGTCTCAAGTCTTCTTGGGTAGGAAGCTACAAGCGACATTGTTCTCTGCAAATCCTCTCAAGCTCTGTCAGGTTAGATGGGAAGCGTCACTGCACAGCTATTTTCAGGTCTTTCCACAGATGTTCAATCAGGTTCAAGTCTGGGCTCTGGCTGGGCCACTCAAGGACATTCACAGACTTGTCCCAAAGCCACTCCTTCGTTGTCTTGGCTGTGTGCTTAGGGTCGTTGTCCTGAAGGTAAACCTTCGCCTCAGTCTGATGTCCCGAGTGCTCTGGAGCAGGTTTTCATCAAGGATCTCCCTGTACTTTGCTCGGTTCATCTTTCCCTCGATCCTGACTAGTCTTCCAGTTCCTGCCACTGAAAAACATCCCCACAGCATGATGCTGCCACCACTATGCTTCACCGTAGGGATGGTATTAGCCAGGTGATGAGAGGTGCCTGGTTTCCTCCAGATGTGACGTTTGGCATTCAGGCCAAAGAGTTCAACTTTGGTTTCATCAGACCAGAGAATCTTGTTTCTCATGGTCTGAGAGTCCTTTAGGTGCTTTATGGCAAACTCCGAGCGGGCTGTCATGTGCCTTTTACTGAGTAAAGGCTTCCATCTGGCCACTCTACCATAAAGATTGATGGAGTGCTGCAGAGATGATTGTCCTTCTAGAAGGTTCTCCCATCTCCACAGAGGAATGCTGGAGCTCTGTCAGAGTGACCATCAGGTTCTTGGTCACCTCCCTGACCAAGTTGTAGAAACATACAGTATCAAGGATATCAGTGGAAACAGGATGCACCTGAGCTCAATTTTGAGTGTCATAGCAAAGGGTGTGAATACTTATTTCAGTTTTTTAATTTTAATACATTTGCAAGAATTTCTAAAAAACCTTTTTCGCTTTATCATTATGGGGTATTGTGTGTAGATTGATGAGGGGGGAAAGGGGATTTAATCAATTTTGGATTAAGGCTGTAACATAACAAAATGTGGGGGAAGTGAAGGGGTGTGAATACTTTCTGGATGCACTGTATATATAATCTGAGCAATTATTACATCAGATCTCTGCATCGTTGATACAGAGCCAAGGAAAATTTGACCTTTTTAAAACAGGAGTAGCAATTACCAGCTGCTATTAAATCACAGTTTGGTATCAATATTTAATTGAACTTTCATTCCTATTATAAACACAGCACAATGTGATGCATTCCAACTAGGCTTTTTAACAGGTGATTACATCAAAACCTAATCAGACATGCATGAATATCAAGATAATGTCATATGATCTGTTGTGCATTCACTGTTACCTCACCAACAAGGGTGCAACTCTTGATAATTGTCTAATATTACTACTACTACTACTACTACTACAACATACTAATTTAATCTTGCAATTATTTGCTTAATTAAATCAATTTAGTTGTTTAGTTCATTAAATCCCTGAAAACAATGAAAAATATCTGAAGGCTGTGCATGCTGGTGTGTCACAGATGGCACAGAGAAGCATCTGCAGACTGAAGCAGTTCTGGTGAGCGAGCAGAGCTGTGTTCCAAAGGTACCGCAGTACATATTGCCAAAGTTGCAATAAACATCACAATCGTCTACACTCACATTCTAAAACAACACAATCTTATGATCTATTTCCATGATTACAAGCATGCCCAGTTCACCAGTTACACTGAAATTGCCATAATAATGCACTTTGACGAAGTAAGTGATATAACAAAAGTTAAGGTAATGCTGAATCTCGTAGAGCTAACCTGAATGTGACATGCATCTCAACAAGTTCATTTGTTGAGCCATAATTTAGCCACCTTCTTACACGTCACTTACCCAGAGTCTCACCCCTACTACTAGAATGAAACTGTCTCTGACTCTGTTTCTTGTTAGAGAGGTGTAGGATTAGGTTAGAGACTTTAAATGTAATGGAAATGCATTTCAGGCCTGTGTTAATCCAATGCACGTACTGAATAGCTGGTGTACAATTGTCGGAGTTAAACAGTCACTTCCATTGCTATTGTATATATTCAGCTATAGTAATCATTAGTAATTAAGTTATCTTAATTTGAATGACAGGTTCCCTGCTGTGACATCTTCTTAATATTAAAACCAGCTAAAGGCTTTCTAAAGCAGTTATGCTGTAATAAATGAACCATAATCATGTGTTCTAAATTTTTATGCCGAGATTTACATTTTTAATCATTTCTTAATATCAGTTACTGGGTTCACTGATAAATAATAATCAGTATTGGTCATGAAAAAAAAAACATCAGTGCATTTACCTACAAATGATGCTTAATGGTTTCATGAGGACCAGAAAGCTAACAGCTATTCTTAGACTAAAGACAGCTGTCTGCAATCTTTAGACAGTCGAGGATATCCAGCGTCCAACAAGAAAACACAAGTGCCATAGAGTCACACACATGCAGAGCATTAGATTTAAAAAGAAAATCTCTTACCTTGTGTGTAGGCATAGTCATCAGAGCCTGAGCTTGAACGTCGGGGCATTTGCTGAAATTGACTGGTGACATTCCCTGGTAGAGCAGAGATGGGCAGGATAGGTGGAGGGGCAGCACTGTGCTCCCCTTGGTCTACTATGTTGAGAAGCGACTCTGTCTCTCCAACAGGGGGTGAGCTGGGTGGCTTCTGGACCTGGCCTCCTGGGGACACCTTGATTTTGAATGTGTAGGCCGGCTGGCCTGGTTGAGGAGAGGAAGCAGGCCGAGGCCTTGCAGGACCCTGGTGCTGCAGATACATCCCAGGGTGGAAGGCTCCCGGGCCTGGAGTTGCACTCATACTGATGGCCCTTGATGGGGAGCTGGGTGAGGGGCTGGTGGCCATGTAGAGCGCTCCCTGGGGGTGGCTGGTATGCACAGGAGAGTTGCTGCGAGGTCGTGGACCTTCTAAGGTAATCTCTATCTGGTTCTTGAGGGGCCCTTTTGTGTGGAAGGGCCTGTAAGCAGGTTGCTGTTGCTGGGGTTGTTGCTGGGGGTGGTAGGACATGCTGGGAACGGTCGGGGAGTTAATAGGAAGGAAGACATATTGCTGGTGTTGGGGTTGCGGCTGGGGTTGTGGCTGGACCTGATGCTGCGGGGAGCTGTAAGGCGAGACATATGTGGGAGTACTGTAAGGGGACTGCTGATGCTGATACACAGGTGCCCCTGGGGAGGGCCAGGGTGCTGGCTGTGGGCTCTGGGAGGGTGAAGGTCGAATATACAGGGTGGTGTTGCTGTTAGGGTAGAGCCCAGGAGGGATCTGCAGAGCCTGCGCAACATTGGGTATACTCTGTGAAAGTGTGACTGTTATAGGGTTCATAGTATAGCGTTGGACGGGTGAGTATGTGGGGGACATGCCCGACATTGTGGGTGGAGGTGTGGGAGTGCTGGCAGAGCGACTTTGATCGTTCATGAAAAAAGGATTGTAACCTGGGGAGGGGGCCATGGTGGCGGGGGCTGACAGCGGCTCGGGGTAAGTAGGTCGCTGGGGTTCAATGTGACTGTCACTGGTGCTGTGCACTAGGGAGCGTCCAACTCCTGCTGCGCCTCCATTTGCCTTGCTTGCATCTGAGCCTGGCAATCCAAGGCTAATGTGTAGCATGTGGTTTCGATTCAGCCGCCCCTCCTCTGGACTATGCTGAAACTCTTCATACAGGTATCTGTTACTCTCCTGAGCCAACAGATGGCAGCAGAGATCCAGGTTATTATTGTTCTGTGAAAGCAACAGAGAATATAACAGTCAGTTATGCAGTCAGTTTGGATCAGTGGGAGTGTTATAGTGCCAATCTTGTTACTGCAGGATCATACTAAATCTAGAGTTATGAAATACCACATTGACATAATTGTCAAACCAAAGCAGTTTCAGCCCATGCAGGAGTTGTGTGCATACCTGCAGAAGGTACTGTGACACTACCACTTCTGGGATCTCCGGGAAACGCTGCTTGAGGTCCTGCAGGATGTGGTAGTCGAGCTGAGAGCCTCCCTGCGCCATCCTGAGCCCACACAGAGTCAAGGAGCCCGGAGCTGCTAACGCTTAACCACCCACTCTCGTCTCATCCCCTGAAGGTGCAGAGATGACAGACAACTGAAAAATAGACCTTGGAGGTTCAAATGTCATGCAATAATCCTACTAACACTATTATACTGCTGGCCTTCCAAAGGTCTGCCACACACCCTGTGTGTCAGCAGTAATTGCAGCGAACATGATTGTATACTCTGTGAGAGACATAAGAACCAGAGTTTTCAAAAAGGGCAGGACGTGTGCATCCATGAGGGGTGAAACAGCCAAAATATATATCAGACAAACGCCAAGAAAACACGCCAACGTCACTGGCAATCATTCACATTAGCAAACGAGTGCTAGCAAGGTGCATGTCAGTGTGGTGTTGTTTGTTTAGCTGCACTGTTGCACCGAGCAACGACGACATACCATCGCTAGCTTTAGCAGGCTAGTTTATCAGCATCAGCTAGCCTCCGAGCATCACTCACACAAACAAAACAACCACACCGGTGTGCGGTGCGGCTGCGGCAGGAAACAGCATCACCATTATTTGGAGGTTGTCCGGCGCAACCAATCCAGCAACATGTTGCCTCTTAACAAGCCTTCATGTTTAAATAAGATTAACTCCAATTCGTCACCTGACTGCCAGCTAACTTTGCTAACAGCTAACCGTGGTCAGCTGTCACCAGCTCGGGTGTTGATGGATTAGCGACCCGAGTTAACGAGTGACCTGATCAAACTCACCGTATGATACGAGTCTCCTTCATGTCTCGGACCATAGCGGATAGCTGTAAGGTCTGGGATTTGCTGCGCCGGGTTTAGCCAGTTATTTGCCTTGGCTGTATAACTTGTAGTTCCGTCAGGCCGCTGAGCTGCAGAGGGGCAGGCTGTTTATCGCGATAATGTCAGATTTTCCCGGACCAGGAAGCTGTTCAAATCGACAGGAGCGACGCTGACAACAGTGCGCATGCGTGTGCGCCGTGCCTCTCTTATAATATTATTAATGTGGGTTCAGCCATAGACGTGTGTCTGTGAGTAGCCTACAGCTCCTGTAGCTTCTCCTCGGCCTTTAAACAACTGTCATCTCTAACTCTCAGTACGTTTTTTTATTGATAATTGGAATAAACCGTGTATCTCGTGGAGAAACATTACTTTGGTCCTTGATCACGGGTGATTTAAGGTGGGAAATGGTTTGTTGTCCTATTTTAAACAAATATTGTATTAACAGAGTTTGGAAGGTTACTTTGGAAATGTAATAGGTAACAGATTACTAGTTACCCTATTTAAAATGTTATAGGTAATGTAAGTATTTCAATTACTTAATCAAAGTGACGTAACTTATTACATTTGATTACTTTTCTCATTTCTAACGAATGTTTTCAGCTGTTAGGGTAAGTGTACCCATTAAGCCCAACGCAATCTAAGTTCTGGTGTTTTTCATGGATACTGACATGATTTATAAGGGAGATCATTTCTTATGAAGCAAGATTTAACTCTCATTTGAAAATGTATTCATTAGTTCTATAGATGTTGGAGTATAACATAAAGATATTTTTTGAAAACAGTCTAAAGTCTGGCATGGGCTTGATGTGACACCATGTCAGCCCACGTTTGCTCCAAATGAGGTCAACGTCATTATTTATCTACAAAAAATGAAATGTATTGTTTTCAAATAATTAAAAACAATAGGCTAATATATGTATTCAGTAACATGTTAAATATTAAAAAATTAGGAAAACCCACCTCCTGAGCAAAATCTTAAAGGTCTGACTTCAGATGTAACCCCCTTTGTAATAATCAACATTTTCATAAGTAACTGTAATTTAATTAAACTTGTTTTTTCTCAGTAACTGTAACGGGGCCCAACATTGTGTATAAATAATAAAGTGAAAGAAGTGTCCTTCAAGATTTTACATTGAATTTACCCTGCTAAAGAAGTGTGATAGATAGATAGATAGATAGATAGATAGATAGATAGATAGATAGATAACATTTCAGCAGCTAATCATATTCCACACCCACAAATCCTAAAAGGTCTGACTCCACACCTGCTTTCATCGGTTTGTTATTGAACTCAACTATAGCACTCTAATGTGCAATATTTTATAGGAAGTACATTTTATTTGAACTATCAAAAATACTCACAATGAATGGACTTTGAACTCCTCTAGCATGTACAAAGTTTCCTTTTACCACTCTTGTATGACAATGACTCCATTATTAAAGAACGTCTTTGGGGAAACAAAAAATCTTCTCGGATATTTTACAGCAGCTGGCATCCATATTGTCTCATTACTGCCATCTTCTGGAATTAGCCCTTCTATCAATTTCCATCAACCCTGTTCTATGAAAATTAAATAAATATAACTTTAAAAAGGGAATAAGAGACTGATGTGGTTTAGGAGATAATGTGATATAGTTTGTGTTGTACTGCATTTGTTTTACTTTTTCTTTTTCTTTTTTTACCCATGTCCATTTATGTTTTAAAAAAATATATTTTTTAAATTGAATAAGCAATATTGCAAAGCAACTTAAATAATCTGGCAATGTCCACAATGTTTGTCAAGAGATGCCTTTTATAGCTTTTTTGTTTTTAGATACAGAGAGAATTATAGACTGTCTGAAGTTCAATATAAAACAGGTCTTTGTTAATATGATGTCTGCCCAAAATATACAGCAATTTTATTGAATTATCCACTTCATTTTGTTACACTGTGCAAATAAGACCATACTGTCTGTAACAACCAAGATCTTATGAGTCACCAAGATTGGTCCGTAGTCCGTGTATCTTTTGGTGGTTTTTCTTTTCAGGAACTAGTATTGAAAAACAAAAAAACGAGTGGTTATTTGAGTTCCGTTTTAAAATACAAAAGATTACATTGAAATAGCCCACAGGCTGTTTCTCTTTTTCGTGGTCAAAAAGGGATGAGCAGACATTTTAAACGGTCTCCTTCAGGTGACAATTAAGTGTATATACAGTAGAGAAAGGACTTTTTTATCAAACCTGAGCTTTTATGAATGAAAGGGGTATCTATCATATGGGTGTTTATGCACACTAATCTCACAAACACCTGATTACATTCAACTGAAAGCTTCCCTCATTTAAGTGACAAAGGGAGAAACCATGTCTCTGCCCCTTAATCTGCTCTGAAAGTCACAAAAGAAGAAGGGGGAAATAGAAAAGGCAGAGAATGAAACTTGCATGGTTTTACCCCTTTTACACCTCTGAATATTGGGAATTATATTTCCCTGAACTGCTTCAATTAAGGGAGCAATGCAGTGTGAACAGCTGCTCAACTCGACTTAACAAGTTTATAAGTAATTTAAAAGATGTGTGAGTGTCATAGAAAAACCTTTTGGGGCTGATTTTTATTAACCTCTACAAAACACACATGTATATTAGTGATTCATTTTCATACCAGTTTATGTGCCATGTTCAAAAGTTCAACAATGTGGAAGTGCATACTTCAGAAAGATGCAATGATGGGATGTAAAAGTACTTGTTATGTGTTGTGGCCACTTGAGGGCAGCAGAACAATTCAGTGTGATGATGCTCATGTCTCTCCTCTGGTGTCAAGTGCTATAACAGAGAGACTAACATGAAGGAGTATTTAGTGTTTTCATTGGCTGATGTTTTTGCATCTCACATAGTCTGTCCATAGAAACTGAGATGGTTGCTAGGGACAGCTTTGTTGCACTGTTGTAATGCATTGTTGCTAAAAAAACCCCCCCAAAAAAAACAACTTTCTATACAAGTCACTTCTCTAATCTTAATTTTCAACAATGTTGGACATTCACATGAGTAACTTCACTGATTGAGAAAAATGGGAGTTAGCCAATCTGTGCAGGCAACCTCTCTGATCTCCTTTATTTTCATGAATATTGGACATTCATACATGTAACCCCAGTGATTGATCAAAAGGAGTATTCACAAAACTTTTTTCCCCATTCGACTCAACATTTACTTTTAACATTAATGGCACGAAGATATTTCAATGCACACATTTTCTCTATTGTATTTTAGATCTAAATTGCATTTAAATATAATTACATCTCAATGTTAGGTTTGGATCCCTGTCAACTTCTGATTAATCTATAGACCAGTGATTGAATGAAGAAGTGATGAAGTGACTCAGACCAACAGGAAAAGGGTACATTGGTTCTCTTCATTTCTATGTAATAGACAGCAGAAGTGGATTTGCCTGAAGTTCAAAACTGTACTGTACTGTAAACCAGTAGTTACAGTTACTGCTTCACTTTGATTGACTTGTTTTCATTTCCTGGTTGATTTTTCACCACTTTTCGTCTATGCTTTTCATTAGACTATGATATTTTTGTTCCAATTGGTCATTATAATTTTTATATTGTACTGTATATATTATGGACCTATACATTTTTCAGACTGCACTTTTCTTTTCTAAAACACCATTTTAACATGTTAAAATATATTTATAGAATGAATGTAATGAAAATGAATTACCCTGAATTCTTAATCTTATACAAAGGAAACCCATATATGGTCAATCTGAAAGAAGAAAGCAAACGAGATTGAATAAGATTTCTCAATATTCATATGGCAGGGGAAAAAAAGCTCAGATTAAGAATGAAAACCTTACTGTGACATCACTTATTTAAAAAAACTAAATGAAACAAGCAAATCACACGTTCACTTACTTTATATTTTTAGCTGGAATGAAAGTAAAATGTCTTGAATAATCATTAGCTACTGTTCAACAACTAAAGATGGATCCAATGCTAATCCAATGTTTTTTGTGTTTGTTTGAGGTTAGACAAAAATTGAATTTCAATGTAGATTACAAATTGGTACACAGGATATTACTCTTTTTTTTTAATTAAATTGATTGATTTATCTATTTTTTGCATTTCATGGGGTCTTGCGGTGTAAGGGACACAGGAGAATGCTTTAAAAAGCCAGATAGGATGTATTGGGGTAGCTGCGAAGGCACCGCCCTTACGTGGCTGGTCCTGGTTATTACTGAGGGAGACATCTGAGTCTCATGGGGGACAGGGAGGCAGTGTATATCAGAGCTGGCCCTGATCCCTCCTTGACCCTATGGTAGCCAGGAAGGCAGCGTTCTGTCATTGCAGATCCCGGTGGCTTCCAGGGTGGGTTACCCAGGTTAAGCCTGGCATAGGGTCCCTTTGACATAGCAAGAAGGAGCTGTGAGACCATGAACTTCAGACCTGACTGGCCAGGCTAGGGCTACCTGGTCTATGGTGGTCAGGTGGTACGTATGCAGCCCCCCCGGTTTTGACTCTAGGAACAGCACATGGGGTGTGGTGGTCCAGAGTGGCAGGACCTTGATTGTAGCCTAGTCTACAATCCAATCTGAAATCTGTACTTTGAACTATAAATTTAATTTAATTTAATTCTAGATTTCTTTTGGGTAACTTTTAATTCCAAGATGTGATTTTAGGGTCAGTCTAAATTCCTTTTCTGGAATCCCTAGATTTATCTTAAATGTTAAGATCTGTTTTAGACACATCGTCAGTTCCTCAGTTGTGGGCCTCAGGGTCATCTCAGACACTCTTATCTGAGAAAGGCCCTGTTACTGCAACAACAGACTGCGAGGCTCGAGCATCATTCAGAATGTGGACATGGAAAGTACTTATGGTAGATTTGCTGTTTCACACATTTTTGTTTTTAGCAAAGAGAGTGAAAGGACATTTATATATAGAAACTACTGCAAAACAGAGGTTTGTCTTGGCTGCATTTGGAGCTAACAAAAACTAGCTGTTTTCACTAGGGGGCAGTGCGAGATCCTTGAATTCTGCACAAGCACTAACTATACACTTCAGAGATAATATGAGGAGGCAAGCTGAATGGCGTGTCTCACAAGAAGAATGAACATCATGGTTTAATTGTTTTAACAGTTGAGGAGACAAAACACATCTTCCCTCATGGATTCTGCTGATTAAGGCAAAAACAGTATAATGAATGTCTAAATTTGCAAGGCCAGAGGATATGATCAACTGTTTACTGGTGCAAAATCATACAGGAATCATTGAAACATAATGGTCAGTGTTGTTAAGGGACTGTGGTCAATTATAGACAAAACCATTGTTCATTGTCTCTCTGTGGGTTGTCAGAAACAATGCCAATCAGCTGATAGGGCTGTCTTTAGGTTTTGAATAACAGAAACAACACAGGAAGGAAAGAGGGCATTTTGACTTTGGGCTATTGGACCACATTTATGGACCAAGTGATTATTTTCAAAGAGAGCTCTGTGGCCATTGAATACAAATGTTTTTAATCATATTCATCCAGTTTTGTCATTTTCCAGATAATACAGAATTAAATTACCTTTATGTGTACAAAAGCTCTTCTCTGTCTTTTGTCTAAAAAGGTTCACAGTATGCCTTTAAGAGTTTGGCCTGCTCTGTCTACAGGCGGCACCTGTTCTGTGGTGGAGCTGCTTTTCCTCCTCTTGACAGCTGAGCACTCAGCAGTCACAGCTGGGAAGTTAAGACATTGCTGACTACTTGTGTAGTTCAAAAGAGAAACTGCTAAAAAGCAAACCTCACAGAAATAAATACTACAGATTTAGGAGACAGAGTAAATCCAACCTAAAACATTCAATTCAATTATTCAATTATCTTCCCAAAAACAAATATATGTGTCGTGTTAAGCTTATAGGGCCTGGTATGTCACCTAAACAGCATCTTACAGGCCGGTGCTGTTGTCTGTCAAAATAGACTGCTGTCCAGGAATAGCACACCATGCTGCATCTCAGTGGCATTCTTCTATTTTCTAGGAAATATAATGGAAACATTGCACTTTAAGTGAGATGAAAAATGCCATTGTGTTTTGGGGACTTTTTTTGTTTTCCAAAGTGCCATACAGAGTCATAAGTGCATTAATTTTGTTTTTTGCATGTTTGCTTCTTATGCAGGATGAATTGTACTGTATGTGAGCATCATTGTAGTAAGACACTACTGATCAGATGATTCACTTAACTTATAGTCACTTTAATGCTTGCACGACCAACAGTATTAATATCAACAAATGTTGTCCAAAAAGGTGAATGAGCTCAGTTCATCAGCACTAGAGCCACAATAGATGACACGGACAAAAATGCATAAACAATAAGTTAAAGCACTGAATCTTATAATAACGACCATGTGAATCCGTGATTGACACAAGTGCATAAGGATACTATGGCTGATGATGTCCATTTAAAAAAATGCATCTCCAGATTTGGAGAAGAGATTAAGGTCTGTTTAAATGTATAACATTGCTCAAGACAAAACAGTCTTTGCTGAGCTTTTGTGGTGATGCCTGAACTGGAACTGGTTCAGTAGAGGTGTGCAAAGCTGGCATTGCTGCATCTATCCACCGACACACGCAGTATGACCTGCTGAGCCAGTGTACTGGGGCTTCAGCAGGGGGTTTGTGGGCTGCACCACCTCAAACATATTCACAGGGGTGTCAGGGCCATGCTACAGCAGCTGAGGCCCAGTCTGACTCAGGTTAGCTGTCCTTACAGTCTTGATAAGTTTCAACAGCTGTGGTGCTATTTAAAGCAGCCCCCTTGTTGTCCCTGATGCCATGCAGGACTCAGAACAGAGGAGGACGGTGCCCCTCCACCCTGAGAGTTCACAGAACAGACCCCCACTAAACTCATCCCCTTAATCTGAGCAGGAAGTGAATAAATTAAAAATATGTCTGAAATGACAGAGCTTGTGCAGTTTCTTACAACATTGATTTCTTGCAGTATTCAAATGGGGTAAATTTAAGTTTGCCCACATTTAGATACAAATGATTTAAAAAAAATCTGTTTCAAATGGCCCAGAGACAAAAACATACAGATGAGTGAAAACTCCTTGCTTGCTTGGAGGCAGTGTGTTTAACTTGAGATACATTAGCAAAGTATATTATATTACAACTACATTTACAGTATGTTCATTTTCTACTCTAAACTGTGGTTTAATAAGAAAATACCCTCTCTTTGGAAACAAAGACCCTCCAATTGTTCCTTTACATTGTTTGATCAAAATAATTTCTTTTTCTCCCACAGAGTCCTGTTGTGACTCTCAGATTAAATTTCTAAGTATAGTATTAGCTGGAGCTTTGCCTCTTTGTTAGGGGTTTCCCCAAACCTCAACGCCTCTAACTCAAAACAATGAGTGTTTGCTGAAATATGTAACTTTTACTGTTGACCCTGACATTTACTCTTGACTTGTTATTTCCCATAATAGTTTTCATGTGTTTCTTGTATTACAGTGTGCCAACCAATATTTCTGTCATGTCATAATTAAGGCAGTGCCCAAAAAATCTCTGACAGCAAGATCAATTAAAGCTTTGGCTGCCACCTCTAAAACATTCCTAGAATACTGAAATACTGAAATTGTCTGCATGAAGCCTGCTTGGTCACTGAGTCAGCAGCTGTGCATGGAGCCATTAGAGCAGACAAAATGTGTCAGGGTTTCTATTTACATCCATCCATAGTGAGAGAATCACTTTCTTATCCGAGTTTAAAGGAAGACTCACCCACTGGGTAGTGTATCCTCGCTATGATAGGTATGTTACTGTAGGCTTATATGTGTAAAATGTTCGGTGTTGGAAATATGGAGTCTGACTAGATATAACCAACTGCTTTTTTTCTTTTTTTGAGGCTCCTGGCATGACGATATCAGTTCCAACCGCCATTGCATAGCAGAGTAACAGCAATATCTAGGTTAGGCGGGAAAAACAAAAGATAAGTTTGTGTCCCTCTTAACTGATAAGTCAGGAATCCTGGCTCTAACAGGCCAATGAGGAGATGTCTGTCTGCATTCAAAGCTTACTGACCTCCTAAACAGAGCTTCTCACAAAGTCTATCATGTGATGGTCAGTTTGTTTTCTTTTTTCTTCCACCCTCTGTGAAAATGTAAGAGTAAGATCATGGATTGAGCTATCAAACATCATTCATTAAAAAAAATAGCTGAGGGACCAAAACCAGAACAAAGAGCCAATAGCAGATGTTTAAAAGTATGATAGACAAGAAAACAGACACAAATATAAGATATGTAAAGGTAGCCTTTTTTCATGTCACCTCTGTATGTACTACAAAACTATTGCCCTAAATGCATAAACACATGCAGGTTCTTATAGGAATATCACAGTGAAACAATGGGATGTAGCTGCAGACACACTGTCAGACTGCCAGGACATTATACAGTAAAGTGGTGCCATAGATGTTAAAATTCCCTGTAGTCATTATTACCCCATTGGTCAATTATCTGAGTAATAGGCTAAGTAGGGTGAATTTGTAGGGTAAAGGAAACCAAATAAAAACGGAATATTGAAAACACAATAATACAACATATTAGTCCTGACAATTTCCTTACATGTATTTTTGCAGCTGCGCCTGCAGATGATCAGGATGAGACTGTGTGGGTGCGCGCGCACGCGTACGAGGCAACAGCTGAACCTGTGGCAGGCGCGCGTGGAATGCTGTATCCGGTAGAAAGTAACGGTACTTTTATGGAAACGGCACACCGGCACCTCACCAGCAGCCAGTCGACTTAGTGCATCGAGTGGTCGCATCTTGGATTGTCCTGCTTCACTTGAGTTGAACTTCTTCCGGTTTATATCTGCCTAAAGGATTAAAACAATCAAAACCAGGGGGACGACAGCTCACTGAGGAGGTAAAACTTCCATTTTATAGATTATTTAGTAAAAACGGATCCGTAAAACAGTAACATAATCTGTTCAACATTATGTAGCAAGGTCAAAGACTTTATTGAACTCAACTTAGCCTTAAACATCATATTTCTTAATATAGACAGACTTGTACACCAGATAGGCTACCTTAAAGTGGATGTCAAGTTGATTTTCTATTAAAGTGAGTTACAGTTTATTGTCACCGGTCCACAGTATGTGAAAGCATACAGAAACATAAACAATATCATTTCGTTTGGTTAGTATAGGCTTTATCAGTTGTCAGAATGATGAATTAGTTCATGAATTTATCTCAAGGATACATGTGCCAAACTCTTGGTTTTTCTGACACACACTGTCATGATATATTGTGCCAGCTGTGTACAGAAATAGGACATCACTAACCTAAAATGTTTCCTGTAACTGGAAAAGCATTTCCACAGTTAATGTAGGAGATGTCACACTTTCACAGACCTTCACCTGATTCAGTCAAACTTAAGAAGATTTTGAAGAGAGGAACTGATTCTCTTTAGAAACAACAAACTAATGTATATGTTTGATAATGTTTTCGTTATCAGCCCAATTAGGAAGTCAGTATCCCTCAAAGCACTAAAACCATATTACACTTAATACTACACATGCTATATTTTTAAAGATTATTTAGTTGTATATTCTCAGAATCAGAATATTGTGTTCATCAATGAACAAAAGTTCAGAATTGTTATTCTAAATCTGACGTCCAGGTTACTTGAGGTTCGGAAATCAAAATGATCATTACCAATAAGCAAGCTTCCATAGTTGAATATATAGTAGAATATCAAGCACCACGATTATCAGATTAATTTAGGCTTATTTTGCTTATAAATTATTTTTTTATTGTTATTATGCTTCCAAAAGCTCAGTCCCATTTGTAAATCATGTGTGTTTACATTACTATACACGTGGAGTCCTTCAAACTGTACTAGAGTAGAAAGTAATACCACTAAATATGTTGTTAAGCTGTTCAGAACACTTTTAACCTCAATAGGGTGGGGATAGGGTTAACATTTAAGATGACCACACCTGCGGAGCACATAGTGGTCGCACTTCACTTCACTGTGATATTGGATAGTTTTTGGCAATAATATGAGCCACACTGTAGGATATAATTATACATTTCCATACTGAAATGGCCAAGCTCCTGATTAACAGCATCACGTCACACTAGGCTCTTTATACCTGAATGGAAAAGGTATTGAGGACAATGAGCAGCAACAGTCTTTGTGTTGGATGACTAACAACCCAAGCAGCCAGCCCATTCATCCAGTTGTCTAGCTCTTAGTCTGGCCATTTTGTCAAGGGTCTGTGGGGCGACATGTGGGTGCCAACTTGAGCTCTGTCCAACTGCCTATCACTCATCAGAAATAACCATGATCACATGTCCTGGACCTAAAAGTGGGCTATAAATAGAGGTCAGCAAGCTTCCATTGCATGCTTTCTTAACATACTGGGAAATGGAGCAACTTTCTTTGCCCTAAATTTCTAGTCAAGAAGTTCCTATCAAATATATGAATCCCATTTCCACAAGAGGAAAATGTAAAGCTTAAAAAAACAATTGAGACTTTCAAATGGCTGCAAACTATTTTTGTATATTTCATTGGACAGAAAAATGTAACACTCAAATTTTAAAGCAATTAAACATATAATTAATAATGAGCGAATAATTTGGATTTGAGATTGATCATTAAAAGACCCCATAATTTAACATTTTAATCATTGTGAAATTTGATTGTAGATATTTAAAAAGGAATATATCTTGACAATACCTTGAAAATGAAGGATTATGTCATATGGTCAATTTCTGTTGCACATTTAAATGTTGTAGAGGGTAGAGCAGAGCAAGACAATAACATTCAAACCTTGCCTCTTTTGCTTTGCAGGTAACATTTAAACAGAGCCTGTTTGTCAACTTGTCATTGTAGTACAAACATGACTGAGGTGGCGCAGGTCGCGGCTTCAGTCGCCCACGACATGGACAGTTTCGGAAAAGAAAAGGAACACAACATGAGCGATGCGGAAAACAAAGAAGATGATGTGACACACGAGGAAGAGGATGTGGCAGCCGATGAAGGGGATGCAGCAGTCGACAAAGAGGATGCAGCTGAGGAGGAAAGTGAGAAGACATCACATACAGAAGATGAAAAGCCTTGCAAGAAGACTGACGAAGCAAGCGTCAAGGCTGACAAGACATGTGTGAACGGTGTGGAACACAAAGAAGATGACAAAGTCAATTATGATAAAAAAGAAAAATCAGAAGCTGTTAATGGTGTAGCAGAGAACACAAAGAACAATGAGGAGGACAATGAGGAGGACAATGAGGAGAACGATGAGGAGGACAACGAGGAGGACAATGAGGAGGAAGAACCTGACACAACTACAGACCAGAATATGTCTGAATTGGCACTTAAAAAAGAGGTGAGACAAAAATATAAGATGCAAAACTTTGTATTTTTGAAGATGATGAGATGTTGCTCTGTATTGTTAATGACCCCCACATCCTCTCTCAACATTATTTTGCTCTTTTAACCACAGAAACTCCTCAAATCCAGAAAGCCGGTGGCCAGAAGCTACGTGCCCAGTGTGAGCAAAGAAAAGGGGGATGTGACAAGCAAGTTTGAGGCCATGCGGAAGGCCAGGGATGAGAGGAGCCGGAAGAGGAACATGGAGGAGAAGGATAAGAGGAGGGAGCAATACATCAAGGAGAGAGAGTGGAGTCGAAGGAAGCAGCAGGTCAAAGATGGCTAACCCCACTAACCTCCAACCGTGACCTGCATGGCATAATGAAGCATGACGGGGTGACAAGGCTGCCAGTTTGAGTGAGAATTCACTGTCTTTCATACACAGCAGTGCGACATCCACAGCACAATTAACCTATTAATTTTTATTATTTCATGTGGTTTTTGCTTGATGTAAAAAGATGGTCATTCTAACCTTACTGATATACACAAGGAATGCAGAAGGACTGCTGTGTGGCTGATTTCTTCAAACCTCACTGACCCATTAGTGGATCAATCAGTCCAGATGCATGTTGTGCAGCAAGTAGTGTTCATCTTACTGAACTTTATTTTTTAATTATAATCCAGATCCCAAGTTTTTTCATATGCCAATCCAAACATACAGGGAAAAAAGTTGTCAATTAATCAATTAGATGACTGTCAGGGAATTCAGTCATTTTTCAAGGAAAACACCAAACATGTCTGGTTTCAGCTTCTCAAAATGGGTTTGATGCTTGTCTGTAATTCATATCATAGTAAACAGAACACCTTTTCTTTAGCTTTTCATTTTTACTAGAGCAGATTAGTCGACTACATATGAAAACAAAATTTTCTTCAAAAAAGAAGAAAAAGAAATGGTGTCTTAGATTTCATTTCATTTCCTCATAGTGTCACTGAAGCACTAAAAGAAACAGATAGAGAATATACTGTACATACGAATACAATACTGACATACAGTGTGTAAGAAATATTTTTGAATCTAAAATTAAAGATGAATATCAGAGATCAAGAATTCAAGGGTTAAGACAAGCTGTGCTTTGAGATTGGCTGAGGTTAAAACAAATGCAGTGATACGGTAATATGTGAGTGGATTATCAGTGATACTCAGACCGAACAACCTCCATGTGTACAGTCGTGCCACATAGCTGGCCGGGCTCGGGCACCTGCGCTCATCTCCTGTGTATGCTACAACACCACAGCCCAATCAGAAATCCACCTGCAGGCCACATGACCCAGCTATTAGCAGGGATTAAGCTCTTGTTCTTGCTGGGACCAGCATGGCTCCTGAGTCGTAGAGGAGATGATCCCAGCTAAACCTTAACCTCACCGCAGTCTCTATCTCATTCGCCACAGATAAAAGAACTTCTCGCTTCCAGTGATGAGGAAGAGGAGGTGAAGCCAGCGAAGGTAGAAAAATCCTACGTCCCCAAAATCACAGGTAAGACACACTGTGCTGCTAAGGATAGGAAAGATTGATGTTCAGTAAGGGATATGGGAGGAAGCAGTGCTGAAGGCTTGTTCTGTGCTCTGTTGAATCCTCAGGTAGTGTGAAGGGGAAGTTTGCAGAAATGGAAAAACAAAGACAAGAGGAAGAAAGGAAGAGGATGGAAAAAGAGAGGAAGAAGAGAGAAGCCCAGGATAACATGGAGAAAGACAAAATTAAGAGAGAGCTGGCTAAAAAAGCACTTGAGGTAAGTAAACTTGGAGTGAATTCCTGGCATAGGGTCTCGTCGCTCTGCCTTTCTGATGAGACTGGCTTACTTGTATCTATAATGATTCAGGTAATCCTCGGCTGCCACTCAGATGAGTTATTTTAAGTGGCACTTCAGATCTAAACAGTTGTAAGAGGCTTGATTAGGTCTGAAACATCCAGTAGCATTGTTGACATGATCAACAGCAAGCAAACTCAGTAGTTATGGATCACTTCCATTACATCTTGCTGAGTAAGACTTGTGGTATTTTTTTAAATGATGTAAAGCAAATGGATATTTCTAAAGAGTCATCAGTACAGTATAGATACAATACAGGGAATAAAGGTTTTAGGCCTATTATCCCATTAGGCGTCATTCTTGGGAATGGTTACATAAGTATTCTTGTGCCAGATAAGTGATTACAGGCAATTACCTGCTACGAGAGCAGTCATGATTGTCATTGACAATAGTGTAAATGTTCAACAACCGTATTAAAATCTTTAACAACACTGTTATTAGAGTATTGATTTTAATCAGCTTTTTCCTTCTTTCTCCTTTTTCTTCTTTACAATTCTTCCTTTATCATCATCGTTAGTAGCAGTAGCTACCATTAAGGACACTGACGCCATGTCCTGTGTGTTTTTTCAGGGGATCAGTGACACCATTCCCTCATAACCTAGTTTCTTCTGAAGAGTGCCAAACATCTGAGTCAGATGACAGTAACTTGAGTGCTTTTATCTATATTTACATTATCACTGTTATGTGCAGCAGTGAGACACACACCTATTTTTTAGTTTGCCCTGTTCTCTTTGTGACCTGTTTAAATGTATGGAAGCACTGACTTGGTGATCTAGAAACAACTGGAACAGCACTCTTACAGAGCTGCCAGGTGTAGACAGCATATGACTGGCAACTGTTTCCCACACCTCTCAGTGACTAAATTAGCTTTAGACCTCCTTACTGTGACCGAATTAGATTCTGCTATCACAGACTGACACCCATACTGACCTACTGCAAATGGTAACACTTGGCCAATAGAGTTGCCCCCTACCCACCCTCACACTCTTATCCCTTTTGTATGTGTGTGTGTGGGTAAGGACTGCGAGTGACCCACATTTGTTTTCATTGCAGAGCAGTTTTTCTATAAAAGCTGTAGCACAGCTCTCTGCCCATTTCTTTACTTCTTCTAGAATTATGTTGTGCTTATGTGTTGCTTTGGATAATTTAAAGTCCCCAAAATGTGTTTCGCCTGTTGTTACTTCACTTGTTGTTTGAGCTTCACTGTGCAGAAAGATGTATGTGCAGAGTTTGACACTGGAAGACATTCAGGTGAAGAGGGAAAGTTTCACTGTGCTCACCATAAATCGGAGTTTAAAGAAGTACCTTCAAGCAGGATTTGTGACATCACAACTAGTTTAGAGCCAATCATGGACCAGTATTCAACTTGCACAAGTATGATATGGAAACTTGAAACCGTCAGTGCATACACACTGTGGAATATACAGTGAAGAGAGGACACATCTTATAATCAACAATTAAACTTTTGAAATGAACAATGTTTGCATATTTGTTGATTCTGGAGTTTTTAATTAGAGATTACAGTCTACAGTCTAAAGTTGAATTATCTTAATATCCTTAAAATTACATCTAATTAGATGTAATTTTAAGGATATTAAGATAATTCAACTTTTTTGTGGAAAAAACATATAAGGCATGAATTATTATTCAAAGAAGAATATTTTATATACATCTTAAAACCTGTCTAGAAGGGATCTTTAACTTTATATTTCAATTATCTTTAAGGAAGGGGATGACACTATCCTGGTACGAGTGGTTCCAGCAAAGTCATCACGACCTCCTGGCAGAATCAAGATGAACTTTGAGGACATGGAGAAGAGTCGAGAGGAGGATTTGCAGAAGAAGTCTGAGGAGGAAAAGAAGAGACGATATGATGAAAACAGACGCTCCTTCCGGGATGCCAAACGGCGCTCGATTGTTCCAGAAGTAGGAATATAGATTAAATAAATATGAATGCATTTTTGTTCACATTCAGCTTAAAGTCAGTGTAAAGTAAGAATAAATATGTATTCTGAGTTTGACATATCTCAGAAAAGTGTGTTGTTAACCACCCTGCCAAATGTTAATGATTAAAAAAAACGCCAAATATATGAAATTAGGTTTCAAAGTTGTGTAAAAATCAGCCGCTGTCTCTGCTCCCAAATGCTGTGGGCGTGCCCGCTGAGTTCGCTGAAACCCCGCCCCCTACCAAGTGTCACCTGTCAATCAAAGTCACCACCTCTACCAGAAACATGGACGCTATGTCTGCTGCTAGCTCAGCGGCTAACTCAGCGGCTAACTCAGCTAACTGGCTGACTGTAGACTGTAGGAGTAGTAGTAGTGTGCACAGTGCGCGGAATGTATTTATACCGCCACAGCTGCAGGGGCGGGTTTATGCCATTCACTGCCACGTTACATAACGTGATTTTCAGTTTGTGAAGCCTAGCTCCACAATTCAAATCTAAATGGTTGAAATGCTTTTTACACATTTTTTAGAAATACATTTATGACCTATTTAATGTGTTTAGAAGAAAATGTCTGAATTCACTTTACACGGTCTTTAAATAAGTGATGAATAATTAATGATGGTGTTATGCGAACTTCCTTTATGATTGTAGATCCCTGTCTAAAAATAACGGTCTCATATTCATTTGTCTTTAGGATGAAGAAGAGAAGAATACAGAGAAGGTGCAGGTAACTCCTGGAAAGCTGAAGCTGACATTTGAGGAGCTGGAGAAGGAGAGGCAGGAGCAGAGAAAGAAGCAGGCTGAGGAGGAAGCTAAACGCCGTCTGCTGGATGAGAAGAAAGCTTTTGAGGAGGCCAGGCTGGGAATGGTAACAAAAAGCTTCAAAACATACCAGTAACTTCAAAAAGTTTGTGGAAATTTGCAATTTTTATTCCATTTAAATGGATTTCTTTCCAACAAGAGATCTTCATCCTCAAGAGCGTCTTCATAATCTACCAAATATACAATTGCTGTGTAGTGAAGTTTGATGTTTGAACTGCTGTTGAGCTGAGCTGGGAAAATTGTACATTTGTGTTTTGTCAGGGAGAGGATGAGGAAGACGCTGATCCAGCTCAGGAAGACAAGGAGGAGATCCGACCTGGAAAACTGAGGTTGAGCTTTGAAGAGCTGGAGAGGCAAAGGGTAGAAGATGAGCGCAAGAAAGCAGAGGGGGATGCCAAGAGACGGATGGAGGAGGAGAGAAGAGCTTTTGCTGAAGCCAGGAAGAGCATGGTCAATATACTTCCCATGAATAATTATAATTTCAACAGATTTCACAAAGCACTCTTATACCCCTTTTCCACCAAAGCAGTTCCAGTGCTGGTTCTGGGCCAGTGCTTAATTTGGAACCGGTTTTCCTGTTTCGACTGACAAAGAACCGGCTCCCGGCCAGAAAAACTGGTTCCAGAGTGGCACCAGGTCTTTGCTGGACTAGAAGAAAGAACCGCTTAGCTTAGGGGGTACTTTCTTGTGGAGAGTTTGATGAGAATATGTATATTATTCTCATATCTGCCTGTCAAATATAATGCTTCAGCCAGCAGCTGATTAGCTTAACTTAGCATAAAAACTGGAAATGAGAAAAGAGTGTGGCTCTGTCTGAAAGCTTCAGAATCTACCTACCAGCACCCCTAAACCTTATCAATTAACATACTATATCTTGTTATATAAGAGTGGTATCAATATTGTCATTTAACTCTCCAGAAAGCAAATTAGCAAAGATGAGGAGCCTCATTTTGAATGGATACATAAAACTCAATAGATGATTACACCTCTTATTTACGGTATTCAAAGCCTACCTTGATGTGTTCTTGTCCAGCTTGTAGAGGAGGATGATGAGGCTCTGATGGCCTTGCTGAACCTGGAGGGCAGTAAGCCTGGAAAGTTGTGCGCCAGTTTTGAGGAGCTGGAACGCCAGAGAAGAGAGGAGGAACAGAAGAAGGCAGAGGAGGAGGCCAAGAGGAGACTGGAAGAGGAGAAGAGGCTCTTTGCTGAGGCCCGCAAGTCCATGGTAAGTCTGCATTAGCCAGTGACTAAAAACTATACATGGTTCATGCTTTGGGCTGATCACTAACACACTTTGTTATTGCTGTTGTTGAGGCTTTGAGTTAATTTGCTGCTGCTGAGTTTTCTCTTGTAAAAAACAGAGAGAAACCTGCTTTTTAACAAAATGGTAAATTGCCCAAACACACATAAAACCATATGAAGAGTACATATATAGACATAATTTATAGTTTTGTCATTATGGTATGTGTACAACATTTGTTAAAACATTCTAATAAATATTGGTAATGACCATAGCAGTTTTGGTCTACATCAAACTAAACACCTATTCTCTACTTTTCACACTAACTATATCTAAATGTTATCAATAATTGGATTCTAATTGAATGTGGATTATTGATATATTGTATATCATTCTGATGGGCTCAAATGGTACATCTGCAATGCATTGCTGTTCCTTTGTCCAAATTATTTTAGAGCCCTGGTCTGGATCAGGAAAACTCAGCATATGGAGATGGAAAAGTAAGATATTCTCAATTTAAAATGTATATTGTTTGCAGTAAAATAAGTGGAAACAACAGATGTTATTATGGATGTATTTACTATAAGATCAACCATATGAAGATAATGGTGTGGCTGTTGTAGTTGCATGCTGTCTTTAAATGCAACAATTAGAATTGCTCCTGCTTATTCTTGCGCTGGTTTGATGAGATTATTAAATGTAAGGTAAGTAGTTGGCCTTTAATTGTTTTGGTCAATGACAAACTAAAGCCAGACTTAAACAGTAATACAACATTGACAAAAACTTAATGCAGACAGTTGGTTCATTCTGCCGTTGTGTGTACTTATGTGTATAGGCACTAGATGAGGAGGGAGAGTTGGTGAAGACTGAATCTCAGGAAGCACTGAACCCCGGAAAACTGGAGATAAACTTTGAAGAGCTGCTGAAATTAAAGGAGGAGGCTGAAAGGAAACGCAAGGCAGAAGAGCGCAAAATGAAAATGGAGCAGGAGAAGCAGGAGTTTGAACAGCTCAGACAAGAGATGGGAGAGGTCAGTCTCAAACATATAGTATCAAGAATATACTGTATGTCGTCACTTATCATCACAAACATAAGGCTTAGTTGTTTTCAAGCAATAATACAGTACTTGTTTTACTTGAGAGTTTTGAATTCCTTACATTGTACATCATGTACAGAGTACTCACAACTGTAATAAATGTAACTGTCTCTATTTCATAGGATGAAGTAAATGAAAGCTCAGATGTTGTGAGCAAAGAGTATGAAGAATTGACCAAGCTCAAGAGGACTGGCTCCATCCAAGCCAAGGACCTCAAATCCAAGTTTGAGAAGATCAAGCAGCTGAGTGAAGAGGAAATTCAGAAAAAGATTGAGATGGAGAGAGCACGGAGAAAGGCCATTGATGATGAAATTAAAGAGAGAGAAACTGAGCGGTTTATGGAGGTAAGACTACCCACATGGGAGGACATGAATTTTGTAATATTTTCTGTTTAAAAAAAAGTTTTGCTCGAAGGTAGTTGATTCTTTTGCATTTTACTTTAACTGAAGTATATCTGTGTGAATACATTTCAGACAAATATAGTTTATAAAGGAGTGCCCTGGTGGTCGAGTGGTTAGAGCGCATGTCACATATTCGCAGCGTCCCTGGTTTAAATACGGCCAGGGACCTATGCTGCAGGTCACACCCCCCCCCCCCCCCCCTCTCTGTCAGCTTCCCTGCCAGTTACCATCTGAATAAAGCCAGCAAAAGCCCAAAATAAATCTTTAAAAATATATATATATGGTTAATAAAGACGTCTTGTAACAGCCTAGTCTCACTCTTCCTTTTCTGTCCATTGGTTTACTATCTAAGTGTCACATACTGAGATTTGATTTTCAGGAGGATGAGGAAGGAGAAACGTCTTCAGTGAGGGCTGAGGAGTCACCATTCAAACAGAAGGTGGATATGCGTGCTCGATTTGAACAAATGGCCAAAGCCCGAGAGGAGGAGGAGAAGAGGAGGGTAGAGGAGCAGAAGCTGCAGAGAATGCAGTTTGAACAGCAAGAGATTGATGCTGCCCTGCAAAAAGTAAATCTTCCATGCTCATGACCAATGACATATGTGTGTTATTATACTGTACATGACAACTCAGCACAGGTTTGAAAAATATTTGGCATGTCTTTCTGTCATCTGTTTGTAGAAAAAGGAAGATGAAGGTGAGGACGAGGGAAGCATCATCAATGGCACTGCGGCCTATGAGGATGAGGAGGATCATGCCAGATCGGGCGCTCCATGGTTTAAGAAACCTCTTAAAAATCAGTCAGTGGTGGACTCGGAGCCAGTTCGGTTCACTGTTAAGATCACTGGGGAGCCCAAGCCGGAAGTGACCTGGTGGTTTGAGGGAGAGATGCTCCAGGACTGTGAGGACTATCAGTATATAGAGAGAGGAGAGACGTACTGCCTCTACCTGCCGGAGACCTTCCCAGAGGATGAGGGAGAGTATATGTGCAAAGCTGTGAACAGCAGAGGCACAGCAGCAAGTACCTGCATCCTCACAATAGAAAGTAAGACCACCTTGGTGTGACTGCATGCCTGCATGATACTTCGTATCTGGATTTCAACCTCTTTCTTTGAAGTGGATCGCATGCTCCTCTTCCTTGTGACCTCAGGCTGAATGGGAGATGTGGATAACAGCTCTTTTCTTTCTTTCTTGCAGCTTATGACTACTGATGCCCTTCCTGGATACTTTCCCCATTGTCCCTCACTTCTTTTTGTAAATCTTCGTCCCTCATGGTATGGTCCAACAGCAGAGGGAAGAAAATAGCAGTATGCTTGGCATTCCTAAGGGAGGGGAAACACAACACACACAAAATAAATGCAAAATGTTGTTTACATATTGCTCGATTGATTGTAAAGCTGCACTCCCTGTTAGAGTAGGATATTACCTGTGCCAAAAAAAACAGAAATGATTCTTGTTCCCACGCCAAGGGTTGCAGAAATCCTCAAAACTATCTTTGTTGCAAGGCCCCAAAAATATGTGTGATACCAGCAATTTTAAGTATCACAGTACTGTATTGTAAATATCACATGTTATGGTCCACACGTGGCAAACATGCATAAGCCATTGAAATGTAGAAAACAAAATGTTTGTGTACTAATTTTAAAGAGCATGATACAAAACATCAGTAAACCATCTTAAATACTTTATTGGGTATTCAACTACTGCTCAACAACTTCATCTGTATTACACAGCATGTAGTGGTCACTCTTCACCATATTAGTGAATGGTATTGTGATATTTGACTGGTATTATATTGAGGAGTAACATGTTAGTCATAACTTAATTGGAAGTCCACAGTGAAGGGTCTGTTGACATTGTAATGCCAGTGGCATATTGCAGGAATACAACCATCAGAAATCGCATTTACATCCTGATTTTTAATGAAACTCCTCAAGTCGAGAGAAGGTATTTTTTAATTGCGGCATCCAAAAAATTAAATGTTGATTTTTCATGTACCAACCCCCCTTTTTCGTTTCAAGTTAAATGTAATACTCTTGATACCATTGTTGTAATTTGTGCTGGACAGTAGGTAACCGTTTTATGGTTTGATAATGAAAAAAAAACATAGGCTAGCCTAAATATTTGTCATATATTATAAATGAAAATGTTTTAATAAAATGAACAAAAATAGTGTTTTTGTGATGTCTTTTATTGTTACATGGAGAAGTTTTGCTATGCACTTCCTGATATGTAGTACATGTTAATTGTGTGCTTTTGGCTAAACTGCCTTTTTAAGGTTTAAAGTGAGTATATCCATTATCATTTCAATTCAATTCAAAACACTTTATTTGTCCCTGAGGGGCAATTTAAAGGCATGAGGAGCAGCATCATTAAAAAAGGACAAACAGAACATCAAACAACATAAAATCATACAAAGTGCTACAGTGAGTATTTTCAGCATCCGTCACAGTCAAAGTGCTCTGTGCTTCATGCTAAAGTGCTGTGTGCTATGTGCATTCAGTCAGTCGAGGGGCAATGATGTCAGGGAGGGGTCAGTGTTCAGGAGCTGGACTGCTGTGGGGACGAAGGTGGCTCTCCTCCTTTGTGTTCTACAGTGTGGACAGCACAGCCTGCGGCCTGAGTGTAGAGTGTGTGAGGGGTTGTGTAGGATCCAGTGAGCAGTGCAAATTGTTTGTTGGTCACAGAAAGCAGACAGAGCTCTAACAGGGTGTCCAATGATTTTAGAGCAGACTTTGGTGATGCTAAATAAACATGTCTGACCTTGCAGGCTGATGGAATAAAACCAGGAGATGAATGAAAATTCATCTTCGCTCTCGACGAAGGAGTGGTAAAAGGTAAGGAGAATGTCTTTATTCACTCCAAACGATCTCAGCTTCCTGAGCAAATATTGTCTCTGGTGGCACTTTTTCAGGATCTCCTCAGTGTTTTAGGAAAACTTAAGAAGGCCATCAAAAACTTGTGCCAAAGTACCTGTACTCCTCTACCACCTCTACAGGCTCCCCCCAGATGGTGGTAGTGATGGCCTCTGCCAGTTGTCTCTGCTTGCTGGAGAATGTCACAATCACCTCTTTAGTCTTTGTTGAGTTCAGCTGGAGTCAGGCACCCTCACACCAGGTGATAAAGTCCTGAGGAATAGAGCTGTGGTGTAGGTTGAGGGTAGAGAGTAGAGATAGCAGGACTGTGTCGTGAGCGAATTTAACCAGGTGACAATTTGGCTGGGTGGACCTGCAGTCATCGGTGTAGAGAATGTAAAGCAGAGGAGATAGGACACAGCCCTGCGGGGAGCCGGTGGAGGTGTGGAGGATGTCAGAGTAGGAGCCATTAACAAGCACCCTCTGTGACCGGTTGGTTAAAAAGTCAGTAATCCACATGGTGAGCTGGTGATCCAAACTGAACCGGGTTATACTTCTTGGCAAGGATGTGTGGCTGCATGGTATTGAATGCAGAAGAGAAGTCCGCAAACAAGAGCCTGGCGGCGGTGTTGGGGGTCTCCAGATGTTTGTGGATGGTCTCCAAGATGAATATCTTGGTGTCGTCCACTCCCCTGCCGGCCCTGTATGTGAACTGCAATGGGTCCATCAATGGCTCAACAGACTTGGTGATGGAGTTTTTGACAATCCTCTCCATCGCCTTTATCACCAAGGAGGTCAGGGCCACAGGCCACCGGTCATTTAGTACCTTGGTGGGGCCCTGGAATGGGAATGACCGTGGAATGTTTCCACTTCTTGGGCACTTTGCTGCAGTTCATGGAGGTCTGGACAGCTGCTACCTCCCCCAGCAGCTCAGCACAGTGCTTTAGGGTCTGCCCACAGATGGTGTCGGCTGAATAGCATTCCCATAGAATGGTATTAAGTAAGTGAATGACGGTGGGAGACTAACTCCATTGATTGGCAGGTATGGTGGTATCAGTGCTGTGCTGCCAATGACCCAGAGCTTCCTTTGATTGTACTGGGAGATTTGATCACAGAGGCCAAAATAACTACATGTCATGTGATTAACTTGTATATACACATCGAATAAAAACAACATTTCTGTAAAACTATGAAGAAAATCTAACATAAATTTAAACCACCTACCAAGATAATATCTTGACTTTTGTGTGATAGCATATCAATTAGAGCCTCTCGATCATTTGGACTTGTAACCGATAAAAACAAAGTAATGTCTACTTGTGACCTCTGAACCCTCCTTATATTTTGAATACTGTATGTGTACCAGTTCTGATGAGTAACCAAAGAGTGATCTTTCCTTTAGATTTAAAGTCACCTACCACTTACAAATATGTTCTTTTTGTTTCTATGGTTGAATGCTTGAGTTTCACTGTGCATAATTATTTATGTGTAGAGTTTGACACTAGAAGACTGTTCAAATTCAGCTGCTGCAAGTGGAAAGTTTCTCTGTGCTCAGTGAGAATCTGATTTTATGTGGCTATGGCTTTAAGCCTATAACCATGATTTGTAACATCACAAATAGTTTAGGAGCCAGTAGACGTCCTGTACGCAATTTACACAAGTGTCATGTGGAAACTTTAAGCCTCCAGTGCACATACACTGAGAATGAATTTTACAGTGAAACAAAAGACATCTTGTGTTCATCAGTTACACTTCTGAAATGAAAAATATTTAGAAGAAGTAAATACCATGTTAAAGATTTTAACAAGATAATTAAACTTTGTTGTGGAAAAACCATATCAGACATAATTATTATTTAAAGTAGAGTACTTCATATATATCTTAAAACATGCCTGGAGGGCATCTTTTGTTTTCTTTTTTTTAAACCCACACACCCACACTTTTAAAAGCTAAAATTCACATGCAAGTAAACATCATATAATATTGCTTTTTTTGAGGGGGGGGGGCATTTCTTTTTGCAGATATATGTCTTCTGTCCTGCTATTGCCCATGTGTTGGGCAGGCACGTTTGAGTTGAGATTAAAGGTCCTATTCACCCATCTTTTTATGCTACGTTCACACCGCAGGCCTTAATGCTCAATTCCAATTTATTGCTCAAATCCGATTTTTTGTTTGCCTCCTGAAGTCATAGTCCTGAAGTGACCCGCATACTCAGTTGATCATTAATGACGTCACGCACAGAACGGTGTTTACGGAAGCGAACATGGTGGTGAAGCAACTGGTAGTCTCCTTTATGGTCTAATGCTAAAAACTGTGTGTGGCGGCAGCCGGCAAATTTGTGACGTTAAAAAGGAGGAAGAGGAGAAAGAAAATTCATACTTTAATGCTGTCTTTATGCGGAGCATTAGCTGTGTGTTGCTGTGTGTTGCTCCAGAATAACGTCAAAGTCGCATTAAATGCGACCTGACTGTTCAGATTGCGGTCGCATAAAAAAAAATCTGATATGTATCACATTGTCAAAAACAAATCAGATATGGGTCACATTTGAGCGAAAAAATTGGATTCGGGTCACTTTTAACTGCGGTGTGAACGTAGCCTAAGTGATTAATGGGGACAACATTTTTTTAAATTGGCCTAGTATTGAGCGAGAATGCTGTGGAATGTAATCCTTTGGAGTAATAGTGCCCTGTCAATGTAAACCCACTAAAAGTGCAAAAGGTTGTTATTATAAGTGTCTAACAATATTATGGAAAGAACATAGAGACATATGTTTCTTCAGTCTGTTTGTTATTGTGTCTAACCAAGTCTTGCTCAAGGAGAAGTCTCATTCTGCAATCTTGCGAGAATTTAGTGTTTTGTTGCAAACAGCTATATATTCAGCTAGACATTGAAGATATTTTAGATTTAAAAAAAAAAATAAATAAATAATATGTTTAAAAACCTTAATAATTCTGTATAACGAAAAAAATAAAACATTTTAGATAACACTAAGGTACGCTTTCTGTACTCCAAGCTCCAACACAACAAACTCCTCTGCAACTTAACTTGCATTAAGTTTGGAGCCTACTATCTTCCCACCCGCATTCTCCAAAGACCCGCCCTTATCCGCCTGTAGTGCGCTAGCGTTGGATAGTATGATTGGTTGGGTTAAAGCATGAGCAGTGAGGGTCAGAGATCAGAGCCAATCATAGGCAGAGTAAGGGCGGGTCCTCGCAGAATGCGGGTAGGAAAGAAATAACGCATTAGCCGCCATATTTTTACTTCCATAGTGGGAAAGCAGAGCGACTAACATCACCATGGAAACGCGCGTTGCCGAACAACAACAACTGTAAAAAGAAACGCGCAGTTTCACTAATCTGTAGCACAAATGGACGGCCTCTGAGAGGTCCACGGATAGCCAACGAGCTGTCAGGTCAGTGTAAATCTGTGCAATGTGTGGTGCAGCACATCCCGTAGTCGTGTGCTAGCTAGGCCGTTCGCCAAGAGGAGCTTCGTGTTGGTTATCTATGTCGAAGGTGGGCCATAAAAGCAACCAACATCATGGCCGTTTCAATTGAAGAAGTGTCTGCATCCCTTGTACGGGAATATCTGAGTCGAAAGGTAAGTTACCAAACGCGGGTTGGTGAAGGGGCTCAGTGCAGGAGCCCCTTCACTAACCTATGACTGTGGACTGTGGACTGCAAACCGCTAAAACCAGTTTCTCCTGGCACAAATGCCAAAGTGTGTTACACTATCTAATTGTAATAGGCTTTAACTTAGGCACATTGTTATAGCCATCATTCATTCTATCAAAGTTTTTGTCCATGGTAAAAACTTTAAAATTTGCTGTTGCAGTATGGGTTAACTGTCTTGTCACAGAACAAGGTATAAGGTGCAACTCTGTTCCTGTTGGTATTTATGCGCAGGGACTTAAGAGAACGATCGCCTGCATGGATGAGGAGCATCCCCGCACAGTTTCCAGTATCAACAACAGATCACACTTGAGACAGGTTCTTCACATGGAGGCTCTCTATAGAAAGAATAAAGTAAGTCTTGTAGCTGGGCATTGATTGCTGTGCAAGTGGATAACAATATTTAAAGTTTAGCTGACTTCTCTGTCATTGCAGGTGCAGAATTCCCCTCTGAAAACATTACTGGAGATTATTGTAAAGCATCATGTTGAAGGCCTTAAAGATGACAACATGCGCTGCAATGAAAGTGATTCCCCACAGCCTGCCTTAACTGTCAACTGGACTGCTAATTCACCTGTAATAAATCCATCGGAGATGAAAGACTCAATGACAGAACATGGCACAGCAGCCTTTGTTACTAGCAATCCCACCAAATTAAGGTACTTCATAAGCAATTTTTTGGCTTTCTAATATTGGATTTCTGAGTGTTAAAAAACAGGTTTGAGTTTATATGGGATTATCTCTCTCATAGGTCACATATCAAGGGACCCCACCCTTGTCAACCCACAGGTACATTAGTATTTCCTGAATCAAACAGACTGTCCACCCATACTAAGAAGGGTCTCTGGATTTGTGACTCAGAGGACCAAAAAGGCCAGTCACTGATGGCTTCACCTCAGGACAATGACAGCTTAATCAGGAGAGACCCAGGAAAAAAAACCTCAACGACTGAGAGTATCCAAAGGAGCAGAAACAATCGAATTACTCGTGGAATGATGGCTGGACCAATAGCTAGCACACCCCAGGTAAATATGGTTGAATTCAATTCTGACTAAGCCCGCTTCATATTATTCTCTTCTTCCTTTACCAATGTTTTTCCTTGTAGGAGTCAAACAAAAGAAGGCAGAGTCGAAGGGTAGAAGTGCCTCAGCCATTGCTCAGAAAAGAAGAAGAAGAAGAAGAAGAAAACAGGCAGTCAAAGGATGGACTTTTAGTGACTGGTTTACATCAACAAAGCTTAGAAAGCTGCCTAACTGGAATGAGCTCAACAGACCACGTAGCAGTGAGACGGGAGTCACGGAGCACACCAGAGAGAGTGCAAAGTGAAAACAGCTTTGAAGAAGTGGGACAAGACATACTGACGACAAGAAAGTAAATAGCTTTAGGCTGCCAATAGTCATATGTCTGTCGCAATGTCATGTTTTAATACTATTGAAATTATTTTGTTATTGATTTCTGAGTTTTGTTCATGATTCTATTTATACTGTGTCCTTTTTCTAAGGATAAAGAGTGTGAGTCCACTAAGTTTAGCTGATTTGGATGTGTCAGAGATGGTGTTAGGTAAGTATGTGTGTGTAGTGCTGCAGGAATAGCAAAAAGGGGACACCGACTTGATTTGTCAAAGCTGATGGTGTGTTAATCCATTTCTAGATGACATAGATGATGATGACGACTTGCGAGAACTCTCCAAAGTGTCCTTTCAGAAAACCATGGCAGAGCGGAGTTATGCAGGCCGCCCGATGGACCAACACACTGCCATGGTTGGTGATTTACACACAGTTTCTTTCTAGATGTTGGGCACAGTTTCTGTGGTTGCCTTTGATTTTCTGTTTATTTCTGTTTTTGTTTTTCTCCAGGAATTGAAAGCGGTTCTTCTCGGTTCTTGCTTAAATTGTTTCAGTGTTGAGTGGAGGAATCAGGATTTCACATTCTCAAACACGCATGACTTGAGATATGGAATTGTGCAGAAGAAGGTTGTCTTAACTGAGCCATTGTGCTAAAATTCAGTAACATAGAACATTGATTGTCATATAATGTTTTGAATAGTGGTATATTCTTACATATACTTCTTTGTGTATGTATTTTTTAGGGTGGTCCTTGTGGAGTTTTGGCATCCGTCCAAGCTTTTGTTCTAAAGAAGCTGCTGTTTGAAAACACTGAAAGCAGTAATACAGGCCTTCAGTAAGTTTTCCTTCAATTGAGGGATTTGCCCCATAATATTAACCTCTGTGTACCCTCTTACAATCACTTGAATGATTTTTACAGCCATTAATTCACATCAAGGAGTCCTTTGTAGCCACTGTTAAGTGTTAAGTATTGACATCTGAAATTTGGTATTAACTGTAGAATTACCTCAGACGACCAGTTTCTCCCTCAAATGCCACTTTGTTCCCAGGAGGTTAAGACCTTCCAACACCACCAGGAGAAAGTGTCTTGTTTTAGCCACAGCTGAAATCCTTTGGAGGGCTGGGGAGGAAAAACAGGCCACAATTGCAATGTAAGATCATACTTTTATCCACTTAATCCTCTTCAACACAGAACCTCATTACTGGTGGTTAACTGGGTCGTATGCATGTGAATAGCTGGCTCAGATGTTAAAGGTCAGGGTGGTGGAGCATGTCAGTGTCATATGAGCAACCTCCACCATAGATGATTTGGTTAACTGGTCTCACATCGACTCCAGAAACCAAAAGTTCAATTCAGATGTCCCACCACCATCCCAGTCTATGTGTACTGTCTGGTCAATGTGCTGTTGACATTCATCGTTGATTTTAACATTGTGTTTTGTTTTTGTTTTTTGTCACATTTAGAAGTTCAGGAAGAAATCATTTCACCCCAACTGGACGCTACAAGTCTGAAGGAGTGTTTGAAAAGGTATAGACATGCCACTGCGTTCATACTTTTTGAATCTATGTAGTAAAATTACAGAAAAGTCAGAATTTACAAATATATTGGATGCACCACCATATTAATATTTAGTTGCATATTCAAATCATCAGTGTATTCTAACTACATCCAACAAACATTCCTCAACAGTACTTTAATGTAGATCTGCATCTAATGATTATTATTATTTACATTATTGATTAATCTGTCAATCATTTTCTCGATTAATTGATTAATTGCTCAATCTATACAATGTCAGAAAATGGTGAAAGTGTCAAATAACTGTTTCCCAAAGTCTTATTTGTCCTGACCAACAGTCAGCCACCTAAATATATTCAGTTAGCTGTCCAGAAGGACTAAATAAATAAGAAAATATTCATATTTAAGAAACTGGAACAAGAGAAATTGGCATTTTTTCTTGAAAAAATTACCCAAAAGCAATTGAACATCAAAATAGGTGCTGATTAAGTTTATGTCAATTAATTAATTCATCAGCTCAATGTCACAGCTCTATATTAATGAAACATTTTGAATGTGTTACATGTGTTACATGTGTGGAATATTACTATGTCTATAATGTTACTGTAGTAGATTATTAGCCAGATTTGCAAAAACCAAAAAGACATTGGCAAATGTATATATCTGTATATATCCGTTGTTCTTATTTAAAATTAAACAATTGTGTAATTAATAATAAATGATAACGTAATAAAGTGTTGCTGATAATAATATATTAAAGTGTAGTTGTTTGCACTGCTAAGGAATTTTAATGGACAGCTTTTGTTTTAGATAACATGTTTCACTGTGGATAACATGAAGGACCTGCAGCTGCTTCTGGAGCAGCATATTGAGCAGGTGAGAGAATCACTGTCAATTTCCTCACTTTCATTTCACTTGTCACATGTGCAACTTTCAACTTTTTTCACTCTAAATAATCTATACTGATTCCACAGTTTGAAACTGGGGCGTTAGGATGCTTACTGCTGACCATATCTGCTGTTCTCTCTCGATCTGTTGACAAGTATGTAGAACCTTTTTTAAGACTATGACTGAACAAGATGTGCAGTATGAAAATCACTATCAGCAAAAAGAAGGAATGTCACCCTTATTGTTCTTTTCATACTTACTCAGAGTCAGAGAGGATATGGATGTTCCCACCACCACACTCATCGGAGCCCATGGCTACTGCACTCAGGTTTGACACAAATAAAATGGTCTTGGAGTGCTGGGTGTTGATGTGTTATACACTGTGACAAATTTGATAAGAATAATCAAGGTTACATTTATCACATTAAAATAGTGTAAAAGCCTTATTTCTCTGTCTACTGCTTTTAAATTTAATTTGACATTTTATGGTAGTATTTAACAGCTGCCTCATACACATCAGCCCCATGAATGAACAAGCAGCTCTACACTCTAAGACTGCAAATAATTGTTAGAGAAAAACACTTAAAAATATGCTGTAAACAAGTAACCCAAGTGCATGTGGGACTTAAGAGTATGTTTATGGTACAAGAAACTCACAACAGGCAGTAAGCAATACTATTTATTGTTACCACTGCAAGGACAAAATATATTCTGGTACTAACATTGACTTTTTGTGTTTCCATTCACTAGGAGCTGGTCAACCTGTTGCTCTGTGGCCAAGCTGTTTCTAATGTCTTTGATGATGACATGGAGTTGGATTCAGGCAATGGCAACATAACCCTCCTCAAGGGAATTAAAGGTCACTCTGACATTGGCCTGCTGTCCTTGTTTGAACATTATAACATCTGTAAGGTAAGCAGCATCGCTGGCTGGCCCTCTGGTCACTCTGCCACTGACAAACCAGATACTAATCAGAATCAAGTGAAAATATTAAAAAGTAAGAGAGCATTCATTACTGTAATTATGGGCAGAGATGCTGTGCCATCAGCAGCACGGAAGTGCCCATAAGCACAACAAAAATGCTCTTAAGACAATTATGGGATTTGCATGATAATTAACAACACATACACTGCCTGAAAATGTTGATTTTAAAGGGGTTCACATATATGCGAGAAAAGGATAATTGAAGCAAATGTGGCTCCCTTGTTATGTCAAGCAGTAGCATAGTGACAAATTAAACTGAGCAGGTGAAGTGAAATGACATTAGAAGGCCACACCATCAAGGGTGTAATTTCCACTAAAGATGGGGTAGATAGCGTATCCTTTCACTTTTTAAAATCATAATTTTTGCCCCCCTCACCTTTACAGTGTCAGTTAAAGTTTCAGTCTCTAAATATTGTTCTCTTACTGTTCAGCTGACAAAATCCAGTTTGGAGGAGCTCTATGTTGATTAAAATGTTAATATAGCTCAGTATTATTGTTGCCCTGGATTTTGCCTCTCAGGAAACATGCAGCCCATGTTACCTTCTTGGTGGAAGTTGTTGGGACTGTATGCAACCTGAGAGACGGACTGCATGGACACTATTCAGGACTAACAAAAAGCCCTGCCATCTTTGTATTTTTGTATATTTACAGAAAATTCTCCCAAGAAATACTAGAACTGATCATCAGTCAAAGATAATATAGTGCTTTTAAAGATGGAAATACAACAATTATTAGTGAGCTTAAAGGTTCACCAGGATGTCAGAAACTGCAGTTTTAATTTATTGTCAATTTTTTTATAACATTATTTCATACAGTATCTGGTCTGAAGAAATTACTGGTGATTATAGGTGTTAATAATGCAGCATCTTATCTTTTGTTTACTACCATTATTATAGAAAGTGTGACTATTCAATTCATTATGATTGATTGTGATTAGATGATATATTTGGATGAACTAGCATTTATACAAACATTTATGGTTAAAACTTGATTGTGCTCGTCACCTCTGAAACCAAACCTATGGCCTTGAATATGATTGACATGTGAATCTGTTTTGATGAGGGAAATGTCTTGTTAAAGAATATCTCAGACTCCAGGAAATGGTGAGTAATCGCAGATAATGTCACTCAGTATTCTCTATCACACTGAAATACAGAATTACTCCAGCAAACATGTACACTGTGACATAATGAAGCTGTATGACTGATATAACAAAAGACTGGATGAGACTGTTTGTATGATTGTAGCTTACAGGCTAACAGACTGCTTTGTCCTGTTGTATTCTGTTTTCTTCTATATAAGGTAGGAGCTTATTTGAAGACTCCCCTTTACCCCATTTGGGTGGTGTGCAGTGAAAGCCACTTCAGCGTGCTGTTTGGCCTGCAGAGGGAGCTGTTGACTAATCAGGACAAGGGTCTGGAGTTTGACCTCTACTATTATGATGGACTGGCCAATCAGCAGGAGGAGATCCGCCTCACTGTCTGTATGTATCACTTGATCTGGTCATCTTTGTTTTGAGCTGCAGTCACATACTCTCATTGCATGTCCTCTCTTTGATTGTTATCTTTGATCGTTTCTTATAATCTCCTTCTGCTGGTGAAGAACTGCTCAGGAAATGTCCAGATTCCGCTCTGATAAGACATGAAATATAGATATTAACTGCTGATTAAGTCATGTTGTGTTTTCATGTAATTCTGGATTATAACTACTGGCTCCTTTTTTTTCTCACTTTTCTTTTGCACTAATTGTACGTTCCTCTGAATTTGAAAGTCTGCTAAATGCCTAAAAGCTTAAGTGTTTGTTTTTTAAGCTGTTGGCAAACCAGCGCCGAGCTGTCAAGATGAGGACACTGACCTCATTCCTCCTGTAGAGCACTGCATCCGGACAAGGTGAAGATCCTTTGATATTTCAAATGCACAAACAGATGTATACACAAAGTCACAGGAATGTCTGCCAATTCTGAAAACAGCCAAAAATGCCTTCGTGTCGATAGCTATTAATCAAGGGGTGTTCAGATTCCTGTCATACTCTAAAGATAGCTTAAAGTTGTAGGATCTTATAGTATGTACCTGTGTCAGCACTAAATGCATTTGACTGTTTGTGTGTTCTTTGTTTTTCAGGTGGACAGATGCATTTGTGGATTGGAATGACACAGAGCCTATTCTCTGAATAGTGGCATTGTTTCATGATCACCAACATATGAATGTCACATTTGTTTGTTTTTTTTATTTCTTGTTTTTATCCAAGTATTTCAGCATTATTATTGAGACACCGTATTGGACGAGGTTAATTTGTTCTGCCATTATTTTACATGACCTGACCATATATCACTTTGTTTAAAATATATATATATATACAGTATATGCAAACTGGAATATGGCATATCGTATCAGCCATAAAGCTTAACCTATCACATTAAAAATGATATGGCTTAGCTATAAATAAAAGGTAACTTTGTCTGAAAATGTATATGAACATGAACAGGTTTGAATAAAATACAAACTTTTAAATATGATGCTGGTGAAATGCAACTTGGTGTATTGACCACAGTGGCTTCCTCATCTTTACCTGTACTTTCTACATATAGATATCACAGATTGTTTCCAAACATGTGCATCCTGAAATATTTTCACATCATGTCTTAACAGATTTTTACATGTTGCTTATAATCTTGTTTACAGTTAAAATTTTAAATGGCCATGAATCAGATAGCTGACAACTACATGTGCACTCTTAAAATGAGTTAATTTGTTAAATTGTACAGTATTGTTTTATTTTCTCTACATGTAATTCAGATTCATTGTGGTGAGATTGGATTGAATGCATTTGGACTGGTGTGTGTTTGTATGCATCGGAGACAGACATGATGATAAAGGCCCTAGAAACTGTATGTGTGACACTCAACAGATATACTTGATTGCTTAAAATTGCCTTGATCAATTTTCACTTTTGACAGACCTTTCATCTGGAACAAATAATAAAATAATTAAACACAGAAACTCTGTTTGTTTTGTGTCACTCTGCTGCGTCTCTCCATCACTGTGGCTCCAGAAACACTTTTGTTCAATACAACAGAACAAACAGCCAGGGCACGTCACTTGAAAATAGTTCTTCCACAACTGTAATTTTCAGTTTGCAGAAACAGATCTTATTTATTAAATCCTAAATAAATTAACCCTATTGTTTATAAAACAGTGTATTCTTACAACTGATTACAATCCCTGAGGATTTTGTTACATTGCAGCTTGTATAAATCAAGTAACTATTTTTATCTTTAGCAAACCTTTGTCTTAAAGCTATTGAACTGTCAACTGAATGTAAATGAGGCACTAGTTATCAGTTGCTATGTGTTAACTAATTTAAAACATACATTATTGATGAATACAATAGACCAATTTATAAATTAGTAAAAACATCACTTATTCGTATGATTGTACAAATCACTTTCATAAAAAAAAAAACTTTACTGCACTGTGCATTTAAGTAATTCATGTTAAATTTGTTTGATAAATGAACACGTAATTCTAACCCTTTTTTCCAAATAAAGAGGACAAATTCAAACCTAATGGTGAACTAATTCATAACTCTGTCACATATCAGCGTGAATAAACAAACTCAGCTGAAAGATGCCTTGCAGTTAATCAGTATGTTTAGTATTAGCCATGGCAGGCGTCACTGCACACACAGTGTGGGGCATGTAGAGGGGGTGGCAGGGAGACCAATGCCAACACCTCCAGCACATGGGATCAAAGACATTGCAGCTGGCGCACAAATAGAGCTGCAGCAACTCACTTTCCATCAAACTGTCTTGTGCAACATGGACCAGAGTCTGTGTTATATCTTGGGAGTGCAGTGGATGGGTCAACACACATCCAAACCAACCTTGGCAATGGAAGAGTAGAAGCTGCTTTCTCGATTACATCCGTCAATGTCACTCAGATCCATGATATTTCCATTTTGGTGGAGAAGGGCTTACTGTCTGTGATGATGACTATTCATTCATCTTTCAACTGTCAAATTCCTAATGGAGGCTGTATTGTTTGAATGTATATTATTGGTGACTCATGTAGGGATTTATGCATTCTACATAAGACATACGAAGAGCCATGAATTAATCATGAAATGAATCAATGAGCCCTTTAGCAATTTTACAGCCATCAAGACTACTGCAGTCACTATAAATAAAGTGGTTTACTTGAAAGAGGCCTTGGGGCCTAAGAAATTGGATTAAAGTGTTTACTTTTGCTACAAAATTCTGCTGCGCATGGGGGGAGTTTGATCTATACGTCATAAAAAACATGTTTAGGTTTTAGGTTATATTCTAGTCATAATCTTCCTTGAAAAGTTGTTGTGTGAACTATTTTGGAAAGTGCTAAAGGGGTGACCAAATTACAAATGTGTGAATGATTTCAAAGCTAATTAAAGACATGCATCAGGACAATCCATGCACACGGTATCAACTGAGAACTGAGATTTGCTTAAAAGATCCAAAATCTGCTGTGAGACTACTGTGACTGTAAATCCAAATTATAGCCCCATCATACAGTATAAAGAGTAACAAAGCTAATCTGTAATTATCTGTCTCTTCAATCTGTTTCAAAGAATACAATAGACTAGCTCCTAGTTAAAACATGAAGGTGTTTCTTCCGAGCTTTGGCAGCAGAGTGCAGTCTGACAGGCAGGAAATGGTTCGGCTTTGGTCTCTGTTTACTATTTATTGCGCCAGCATTTCTCAGAGGTACCACAGGAGGGATTTGGTGCTTGTGTGTAATTGTGTTAGAGCCCTCCCACATGCTGTCCCCAGTGCATCTTCTGTCTCCTCTCCTAATCTGTGCTGTTTGTCTCCAGATAAGTGATATCCTCCTCAGATTACGATCAAGTGTCACTGCCCTGCCCACCCGGAGGGAAAGGGATCCCTAGTGCATCCCCATGTGGTGCAAGCTGTATTTTTAGCTCTCTAATCCTTTTATAGCTTGAACAGAAAACATCACCCCTTTCCATTAATGACAGGTAATCATGATTCAATATGCCAGAGAATAGACACTTCAACTATATCCAACAGTTTAGCGTTGGTGTTTAAAATTATTATTTGGTTTTGCAGGTTTGACAGTGTTAAGGACTTTGATAGAGCATTACATTTCTAAGCTGGACTCTTCTGATCCTGAGGAAGCAGTGATTTGTGGAGGAGAGGAAATCACACATTTTATGGCCCTTCAGAACAAGCCTGTCTCATATCACACTGGAAACACTACATGGATTGAAATCACAATCACACTGATCACTGAGCATCTGCACATCTAAAGGAAACACTTTTAAAAAAATGCAACTTCAGTTCACAAGATTTTGAACTGACCACAACCATGGATGACTTTTTAATGATCGCACAGCAAGCCAAACTTTGTTGAATAATGCATGACCCAATGTAACAAACCGTTCCTGCTGAGTCTGTAGAGACATGCTGGCGTGAGAACTGAACTGTTGTAATCTTTGGCTTAGTGTATGTTTTCTTCAGAACACTACTCTATCAGCATCCCTATGTGCGTGGCTCAATATTTATTTGAATACCCAAAAAAGAACAGCAGACAATCACTGTAAGTATTCCCAGGGCACATATCTCAGTACAAGATGAAACAACGTGACAAAATGAAGATGCTGTTTTGTCAGGACTTTGTAGCATTCTGCTACTGTAAGAATAGGCAATTTAAAGCTCCTGCAGAAATACACAATGATCAACTAGCTTCATTAAATAGCGGCTCTAATGCCTTCATCTACTATAAAAAGTCACTGCGAGGAAATGACAGCTTAACTTGTTTTAATCTCTTCAAATTCTCATATGTAGTGTTTGCTTTTTTCCATTCATGAGAACTGAGAGGCAAACAAGCAGGATCTTTTGAGAGAAAACAAACACTGTTCTTGTCTGCCACGAAGACAAGTCAAGTCGAACATTATTTTGGCCATGTATCAGATTTCAGACAGACATGTTACAAGTGGTTTGAGGCTTGAGGTCTGTAATACCAGGCACACTTCATTCATCGGATTATGATGATCGGAAACAAGATATACTTATGCTTCCTCAAATGCATTCGTCAACTGTACAATAAACTCTTGCCAAAAGCAAATTTCCAAGTCTTTTAAAAGAATATTCTAATTTGCTTACATTAAAATATAACTACACTATTGAGATACTCTCCACAGAAAACATTTAAACAGCCTTGCACATGTGATTACTTAGGGAGTTTTTTAAGTTTTTTGCTTCATATCCAGAGTATATTTGGTTCTGTTGAGCTTCAATTGCTCAACATCATGTTGAGTCCAAGAGTCCAAGATTTCTGACAGCTATGATTGAGTGTGTGATTGCCAGAGACAAACAAAACAATCTGCCAGAAATTTTGCAATGAACTCTAGTACGAAAGGGGATTTCTTTGCTGCTAACACCTGCTCCAAGGGGGCAGGGACCAAAGAATCTGCACCATTAAGGTGCTGAAAACTGAAACAGAAATGTTCAAGCCAGGAAGTTGGGAAGAAAAAAAAGTATTCCCACTACAGCAGGTTTATAATCAAATCCAGTTTTGTTCACTGTTTTTTTTTTTTTTTTGGGGGGGGGCGGGGGGCTGCAAATGAAAATGACACAGAGCTGGGATGAGAGTTGGACCGCCATTAAAAGACCTCACACACTTTGGTTTTGTTTTTTTGTTTTTTAATGATAAGTAGCCCACTCCCATGAGCTCCATTTATAGTCACACCCATGACATCACCTGCATATGCAGGGCTGATCCAACTCTCTTTACATCCACCCCCTCTCCCCACTCATCTCCAATAATTGCAAAATGTGCTCTGCTTCAATAGTCTTTATTGTTCAATACTGCAGTGCATTATCACAACTGTTGTCATTCCATATGTTCTCATTGTCAGCAATCACTCAAGTGCCAAATAAAATGTAATGAAGACAATGACAGACTGTGACAAATCTTTCAGACCAAGGTAGGCCAATTTCAGAATATAATATCAGCATATTAGTGGAAGAGGAATTCATAGAAGGGAAAAAAAGAAAAGCTTCCTCACCATCAGATATGACTTTCATAAACAAAATAATCAGATTTTGAATGATTGTGACACATTATATACATACCCTTTCAATAAATAGGTGTATTTAATATTAAATTAATGTCTCCTTAAAAATATATGGTACATACAGGTACATTGAAATAAAAAGCAAATCCATTCAAAACAGCCAACAATGTCCATCAGCATTTTTCAGTAAGGACAACAAGAACAACAAAAATAGAAACACTATAAACACAACAATGCTCATATGACTGCTGTGGATTTGAAGGCACTTCCTTGGCAACACATTGATCCCTCTTCCATTAGTTTGGGATCTGAAATGAAAAAAACTTGATTAGAGTTAAACATGTTCAGTTTCTGCATACTCTAAAGCTGCATTTCTTTTGTCCATTATTTGCAAAGACACATCTTGACATTATGGCCTTCATGAGTAAGTCGTGTTGTCAGCTAAAGAGGGTCATTACTGGCCTGCCATTGCTGGCATTCCTTGATGTTATGTCTCAGCTCATTCAGAAATGATCAGACTGACTAAATAATGAATCACTTAATACGCCGTCAAAAGCCCCTCAATTGTGATATACATTTGTCAGATTTCTCAGAACAGTGCAGACAGGATCTCATTATCTGATTCAGTTGAGAAACTGAATACCTAAGAATGTGTCAGCCTCTTCAATTTTCTAATCACTAGAAATCCTATACCACGAAAAACTAAAATGAACTGAAATGGCCACTTGTGTGGATGAACTCTTTTGCAGCAATCACCTGCCAGCTAGGCCTACAGTAATTGCATCCACTGAGAGCACACGCTTTTACCCACGGTGGATTTAGGACTAGACTGCAGTGAACACATCAGACCTGCTGTCATCAAAGATCACCTTAACAAAGGGATGACTATGACTACGTCCAAAATGACGATAGTCTGAATTTTTCCTTTGTCTTGGAAAAAACTATGTTTAGATTTGGTGTGTTTAAGGTTAGCATAAGAAGCATCAAGAAGTGTCTGTGACAATTGCAAGTGATTCATAAGAAAACTACCCTGTCCATCGTCTCCTAGTTTTTTCCATTTTGCCTTCAAACTGTGCATTACATATTATGAAGTGTTTTTATTTCAGATCCACCTATAGAGATGCAGAATGTTTATAAAATTATGTAGGATTGTTTTTCTTGGGGTACGGACAGCATAATTAGTTGAACAACATGCTTTTTTATAAACCTGGTACAGTTTTGCAAAGGAAACATTTAGTTTTCACAAATTTACATAATGAAACCATTAAAGAGCAAACATATATTTTTATATATGACAATCCCAGGATTATGAGATGTATTAAAATTGCACCTTCACACCTGGCTTTACATTGCCAGTCACCAACTGTATGTATTATAAGTCAACCACTGGCATAACACAGTAGGAGAGCAGCTACTTTATACTGTAGATACAATAATAAAATAGTTTAAATTGTGTTTAGAGTGATATGACACTATGCAAGCTATTTCTAACATAGCGTATTTTCAGTGAATGAGCTTACTGAGCAATATATACTGAGTACAATATAAAAAGAAACACATTTGTAGTTTCATTAGAAATGCTTACCCTAGTTTTCCTAATTCACCAGCATCTACTGGTGTCGACCCCCTTTGAACACACTCACACTATGAAGGGCATAATCTCTGTTTTGTATAATCTCACCCACTCACTAAATCTTATCTCACTGCATACTATTAGAATACCATGGGAGGATGATTTACATTGACAAGTGATGTATTGGATTTGCGGCGGGTTCACTCCTCCTCCATCTCTGCTAGGCATGGGTTGCTACAATGTAAGGTTCTTCACTGCTATCATTTAACTAAATTTAAACTGTCAAGAATATATGAGGATGTTGCTCCTGTCTGCAATAGATGCTACCCTTATCCATATGTTTTGGACATGCCCTTCTTTGCACAACACTTGGTTGAAAAATAGAATAGAAGAGTAAGATCTCACAGATGACCTCTTTCTCTGTCAAACAATCTGCAATCTCTGCCTTATTTGGAGTCACCGTCATGCTTTTAAGATGAAATCATATTAAGAATTTTTTTTGGCCAGATGCCTTATTCTTGTCAAGTGGAAATCCCCTGCTCACCTACCCATCACTATTGGATTAGAAATATTTCCTACTTTGTTAATCTGGAAAAGATTAGGTGTACAATGAGAGGATCGTTTGGTAGTTTTAAGAAGACATGGAGACCATTTTTGCATATGCAGATAACAAATCTTTACCTCCATCTCGGACTGACAAATTCTGCATTCTACCTGATAGATTGAAATTACTTTGTGTTTTGCATACTCCATATATCTTTAAGTGTATATGTACACACACTAAATGTCTATTTTTACATTTGCCATGTAACAACATAATTTCTTACTTCTTGTGGGTGACCAAATCTGTTTGTTTGGCTTGCTTGTTTGTTTATTTTCATTTTATTTATTTTTGGTCTTGTTTTGTTTACACTCTCACACAAGTCTTTTGTTTCTTTGCTTGCTCTGATCGTCTGTTTTGTAATTATTTAAAGCCTCATTTGAAACGTGGTATACTTCTGTTATCAGTTATCTGTATGGTAACTCAAGTAGTATATAAAGTTATGGAAAGAAAGTAATAAATAGAAGAAATGTGTCACTAAAAAGACTGTAATGTGAAAATAAATGAACTTTAAATTACTAATTTGAATGACTGAAGCTTCATATTTGCTTCTGATTGTATTTTAGGTACATTCTTGTACGGAAAGAGGGCTATGGACTTTGTCCCAATTCACTTACATTGAAAGTGCATTAGGAAGGGATCTTTTATTGGTTAGTATGAATAGGAGGTATGATAAACCTATTCTCATGTTTGATGTTTGTCTGGGTACCTGAATATTGTTTTAGGATGGACTTGAAAAATTGTAAAAACCTATCCTTTAGGTTCTTAAAATAGAGTACTAAAAAAAACTGGGGTGTAGAATTACTGACACATCACAGTCTCATGTACCACATTTGCTTAAATGTTGGAATATAAATTGTTTTTTCTCTCTGTGTCTTTGTTGCTGTCCTACTTGTGATGAAACATATTTGTGTGCAACCTCAGCCACCCATGACTGACCTCAAAAAAGGTTGGATTAAGGTTAAATACATAAGAACCTCCCTCTGACAGCAAAGTGTTTCAGTGTGTCCAAGACTAAAAAATACTATGTTCTTGAACAATACAAATGTTGGACAGATGCACTACAGATACGTTTCTCATTATATTAACATCGGTTTTCTTCAGTTGCACATCAGACACAAATTAGAATAAACCTGACCAAGAGCAACAAAGAAATTCCTCCACACCACGCTTAAAACACAAAATGTAAAAAAAAAATATGCATTTAAAATGACCCTATCTGTTGTAATTAACCTTTGTACTTTAACACATGGTGACATGGAATCAGTTTGATCATGTTTGGAAAGCAGACTTAACCCCACCCAAGAAGATAAAATCCCTTTTACTCACATGCAATATCTACGACTGCATGCAGAGTGGACTCATTGCTAATCTTGTTAGCATTCTTGCACATCTTTTGTAATCTGTAAAAAAGACATTAGAAATGTCCATTAACATGATGAAATCGTATTCCAATCAAAAACCCACAACATAATGCCTCTCTCTAAACAGCTGGATTCTTGAAAATGCGAAGCAAATGTTTTCTGCAGTAAACTAATACAGGTCAGGTGTTTTTAACTGTAATGAAGTAAAAATGATGCAAATGTGTTTTCAAAACAGTCATGTACTGTAGTAAGACTCCTTTCACCACAGAATGTACAAAACAATACTCCATACATAATATTGTCAAGAAAAGTGGAAACAAAACAAACAAAAAATATTCATACCAATAAAAAAGACATGAGAAGCATTATCAATGTCAGAGATGTTGCAATATGTTAATTCATGACGGGGCATTTAAAGTGGTAATGTTCCTTTAACAGAATAGCATGTATAGTACACAATCAATCATGCTTCCATTATCACCCCCAGTTAATTAGCATGAGAAATGGCCATAGATGTTGCATTCAACAATACTCTGCGTCATTCCAGTCCAACAAACATAAATGAATCCTGGTTATGACTCAGGTGCCATCTCTATGTCTGCAGCAAAGTGTACAAAACAAAATTAAGAACAATAAATAATAAGTACACAAGCAATACAAAACAATAGTAGTAAAAAATATACTAAATACTAACAGTAACATTATGTACATAAGTAAATAAGTAATTGCTTTTGATGCAATAAGAGATTGTTATTGCACAAGTTTAAAGTCAGAATATATAAATATATAAACATATATATGTTGCACAGTTGAACTGAAAGAAGAAGACCTAAAATACTGATATCTGCCCTAAACTAACAACTGTGCTTAAAATGTTGGTCTTCATGCTTACTAGACTGAATCACAGATACAAAAGGCAGAGCAAAAAAAGAGGAGCTTCTTTCTCTGATTCACTCTGTCCACAGTTCTAAAAAAACTACTACTCCATCTGCACTAAGTAAAATTATTGTCTGATGTCTGCTTGACGTCATCTTCTTAAGTCCCAAATGTAAACATCCCAGAAGAAAAGAATTGATCCCTCCATTTGCAAAGGGAAGTTATGACTCTTGTTGCCTTTTTGTCAGTGCTTTCCAACCTGGGGTTCAGGCCCCTTCAAGAGGTCACAGGATTAATCTGAAGGGTCATGATTTGATTAACAAACATTTTAAGACGGTTTCAGCTGCACAAATTATGTTTTTCTTTTCAGTCTTTTTGTAATCTTTTTTAATGAAATACTGGATAGTTTTACATCTTTATGAGTCTGAAAAGTGTTCTGTGAAGGAAATATCACTCTTCGGTTAAACTGCTTGCAAATCATAGACATATGCAACATGTTAGAAGGCCAAGGGGTCAAACCCTCATTGCTTCACTTTAAAAAAGTTATGTGCCAAAAAGGTTGGGAACCATTGTTTTTATATAATGAATAATTAGAGATTATTCATTCAAAGGAAGCAATTATATAAATATTCAGCTTGTCAAATCCAGCAGTTTCCTCAATAGAAGGGCAGTTTAGGATAGCCCCTAAAAAAGGTTTGAAGTATTTGTTTATAGCCTTGTATATCAATGACTAAATATGCTACATTCATTTTAAAGTTGAGGGGGGAAAACCAGATGTGTTTATGATGTATTAAAACATTAACAGTCAAAGCTCCAATGTGTCTCATCAGTGTGGCTGTGGTTTGCTCAGATTCTGTTGACAGCAATGACAAACAACCACCAACTGTCATGAGATTTTGATTTAAGTGCTAAATTCTGATTGGTAGTTTTCAGCTAGACCATGCCCATTTTAAACCAGTAAGGAGAGCACAAATAAACAACAAAAAAGAAAACAGCACAAAGAATATTTCAACTGAAATAATCTACATTGTAGAACATGACAGGAGAAATGCATACATACATGCTGGTCTTGAGCAGTCCCTTGTGTTGTGATAAAGTCTATGAAAGTGTGTTCTGCATTCCGACGAGAACTTGACTGGTCCTGCTTGATAGAAAAGGTCTCATCAGACAAAATTTCAAGGTAATATAGCAATGCCTAAACGCACAGTGTGTTTTTGTAAGTAGCCATCAGAAAAAGAGGAAAATCACAAAGTGAAAGTGAACAGTGAGCTACCACAGGCATGTTTAGGAGTCAGAGTTCAACTGGAAAAATAGAGTCTTCAATTATAAGCACCTCTCTAAGAGTTTCTTTGCTAACATTTAAGCTTCCAGATTTTCACACCAATAATGAAGTCTACTCATAAGTTCTGAGACAAATAATCAGCTTAACCTTGCACTGCCGTCAACTTAATTCTGTCGGCTTCAGACCATGTGCTGTTTCTCTGTACTATTTCCCTACAGCTAAGCTGGACAACCCTCTCCTGACCACAGCAGTGCCAGTGCTCCCGAAGCTTCCTATGAGTTAACCATACTGTATGTTAAAGGAATGAAAACAATTTTTTCAAAGGGGCAAGAATATAAATTTACAGCCAAAAGTGGGAAAAGCGCCAACTATGCTAGAAAAGATCTGTTTGCTAGATAAAAAGATTTTGCAATGTCTGAAAACACAGCAGCAAGCTGTAATCAAGACTGCAACTTTGCACTCAGCATGCTGTCTTTGATGGCAATTTTCTTACCTGTGAAATGCTGAATGAATTTGCCTTTCATGTTTACATCTCGAGGGACAATTTCTGGAAAAGAAAATCACTGTTAGCTTGTCAAGCATCAGACATTTAGCAACAGCTGAAACTTGCCAACAGTTATACAGTAATGATGATGAAAATGGCCATCGATCACCCTTCCCTGCATCTATCATGCATCATACTTTGTGATGTACAAATTTCTCAACTTCTCAACTTTAACAAGACTCTACGGCCATGCGAGCAGCTCTGTGTGGCTGTAATTAGGCAACAAAGTGCCTTAAACTAAATACTAATGTCAGCTAACATGCCCACGATGGCAATACTAACATGTTGATTGAAAGCAGGTATGGTGTTTACCGCATTCACGATCTTAGTTTAGTATGTTTACAGGCTAAAATTAGCTAATTAGCACAGCTAAGGCTAATGGGAATGTAATAGTTTTGCATGTATTTGGTCATAAACCAAAGTATTGCATAATGACAAATGGTGCCAGAAGAGCACCAAAGTGATTACAATTCACCCTGAGGGGAACACAAATATCCGTACCAAATTTCACGGCAACCCATTCAGTAGTTTCACATTTTCACATGTCACTTGAAACCACAAATGTCAGCCTCATTCAAGCTAGATGAAAGGTCAGAGAATCTCCAAAGTCATTGTGATTCATCCTCTGGGCTTCACAAATGTCTGTTCAAAATTTCATGGCAATCATCTGAAACTTTTGACCAACAGACTGACATAGAACCATCACTATAGTTCAGATCAATAGTTCATACACATTATTTTAGGGATGAAAATAATTATACTGCAATTGTTGCATTTCAAACAAATGTAGGTTTTCTGGTAACACTACTCTAAGTGAACATTATCTATTGATCCCATTTACAACTGTGCAGCAAATCTATGATGTTTCCACACGTTAACATTATTATTTAAGGAGATCTGGTGTTAAATATTGTAGGGGCAAGAACCCCCTTCCTACACACTACCCAAACAGACAGCACACATGCCAATGTAATTAACACATTGGCCATGTTAACAAGCTAAAGAGATTATTGTATGGTGGTTTAATGCTCATCAGAATAAATCCATGCAAGTAATCACTGGGGTAACATCACATTAGCCCCTAGACCCAGGAACATGTAATGCTGTGGAAGCATGGAACTGTAGAGGCATGCATGAAAAATAAGCATTTAGTAAAATTGTATGCCAGCACAAGAGGCTTTTTAAAGTCCAAAGCCCCTCAGTAAGCCAAATTAAAACAGCCTGATTCACACTAATTTCAAGAATAAACAAAACCATCTCTATTTTAGGATTATAAAGAGTTATGGAACATAAGAACCAACTGTGCATTCAAGACAAAACGCAGATGTGAAGAGTGAAAATGACATCAAGAATTACATGAAGTCAGCAAATGTGGTTTGAGGTTTGCATTTCCTGGGCATTAATACATGCATGTCAACAAGGATAAAATAGCTGCCAGTGTAAAGCTTCTTTCTTGAGCTATACCTATAAAAAAGAGAGAAACCATAACAGATAAAACCAGTTATACAATAAATGTTCCCTTATATTATGGCTGTTTTGCCATAGCTGCCACTTTGATGACACAGCCATGGCTTTTGAGGAAACGCACAGGGACAACTATACAGTAGGGTGAAAGACATCAGTGGGTTTACAGATGTTTCTCCTTCCTCCTCGTTGTGTTCAAAACGTCTATCCTTGCGTGACCATGGATCTTTGGTAGTGTCACACGCACCAGTTGCTAATATGCTGCTTTTAATATCCTCAAAAGATAAATTCCATCCAGTCAGTGGTCTGAGAAAGGTACTTTTCCAATTGCATAAGCTGGAGCTGAGAATCTGAGCTGTGTGATGTCTGTGCAACATCTTTGAAAAATGATCTAATTGATAGTGATGGGGGGGAAAATCTGAAAATAAACAACACGTTATGTTCACTCGGCACTTAATAAAGTCAGACTGCATATACCAATAAGGCATAATCCCAAGCTATATTCTAAATCAATGCTGTCTAGCGATAAAAACAGTTACTGTACATAAGAAAGATTTTCTTGATAGCTTTTCTTCATTATGCTCCGATTCAGGCAAACCTTATGGCTTGGATCATCAGATAATTGAAGAGATGTGTATCAGAGATTTACTTAAATGGCTAAATTCCTGCCTGGACATATTAAAATAATAATAGAAAATAAAGACAGAGCAGAACTAAGCACATTCTCAGTTGTCAAAGAGCTCAGATTTACCACAACAACCACTTACATCAGGGAAAAACACAAGGATCAATATTAGAATAAATAATATTAAATGTTATAAATTTGTTTCTGAAAGATTTAGAAGCTAAAAAAGTAACATACCTTGAGGTACTCTATACACATAAAGTAAGTGCATTATCTTTATTGAGTCTTCTCATATAGTCTCTTCATTTCATAATTAAGTCAAAAAGAGTGTTGGAGTAACAGTGTCACACGAATTTGACAAAACACAAATGATCTCTGCTGTGTCTTGTGGAGATGCTGGTGATTGGAAATGTTTTCTGGGACGTCACAGTGTGTTTTTGTGTGTGTGTGGCGGTCATCATTCATGTTTAAGATTCCACAATGAATCATCCTGAATGAATCATTCACAAGTGTAGCAGGAGGATGCTCCTCCTACATGAATTCATAGCACCTATCCACCTCTCCATCCATCAGTCAATCACAGTTTGAATGAGGGAGCACTTGGGAAAAACAGGTATCTGCTAGCAATGAGAAAAAAACAAGTGTGGTAAATGTGACACAACCTCTTTGTCCTAAACAAGCATATTTGCATTACATCCATTATACAACCACTTTAAATGGAGTTGGATATAGAAATCTGGACAATGAGTTTTTTAAGCAAACTCTTGCTAAATACCATTATAGATGCGCAAACCCAATTTTAACTCTCAATATTTCTTGAATTAACACAATGCATAAATCAATTTCCATTCAGCTGAACTGAATATGGCTCCTTAATAAGTTGTACAGCACAGACCAGACCAATGACAGCTGTCTCCCGTGGTAAAATGGGGATTATGCTTTCATCATCAGGACCTAAAAATAAATCTTATCAGCTTACCTATGAGTCTACTGTTATCCAGCCTAGGAACATAGAAAGGCTTTTCACGAGAGGAGAGCTTCATGTCTTGTGCTGAAGTGAAGAGTCCACTGCTACAGCGCCTGGAAACGGCTTTGTCCTGTTGCTGGCTGTCTCTGATAACCTGTAAGATTAGATCCAACAGGGTTCTTCTCTCTTTCTGCTTAACCTCTTTGCTGTCCATGCACTGGCCCGAGGTGATGAGCAGAAAGAAGATAGTCAATAGTATGTGCCATTTCCTCTCCACCTGCATGACTTCACTTGTCTGAAAACATAAGCATATAAGTAGTGTTACACCGAGGTTACATATTTTATATGAAGTAAATTATTTATTGCTACCAAAGAAAGACAGCTGTGCACTTTGCATAATACCTAACCTCAACAGTTATATCAACATTGCTTGTCATTAGAAATTACTCACATCCCTCAAAACTACTCAACAAATTCCATGTCAGAGGTAACATACTACATACATAGACTTTAACAGAGGAATGCATCACCAAGAATGTTCTGGCGCTGTCCACTTTAAGCAAACCCGTATGTTTCCCAGGGAATCACAAAGGAAAACAAATGTAGTTAATCAAACTTTCCACTTACTAGTTCAGGAGATAACGGTGCTTATGTCCTGTAGAGTGGACACAGTTGTCTTCAGCAAATTCTTCCAGGCGTTGTCTGCGTTCCGTTAGGAGAGAGAGAACAGCCAGCAGATTGTGCTCACCACCGTCTTTCTTGAAATAATGCGTCCCTATTTATACGAGGAGCCACCTTCTTGAAGGTAATACAATCGATTTCGAGTGGGTGGTAAACCAATGTTGACATCTTTGGTGCAATTTCGTCCAGTGGCATTCGCTCAATTTGGCACGCGCCCCTCCTTTACGCACCAAAACATCTTTAGTTGTAGTTTTACAGGATAGTTCAACACGTGAAACTCTCCCTTTTCCAGGCAGAGTAACTGTTTAACTTCTAAAAAAAGAGCCCCACTGAAATTTCCATTAAGAAAATTAGAGACCAAGACCGTGGCGCGGCAGCGCGCAAACAGCAGTTTTCCAAATGGAGCAACTTGTTGGATGTTGGATGCAGAGAAGAGAAGAATCTGTGGGCCTGTAAGCTTCTAGCTGACCTGTCAGCGTGTCGATGTTTTTGTTCACAGATGTCCAAGTCTTGTGACCGCCTAAGCGCTGCAGAGAATGCGCCTCCAGGAGCAGCCATCCGGCTGTTTTCCAGCCTTAATGAATAAAAGTCTATAATTCTGATCCAGCTTTGGAAACTTATGAAATTTGAGAGTATCTATAAAAATGCATTTGAAAAGGAGTGGAAAAAGTTAGTGAACTGCTGGCGCATTGTCTTTAATAGCTATAAGCCCCTATTTTAAGTCACACAAACAGTAGTTGCAGAGTGTTATAATTAGTTATGCAAGAAGTCTGATTCAAGATTGGTTCATATTTTCATCTTTCCTTTAGTGGGAATTTAATTGGTGACGCCCCCTTTACATCTGTCGAGATGTAGTCTGGCACTGGCTCCAATGAAATGATACATTAAAAGAAAAATGAATACTGACCATATTCATAGTTTTAAGTGTGCAAAGTGAACCCAAAGGAATTACGTCATTTAGTGGTGTCACGCGAGGTGTGGTTTAAAAACTATAGGCCTACTATTATCAATAGTGCATATTTTCAAGTGCATTAGTGATTTCTATTAAAAAAGTATAGACCCAAACAGGTAAAAAACAAAACGTGAATTCATTATTATTATTTCAGGAAAGTGAATTAGGTGAGTAACTTCCGGAATAACTGTTACTATGGAGACGGGTCAACTCCTATGTCAACTTGGGAGAGCACACCATGTTTGATGCACTTTAGCCAACGAAAGTTGAAGTTGAGAATATGTAACTCGTCTGGAGAAGAAGAAACACCGAAAACACAGTTTGTCTCTCTTCCCGGATCGACATGTCGCAAAGGTAAAGCTGTTTAGTGCTAACGTTAGCTTAACTTCATTAGTTTAACGTTTAACCCAGCTAGGTCTACAGACAGCCCTGACAATGACAAAGCCTATTTAACTTTGGAAACGTCAAGTAACCTTTAGTTGGCATCAGACACATAGCAAAAAGCAAATACATGTCAGGAGTAGTTTAAAAGGATGTTTGCAGTCAGTTTTTAGTAACCTTATTCGTGGTAACAAGGTGTCGTCAGTGTCAAACAGTTTGAGGTGGGATCAACTCCCTTATTGCTTCTTCTGCAAGATTCTGTCTCTCCAAAGATTGTTTGCAAATGAGACTCGTCTTGTGTTTTCCTTTCAAATACAGTAGCTTTGTTACAAATTTGCTTGTGATGTTACTACACCACAATCAGACACACACAGGAACAAAATAGTTGTACTTGCATCTGGTTGATAAATTGTTCTTTTAATAGGGTTAGAGTTATGGTTATGGTTAGCATAAAATATGACTTGTTTTTTTCTTTACTATCGTTCATTTACCATTAATTAGAATACAAATTACCCAGCTTTGCCCTCACCTCAGATTTGTACCCTGTTCCAGGACATACAACCAGCTGTGGGCAGATGCCCAGTTAGAGCTGAGCCGTCTATTAACTGAAGAACTGCCTGCTGAGCCACCTCGCCCAGAAAAGGACAGGGTAGTATTCTTCCAGCGTCTGGCCATGCTTTATGTGCGCTACATCCAAATCTTTCGACAGTTGGAGAAGATCTATGACCAGGTGGTCCACCCTCAGAAGAGACGAGTCATTCGGGCGATTCTGGATGGTGTGATAGGGAGGGTGTTAGAGCTGAAGAATGAAATGGTGGAAAAAGAGTTTTCAGAGTACCACTACATGGATGATGTCCTTCATGACTTGAAGCTCACACCTGTGAGTTCCATTTTTGAGAGCAAGTGTGATTAAATTCGATATATTACCTGAACAAAATGACACTGTCTTATCCACGCCAGGCATTGGCTTAATCAGAGATGGTTCTTCATAATGACACAGCCTGACTCAGCAGTTATTTTGTTGTTTTTTTTTTTACTTTAGGAAGACCTTGAGATCCCTATCCCTCGCTATTTTATCAGTGAACGCAACAAGGAATTCCAAGAGCGAAAGACAATGCTGACAGATATCCTTAAAATGGTGGAAGTTACTGAAAGCGAGGTGGGTTAAAACTAGCTATAGCTAGTTAAATCCCCTATGTGTAGGACCTTAAATTTTCTTATTTCATTTTTTCATTTTGTGTGTTTTGTTTTTTTAACGTAGAAAACATGTCATCAAAATTAAAATTTTACACATCTGAGCTTTAATTTGGAAGCGAAATTTGTTTACTTTTTTCTCTTTTTTCACTCTATCTTTACTGGTCCCTACAGCCTGTAATGGTCAAGAACATGAGTCAAGAGGAGGCCATTAAGATCATACAAGTGGTGGAGAGGGCCCGCCAAGGACGCCTGAGGGCAAAGTTGAATGAAGAGAGCCGAAATATGAACAGGATGTATCGGACCAAAGACCAAGGGACAGCTGGCATTGAGTTAGCTGCAGTCTGCATTCAGAAGGTGCTCTGTTATTAACATAATAATACACACCTCCTCATCTTCTTCTTTCATGCTGAAAGTGTTGGTTGAATGTGATTTTCAGATGTGGAGGGGCTACACACAGAGGAAGAAGGCAAAGATTGCTCGGGATGAAGAGATGATTTTTCTGGGAATGGTGAGTGAAATGGGCCATCAATTTAACTTATTGACTTGAACTGTTAAAAAATATATATAAAAACAGATATACTTATAAACTTTTTTTCTTTTAAATATGAGCAACTATATCGCTGTATTGCGATATGTCCTTGTTCCATTTCAACATGAAGTAGCCAACCAGTTGCTCAAGTGACTTTTTTCTTAAAATTTTTACTTCCCCTTCCTGCATTGTTCTTCCTTTGTGAAATCCTGCAAACAACACAGTATATTTCCGTAACTTCTGTTCAGGCCATGGATCCAAAATACCAGGTGCCATGCCCTGCAGAAATCACCACCCAGGGCATTGAAGCTTGCACACGGATTAAACAGGAGGACCATGAGGAAGACTACCTAAAGTCTTTAGTTGCAGTCACAAACCAGCTACGAGTTGTGGAGGGTCATGACATAAGCAAGACGATGAAAGAGCAAATCCGACAGTGGTTCATTGAATGCCGGTAAGATGACACAGAGAGGCTTGTCAGGATTTTTCTTGTATCAGTAGAACATTTACACATTCATTGAAATCAGTCAAGCTTTCACATCCCTCCTCTTTTTTTTTTGTTTTATAGCGATTCTACCGGGTCGTTCCCAGACTACCCGGATGACGAAGATGGAGGCTCAGCTCTCATTTTTGCTGAAAAGACCCCTCAGCAGGTAAAATTCATCATCAGTCAAAAGCAAGATCCATTGAATAATTTTTATAGTGGTTTACAAAGGGGGGATGAATTTCACTACAATTAAATACATTTTTTCAGTTATTGGAAGAAATAGCTGCAAAGGAAGAGGAGGATGCCAACAACAAACCAAAAGGGAAGGATGAAAAAAAGGAAAAGGGGAAGAAGGACAAGGGGAAGGATGAGGAGGAGGTAAGATCTCACAGCTGTATTAAATCAAGTTTTATTAATTTCATATAATATTCAGTAAATCCTGGTTATATCAGCCAATTTTAAATGAATGAACATATAATAGAATAAGTGGAATTTCACTTATAAAACCAATCCTTGTTAGCTGTAGCTGCATACATTTTTCTTGACCACAGGAAGAGGAGGCAGGGCTGAAGATGCTGCCTTCAGCTTTTCTGTCAGACTTGGAAGGGGGAAATAAAATCTATCAAGGTACATTTAAATTTAAAACAGGCAAAGTATGCATTGGTTAACGGTCTGTTTAGAGTAGAACTAATGTAAATAAAACAACACCTGTAATATCCTGACAAGCTGGAAATAAGGAATACAGTGAAAGTCTGTATTAAGTTCAAAACCAGTTTGAGAATATGGTAAATATGCCACCTCAATGAAAAGTAAAACAATAGTTACTCATTCACAATAAAGCATGATTTGTCATTTGTTTGTCATCCTCAGATTTTTGGCAAAACCGCAACGAGTCAAGAAATTTCTGTCAGATGCATGAGGTGGAGCTGATCAAGGAAGCAAATAGGAGTATCATTGAGGCAGAGATTCGAGTACAGGTGATGGCTACAGAATACAAAACAATTTATAAGCGTAGCATACTTCAAACAACTCACATTGTTCATTAAAATAACTAACACAAAAAGTGGGCAGTGATTTTGCAATTTTAAAAGTTCATTGTCCTATACATCGCTAGTGTTTAAAACTGCCGACAGCACCACCTTCAGTTGAAGTCACTGGTCTGTTCTGTCCTTCTCAGGTGGATGAACAGATGAGACAAGAGCTGGCTGAATGGAAGCTAGCTGTGGATAAAGACAAGGGTGGTAAAACTAAAGGAAATGCCAAGGTATTAAAGTGAAAGATGACTAAATATCTGCTCTTTATCTTATAAAATGCCTGGGAGTTTTGGTCCCAGTTTGCATTGATTACCCTGAACTGTGTCTTTATTTTACTCAACAGAAAAAGAAAGGATCTAAGAGTGGGAAAAAGAAGAAAAAGGAGAAGGATTTGACAGCTGATAGGTAAGGTCACACAGAAACTCATAAGGTGTATTATTTTCAGTACAGAATTGAGTTGTATGAAGAGCACCATTTCATCATTTATTCACATCTGCCAGGACTCTTGAATCTCTATGTCAGGAGCTGGTGGAACAGGGCTTGCTGAAACAGGCAAATAATGTTAGGCTGCAGGATTACTTGGGTAAGACATTTAATTTTTTTTGTGCAGACTGGTGTGCTATCTTCCTGAACTCATTTTGTCTTCCAATGATCATGGCTGTATGTAAGCTTTTGATCTGATTGCAGCTGATGTGTAGACACCTCAAAGAAACTGAGAATTGAGCACTTTGTAGCTTTCAAGGTATCCAGAAATGATTTACTAGTGGTGTGCTGCCCTCTTCTGGTGTGCGATTGCAAAAGCACTGTGATCATAATGAACAATTTCTTCAAGGTACAATATATAATCACTGTTGATACAGATTTTAAAGTCCTGTGTTGCAGTTTTCTCAAATGTTTGCAGTGAACTAACTAACTACTGGTCTAATGGCTCTTTCTTTCTGTTCCTAGGTGACTTTAGCTACCTCGGGACCACACTGAGGCAAAATGACATTGAACCAATGCCATCATTGTCAGATGTGCGGCAGGTTTTATCTCTGTATGCAATTTTACCATTAGGTAAGAAATTGATTTAGTTCATGACATCCAAAACATAACAATTTTTTTTAAACATACAATAAAAAATATGTGTTGTTTGTAGGCTCCCAAGTGGTACATGAGAAAGCTCCCCTGATAAAGGCCATCCTGCTCGTAGGGCCGGCCGGTGTAGGTAAGAAGATGTTGATTCATGCAATCTGCCAAGAGACTGGCGCCAACCTGTTTGATCTGTCTCCTCTGAACACGGCCGGAAAGTATCCAGGCAAGAGTGGCCTTGCCATGATGCTTCACATGGTCTTTAAGGTAAAACACTGATACTTAATAATGACAGTAATGGTCAAAATGTTTTCTAGTTTCAAACCATATTTGAGTCATTTTTTGCTTTGAAGTCATAATCTACAAAATCCCACCTATAATCCCAACACTAAACCTCATTAGAGATCTTATGACTGCATACTGTAAGTCAAATACCCCCAAAAATGCAAGCAGTGCATATTCTTGGACTCTGGTATGTGATCTACAGGGCAATGTACGTTATGTTACCATTGCATACCTTCATAGAACATCTGGTTCAGTTTAGTTTTTGCTGTTGATATCAATACACCATCACAGTTTCCTCTGAGTACCTCTCACAGGTATTTTGCCCAGAGTATTTTCATAATTATCTTTGCACAGATTGCAAGACTGCTGCAACCTTCAGTAATATGGATTGAAGACGCAGAGAAAATGTTCTACAAGAAGGTTCCCAAGGACGAGAAAGAGGTATGCCTGAACACATTTTTGTAGTTTAATTAATCTATTTACATTAAAATTGAAAACATTTCACATTTATACACAGTTAGATCCCAAACGCTTGAAGAAAGATTTGCCAAAGTCTCTCAAGTTGATCAAAGGGGAGGACCGCGTTCTTATAATAGGAACAACTAAAGACCCCCTAAGTGCTGACATCAAGTCACTGTGTAAAATGTACAGCAAAATCATCCTCATCCCAAGACCTGACTATGGCTCAAGATACAGTAAGGACAGACACATTGTGAAACTCATTTTAGTTTTTAATATTATGATCATGATGCCTATATCAAATTAATATGAACAATTACTCTCAACTGTGTTTGCTTTCAGTCTTGTGGAAGCAGCTAATAAAAAGGCAGGGAGGTGAGATAACCAAGGCCTTGGACCTCAGCTCCCTAGCAAAAATCTCTGATGGCTACACACCAGGTCACATGGTCCAGGTCGTCCAGAGTGTTGTTACCAAGCGTCGTATCCTGCAGCAGGCAAAAAGACCACTGACAGCTGCTGAGTTTGTCGCCCCATTAGCCAAAATCGACCCTGTGTTTCAGGAAGAGGAAGAGGCCCTTAAAGTACAGTACTTAAATTTACGTTTTCAGTACTTTTTTATGACATGTGGCTAATTTGTTTTGAATTTGCTTCAATAATGTGATCATTGTTTTTATACAGTGTGCTTTTATTGAGGATTTTGTATTTTATGTTAACAGAATTGGTATGCAAAGACCCCCTTGGGAAAGAAGCGGATTAAGGCTGCTACAGGAAAGGAAGAGGAAGAGGCAGTAGTTAAAGGCAAAGATGCAAAGAAGAAAGGGAAAAAATAAATTATCACAATTCAATGTAGTTTATTACATTTATTGAAGCTTGTGTGTAAATTTGCATGTTACAACTGTCCTTTTTTGTCCTTACAAAATAAAAAAGTAAAAAGTAGTCATATTGTTTTTGTGTTGTTTTGCTGCTACTTAATTAATTGGGGCTTCTTGTTACTGTAGTAGAGGTTGGATTTTTCCAATCACAAGAGAGCAAGGATGGAGTATGTCTTTAATATGATGAAAGCTTGTTAATAAAAGTTGGTTGAAGGAGACAGAATACCCTAGCTCCCAAAATGCAGAGAGGACTTTGGATCATCTATAAGAGAGGGTGCTAACTCCTGTCTTCTGACCATCATATTTATAGTTTTTATTAGTAGATCATTATTTTCAATACATCAGAAAATGATCATTCTATTTCTGCTCTTATCACTAATTAAGTCTCCATGTGATGCTTTAAACCTGTTTGTGACAGTTTAGGGTTGATCTATTAGATGACTCATTCTTGATTAAATATTTGCCCCAATAGCATAACCCATTACAGTCGCTCATATGCAGCCTGCCAAACACGCGCACACACACACACACACATATATATATATATATATATATATATATATATATATATATGTATATATGTATGTATGTATATATATATATATATGTATATGTATATATGTATATATATGTATATATAAATATGAAATTAATTTAGTAGTTTGGCTCTGGTAGACAGACTACTACTATGGCTATAGTTATCATGCCCAAGGCCATGCTGTAATTAGACATACCAAGACTGTCTGTTTCATTTTATTCAGTCAAGGGCATCTAATGTCATACCTAGGACACCATAATCATCAGTATAATCATGGTTGCCTCGGTCTGACATGGTTGTGAACTCAGGTCTGGATGAAATTACTTTTTCGCTCAACTGGTCTGGATGTATAGTAAAACTACATCAGACTACATTAAGAACATGTTTGGGATTTAATATATACGTGTATGTGTTGGATATTCCTATTTTCTTTTATTATGACCAATTACAGGTCCAGAGAGTCTGGACCAGAGGAAATGTGACACACGGGGGGAGTGCTTCCAAACTGGGATCTAGAGGCTTAGGTGGAGTGTTCAGCTGTTTTGTCAAGTTCTAAATTCACTCATCACATCCTCACATTGCCTTGGTTCCTTTAGCATTACGCTATTTTTAGCCCATGTGCACCATCAATAGGATGCTACACACGTCAAGGCCCACATCTCAAGACATCACGCTGATCTTTTGACCAGGTGCTCTATCCTTTAACATGATTTTGGGTCTTTTCTTTTACATTAATGAATTTCATTTTAATAGGATTTAACATTCTCTTTAGAAAGTAGCACTACAATTACAAAATGCTATGTTGAGTATGCCAAAATGTCCCCCTAACCATCTTATCCTCTTCCCACTTACATTTACAAAAAAAATGTTTAGAGCTTTGTGATAAATGGGCTAGTGGAGATCTGAAAACTGACATTGGTTTGCTACTGTGGGCCACCATTCCTCTCTCAGTGACGACAAGTTGTTTTTTGTGCCACAGCAGGACAGCACAGAGATTATCGATAGAGTTTCACTGGACTTAAGAGTGCCAGAGTACCACATGGAACTGTCCATCAAGCAGATGCAAACACAATGCTGTGTTGTACTGGCTTTGTTTTGTCTTTTGGTCTACATGAGGGAACCCCACAAATTCAAACCCAGTTGATGTAATGCTAACAAACACCTGAATGTATAGAGGAGTTAGAGCAGCTATTAAATATCTTTGTGTATTTTAAATATGCATTGCATTGCTGCATTGGTTACTTTAGATGTTTTCTGGGTTTTTTGAGTCTTAGTAGACGTCCTTTGAGCTCCTACTAGTGAGAGCTCAGGCATCATACTACTTAGTGTTAAAACCAACTTATCACTTACTCATGTGTGGGAAAATTACCTTACAAATAAATGCAGATTAGGTGTTATTTAAGAGAGAATATATGTGTCTCTTGTGTCTGTGCACATGCATATGTGGATAGGACAGTGTGTAAGTGCTTTCATGTGTGAACTCCGTAGTGATGACCCAGTGAAATGGGAGCTTATTATTGCTTAATCTTTTGTAACCTTTCAACTGTGGCAGAGATGGAACCCCCCTGTGGAGTTCCATAGACTTTGATCTCTCAAACCTGAGGTTTAGGACACTGACAGATATGGGTCAGTATTGTAAAGAGCATACAATTAAACTACAGCTTTATACTGTGATGATTGCTTTACTTCTATCTTAGACCAGTCAATTTTGGTGGAAGAATATTAGATCTAAGAACAAGCAACCTGGTAAAAAGAGTTGTAAAACCTGACTGTGTAAGAGATTAATGAAAGCAAATCTAAAACAGTATATTTCTGTGTAGAGTAGACACAACAAATATGCAGGCCACTCACCCAAATCCTTATGCTACATGAAGGTGATTTAAACTCACTCATTCATACACCCTAGAAAATCATCAAAACACACTAAGCATGTTGTATACATTTTGATTGATTTTAATGGCTCGACTGATGCTAGACTTGAGGTGCCTCACACTATTGAAGCCAACGCTATCTTTGCCCTCATACTGACAGAAAGCTATTTTGGAGGTTAGTATGTGGGGAGAGATATGTCAGCTGTTCAGCAGTACACTCCATCATAGCAGGAAAAAAAGAGAAAGTGCTATAGGCTGTCTGCTTTTGGGACTGGGACGCAGCTTGCGAACATGGACGTGCTTTCCTGTGGCATAAGATTTGTTGTTAATCTGTAAGGCTTTGTAAAGAACAAGACAAGACTGGGACTGATCTGTTGCCATGTTGGATGTTTTGTCTGGCACTTTTTCCAGGTGAAGGTGTTTGTTTTTTGTCATCAGTGCGTCATAAGAGTATGCAAAGATGCAGGATACATACTAGAAAACATCTGTCAAAGTTGAAGGTAGGTACATAACTGCATATGATCTGGTATGTTCCTTTGCTGTATTGGTAACATGTCTAGTCATTTTTATTTTTATTTGTTTGCATACTTTGAACAAGTATCCTTGAACAATGGAGGCAAGGTATTACATTTTTAAGGGAAAACTAGTTAAATCATATGTTACACAATACAGTTGTATTAAAATGTGTACGTTTTATAAAAGTCTTAATGGATGTATACCGTATTTCACTCTCAGTTGTTTTGGTTTTTTTGTGTAATTTCCACAGTATTATGGAAATGATATCATGGAAATCACACAAAAAAACCTTTTGATTTAAAGCCTCTCTTGGAGAACATCTCATTGGTCTTTATAGGTTATCTAGATAACTGTTTGCAAATTCAGTGTTGCTCTGTGACACACAATGACATACCATATCAACTGATAGGTAACGTGATAGACTGACCGCCATTTGGGAGTACATAGAAATCCTCATGGTCCTAATGGTAGTGGATGGTGCCAGGCTCTCAAAGTGTTTCATGATCTCAGATATCATATCAATCAGGTCAGTGATTGGCAGTTCTCATTTGGAGTCTTGTTTGTTTTGTTTAAAGCTTCATTTTCTCAGAGTTCAGTGCATGCAGCCTGATGGAGGTGGCATCACAGCTGAGTCTATATTGGTGGTGGTGAGCTCAGCCAAGTGAGGTGATAGAGATTACCGTGCTCTTCATTACTGAGGAGGACTGGCGTGCCTTTACAGAGATCAACCATATAAGAGTGATGCCATGTGTATCCATTTTAATAGGCCAAAAACTTCCCATGTTGCCATTTTGTAAGTTGTAGTGTGTCTTGCTGTTGTCCTGAGAGGAGTTTGTTTTATGCAATAAACTTCATGCCCAGAAAAATTCAGAGCTTATATTGCAACAGTTCATCTACAAAACAATATCTGCCGAGAATCTGAAACAATTCTACAGCTGAATTTCAGTAAGTGACAATGAGGTGTGAATGAGCTGGTGGATTAAAAGACAGACTGACCAGTCTTATACCAGTGATTAAACAGATAGTTATCTTTTTGGCCAGAGACCGCCAGATTACCTAATAGATATATATTCTTATCACATTATAGTGTAGTCCTTCTGTGATAACTGCGGTAGAAAGCAAAGATTCACCAATCACACGGAGAGAAGAACGGGAGGCATGGGAGACAATAAACCTGGAGGAATAGTAGCAGCTGCAAGTAAGTTCTTCTCTCACACATAGCTTTACAAATTACAATGTTGTTTAAGCTTGTGAATCTCCAATGCTGTGTGTACCTGCATGTGCCAGAGAACCGTCTGCAGGTGGTGAAAGGTTTGGAGGATGTGGAGGTGTCTGAGTGTGAGAGCTGCTCCTTTGAGGTGACCCTCAACTTGGCCTACATCGAGGGTGTGTGGACGAAGGATGGGATGAGGCTCAAGTCTAAGCCCACCTGCCGCATCAGCACAAATGCGAAGAGACACTCCCTCATACTGAGCAGGGTGGCTTTGGGAGACGCTGGCTTGATCTCTTTTCAGGCCAATGATATTCAGACCTCGAGCAGACTCAGTGTCAGAGGTAAGGTGGTTCAATAGACTGAGCTATTTCCATGGTTACACTTGTGTCCATGTGTCCAAGACTGTGCCTGTATCCGGCAACCAGGGGTTGCATACTCATAATATGACTCCATTCAGGTCTAATTTAATACATTCTATGGAGGAAAGTTATTGTTTACTTGTGCAATAAGTAATGAGTAATATGCATTAACAACCATTAAATGTTATAATAAGTAATGTGTAAGATAGAGAGACTGTCACCATTTACATTTTGGAATCATAGACCATTCAATAAAGAAAACCTATGCTTGAATATGTTTCTAGTTCATGTGTGAAAACATCCAAAAAGTGCTAGTACAATTCAAAGAGCCACATCAGGTCCTCCGAAAAGAGTCAAAATTCATTAAATTTACAGTCATGTTTTGGTTATTTCTGCCAGCTAGGGACATCCACATGGTAAAGGAGCTGGAGGATGTTGATACGATGGAGCGTCAACCTGTCAGTTTCCTGTGTGAGGTTAACCAGGTGGATGTGGATGGTCGGTGGTATAGAGATGACTGCAGAATCCGACCTGGGGACAACATCAAGATCAGACATCAGGGTAAAACCAGTTTAGAAGTTTAGTCTTGTTATTGTAATAAATGATGAAAACTAAATAATTTGGAAGTTCATTGTACACACAGATTTCCAGCTGTACCAGCCTGTAATGGTTACTAAGTACTAAGATGAAGATAAAATAAAATAATAATAATAATAATAATAAGATAAGATTAAAATATTTTTTTTTTCTTGATCTAATTTCAGGTAAAACTCACACCCTGTCCTTTAAGTCAGTCAGGCCAGAGCATGCTGGAGAGATCAGATTCACTGCAGAGCGTGTCTCAACCTATGCCACTCTCACAGTAGAAGGTGAGCTACCAGATGTTTTTCTAAAACAATATTATATGGATCTGATGGAAGGCAGGTCAACTAAAAAACATAAGATTCTCTTTAAGATAATGATAAATTAATTTCTGACAGTTCATGTTTAAGAATATCCCTCTGTTCTTCAGAGCTCCCTATTCAAATAGTGCGTCCTCTGAGGGTCAAGATAGCCATGTATCACCACCGAGGTCTTCTGGAGTGCCAGGTGTCACGGCCTAATGCTCAGGTCAGATGGTACAAGAATAGGAAGGAGCTCTTGCCCAGTAGGAAGTATCAGCTGATCAGTGAAGATGTCTACAGGCAGCTGACCATTGACAACGTCTGCTCCTCTGATGAGGATACCTACACCTGTGATGCTGGAGATGACAAAACCTCTTGTCAGCTTCTGGTGGAGGGTGAGATGACAAGATGACATAAGAAGAAATATATCAGTCACAATTGTTGATTTGCACATGTTTCTAATCCCAATACAATCAGTGGTGGGGTTTTGTTATGAGTCAGTAACAGTAATGTGTATTATGGCTGTCCATGCAGAGCAGGCTATTAAAATTGTGCGGGGCATGAGCTCAGTGGAGGTGATGGAGCCAGAACCTGCGCAGTTCCAGGTAGAGACCAGCCTGAAGTCAGGGAGGCCACCTAAATGGACCCTGAACGGTGAGGTGCTGGAGCACGGCACAGCAGTGAACATCGACAGAGAGGGCACCGTCCACAGCCTCTGTCTCACCTCCACAGAAAGCTCCATGTCTGGGCCTGTGCTTTTTGTTGCTGGCAAGAGTCGTTCCTCTGCTCAGCTGACTGTGAAAGGTGAGTAGCCCAGATCTCCCTTGAGTACGAACCACAAGGAAAACTATTTAAAGTTTTTTTTCTTAATGTTCATCATAAGAAAATGGTGGTTTCAAATAAAATGTCTGCAGACAATGTAGAGTATATTGTTTTAATTATTGTTTTAATGTTATTATTGTAAAGTGTCAAAGGAACAACACTACAGTGCAGTTTGGACTGCTTTTGTTATTGTTCCCAACAGTGTCACACTACACTGTATACATCCATCACATATCTTTGCACTGATTTAGAAAAAGTATTTAAACATCATTATTTTAAAATTTCTTGGCAAAAGCTTGCTTACCTACCCTGTTTCTAAGTTGTTAGATTTTGGGGCGTTATTTGTAGCATACACGTGTTTATGCATGTTTTTTCATATGATATTAATCACATGTTTTTTGTATGGCATTACTATTCAGGACAATTAAAAAATTGCATGGTAAAATGTCAGTTTTGGTAAGCTGTTTTTGTAAGGGTTCTCTGTTTACAGTACACTTTCTTAAACTTTTAAGAGTAATGTTTGATTGGAGACTTCATTTTTATTTCAAAAGAACATCTCACAGCAGACTCTGAACTGTGAGTCCCTGCTTTCTGTGTTAGCCCTGCAATGTACACGCAGCTTTTCCAGTGTTTTGTCCTGCTTCCTGTCTTATGTATTCTAAGAAGCTACTCATTCTCTGCGTAATCATTAAAAGGATTGAGTGAAAATGAATGAATTTCTTGGGAGTATGTCTTGAAGCTGGCTTTACATTTCTCTCCTCTAGAGCGACCTCTCCAGATTGCCCGCCATTTGGACGATGCAGAGGCAAAAGAGAACAGCTCTGTGACCCTGAGCTGTGCGTTTGCCCCCTCTCCAAGGGTGGTAAGGTGGTTCAAAGGTCGTACAGCTCTGAAGACCTCAAACAAGTACAGCATGAAGAGAGAGGGTAAACGAGCAGAGTTGACCATTCATGGCTTGACAGGGATGGATGCAGGACAGTACCGCTGCATGGCTGGGGGTTCACAGAGCACAGCACATGTGACGGTAGAAGGTAGATTAAACGTGTTGAAGAATAACACTTTCTGTATTGACATGAAGCATTTTCAGATTTGTAATGTATATGTAGTACAGTTAATGACTTGTAATAATCAACTGCCTCTTTTATTGTAGTGAGAACATTGAAGTTAGTGAAACACCTTAAAGCTGTGGAAATTGAGGAGGACGGTGTTGCCACATTCTCATGTGAGCTCAACTATGTGGTTGCCAATGTGGAGTGGCTCCTCAACAATGTTCGCCTCTATTCCAACGCCATCAACAGGATACAGCACATGGGCACTATGCACAGCCTCACAATTAAGAAGCTGCGGCCACAGAAGAGCATGGTCACCTTCAAAGTAGGCCTTCTTTCTGAGACAACAACCTTAGAGGTCAAAGGTCAGCTATGAAACATATGAAAAGGAGTTTGTATGATACTTAAATTGTCTTGTTGTAAATCTCTAATTGCTAATTTCTGAGAAACTTGAACCCAGTAATGAGCTCATGTTGCACCCTGCCTCCAGAGCGCCCAGCAGTGTTCCTCAGGTCTCTTGAGGATGCAGTAGGAGAAGAGCAAGGGGAGGTCTGCTTGCAGTGTGAAATTTCCAAAGAGACACTGACCCCTGTTTGGAGGAAGGACGGTGTGGTGCTGATGGCTGATGACAAACATGAGCTGCTTCAGTGCGGGAAGTCCATGGCACTAATTGTTCATTCCCTGAGCAAGGACGACGCTGGCCTGTACACCTGTGACCTGGGCACCAGCCAGACCAAAGCTAAAGTTTGTGTACATGGTGGGTAGTAGAAATATAGAAATCATGATGGTAAGCTGTATGGCTTTTTGGTCACAGTGATAGAACCAATTTCAAAATAAAAATTCAGTTTTTTAAATTATTTTTTAAATTTGTCTTCAGATAATACATTCTTTTTAAAGGACACAAAGACACTCAGGAATAAAACTATAGAGACATTTAATGTCATACTGTTACAAAGATTATATTAAATGATGATGCTTTGAGGTTAGGTACACAGATGGCACAACTCATTGTGACATACATAAACAACAGCTGAGATACAATATGTCTAATAAAGCTACTTTATGATTATATTTATCTACAGACTTGCATATCACCATTATTCATCGCTTGAAGACAACCTCTATTATGGAGGGTGAAAACTGCACTTTTGAGTGTCAGCTCTCTCATGATCTCAATGATGAGCCTTCCTGGACCATCAATGGCCAGGTGGTAGTCACCAACAGCCGAATCCAGGTTTTCAACAATCACTGCAGGTACAGAATGACCATTAGAGATGCTGTACTGTCTGACGCTGGAGATGTGGTCTTCACAATTAAAGACCTAAGCTGTAGGACCATGCTCTTTGTGAAAGGTGAATACCTGGCTCCTTCTGATAAAATGAATATTATGCATTTTAATATACCAATTGGTAGGTGTAGTTATACAAATATGCCTGAATGTGCATGAATGTGCTTCTCCTTTAGAGAAGCCAGTGCACATTTATAGGGAGCTGCTGAATGTCAAGGCTGTGCCGGGTGAGGATGCAGAGCTGAGCTGTGAGATCACCAAACCTGAAGCCACAATCCGCTGGATGAAAAATGGACATGTAATCAGGCAGAGCCCAAAGTATGAGATGAGTGTGGAGAAAAACCTTGCAAGGCTGCTAATCAAAAATACCACCATCAAAGACTCTGGAGAGTACTGCTGTGAAGCAGACGGTGTTGCCTCCCGTGCCAAGGTGGAGATCAGAGGTAGGTGAGGGCTTTTAAAATAGATGGCTTTCTAGAGTAAATATTTGATCATGTTTGTTTCAAGATATTTTGTTATGTCCAATACGATGTTGTGTGTCGTGTCAGAAATTCTACCTTGATCTTAGCTATAATACAATGTAGTGTTCTTCACTTTAGTTATGGAAATATGTATGGCTCACTCTCAATGTTATACCCCATGATTCAATCTGGATTGGTGCCTGCAATTGCAACTGTGAAGCTTGACTCAATTTTCTGAATTTTACTCTCCCTTCTTAGAGCTCCAGCACACATTTGCAAGGGAGTTAAAAGACACCCAAGCAGAGGAAAAGGGTAAAGTGACTCTGGAGTGTGAGACCAGGCGGCCAGCCAAGCGTGTGACCTGGCGGAAGGGCATGATGGAGCTGCGGTCTGGTAGGAAGTATGTCTTGAGGCAGAAGGGTGCGGTGCTTTCCCTGACCATCACCTGTCTGGAGAAATCGGACACGGATATTTACACATGTGACGTTGGTACCATGCAGAGCTGGGCACAGTTGACTGTACAGGGTGAGGGGAATACTGAGCATTACATCACTGTGGGTCAGGGTTGTTTAGTTTTAGACTCAAGTGGGGCCACGTATTAGTTGAGCTAAAAGGTTAAAGCATTAAAATCTCCAATGATATACAGACAGAAAGTTGGTTTAACAGCACTTCATGGCAGGATGAGGACATAACTATCAAAACCAATTCATGTTATTAATGCACATAATATGTGCACTGATTGATGTTGACTGCGGGATCCAGTCCCTATATAAGATTTGTGGGATTTCTGATGTTTTCATCTTTTCCATGTTTCTCTCAGGCCAGAAGGTATTGATCCTGGATGAACTACAGGATATTGAGTGCCTAGAGGGGGATACGGTTACATTCAGGTGTCAAATCTGCCCCAGCGACTATACCGGGGTCAAGTGGTATCTGGATGAGACACTACTGTACACCAATAATCTTAATGAGATCCAGATGGTGCCAGGAGGCTACCACACCCTCACGTTTAGACAGCTTGCCCGCAAAGACACTGGCACTATCTCGTTTGCAGCAGGGGACAAACGGTCATATGCCTCACTGTTGGTTAGAGGTGAGGGGTTGTTCAGCATTTTATGTGTTATTTATATTATTTGTTAGATTTCATTTGGACTTGATTTGGCCTCATCTCTTCATGTTGCCAGAGAGGCGTCCAACCATCTGTAAAGCGCTGGAAGACTGTGAGGCTATTGAAGGAGGTGGTTTGGTTTTGTCCTGTGTGACCTCCAAGCCATGTCACATCATGTGGTACAAAGATAGCTGCCTGATGTGGAACTCATCAAGGTATTTTGCTAGTCGTTCTGGCTGCGAGGCTCGGCTGACCATTCGGGAGGTCTGCAGTGGTGATGCCGGGGTGTACGAGTGCAGTGCTGGATCTGTTACAACTAGGGCCATTGTAACAGTTAAAGGTATGAATAAGATTAGTCTGTTAGTAGAGGACTGTTATTACTTGCTGTTGTTAAAAATGTTTAAAACATTATCTTGCCTGCTTATTATTGTGTGAAAAATGTTTAGTTTTTGTGTAACAGTGTCCCCTCTTTGTTTTCTTTTTTTAGCCATCCCAGCTGAGTTCACTCAGCCTCTACAGACCGTGGAGGCCAAAGAAGGTGAGACTGTTACCCTGACCTGTGAATACTCTTTGCCTGGAGTCCAGTTCCACTGGAGGAAAGGTCTGGAGAGCATCAGACATGGAGACAAATATGTGATGAAACAGAGGAAGACGATCAATTCTCTCACCATCAAAGTCCTGAAGTCTGAGGACTCAGGAGAGTACACGTGTCAATGCAGAGACCACTGCACTACAGCAAGACTTAAAGTACATGGTAAAAGCCAAGTTATTTACTTTTCTGTACTTTCATGTACATTTTACAATGGTTTCATGTTTCTTTAGACTTGAGTAGAAATGTGGTATTTGCAGTTATAACAAACCACACTTTCACAGGAGTGTATTTAAAAGTCAGTTATGCATTTTTTCTAATTCATAACTAACATAACATAAGAACATAACAACATTTTCTTAAAGGGACAGTGCAGATTATGTTCTGTTTACTTGCACTTGCACTCGACACATGCCCACTAACTCAGTCTATGGATTATGGTCTTAAATATCACAGTTAGACAGAAATGAAAAGCAACAGATGAACATTTGCACCTTAACCTTGCACATCTTCAGTATACTGAAGATGCTTGATTCTTCTTTCAGACCTATGTGTATCATGAATAAATTACATGAAATCTTTTGCTTATATGCATGTTTATCAATACATTGACACCATTTGCTTTCCAGCTATCCCTATTACATTCGTACAGCAGCTGAAGAACATGCAAGCAGAGGAGGGCAGCAATGTCATCTTGCGCTGTGAACTTTCCAAACCTGGAATACCAGTGGAATGGAGGAAGGACCATGAACTGTTGAAGAATGGGGTTAAGTACCAGATAAGGAAAAGGGAAACCACGCTGGAACTTCTCATATGGAAGCCTGTGCCTGAAGACAGTGGTGTCTACAGCTGCCTTTGTGCCGATCAGAGGACAACTGCCACTATCAAAATTACAGGTAGGAAATGTCTTTTTTTTCACCAGACTAGACTTTGCTGATTATAGAATTGTAAGGGTCTGTCGTCATGCATGAATTGAATTGGGGAGGGCCTTTTGTTTTAGAAGAGGAATATCACCACATAATCAGTGTTTTTGTAAGTTTTATCAGGTGTGCCAAGAAAAAGTCAACAATTATCATCCTTAATTATCACTTAAGCATTACAAATAATTTCTAACGTCACCCATGACAGCTCTCCCAGTCACCTTCAAGCAGAGGTTAAGGAATGTACTGATGGAGGAGGGCAACACTGCAACTTTACGCTGTGAGTTGTCTAAACCGGGTCACTTGGTGGAGTGGAAGAAGAGTGGGGATGAGCCCATTAGGAATGGTGAGAAATATCATATGCGGCAGAGAGACATGCTGATTGAACTGAGGATCTTTAATGTGACACCTGAAGACAGCGATATCTACACGTGCATCTGTGGAAACATAGAGAGCACTGCAACTCTGACTGTAAATGGTAGGAGTTTTAAAGTATTTAATCATGTTCTGTTTTCAATTTACTTAACAGGAATGGGAAGTCATACTAATAAAAGTTCTACATGCAAGAATAAGAGACATATGTGACTTACTGACAATATGCACTTTTTGAAAATGAAAAGGGAGTTCACATGCTTGAACTATGTAAGAATACTGTTTTAACCCCTGACCTTGTTTAAGTATACAGTAGAATCATATCAATTAAAGGTCATCTAGAAGGCTGCTAAGTTTCACCTCCTTGGACCAGTAGTTCCCAACCTGGGGATCACTGGATTAATTTGAGGGATAGGGAGATAATAAGACAGGATACATGATACAGAGGATACAGAGGACACAGAGGATACAGAATTACACATATTTCTGACACAGAAATGTTTTCAAGATTTACTCTGGTATTTGCTTTATTTCTTGTGAATAACTGCATGTTATCTCCTCAAGCCTCTAAAAGTTATTCAAACAAAACTAAGTAAGTCCTCTTTCATGTAACTGATAAACAATGCAATACCCCCAGGTCCCAGATAGACTTTGCTTCATTTTAAGGGATCACCGACCAAAAATGTTCACTAATCACTGCCTTAAGCCGTGTTCACACCAAGAGCGTTGGACGCGATTTTGTCGCTGACTGATGGAAAGAGCACAGTAATTTCAAAGACAATAACATAATGATGTTACCTTTTACTGTTACTTGACTTCAAGGGCTTCAATTTTTCAATTAATTTCCATTACTTTACTATAATGTTGTTTTTTAGCTCTTCCCATCACCTTCAAGCAAAAGCTGAAGAACCTTCAAGTCGAGGAAGGAAACAACATCACACTGCATTGTGAGATCTCTAAACCTGGCATCCTAGGGGAGTGGAGACTCAAAGGAGATCTGTTGGAAAATGGAGAGAAGTACCAGATTAAGCAGAGGGACTCAGTCCTGGAGTTGACCATCAGAGATGCTATACTAGAGGACAGCGGAGTCTATACATGTGTCTGTAGAGAGCAGAAGACGAAGGCAACTGTTAAAGTTATAGGTATGTTCAGTATGTGTGATGTGTGATGTGTGATGTGTGATGTGTGATGTGTGTGTTTGGCCAACCTGATGCATAATCTCATTTCTTTTATTGTATGATGAAACTTTTTGTTAGAAATGTATTGAGCTACATGTCAAGTACTGTGAATTTATATATCAGTAATAAACTCAGTGATATAATACAAACCTCATAAGCATTGTAGGACTTCACAAGAGAGTTATGTTGTCTGAAATGATGACTATAGTTAAATATTTTAGACAGTTGTAATCATAAGTATTTTTGTTGTCATTTATATGTTTTATAATTCAGTGCTTGTGTACTGCTTTACATGTATACTCAATGCAGCGGTTCCTGCCACATTTAAAGTGAGCCTGAAAAGTCAGGAGGCTGAAGAGGGGAACAGCGTGACATTACACTGTGAGCTGTCAAAAAAAGGAGTCCAAGTGCAGTGGCAGAAGGAGGGTCAGGTGTTGTCTGAGGAGGTATCTCGAGGAAAATATCAGATTAAGATAGAAGAAAAAACAGCTCAGATGACCATTCTCAATGTTCAACCAGAGGATGCAGGGAAGTACAGCTGCATCACAGGAGATGAGAAGACCACTGCTGCGGTCAAAGTGAAGCGTAAGTTTGAAGACTGATGAGAACACATTAGTATATGGGCACAAAAAGGCATTTCACAACCTCTTGCTAACATTAGCTTTTCAGTACATTTAAAATGATGAATTGGGGTTATATCATTTTGATGATAGTATCTAAAAAATACGGAGATATAATTAGATTTCAAAGGTGTATTTGCACATTTGCAATAGAGTAAAATTACATGAATTCCATAAAAAGGGTGACATTTTTATAGGGAGATGAGGTAAAGAAAAGCTCCTGCTCCTGTATTACAAAATAAGAAAAAAATCTGTGAATTCAATCTCTAATATTGCCCACAACAGCACTGCCCATTAAATTCAAATGGGAGATTCAGCATCTGGTGGTGACGGAAGGAGATGGTGGAGTCTTCTGCTGTGAGCTCTCAAAACCTGGCGCTCCAGTGGAGTGGAGGAAAGGCAGAGTCATCCTGAAGCCTGGAGACAAATATGAGATGACGCAAGAGGGACGTCTCACTAAACTAATCATCAATAACGTTGAGGAGAGTGATGCTGGGAAATACACCTGCAAGAGCAAAGACAGCCAATCAACTGCTGAGCTCACTGTCCAAGGTGAGACTTTTTTAAGTCAGACATTGCTGCAGATATGTGTTATTATTTTTGCACAGCATATTTCTGATTAATTAAAAATAAACTACTAATCATGAATTGTATCCAACAGAATCACCACAGCGCAGACGTGAAAGAGGTCAGCTCCATAATAGTAAAATTAAAATAGACCCAGTGGGTATAAGCACTGTGTGAGCTCCACATGTAGCTTCATCAAGACTTAATTTAGAGACAAATGTGTCTTAACTAGTCATCCATTTTGATGTCATCCTGCTAATGGATGAATGTCACAGTACAATGTAGTTTGTGTGTACTGTACATTACTTTGCGTTACCCAGGTGAAAAGTATGTTGAAAGAATCACATCATGTGGGATGCTTAGATAGTTTGTGACTAGAAACATCCCAAGCATGTGTGTAACTAAAACCTAGCATTGGCAATAGGTTTAGTGTTTTTCATTTAACTGAAACAACATGTCATATAGTTTGTGCCAGAAAAAAATGCTTAAATTTTGGTGTGACATGTTGGTACAGGATTGAACCACTTTTAATGGATTATCATAATCCATTGCACTGTTCAGTTTAGAAGGAATAGTTAGATATAATCGATTATGAGCATGACCTACCATGTTGAACAGCCATGGTATTTTTTATTATGATCATTGTTATTTCAAAGAGTGATTTAAAAATGTTTCCATTGAATTCAGAGAATTTAGTAAATAATGTGCAAGCTGTGGTTTATTCTAATGTGATCATCAATACTATACACTATTTTGTCTTTCATTCCTTAGGTGGTTCTGTCCCTCATTATTTATTTATTTATTCATACTTATTTTTGCAGCATTGTGTGTGTCAATTACTGTAACATTTTCTCTGATTGACAGCTTTGCCACCAAGGTTCAAGTTGCCACTAGTTAACCAGGAGGTTACTGAGGGCAACAGTGTGGTTCTGCGATGTGAGCTTGACAAACCTGCTCCATCGGTGGAGTGGAGAAGAAGAGAGGTCCTTCTGAGGAATGGAGACAAATACCAGATGAGGAAGAAGGAATTGCAGGTGGAGATGAAGATTGTGGACATCAGTCTGGACGACATCGGAGATTACACTTGCATATGTGGAGAAGAAAGGACAACAGCTTCTATCCTAGTCAACGGTGAGTGCTGCATACACTACAGTATATATGCATTTTGTTAGTTTTAAGATGTTTGATGTTTTCTTATGTCACTTTATTGTAAAAACTTGACTTGCGTGTCTGTGTGACATGCCATATCTGGCTAACTTATCAGTCAAGAATACAGAGTAATAAACTTTAGGTTCTCAATAATTTTGATGTTTGACTTGTGGTTTTCGGTAGAACGGCCCATCAGATTCCTCCAAGAACTGAAAAATATTCAGGTGCAGGAGGGCAATGGAGTAACTCTCCGCTGTGAGCTGTCCAAACCCGGAGTCCCAGTGCAGTGGAGGAAGGGAGACAATGTGTTGACCAACGGAGATAAGTACCAGATGAAGCAGAGCAGCTCCACTCTGGAGCTTCTCATCAGGAAAAGCCAGCCTGAGAACAGTGGCATTTACAGCTGTGTTTGTGAAGACATAAAAACTACTGCTACTGTTATAATCACTGGTGAGAAGCATCACACATTATAGAAACAGAAAACATAATCATGCTTTTGTAATCTGCTCATTCTTTTTTTTATATAATGTATTTTTGGATTTTCACTCCTCAGCGATTCCAGTGACTTTTAAGCAGAAGTTGAAGAACCAGGAAGCTGTGGAGGAGGGCTGTGTGACACTGCGCTGTGAGCTCTCTAAGCCAGGAGTCCCAGTCGAGTGGAGGAGAGATGCTTTACTCCTGAAGGAAGGTGAAAAGTATCAGATGAAGCAAGAGGGCAGAGTGTCTGAGTTGCTGATCAGAAATGTAGCTCTCACAGATGCTGCGGAGTACAGCTGTTTTGTTGGCACTGTTGTGACTTCAGCTGACATCAAAATAAGAGGTATGCTTTACTAGAGCCAATAGGATTCAGTGGCAAGCAAATATACAGTTTACTTGATGATGCTGATTTTGTGTATTAACAACAATGAGACAGACCTGATAATTTCCACACAGTAAATATAGTAGATGTACAAAGAAGTGTATGAAGGGACAGTTTTGGATTGTGTGGAAATATGTCTTCAGAATGCTTTGAAAGTAGATAAGTTCTCCAATGTGTCAAGTCAGGGTCATGGATAAAAAGCTGAGCCTGAGAGCAAGCTATATCTTATTTTAGACTCTGCTTAATTTTTTGTTTGTTGGCTTTTCTCAGCACTTCCTGTAACATTTAAGCAAGAGGTGAAGAATTTGGAGGTAAAGGAAGGGGACAGTGGAGTCTTCTGTTGTGAGCTCTCCAAGCCTGGAGCTCCAGTGGACTGGAGGAAAGGCAGAGTCATCCTTAAGCCTGGTTACAAATATGAGATGAAACAGGAGGGACATCTTGCAAAACTGATTGTTAATAACATAGAGGAGAATGATGCTGGAAAATACACCTGCAAGACTAAAGACAGCCAATCAACTGCTGAGCTCATTGTTAAAGGTTTGTCATTTTTACCAGATTTTAACATATATTTGAAGCAATAGTTCACATAGTATTTTATTATAATGAAATCATAATTGCTACTACTTCTATGATATGAACTGATCACTGCTATACTTTTTGTGCAGCTCCTCCCATCACATTCAAAACCAAGTTAAGGAACCAGCAAGTGGAGGAAGAGAACAGTGTCACGTTAAGTTGCGAGTTGTCTAAGCCTGGCCTTGCGGTGGAGTGGAAGAAAGGGAATGAGCTGCTGAAGAGCAATTTCAAATACCAGATTAAAAATCGAACTAGCACCTTGGAGCTGACCATTAAAAATGCACAGCTGGAGGACAGTGGACTCTACAGCTGTATCTACGGCGATGTCAAGACCACTGCCAACATCACCATTACATGTAAGACAAGACTGTAAATGTTTGTATATTTGGATTGTTAAACTTTTAGGAGAGAAACAAATATTGACATGAATTGGTGAAGGATGTACCATATTATCTTATAGGAAAAGCAGCAAATGAAATTGACCTGGTCATACTGTCATTTTTCACACTACTTTCACAGCTATCCCCCTAACCTTTAAGACGGGTCTGAAGAACCAGGAGGCCCCTGAAGGAGGCAATGTGACCCTTCGGTGTGAACTGTCCAGGGCAGGGGTGCCTGTACAGTGGTGGAAAGGGGAAGACCAGCTCTGTCATGGAGGACGATATCAGATGTCACTGAAGGGGATGATAGCTGAAATGCACATTCGAAACATCCAGCCAGAGGATGTTGGAGAGTACAGCTGTACCTTTGGAGAGCAAAGGACAACAGCTGAAGTGAACGTGAGAGGTATTTGACATGCAGCTGCTCCACACTTGACACCTAGACACTAATATTGCATTTTGTTGCATCCATAATGAATTCAAGTTGTTAGTAGAGGAACAAAGCCTGTGGGCAAGTTTAGGCTAATGACTCTGAGCTGTTACGCTCTGCACTATTATTACATAACTCAAACCTCTACTCCTGCATCCACCTGTAGGCTCTCTCTGGGACTCTTAGTGGTCACTACCCGTTGCAGCTCTGTACAGCTTTGTTTATACTTGATCTCAACTCCACACTAAAGATAAACCCTGTTACATAATAACAAACATGTTCTACATGTGTTGCCTGACTTAAGTTCCTTCATTCAATACCCAGTCAGTATTCATTGTTTTAGGTGGAAATTCAACTTTAGTTACATAATATCCCCTTTTTTTTCCTCATACCAGCGGCGGCATCAGTGTTCTTTGTGAAGGAGCTGGAGAACCAAGCAGTGATGGAGGGGAAATCTGTGCTGCTGTTTTGTGAGATTTCCAGTGGTAATGTCCCTGTAACATGGAAGAAGGACAGCACTGTGTTGGAAGATGGAGGACGATACATTTTAAAGAAACAAGGTCCTAAACACACACTGGAGATCAAGAAATTGAATCTGTATGATGCGGGCGAGTACTGCTGTATCACCAGGGGCAAGAAAACCACTGCCAAGCTGATTGTGAGGGGTAGGTGGCTACAACAGGAGAAACCAATCCCTTATTTACTGATATATTTAGCTAACTCCATTACTTCGCAAGAAGGACAGCATGAACAAAACCAACAGGTTTTCACCTACATTATTGTTAATATATGAGTTTCCGTCTCTAAAAAGCCAGCTGTATCTAGCTCCTTCTTCCTCCACAGAGCGCGTGCAGATTGTTACAGAGCTGCGAGACATGACAGTGACAGCGGGACAGGACGCAGTGTTTGTGTGTGAGCTGAGCCATGCTGATGTGACTGAGGGTGTCTGGTGGCTTGGCTCCAGTCAATTGCAGCAGAATGAGATGAACCAGATGTCATGCCAGGGTCGCCAACACCGACTGGTCCTCACCATGACCACACCTGAGGAGACAGGCACTGTGGCATTTGTGGTTGGGGAGGAGAGGACCTCTGCAAGTTTGCTAGTGGTTCCTAAGCCCAAAGGTGAGCAGAAACATGAGATATATAGGGTGAAAATGTTTTTTTAAATAATTTTGATCACATTCCACTGCTCCGACTGAGCAATATACCAAAAACGTATCAAGTACAGTCCTTTTTTTTAATATTATTATCCTTCGACATTCTAAAGTGACATGCGATTTCAAATTCTAGTTTTATTTGAGGAGGAGCCTAAAGATATTGTGATAATGGAAGGGGAGACTGCTACTCTGTCCTGCACAACCTCTGACTTCACCACTCCTGTAACTTGGAGACGCAACCATATCCCCCTCCGAAATGGTGATAAATACGAGATATGTAAGGAAGGAAAAGTTAACCTGTTGCTTATCCATGATGTGGAGCCCCTGGATACTGGAATATACTCCTGTGATACTGGAGATGTGCAGAGCACTGCCAAGCTTACTGTAACAGGTACAAAATGAAGTAATGCTGCTTGAAGAAGGTTAATTGATGTAACACACTCTAATGAATAGCATGAGGACCTGCTTTCTTTAAAAAGAAGTTCAATTTTCACAATGTTGCTGTAAAAGATTCTTGTCACATCAAATGTCTCCAATCCTGTCATTTCCCTTACATTTCCCCCAGTGCTCCCTCCATTCTTCCAGGAGGAATTGCAGAGTGTAGAGGCAGAGGAGGGAGATTCAGCTTCTCTGTACTGTGAGGTATCTAAACTTGGAGTGCCAGTTCAATGGAAAAAGAACGGGCTGCCACTGAGAGCCAGCAGGAAATATGAGATGAAACAAGATGGCTGCTTCCTCCAGCTCCACATCAAGGATCTCAAACTTGAGGACAGTGGCAGCTACTCATGTCAAGCAGGAAGTGCAGAGACCACTGCAGCTGTGTTAGTGACAGGTGTGTGGAGTTTATTATGTGTGTTACAAATGCAACTTTATCATTACATTTCAATGTCAGTACTGCATATGATCAAGCATACATACATTGTCTGTGACTTATTGTATTGTCCTACATTATGACACCACCAATACTACATTTACTATAATGCCAAACTATATTATTGTTTTGTCTTCTTGTGGTGACATCTCCACACATTGTTTCTCTTTTTCTAAAACTGTAAAATCGTGTTTTTCTGAACAATATTTTTCCAAGAGCTCCCTCCATTCTTCAAGAAAGAATTGCGAAGTGTGGAGGCTGAGGAGGGAGGTACAGTCTCTCTGTACTGTGAGCTGTCTAAACCTGGTGTGCCAGTACAGTGGAAGAAAAACAGGATGCCACTGAGGGCCATCGGGAAGTATGAGATGAAACAAGATGGCTGCCTCCTTCAGCTACACATCAAGGATCTCAAACCTGAAGACAGTGGCATCTACTCATGTAAAGCAGAAAGTGCAGAGACAGCTGCAACTGTGAAAGTGAAAGGTGTGGGCAATTTTACAGTGTCAACAAGCTCTAAAAAATAGACAACTATATGCGATTTTCAAATAATAGCTAGTCATTTTCTAAACTTAAAAACAATTAGACAAGAGAGGTATAACATTAACATAATTATGTTATTTGACATCTTTCTACATATTATATCTCAATTTCTATATATAGATATTACCTGGTAGTATCACAAACATTAAACATTAAACAATAAACATAATTTCTGTTTCTTATCTTCCCCAGAGCTCCCACCATTTTTCAAAGAAGAATTGCAGAACATCAAGGCTGAGGAGGGTGGTACGGCTTTACTGTGCTGTGAGGTATCTAAGCCAGAGGTAGCCATACAATGGAAGAAGAACAAGCTGCCACTGAGAACCAGCAGGAAGTATGAGATGAAGCAGGATGGCTGTCTCCTCCAGCTACACATCAAGGACATCAAACCTGAGGACAGTGGGAGCTATACATGTCAGGCAGGAAGTGCAGAGACCACTGCAGCTGTGTCTGTTAAAGGTGTGTGAATTTACAGATTTGTGTGACAAATCCTGACTGTATCATAACTTTTTTGTATTAGTGCTGCATGCAGTTTATCACACAAAACTTAAATTGTCTGGTTTAGCTTGTAGTCTTTGTGTGATGCAAAACAAATTTTGTGAACCCACTTATTTAATGTAGAAATTATAGTATATAGATTGTCTGAATAAACTTAGAAAGTATTATACAAATACACTTATAGTCAGGATTTGTTAAGCATTCCCATTACATTATAAATGCAAATTTTGTAAAAGTTTGTTCAATTAACAATTTTCCCAGAGCTCCCTCCATTCTTCAAGATAGACTTACAAAGCGTGGAGGCTGAGGAGGGAGGTGAGGCCTCTCTATACTGTGAACTGTCTAAACCCGGAGTGTCAGTGCAATGGAAAAAGAACAGACTAACACTGAGGGCCAACAGAAGGTATGAGATAAAACAAGATGGCTGCCTCCTTCAGCTACACATCAAGGATCTCATACCTGAAGACAGCGGCAGCTACTCATGTCAAGCAGAAAGTGCAGAGACGGCTGCAACTGTAAAAGTGAAAGGTGTGTGCACTTAGAAATTTTACAGTGTCAACAAGCTCTAAAAAATAGACAACTATATGCAATTTTCAAATAATAGCTAGTCATTTTCTAAACTTAAAAACAATTAGACAAGAGAGGTATAACATTAACATAATTATGTTATTTGACATCTTTCTACATATTATATCTCAATTTCTATATATAGATATTACCTGGTAGTATCACAAACATTAAACATTAAACAATAAACATAATTTCTGTTTCTTATCTTCCCCAGAGCTCCCACCATTTTTCAAAGAAGAATTGCAGAACATCAAGGCTGAGGAGGGTGGTACGGCTTTACTGTGCTGTGAGGTATCTAAGCCAGAGGTAGCCATACAATGGAAGAAGAACAAGCTGCCACTGAGAACCAGCAGGAAGTATGAGATGAAGCAGGATGGCTGTCTCCTCCAGCTACACATCAAGGACATCAAACCTGAGGACAGTGGGAGCTATACATGTCAGGCAGGAAGTGCAGAGACCACTGCAGCTGTGTCTGTTAAAGGTGAGTGAATTTACAGATTTGTGTGACAAATCCTGATTATATCATAACTTTTTTGTATTAGTGCTGCATGCAGTTTATCACACAAAAACTTAAATTGTCTGATTTAGCGTGCAGTATTTGTGTGATGCAAAACAGATTTTGTGAACCCACTTATTTAATGTAGAAATTATAGTATATAGATTGTCTGAATAAACTTAAAGTATTCATAAGTTTGTTAAAATGACAATTTTCCCAGAGCTCCCACCATTCTTCAAGAAAGACCTACAGAGTGTGGAGGCTGAGGAGGGAGGTGAAGCCTTCCTGTTCTGTGAACTGTCTAAACCTGGAGTGCCCGTGCAATGGAAGAAGAACAGGCTGCCACTGAGAGCCAGCAAAAAGTATGAGATGAAGCAAGATGGCTGCCTCATTCAGCTCAACATCAAAGAGCTCAAACCTGAGGACAGTGGCAGCTACACATGTAAAGCAGGAAGTGAAGAGACCACTGCATCACTGTCAGTGGAAGGTGTGTTTATTTTGGCAGAAAGCAATTCAGTGCAATCTACAATGTGAATTGGCAAAAAAAAAAAAAAATTGTAATCTAGCATTCATTAAAATAACGTTGTTCTTCTCTCTTTTCCCATGATGCTAAAGATGCATAATAATATTTTTCCAATCCTTAACCATTTCTACCAGAGCACCCACCTTTATTCACCCAAGACTTACAAAGCATAGAGGCTGAGGAGGGAGGTACAGCCTGCCTGCGCTGTGAGTTGTCTAAACCTGGTGTGCCAGTGCAGTGGAGGAAAAACAAGCTGCCTCTGAGGGCCAACAGGAAGTATGACATAAAGCAGGATGGCTTCCTCCTTGAGCTTCACATTAAAGAGCTCAAAACTGAAGACACTGGAAGCTACTCATGCCATGCAGGAAATGCAGAGACCACCGCGACTGTGTCAGTGAAAGGTGTGTGAATTTACAGATTTGTGTGACAAATCCTGATTATATCATAACTTTTTTGTATTAGTGCTGCATGCAGTTTATCACACAAAAACTTAAATTGTCTGGTTTAGCTTGTAGTATTTGTGTGATGCAAAACAAATTTTGTGAACCCACTTATTTAATGTAGAAATTATAGTATATAGATTGTCTGAATAAACTTAAAGTATTCATAAGTTTGTTAAAATGACAATTTTCCCAGAGCTCCCACCATTCTTCAAGAAAGACCTACAGAGTGTGGAGGCTGAGGAGGGAGGTGAAGCCTTCCTGTTCTGTGAACTGTCTAAACCTGGAGTGCCCGTGCAATGGAAGAAGAACAGGCTGCCACTGAGAGCCAGCAAAAAGTATGAGATGAAGCAAGATGGCTGCCTCATTCAGCTCAACATCAAAGAGCTCAAACCTGAGGACAGTGGCAGCTACACATGTAAAGCAGGAAGTGAAGAGACCACTGCATCACTGTCAGTGGAAGGTGTGTTTAATTGGCAGAAAGCAATTCAGTGCAATCTACAATGTGAATTGGCAAAAAAAAAAAAATGTAATGTAGCATTCATTAAAATAACATTGTTCTTCTCTCTTTTCCCATGATACTAAAGATGCATAATAATATTTTTCCAATCCTTAACCATTTCTACCAGAGCACCCACCTTTATTCACCCAAGACTTACAAAGCATAGAGGCTGAGGAGGGAGGTACAGCCTGCCTGCGCTGTGAGTTGTCTAAACCTGGTGTGCCAGTGCAGTGGAGGAAAAACAAGCTGCCTCTGAGGGCCAACAGGAAGTATGACATGAAGCAGGATGGCTTCCTCCTTGAGCTTCACATTAAAGAGCTCAAAACTGAAGACACTGGAAGCTACTCATGCTATGCAGGAAATGTAGAGACCACCGCGACTGTGTCAGTGAAAGGTGTGTCCACTGTAATCATTTATCTACACAACAAAATGTCTTACTTTCCTGTTTGTCTAAGGTTATTGGGTTTTTTTTATTGCTTATATTGCAATCTGAATGCCTACAATTGTAAGTTGCCTCTAAGGTCTTAATTTGGTGTTCTTCTGGTTAGGTCTCACGCATTTTTCCATATACTAAAGACTGAATAATCAGTTTTTTTCCTACCCTTGCCCATTTTGCAGAGCTTTCATCATTCTTCAAGGAAGACTTAAAAAATGTGGAAGCTGAGGAGGGAGGAACAGCCTTACTGTGCTGTGAGGTATCTAAGCCTGGGTTATCAGTGCAATGGAAGAAGAACACGCTGCCACTGAGAGCCAGCAGGAAGTATGAAATGAAGCAGGATGGCTGCGTCTTCCAGCTCCACATCAAGGATCTCAAACCTGAGGACAGTGGGAGCTACATGTGTCAAGCAGGAAATGCAGAGACCACTTCAAGTGTGTCTGTCAAAGGTATTTCCGTTTACTAGTTTGCATTGCAATGAATAGTTCAGTGAACACTGAACTTTTTATTATGGTGCTTGTGTTGAAAACCCAACATCTACACTGCACAATGGCTAAAAAGTCCTGATACTGTATGTATTGTGGTTTTTTGTAATGTTTTTCTTGCTCTGGTAAGATCTCATTAATTTTCCCAATTCACAAAAGCTGAAAGATTATGTTCAGTCTTTGCCCACTTCCCCAGAGTTCCCGTTATTCTTCAAGGAAAAATTAGAAAGTGTGGAGGCCGAGGAGGGAGGTGAAGCCTCCCTGTACTGTGAACTGTCCAAATCTGGAGTGCCAGTACAGTGGAAGAAGAACAGGTTGCCACTCAGAGCCAGCAGAAAGTATGAGATGAAACAAGATGGCTGCCTCCTCCAGCTACATATCAAGGACCTCAAACTCGAGGACAGTGGCAGTTATACATGCCAAGCGGGAAGTGCAGAAACCACTGTGACTGTGACAGTGAAAGGTATGTGTATTTGGCAGTGAGCAATTCAGTGTTGCAAGTAATACCTTGATATTTTCTGAAGTTTCTGGCATGTAATAAGTTTCCAATATTACAATCCCATCATCTACATTCTATGACCTACATTCTACAATCATGAACAATGAAATGTTTATTTTTGTTAGGCCTTAAGTTTTTCCCATATCACTAAAGCAGTAAAGTAATTTTCTATTTTGCACTTTTCAGAGCTCCGTCCACTCTTCAACAAAGACTTACAAAATGTAGAGGCTGAGGAGGGAAGTTCAGCCTCTCTATGCTGTGAGGTATCTAAGGCTGGGTTGTCCATTCAATGGAAGAAGAACAGACTGACACTGAGAGCCAGCAGGAAGTATGAAATGAAACAAGATGGCTGTCTCCTCCAGCTCAGCATCAAGGATCTCAAGCCCGAAGACAGTGGCAGCTACTGCTGTCAAGCAGGAAGTGCAGAGACCACTTCAACTGTAACAGTAAAAGGTGTGTGCATCTAGATACTCAATTGGCAACGTTATAGGGACAAGATGAGTTCATTAATTTTTACTCATTGTATTTTCCAACATAGTAATTCCAACATAGTAAATGAAATTATTACATTTCATAATTTATGTGACAATGTTTCTCAGAACTCCCTCACTTCTTCAAGAAAGAATTGCAAAACATGGAGGCTGAGGAAGGAGGTACAACCTTCCTGTACTGTGAGCTGTCTAAACCTGGAGTGCCAGTGCAATGGAACAAGAATGGGCTGCCACTGAGAGCAAACAGGAAGTATGAGATGAAGCAAGATGGTTGCCTCCTTCAGCTCCACATCAAGGATCTCAAACCTGAGGACAGTGCCAGCTATACATGTCAAGCAGGAACTGCAGAGACCACTGCAACTGTGTCAGTAAAAGGTATGTATGTTTAGGTACCTCATGGGAAATTTGTGGATTTTCTTTTTTCCACCATGAATAAATCAGTTCTCAACAATATCTTTTTTTCTTACTCTTGCCTAGAACTACAATCTGATCCACATAAGGCAGAGCCTCCCACAATACTGCCTCGGGCAAAAGGTACTGTCTCAGAACCAACTCCTACACCAGAGAATGAGCGGCCTGACCTCCCAGACGCCCAACTTGTTCCTCCAGTTCCCAAGAGAAGGACAATGCGAAAAGCATCTATTACAGTTTCAGAAAAAGATATGGAACTCATGATTGACGTAAGACAGCCTATACAATCTATGCAGAGTGAGAATAACAAAGACCAAAATGGGATCCAACCTACAAGATCTGTGGAGGGAGACTTTGATATTGTAAATGTAAAACAGCTGGAGAGGAATAAGGACAAAGACAGTCAAGTTTACAAGAAAGATGATAAACCAGAGATGTTACTTGAGAAGGATGGTGGGAAAGTGAAAAAGCCATGTAGGGCTTTGGAAATGGAAAGTGAAATTTTCATGGAGAGGATGCAACCAGAAAGAAATCTGGAGAAATTGGTTAGCGTTGGCCATGAAGTAAGTCAGTCAGATAGGTTTCTTGGAGAAACAGTGTGTGAACAAAAGAAACCTGAAGCTGAACAGAGCTCAAACCAACCAGCAAAACCATCAGAGAAAACAAGGGAAGTGGAGAAGAAGGTGAACCCTCCAGGAACAGTTGTATGGAAGAACAGCGAGGACGAAAAAGAGCCCTTGAAACCACATGAGAGGCTTATTGGGGAGGAAACAATGAAGAAAGAAGAAGTGAGGTCTACAGTTAAGGAGGTTGAAATTAACAAGAAAGAAGAGGAGCCTTTGAAACCACCAATAAGATCTAAAGTAAAGGTACCAAGGGAAAGGGAACCATTTCATTATGTTGGAAAGGAAACTGAGGAGATCATTCCTCAATCATTAAACACTACAATAACTGATTCTGAAGAAGACCTTAAACAGAGAGACAACATGACAACAAAAGAGAAAATGCCAGTGACACAGGTGCCTTCTATGAATCAGTTGGACAAACAAGCAGTAAAACTACCAGAAAAACCTGTGAATAAAGAGGCTGAACTTGCCCCTCCGAAACCACCTGTGAGGACAAAAAGCAAAGCGAAGGGGGGAATGGAAAAACAATTATCGAGGGACACTGAGACAGATCAAGATGAACAACAGCCGACAAGAGGTATGGTGAGAACAACTGAAGATGAGCCAATAAAACATGCAATAAGGCCTTTGAAACAAGAGGTTGTAGAGAAACCAACATTTGAAAGAAACCAGTCAGTAACAACAGACACCGAAATACCTGAGAAAATGAAGCAACAGGTGAAAGCTGCAGAGAAGGATGCAATCACTAAACAGCCAATCAAACAACCAGTAAAACCCATCAGAAAAGAACCTGACGTGGACCGGGAAATGACACTGGCAGTTGAACCAATGAGAAGGGAGGAAGAACCACAAACAACAGGAAACATTCCTCTTCTTTATATTTCTGAAGATGAAACTTTCTTAGAAGCTTTGACTGAGTTACCAGCAGACAACAGCAATGACCAACCCATTGGTTCTTTTACTGAGAGGTCAACCCAACCTTCCACCCTTTCTCCAGTTAACGTGCTCCAGAGGACCCTCCCATCAGAGGAGGCCACACCTGAGGTGGACATTAGCATTGAGGATGAACCACAAATGCAAGAGGCTGCAGTAAAGATTCAGGCTGCCTTTAAAGGCTTCAAAACTCGCAAAGACATGCGACCAGCCTTTAAAGAGGTCTTTAAGAACCAGAGTGCAGATCTTAACAGTACAGTCACTTTAGTGTGTGTTGTAGAAGGAAAACTCAGCACAGTGAATTGGCTGAAAGATGGACAGCAAATCACTAATGATAAGAGATACCGTATTGAGACTTCAGAGAATGGGGTATGCACTCTGGTGATCACCAAACTGACCACCAATGACAGTGGCATCTATACATGTGAGGTGGTGAACAAGTTTGGTGTGACCTCCTACAATGGAAACATAACAGTAGTCCAGAAGCCTGTACACCCGCCTCTTGCAGCCATTACTCCTCTGCAACTCGCCCTACTGAAGCCTGAGGCTCAGGTCATAACACAGACTCATAATCTGTCTCAGACTCAAACTCAGGTACCCACTTCAACTATAGATGCTGCAAATTATGTAGAGAGTGTGAACGTCTCTCTGTGGGAGGCCTACAATCTGACAGAGAAGGATACTCAGATCAACCTCCAAGAGAGGAGAAGATCCTCGCTCATTGCTGCCAGCTCCAGTGAGTAAAACATTTATAAGTCGTAATAATTAAACAAATGGTTTTGTGTTTATGATTTCCCTGATTTAAACCCTACTCTCAATAGTGTCAAGTCCCTCTGATTATGACACCGCTCCAGATATAATGGAACCTGTTGAAATCAGTCCAGCTATACGAAGGTCAGGGAGCATTGGAAAGATTTGTTATTTTATTGCAGTTTTTAAAAATCTTTTGCTCATGGATATTTATGAATATTGTCACAGGCAAGAACCTAAAGCAGCAGACCAAGTGCCTCCAAAAGACAGTAAAGAGCAGATAGCTGCTCCACAACCTCCTAAGAACCTACTAAAGGTCAAAGGTCAGAAATGTTGATTTCTTTCTTTATTGTTTTTAACTACTTATCTCCTTGCCCCTACTTCTCCACACGTTCCTATACTAAAACCATCTTTGTCTGTAATTTATAGGAACCCATGAAGGCAAAATGAGGACACCATCTCCTAAACATCATCGTGCCCACACACCCTTAACTGGTACTGTTTCTGGATCAGAGTCTGAAGGGGAAGAGGATAGACAAGAGGTATTTATTTTTTGGATGTATGTACAGTACTGTATTTATGGCCTGAACCTATGTGCTCTATTATCATTATTGTAATATTGTAATAAATGTGAACTAACTCTGCACATTTGATAATAATACTACTGCTACCAATACTACTACTACTACTACTACTACTACTACTAATAACAATAATAATAATAACAATAATAATATTTGCTTTTTAATTCCCTTAGACATTTGAAATGTATGTGGCTCGAGCTGACTGCAGTCCTATCAGTGGAAATAAGGACAGTTTTATTCTGAAAGAGGGCCAGTATGTAGAGGTCGTGGACTCTGTTCATCCTGACAGATGGCTGGTGAGGACCAAACCCACCAAAACCAACCCTGCACGGCAGGGGTGGGTGTGTCCAGCCTACTTGGAGAAGAAGAGAAAGGTAGATTTTGAAAATCCAGATGTCAGTTCTAGTATTTAGCAAACATGCCATATTCTGAAAAAATAATTATTGTCAACAGAGACATCATATTTAATTGAAAGATCAACCAGGTAATCTTTTAGTAATACATGCTGTTTTAAACAGGAGACCTTCCCACAACTGAGAGCACCTCAAGAGGATCTTGATGGCATTGGATCTACAGGAGAAGAGTACAGGAGAACACTGAGGTCAGTTTTGTACCCTTAAATACTGATTTATGTACTGAACTTAAATAAACTGTAAACAATGTCCCAGTGTACTGGGCTACTTGGGTATTTGAAACAAATTTGATTAACATTCTTGTGATTGGATCAATCTATTTGCATAATTAAATGTATTCTAAAGTTTGGTTGTCTCTTGTAATCCTCCCTTGCCTCATCTTGACAAATCTCACAATAAAACCAATACTGCTTTATTTAGCCAACTGATTCAAGGCCTGATTGATGGAGAGGAGGAGTTTGTAAAGGAGATGAGGGTGTTCACCTCTCATCAGCTAAAATATTTGGAGTCTAGTCGCCAAGCCCCCGTCAACGTCCTCAACCAAAAAGAGATTATCTTCAGGAATATCAAGGACATTGTTTCTCTCCATGAGCGGTAATACACACCTTCATATGTACTGTACTTGTACTTTATTTTCCATAATTAATATAATGCCCTTTTGAATGCGTTAATACAACATGCAAATATAAAATACATATTTTATCAAACTGCTTCATTATTCATCATTCACTGTATATGTCTATAGTCAATCCATAGAAGTTTGTAATGGTAATTTCCTGGACTGTATTCACCTTTTTTCCCCTTTAGTTTAGTTTTAAGAAGACAATGTTGTGTGTTGTGCCGTTTGTCGAATCTCCTTTTGAACTTTGTCCTTTTCTACTGTCAAACAGAGTCTTATGTTAATGTTATTTTATGCCATCTCAGGTCCATTCTTCCCAGACTGAGAGACTGCGTCACAGATGATGATGTTGCTATGCACCTCATCAAGCACACTGAAGACTTTGAAAAGTATCTTTACTATATGGTGGGGCAGGCACAAGCAGAGGCATGCCTCACTGACAAGGCTATCCAGCAATATTTCAAAGTATGTCCTGACAGGATTTAAACATAAATATTAACACAAACATTGTGGAAACTAAGGTGCTAAATAGGAACATTATGACACTGATCTCATGTGTTTTCATTCCAGGAGTTAACAGAATCTGGTAAGCCTGAAGCTCCTGTCATGGATGTCATTACCTTCCTTCAGAGACCAGTAGAGAGGATTCAGACCTACCAGGCTTTACTGAAGGTCAATATACAGTTTTGTTTTTACAAATATGGCTGGGAAACCTCTTTAATGTCAGCATGATAGTAGTGTTAGCTAAAGGTATATTATTAATAAATTAAGTAGTATTTTCTTGCAACCCTCTCCATAGTTGCATCATCATTCTCCACTTTCAGCATTTACTTAGCTTCTTTTGCTGTTGCACACATTGTAGTTTGTTCTTGAGAGACTGTCAGTTGAACATTTGGGCTGTAAATGGAAACTTTATTGATAGGAATTCATCAAGAACAAAGCAAAGAGTGGCCAGAGCTGTTTCCTACTGGAAGATGCTTTCTCTCTGGTGTCCTGTCTACCCTGGAGGTCTGACAACATACACCAGGTCTCCCTCATCGAGAATTACCCAGCACCTCTTGTTGCTCTGGGCGAGCCTGTGCGACAGGTCAGTACAAATGACTTTACAGATGTTTTCATATCCAGGTTCACCTTTGACACACTTATGAACCTCAGTACTATTTGGAGTATTTTGCAAGGCCCTCTTTTCTGTTATTCCACATTACTACCTGACAATTATATATCTAAAAATGCACAAATTACTTAAAAAGTTATTGACCTGAAGTCATGACACCTGATCCTTGCTTGCTGCCTTGCTCCCAGGGAGTCTTCACAGTATGGGAGGAATCGCCTGAAATGAAGACAACCTCTAGAGGGCATCAGAGACAAGTCTTTCTCTTCAAGGAATGTATTGTACTTTGTAAGCTGAAAAGAGACACTGGCATGAACAGTGATACGTACACCTTCAAGAATAAGATGAAGGTAACGTCTATCCTAACTTATTCTACTTTCCAATGTGAACCACTACTAAAAAAAACACATGATGACAATTACTGCACATCAGTATTTTCTCATAACATTTTTCCACCTTTGACCTCACATTCCTACTCACCAGTCTTTGTCATTCTTTCTTTTGTGATCTACTCAGCTGAATGATGTGGAAATAAAGGAGACTTTGGGTGGAGATGAAAAGTCTTGGAGGTTGTGGCATGAGCACAGGGGCTCAGTGCGGAGGTATACACTGCAAGGCCGCTCCACAATGGTTAAACTCTCCTGGCTCAAGGATCTCAAGGAGCTACAGCAACGTTCCTGCCTGCCCACTAACAGTAAGTTTGAAGGGAAGTCAACACCAGGTCAAGACAATGATTAAATGATCTTAAATCTTTCCCTGTTTTCAAATTACAATGGCAGCTACAGGATTACGTTGACTTCTGATATTCTGAACATATTGGTCTTGTCCTGTGTTTTTCTCACAATTGTTGAGTGGCAAAATATTTTTTAAGTTGCAATACTGTATGTCAAACATTTTCTCCAAATGCTTTGTGTGATTTCTGTATTTATATTTGTGTCGATTAATAGGCCCATTAGTGTTTGAGTCACAGCTGTCTGATTGCACAACAAAGATAGGACAGACTATCAAACTGAGCTGCAAGGTCACAGGATCACCCAAACCAGCAGTGAGCTGGCTCAAAGGTCAGAAAAGGCTTTTTAAAAATACATATTTACAAAATGTGTCTTTTATCTACTGCTACCTATTGTGTTTTTCACTTTAATTTATCAGGATACGTTTTCTTGAACATGTACACTCCTTTGTAGTACTGAAAAAAATGTTTTTTTGTTTTATTAGCAGTAAATGAAAATAATTATTCTCAGCCTCATATCATAAACAACAACATTAATACTGATAATTAAAATACTAATAATAATAATAATAATATAATAAATGTTACACAGTAAGAATCTGATGTCTACTCCTTAGATGGCCTCCCTCTGGAGGATGACCCCCGTCACATTATTACAGAAGACCGGACAGGCACCTGCTGTCTCATCCTTGACAGCCTGACTGCAGAGGACTCTGGACAGTACACATGCTACGCTGCCAGCAGTATGGGTAGTGCTGCCACTCTAGCTAAGGTTGTGGTGCAAGGTGAGTCTGTGGATGGTATGTTATTCCAGCTGTGTTTAACTGTAGGTGAGTGCTACACATGCTTGCAGTAACACAGGGGCACAGATGACCGCTATGGGATCTCATATTACTATTACTTCTTCATATTATGACTACTACCAAATGACTACTGTTATCAATGCTGCTTCTATAAAAAATTAGTACTACCATTGCTGATGCTCATACTACTACTTCTTCAACCACTGTTACTCTTTTACACTGTTTTGCATTGATGCAGCCATACACATTAATGCCTCATTATGTGGGTTTTAGTACAAGGTATATAGGCTGCAATTTAAAACTGTGGAGCTGTGTTGAGTAAGATGAGTTAACAATTTCACACTTTCCCTTATAAGATACCATACTATTTTTATTACTACTAGTAGTAGTTTTACAGTTACAGCTGCTTCTCATACTTCTACTACTGCCGTTACTGTTTCTATAAATACTACAACATGTGCTATCAATAATAATACTACAAACATGTGCACCACTCCATTACTTATTGTCTACTGGTCTGTCTAAGCTTACCCAGTTGTGGGATGATATTTTTTCTGAATTTGTTCTTCTCTCCAGCTCCACCCAGATTTGTGAGTCGGCTGGAGAGTGCTTGTCTGATAGAAAGAGAGGATATCCAGTTCACTTGTTCCACACTCACTACTCCTTTACCACGAATCAGGTACAGTATGGCAACACAGTAACTGCAATATGATTCATTTGGTCATTGTATGTGCCAAACACACACATACAATGTGTTTTGGTTTGGCAGGTGGTTGAAAGATGGCAGAGAGCTGACTGACCAGCAAAAATATTCAGTCCTGAACGATGCTCGGAGTGGGATCTTGTCTTTAACGGTCATCTGTGCAACAGAGGCAGATATTGGACAGTATGAGTGCGAGGTATGATACTCATATCTATAAAATCTACAATATATCATAATAATTGGCATTATCAAAGTAATTTAATATTCTGTTTTGTTTAGCTTTGGAATGAGTTTGGCTGCGTCAAGTGCAAAGCAGGGCTGTGCCCAGCCTATGTACCACCAATTGACATTAAGAGCGACCAACCACAGGATTTACCTTCTAAAGGTATGACTATCAGAGCTGCTGAAGGTAACTATCCACCACACAGCAGGGAAAACCATGAAAAGGGTTTCATGTGTATGCTCCAAACTCTCACTTACACAGCTCTGTTTGAGAGGAGAGTAAGCACATGCCATTGTCTGGGTTCCACTTCAGTCCACTTCACTTCTTATCCGGTCACCCTTTTTTGCATCACATCATGTGACATCTCTTCACTTTACAACAAGTTGCAACAGTTTGCATCAGCCTCCACTTTCAACCACTACCATTCATCCATTCTATGAAGTTTATACCATTTTGAGACTTCACTCATGTTTTCCTTCTTCCCATTTCACACACACTCATATCATAAGTACTTCCAACTACCATATCAGTTGTCACTAGATCCCCAGGGATTTTGGCTTTGAGTGAAGTGTGTAGATGAATGCCAACAAGATGAAACAGAAAACGGACATGTACAGTACAGTGAATGTGGTCTCACAACTATTAACTGCATTTTATAGTGATTATGCATGAGAAACACAGTTTATTTCAATTTCTCACTTTTCCATCCCTAATATTGTAATTTAAGTTGAGTGATTGTCTAACTCATTTAACTTCAAATTCAAATGAGAAATATACAGTATTCATCAATTCATAATTACACACTGTGTGTATTTCTGTTTTAGTGCAAATATCAGTGACTAACCACTCTCCCAGATCACCATCCTGAACTCATCTCTGAACTAAATTTAACTAGTGCTCTTTGGTTTTGAATATGGTTCATCTCTCACTTCAGTACTAACTGATGTTATGTCCCAGGCACTTTAACCTCTTCTTGTAATTCAGATCTCAAGCGTTGTTATGGTCACATGTCAATCATGTGAGAAAACAACCCTCAAATCTAACCATAACTATCTCTAACTATGTCTAAACAACCTTCCGTTGCCATAACCTAGTGGGATCTAGTGGCCACCATTCAACATAGACACCATACTGCACCTCCCAGCATCTCACCTCACCCATAAAAAGACATTGATACATTTATTGTATGGAATGTTTTTCATCATGTTTCCACTTTCCACAGAGGGCATGGATTGAAACAAACTAGGGCCATTCCTTCCTCCTCCATTAGACTGACTTTAGGATCCAAAAGTCAGGTGAACCATTGAGGTGCCACGACTAACAGCTTTGATTTAGATATAAAGATAGAAATCACTGATATTATTGTCCTAAATTATAAAGTGATTTTCCAACTGTAAGTTACCACTGTTATTATCAAACAGTAGTCAATTAAATTAGTAAGACAGAGTAGAATAGAATTAAACCAAATTCAGTGTTGCTGATGAAAACTTTTTGTAAGTTTGACATACAGTATTGTATACTTAATATGCATTACAAAGTTGTCTCACACACATATATATTATTTTTTGGCTTTTGGACGTTGGTTCACCATGTATGCCCTTCCATTGTCTATAACCTACATGTTTTTCCATCTTCCCTCTACTTGTCCTAAAGCAGGAAGTTCCTCACATGGATCGTTCCATGTAAGTCATCATTGTCATTATAACAAGTAATCGCTCAACATTCACCCTGTTCCTCTTGTCAATGCATGCCCAGCTAACTCTTCACTCCAACAAACACAAGATGGTCATGTGCTGGGCAGGTGGTCCCTGCAGGAGTGGGCATGTGCCCCATGTACTGTTGATGTGGTGGGTTAGTTGAGTTAGACCCACAAGTCCAGAGGTAAGAAATGCAATATTACTGCTCCTCGTCTGTAAGGTAATGTACTTTTGTACTTTTTCTTTTTCAATGATTAGTATGCATACAGAACAATCAAGGGAAAGTGATAATTCTTTAAGAGATATTTTATTAAAATATATTTATTTTCAGTCTCTTACCCTTAAATTCTTGCTGAGTGGTATTGTGTTTGTCATAGATGAAGACTCAGAGGGATGGTCCACTGCCTTTGTTAAGAAATGGTTACAAACAGACTTTAACCCCTCATCTACTGCTAAGATGATCCTCCCTCCTGGATACAATGAACAGTGAGTTCAGCACCAACATTGATATATTGACCTTCTTTTCCTTCCTTTAAAGTTTCTGGTGTGCACCAGAAAGTCTGAGTATCGTAAGCATACACACTGCAGCAAAGAAGGCAAAATGCAGAGCTTCTTTAATAAATCCGTGCAATACGTCACGTAGTCTATGTTTAATAATCCAATAAACACAAGTTTAAAGTTCCGAACAGACGTCCACCACAATTATGTTTGATAACACAAAGGTTGCAGAGGAGAAATTACCTTCATTGTCTGTGGGATCAAAGTCCGAAGATGTATCCGATAAGGTTATTGAGACGTCTTTGTCTCTTTGTTATTGGCCTTGTTGCAAGTGTAGATCTGGTTCACTGGTTCACAGTGCTTTCAAGGAGTAAGATAACGTATATCAAACTCAAATGCTTGTACTGATCTTTTAGTTGAGTGTCCATTTGGAACTTTCTCATGTGAACGTGAAAGTTTCTGGTGGGCAGCAGAAACTCTACGGTTTTCTTTCCACCCCCCATGCCCCTTGGGGACTCCGTAGCCTCTACTAGAGTAATTAGCAGTTGTAACATTAAAACTGTTAAATAATGTGAAGAAATGTACATTTTAGAATCAGTTAAATTGTTTTGTAAATTGAAAATTATAAAATGTTATTTACTTAACTGACAAAAAACACCTTTTCTTGTTATCTTTTCTTTCTCTCCAGAACTGAGTGTAGCACTGAGGAGACTGTTCCTGCCTCTACATCCATTGAACAGCAGCCTCTGTATTTTCTAGAGGAAGAAGAGGAAGAGATCTACATCACAGAGCCAATGCAGGAAATTACAGATGGTATCCTTGATTCTTAAACATAAGAGTGTGACTATTATCAAACTCTGTATGAACACTAAGTGCTCTCATTTCCTGTTCAGCTCCTCCCTCCATCCAGGTACCCACTGAGGATCTGTGTGTTGAGCCTGGCCAACCAGCTACATTTACTGCCATCATCACAGGAAGGCCTATCCCTAAGATACAGTGGTACAAGGTAGGACCACTGTTCCCACCCACAGGGAGTTGGTTGGGGTAGGTGTGAAACATGATATAAGGCATAGAAAACTAGTCCTACCATAAATGTATTTTTATGATTTTCATGTACTTATGGTTAACTACACAGATTTACATTTCTGTATTGATGTTGCTGTTTTTTCTTGTAAAATAGTAAATATATTTTAGTTGCACTGGCTACTCTGAGAATTAATAAACCTGCGAATAACCTTGGTTAAACCTCCACTCTTGATACACAGGACCATCATAAAGGTCATCACATCTTTTTAAAAGGTCACAATGTAAAAGGTTTGACCAGTGTTTGTAAACCAAAGACACTGATACAGCTATCCTCATTATAATGTTACTGTCTCATCTGTGATTGCAGGATGGAGAGGAAGTCACAGCCAATGAGAATGTGGAAATAGTACAGCATGGTGCCCGCTGCTCAGTGACCATACTGTGCCCCGAGGGTGAGGACAGTGGCATATACACTTGCCTTTCCTACAATGATTCTGGGCACGCCTCATGCCAGGCTGAGCTCACAGTGGAGGAAGGTGAGACAACAGCATGCACTGCTACTCATCGGTGTTACAGGATAAATTAATATGTTCTAACTGCAAAATCTTACTTAGTTTACGCATAAAGCATGTTATATAATTACGTTGCTGCAAGGAAGGCAAAGAATATGTTGTGATTGCTTTCAATCCAGGCTCTGTACCTGTTTCAGTCAAATTATGTGGTGTCTCTGTAGGTCCACTGGAGTCTCAGGAGAGAGAGGTGGAACTGGGAAAGAGAAGGAAGCTCTTCTCTGTCTATGACGTCCATGAGGAAATTGGAAGGTGAACCCATGCTTCATATTGACATGATGCAAGCTGCCCACAATCTCTGAGATTTGATATAACCATCTTCACCTCTCTCTTTGTTTTAGGGGAACATTTGGGGTAGTAAAGCGCGTAGTCCACAGAAGGACAGCTGAAATATTTGCTGCCAAGTTCCTGCCTCTGCGGAGCAGCAATCGGACCAGGTCCTTCCAGGAGAGGGACTTGCTCTCCCGTCTGGCTCATCCCAGAGTGGCCTGTCTGCTGGATTTCTTTTGCACAAGACGCACGCTGGTGCTCATCACAGAAATGTATCCTTTCTGCTAAATGTTATGATATGACCACCACTTTTTCCTCACAATGGATTTAGTTTGTTCCTCAACACGATTTCTAGCTGCTGTTCTCATGGAATTGTGGACCATTTATTACTGAGAGGATCAGTCTCAGAGAAAGAGGTAAAAGATTATATTTTCCCGCAGAAAATGTTTTTCTTTTGCAAATAAGATGTATGACTCTTGACAAATTTCCTATATTTTCATTTCAGGTTCAGTCATATATCCAGCAAATCCTTGAGGGAGTTGGTCACATTCACAGCATGAACATTTTGCATCTGGACATTAAAGTGAGATTTTGGGTCCAAACAACACTGCATAATTGTCAGCAGCACTATTTTACATGCAACCCGTAGTTTAATTTTTATTTATTTTCCTTTCAGCCTGAAAATATCCTAATGGTGTACCCACCGAGAGATGAGATCAAGATATGTGACTTTGGCTTTTGCCAGGAAATAGACACATCCAGACATCAATACAGCATGTTCGGTACACCAGAGTTTGTTGCACCTGAGATTGTTCACCAAGAACCAGTCACTGCGGCCACAGATATTTGGTGAGTTTAATTACCAATTTGACTAGATGGTAGATAATGTTTACCAACACAATCAGTGCCAAAAGATTCTCAGTTCTGTATTTCTATGATGAATTTGCTGATGCGTTAAGTATAAATATGTATGTGTGTAGATCATCTAACATAACAAGCACATAATAAAGCATACTTATAATTTGAACTGAATTTAAACCTTAAAATTATTAACTGTAAATTGTTTTGCAAAATGACATGGCATAATAGAAATATGTATTTTTCTCTTTGTCAGGTCTGTGGGTGTTACAACCTATTTATGGTATGTATCACTGCGTTTTTGATAATAGTCTCAAACATTTAATTAGATTTAATTAGATTATGTCAGAGTTGTACATATGTCTCTGGTAGCTATGTAAACCATTCTTCCTCTTGATAGTCTGGTGTGCCGGTGCCCTTTTGTGGGTGAGACGGATCGTGCCACACTGCTGAGGGTAGGCGAAGGGACCCTGAACTGGGATGCCCCTGATGTCATGTACAGGAGCCCTGAGGCCCAGGACTTTCTCCGCATGCTCCTTCAGCCAGATCCAGAGTAGGAAACTTGTTCCTGCATTACTTACACTGCCACTTTTCCATACACAATTGTAAAATCATAACAGTTGTTTCCTTGCAAAGTTTGTGTAAATAAACCAAACCTGAGATTTACTACTTAAAGAAATACTTGTTGATCGACTTAAAAAAACAAAAATTGGCATAATACAATCATGCCCATAAGTGGCTGAAAGCTGCATAAAGCTGTATAAAGCTGCATAGACTGTGCTGATGATTCATGGCAGTCCAGGTTCTGGTCCAGTCTAGTCACCTGATTCAATATTGTTGTAAAATATTTCTTATAGAATTATTGAACATTAGTGGAAATGAAAATTTCAGTTTTTCAATTGTTGAAGTTCTCACAGTGCTGCTGTTATGTAGAGATGTACTCAAGGTGCTTAGTGCACTTTGACATCACTGTTAGGTGTGGTTACAGGTGCACGTACATAGCAAACGTTTGACCACTCCCAATGTTCCTCCATCTACTGTAGAAAGCGTCCGTCTGCCTTTGAGTGTTTGAGCCACCAATGGTTCCAGGTGAGAAAAAGTATACAGCACAATGGATGTTTTATTCAAGCTTTGTTGTATTCAATAATTTCCCAACTTATGAACAACATTTAACCCACAAATCACTGTAATTGTATTCAGGATGCACATGCTGGTGAAGATACTGATGAAATCAACACAAAGAGTTTGAAAGTCTTCCTCTCAAAAAGAAAGTGGCAAGTGAGTTACCCCTCTGGCACACCATCTTTCATTGAAACCACAACCTCTGAGGGAAAAGGCATTAATTGGTTTCTTGTAATGTTGATATGTTCAAGTTTAATATAATTACATTGATGAAAACACAGTAGATTCCCTCATTTCCTAAAAAAATCTATTATACTATTATAAACATGTCCTCAACTGAATCTTTCACATCTCCCCAGCGTTCTTTGACTTGTGTTGGTTCAGTGCTCACATTGAGGCCCGTCCCTGAACTGCTGGACGCTCCTCTCAGGGAGACTGCAGTGACAGTGCCCCGCGAGCCCCAGGAACACAGCAGCACCTCAGTGAGCAGTGGCTCATCATCTGAATATGATGAGGCTGACTCTTGGGACTTTTTCCAGCACTACAGCCAAACTGAGGAGGAGGAAGAAACAGAGGAGGACAATGACCCTCTGATTGAGAGAGCACTGATCCCTGAGCCTTTTGTCAAACTCCACCTAGATGAAGAGGAGGAAGAGGAAGTGACATTAGGGGAGGAAGAGGATGGGGAGATTGTAGGAAGGAGGAGTGTGCTAGAGCGGAGTATAAGTCGGCAGTCAATTACTTCATCAGAAGTGTCGTACCAACATACACCACAGAGGGAGCGTAGGTTCAGCAAGGACAGTAGTCCATCTCTCTACCTGTCTGACGGAGATGAGGGTTCAGGGAGTGATGGAGGTCGAATCCCTCGAGGTAGCGTCATCCGAAGCACTTTCTATAGCACCTCTCACCAGCTTTCGCCTATGTCTGCCAGACACATGACATTACGGGACAAATTCCAGGCCAAAAAGCAAGAGAGAGGTCGCAAGCCACTCCGAAGAAGCTTTTCAGGACGCCTGAATGAACCTCTTATTGAATATGTGGAGGATGAGACAGAGACCAATCGTGGTCAGAGACGGGCATCTGTCCAGCCCACAATGCAGAAATCCTGTTCCTTTGACAGTGGAGTTGGCCTCGTCCACACCAACATATCCCCTCACAGGAGGAGCAGGTCTCTGGATGAGTATTCTCGGCGATCTCCCAGCTCACCCAAGCGCACTAAGCCAGGTGACGAAGAGGGCAGTCAAAGTCTGAAGGAAGATTTCACAGATGATGAAGTGGGAGGGAAAAACTTGTTGGCCATTCCAGGTCCTCGACGACCTGCAAGATTAAGGGGCTCTGTTGCACCGTTACAAGGGACTCGCACACTTAGTGGACCCTCAAGCCTCCTTGCTGGAGACAGAGGGGGCCTCAGGCTGAATCAGGAGCAGACAGAAGGAGACACTTTTGCTGGCTCCCAGGGTTCCCTGGCTGAGTCGTCTATTCTAGAACAAGGTGGCTCAGAGTCTTCAAGTAGACTTGGCTCTCATGAGGACTTGAGTCACGGTCGTCTCAGAGGAAGATACAGATCAGGAGGGAGTGAGGAGTACGATGATCAAGGGGAACCTCTGATTTCACCATCACCTTGCTCCTCATTCCAAGAAGTTAAACCCAGAAACTCATATCCGCAGGCACCACCACGGAACCGCACACGCTCCAACCCCAACTTATCTGCAAACAGCAGAAGTCAGATGGGGAGTTCACTTATACCCAGCCCCAGCCCCAGCCCCAGCCTCTCCTCTCTCCAGGCTCCAGAGAGGCCTCCCAGGGCCAAAGACAAGAAGGAAGGCCACAACCTCCAGAGGCATGCATCTGCTCCCGCCCTTGAAGCCCGGCCACCTACAGGAAAATCACCCAAGCTGGGACTGCTGAAGATCTTCCGCAGGCAGTCCTGGACTGGCCATTCCTACGCGCAGCTAGAGGACACAGAGTTAGGACCAACACTAGGAGAGATAATGAAGCCAGATACTCCCACCATGTCTTTGAGGAAGAAAATGAGAGCTTCGGCCTCCAGCCTGACCAAACTGTTTTCAAGGTCTTCCAGTAAGGAGGACGTGAGTAAAGGAGGTAAGCTATTGCAATCATTATAATTACACAGGAAATTATTTCAAGTAGCATCCTAAAAACTAAAAATAATGTAGACGAGGATACGTTTTAATTCTTTATTTTAATTTGCCAGATTTGTCTCAGTTGTGGTATTGTACTATACATATATAGTAAACAGTAATTAGTTTATATTCCATATTTCACATTTAATCTTAATGCTTGTTTTCATTTTTATGTTGTCTGTCCTTCATAACAGGCCCAATAGTAAAAGGATCAGCTCCCATCCCACCTGAAAGGAAGCGTGGTACTGGTCTTGAGACCTCAAAAAAGAGGACTTCCAAACTCTTGCCTTCTTTGAAAATACCAGCATTCAAAAGGACAAAAGGTAGTGGAATAATTCTGTAGGTTATGAAAAAATGACCTGAAATCCTGCCATTATTATTATGCTGTAATAATTTAAGCTACTTTTGGCCCAATTTTCAGATCTGCCAGTCCGTCCAAACAAGGCTGATGTGTTCCAGTTAGATGGAGGTGGAGTCCTGCTGGTGTGGAGGCCAGTCCAGTCTAGTGACCCCGTCACGTACTGCGTGCAGTACTGTACAGACGGTATAGCAGAGAAATGACTTTAAATTTTTGTTTGTTATAAAAGGACATTTAATAGGTTTATGTTTGACATATTATATTCTGTAGATCCTACAGAAGTATAAAATGTAATGTACATACATGGTATGAATATTTTATGATGATGAAGATAAAAATATAATACAGAGTTTGCATTCATAAAATTCAAGCTTTTTTTTTTTACTATTTCATTTTTGAACTAATGCCAGTCAATAGTTTAGATTGACTTTCCTCACTCACCAATACCAAAACACTTTCCATTAGGCATGTGAGCATTTGAAGTAATAAAATAAATCGTCCAGTCAGCTTTTTACATAATTTTATTTAGTGGAGCCATCAGTCAGTAAAGGTCCAGTAGTGGGACAGTTGAAGCTAGTAAAAAAATACAGAAGAGTGCCTTCAACAGACAGGGGGGAGTGTTGCTTTGTTTATGACACAGTACCTATATTTGAAGACAATATTATTATTCAATACAAAATTATTTTTTGTATAATATATCTTGATCAATAAGTCTTAAGCCATGTGTGTACACTTCCTCACACAATATCACTGATATCACTGATGTTTGAAGCTACTGCACGAGCATTAAAATGTTGTGTTCTTCAGGTGGAGAGTGGACAGTCCTGTCGGAGGAAGTGACAGATAGCTGCTATGTGGTGAAGGATTTACCCAGAGGAGCTTCTTATGTGTTCAGGGTGGGCTGCATCACTAAGACAGGAGCAGGACCTTTTAGTGATACTTCATCACCTGTTGTTATGGCTACTCACCCTGAAGGCAAGAAAAATGCTCTTAAACACTGTGTTATTTCATCCATTTATTGTTCATATGTTATTATTTTACAGAGGGAACCACTTCATGGAGGGCTATATTGTTTAACTTTTTTTTACTCTACTGTTGTACAGAGACTCACATTCCTCTCATCCAGACTGAGTCCCTGGGGTCAAAGGTCGTTAGGTCACAGCAACCGACAACACAGCAGACCTACAACTTTCTCTCTGAGATCAACAGGTGCGATTTCAATTAGAAGCTGCAGTTTTTGAGCAAGATAACAGCCATAACTTTTTTCTTCAGATTCATCATAACAAGAGTGTATGTTTTTATTTACTGTAGCATTTGGTTTGTCTGTTGGTTTGCATTTTATTTATATTTTCATTGTTTTAGTTTGCATTTTGAAACTTTTGTCTAACTTTTCAGGTTTGTCAAGTCTGACACAAATTCTAATATTTCTAAACTGAACTGAATTTTTTATTTTTGTCTCGTTTCATGTTCAAAAATGCGATCCCCTGTAATTCTTTTTGGTATCTCAGAACAATGCTAAAGAAGTACGTTAACAATCATCCATTCATGTTCTGTATCTGCTTGTTCAGGGTAATAGAGAACTGAAAGCAGTTCCAGCGTGCATTAAGTGAAAGATATTCTTATCTTGTGCCTCCTGCTTTTTATCAGGTTTGTTTACCACTCAGCATTTTTTCTTCCTCCTCTCATCTTCTGTTGTCTTCTCTCTCAGGGGTCGTTTCAGCATAGTAACCCTGTGTAGGGATGCTAAGACCAGCCAAGTGTTTGCTGCCAAGATCACCCCTTACCAAGCAGAGCAGAGACAGTTGGTGCTGAGGGAATACCAGCTGTTGAAGAAGCTGCATCACACCCACCTGGTCCAGCTGCACACTGCCTACATCACCTCCTCCCACCTGGTATTAGTGGAGGAGCTCTGCCCTGGCAAAGAGCTGCTCTACAGTCTGGCTGGAAGGTAAAGGAAGGCTGGAGAGACACAAGCAAAGGAGCCAATGTGTTATATAATATCATGCATCTGTTTGAAAGGAAAATATACATATATGCATGTGTTTTGCTACACTGCTAGATGGCAAAGTGAGTGGGTCTGTCCAACACAGCAAGTTATCTGCTGACATTATTGTCATACTGTAAAGTTTGGAGGCTTGTGTTATTATGAGGATGATTTTCTAATGATTGTGGTAAACTCCAGTCCATTGGCTCTTCTTAGAACCAACAGGCAAAAATTGCCATGTTAGTGTTTCAGAGAATTATGTAGTATCATCAAAATAACTGCTAATGTTATTTAAACATACGTTTGGGGTGATTTTGATAGGTGAATTGAACACTGATTGCAAAAAATCACATTTCAGAGCTATGTCAAGAAAGTTATGCTTGTGAACCTGTAGCCATTTGAGGCTCTCCCTTATAAACTGTAGTTAAGCTTCACTAACATGACTGTCTGTATTTTTGCCCTCTCAGAGATCTCTATTCAGAGGCTCAGGTTGCAGAGTTGCTGGTTCAGATTCTGAGCGCAGTTGACTACCTTCACAGCCGTCGAGTCATCCACCTGGACCTGAAGTCTGACAACATGCTGGTGGACGATGGCAACCACCTGAAAATCATAGACTTTGGCTCGGCTCAGTTCTTCATACCTGGTCAGCCTCTCAACATAGAGCACATTCAGGGCCTGTCGGAGAGCAAAGGTAGTGATGGGATTCTTGTTTCAATTCAAAATATAGACATTTTGTTTGATAATGCAAATGATCTTGCATAGTTGTAGATTTCTCTAATGTACTAAACTTTTGACTGTCATGGCTTTCAACAGACTGCAGCAGCAAAGGTACACATTGTTTAAGAGAGGACGACTCAGCCCTGAAGGAAATAACTCTGTCCTAACTTCATCCACTTCACCTGAAGCTAGCTACTATAGCTTAACAAACACAAGTCCACTTTCTTATCATTTATATTCAGTTCTTTCTGATTAATTTAGCTTATGCAAAGACATTCAGCATGTGAGTGAAAATGGCATGGTAACAGCTCAACTTGTTATGAACGATATGCTGTGTCTGTCTGTTTTGTCAGTTTATATTGTCCTTCCTAAAGCTCCGGAGATCCTGGAGGGTCAGGGTGTTGGGCCTGAGACTGATGTTTGGGCTATTGGAGTTCTGTCTTTCATCATGTAAGTACAGCTGAAATATTTGCATATACTAAGTCATGTTTATTGGGTGAAAATCAGTCATTATTTTGGAAACAATTTAATCCGAAAATCACATCATAATAATAAGACTTGAGATTTTCATAAACATGGCTCCCACTTTTGCAAAATAGTTATTACAATATCAGAACAAACATTTTCTAAAGAATATGATGAACATGTCACAGGTTTCAGTAACAATTCTACATATTGAATCATCAAAGTTGTAATTGTAGATAATATTCTCTTTCATTACCTACTTTCACGTGTGTAGGCCGGTCCCTTAAAGTGGTTGAAGTATTGGATTATTAAGTGTCAACATGAATACATATGTAATCTCTGTTTGGGTTTTTTGCATAATGTCCAGTATTTGTATTATTTTTCTTTCCTTTTTTCACTAGGTTGAGTGCTGAAAGCCCATTTCATGCAGAACACAGCTGGGAGCAAGACAGAAACATCAGGAAAGGAAAAATCCAGTTTGGACGTTGTTACCCTGGTCTCTCAGAGGGAGCCTTAAACTTCATGAAGAGCAGCCTGAATAACAAATCCTGGTGAGTGTCTCTCTTAAGTCAGTTTAACTGAACATACAATTCATGCATACTGTTTCCATACAGTTTTCTCAACCAAAACAGTGATTATTACAATGAAAAGTTGTATAAGTGGATTAGGAACTGATACAATCCAATTTGCAGGGGGAGGCCCACTGTAGCTGAGTGTCTCCAGAACCCATGGCTACGCGCCCATCGTGCCCCACACAAGGCACGTCACTCCAAGGTGTGTTTCTCCACAGACAAGCTTAAAGCTTACCTCAGCCAGAAGGAGGAGAAACGAGACCAGGTCTGCACCAAGCTTCGGAGTCCATTCTTCCAGTAAGACAACAATGACAGAAAAGTAGGATTTTCCTTCACCAGTACTTATGATAAAAAACGATGAAGCCTTTTAACCCCCACATTTCATTTTAGCTGAATGTTTCTTTTGTGGCTCTTTTTAGGTGAGCTGGAGGTAAATCAAATATCATTGTAGTGTCCTCTGATTATGAAAATGTGATGCGTCTTAATGATTTTATGAGTGTATTCATCCATTAGATTGTAAATGTGAGTGTGCTGCATCTATTTTGCTTTGGTTTATATTGAAACATATCAGGGATAAGGTTTAGTCTATGCAACGAGTGCACATTGTTGAAGGAGTTCTTGATTTTGTGACATGAGAAACTTTTGTTTTGATCCTTTGCTGCAGTATGAGACAGATGCACATGTTTGGCTTCATGCTGTCTGTGATAAATGAAAATGTTTTCTGTGCTATGCTTCAGACAGAAAGCACATATATTTCAGAGTGATATATAGTATTTTATTTAAATATTTACATGTTCTGCCTTAAAGTTTCAATGTATAAATGACATATTAATTAAATTTATAGGTTTTATTGGATGCTTTTAAGTTTCATAATACTTATATTTTGGGTCAATCACCCACCTGAATGAGTTACAGAGTGAAAGGTGAATTAAATGGCACAAAACTGACAAGTCATTGTCCTCAGATTCTTTATTCAGTCTAATTTGTGAACAAACACACAAACATACATGTAATACATGCAGTGATTTTAGTTAAGTGAGTGAATTTATTTCTACCATATTAGAAGAAACAATTGCAATTTTCAGAACAATGTCTAACTGATCAGCAGCGTGCATATTGACTCGTGGTACTACTCCACATTTGTGGGTTGGTCAGTGGCAAACTTCTGACTTGTAAAAATTAAATGTAGAACAGGATTTGGCAGATGTGCCTTATAGTGTTTTTCTTGTACATGTCATCTGATAGAAATCTGCGTTAGGACTGTTATATCGACCATTGATTTTACTACATCTAATACAAACCACCCTTTCTCTTACAAAGAACAACCATCTTTAAATTCAGAGTCCCTCTTTTCCATCAGAGCATCTTTGAATATTAAACTGTACTGAGCAAACCACTGAGAGTAAAAGAACAAGTTTTTCTCCAGATGAGAGTTTATTTCAGGTGTGTTCATAGTCAGTGAAGATGGAGTTATTCAGGCTTCAGTCACAAGAGTAGATTCTTCTGTCCAACAGCAGAAAGATCTGGGTTACACTTCTCTGCTTATGATTTGGCCTCTTGAACCTTTTTGATTTCCTGTAGAAAAAGAGATCAGGAATTCTTTTAAATTTCTTTATTGTGTTGTCCATGACAAAGTAAACTGTAGGTGCAAGAAACACAGCAAGTCTATATTAGAATGAGTTAATTGTCATGATGATGTCTATACAACATATTAAATACAGGCAAAGTATTTGTTAAATAAATAGGAGCCTGGATATTTCATGCTTTAACTCACCTCAGCAAGGATTTCTTTCAACTCCTCGTAGGCCCTCTCTAAATCATCGTTGATGATAATGACATCAAACACTCCTGGCTCCTTACCTAAAAAAGAGAAATGAATCTGCTGTAATGGTTCTCTTTAATCCAGCATGTTATAGCAGAAATACTGAGAAACTCACTGAGCTCCATATCAATGCGTGCAGCCTCCAGGCGTTTCTGTAGACTTTCCTCCGTCTCTGTCTGCCTGTCCCTCAGACGTTTTTCCTGAGAAGGACAACAAAGCAAGACATTATCTTTGGGAAAACAGCAGGAATGATGATGCTATTCAGTTAATTCACAAAGTTGCATTTGTAATAGTATTTTGTCAGAGTAGTTGCAATTTTAACCTCTCATCCTCGTACTCCCTATGTAGGATCATTTATCAAAAGAAATCTGGGTCTACATTTATGACAAGGTATGCTACAAAAAACTTAAACACATTTTTATTCACTGTTACACAACCCACCATCAATGATATATCATAATTAATGATAATATTAATAACTGTTTAATAATACAATATGTAAAAGTGGACATTTACCAGGATTTCCATGGAGGGAGGTTGGATGGAGATATAGATGGGGTTCAGGTCAGTCTCCTTAATCCTGTTCACCCCCTGGATGTCCACATCCAGGATGCAGATAAGGTTCTGAGCCTGCACATCTTCAATGGCAGCTTTACTGGAGGACCAAAGCATAGATATGATATCAAGCTATATCAAACGAGAGGCTTTTTAAACCACCAGGACTAAACATCTGAACAGGGTTGCAAATGTCCAAACAGATAATGAAAGTTTAATAAAGTAATGTTGTACTTCTCACATGTAGCGACTAAGGTAAGAGGATCACTGCATTGATCTAAGCTGCTCAGACTCTTTCTGTAGTGACTGTGTTATCGAGATTAAAAGTGACACAAAGTGCTGAGCCTTGGCGTAGGTCTTTTTGACCGTGGCGGTTTAAAGTGCCATCTGTCCCAAGAGTGTTATACACCCACTTTATCCCCTTGAGCCCTGTGGCCCAGCCTAAAGCTATTCTCTTATACACGGCAACAGTTCTGAAAGAGACTTGAGATTTTTACACTAGGATGGATGAAAAAGCTTCGGAAACCATAGATAGATACATTTTGCTTAAGTATTGCTAGAAAAAAGAAACATCATTAATAGTAAAATGTGCACAAAAAGCACAGATCAGAGCCTGAATTATGCTTCTAATTCAGATGTTTTTCTGAGGTTGCCATCGATCACTTCACACATTCATGCAGAGATGTAAATATTTACCTTGTTCCATACATGTTGCCGGAAAACTCAGCATTCTCAATGAAGTCACCCCTTTCAATGCCCTCCTGCATGGCCTCTTTTGTTGTGTAGTGGTAGTCTGCAAGAAACAACATTAATAATGAATCTGGATCCACCATTAAAACTTGCACAATGGACACAAATGATTGTAGATGGAGTTGACTGACTGTTTTGGTGAACAATGACCCAGTTTTGTCACAATAATTAGTGAACATCACAGTGATCACAGGCAAAATTAGAAAAAAGAAAATCTAGATAATATTTAGTGTGTTCAAGTATATGATCTCTTCTGACCAAAATTTGAAACTTTGTTAAAACATACAAGAAAAAGACTTAAACCTCTCTCTATTGGAAGTGAAAAGATTAGAAATGGGTTTCTTTGCTGCATGTTTGATAAAGATGCCATTTGTATAGTGTCCATACCAGCTCCATAGGCCTAAATCTTCACAACATCAAAACCTCTGGGGATCTAAAACAGCAGAGAAACAAACACATACAGTATACTACTACTACTAATGGGCACTGCAGTAGCACGCAAACAACAATCTGAAGGAAAATGCTGCATAGAAAGTGTATGTATGTATGTGTGTGCTGTAAACAAACAGGTCTTTTTTTAAACAGCACTCCTGACCACAATACAGGACACAGCTGATTCCTTTGCAGTATCAAAACCTTCTTCTGGCCAGAGCCAATGAGGTACTTTAATGATGGAACATATTTTGCATTGATAAAAATCTATTTAATGTCCAGCACTGTCAGAAATAAAACATAAAGACTGTTTGTCTGCATATTTTGACAAAGTTTTAACACACTGAGCGTGAAAAGCTCAGATGGACACTGAATATCCAGAAAAGATGCACTTGTTAAATCATTCTCCTGTGATGCTAATGGTTGGTTGCGGATCATCAATGCTCTATCAGCCACAGTAGGAAATGGGGCAGTTTATTGGACATAAACCACACGGGACTGGAAATTGGAATCACTACTGAGGCATCACAGGGGGCTATTTTCAAAAGCTTTTTACTCCAAAGTGTAGATTTGTATGATCCTGATTCCTCATCATTTAATTTTATTCTTTTGGTTTGTCACAAGACAAGTTCCTACAAATCCAATGACTGCATGCCAGGATGATGAAAGTAACCCCCATCCCTCTGCTTTAAAAACTGTGATCTGGAATCACACTGAGGTCACCTTTATCTGTGGTTTCTGTGGTTTCTGTGGTTTCTGATTCGTTTGGACACGAAAATGAGGTTGACAAATCTAAGTCCTCAGAAGAAAAGACGTCTGCTACTGGAAGTAAAGTAGCCCCCAGAAGCATGGGGAGCAAGTTCAGCCCTATGGAGAAAGGAAAACAGGCATAGAAAGATGTTTATCCCTTTATATCAAGGGAGCTATACAAGGGACAAAACCAGTTGTGCACTTCACTTGGGAGTAAGAAGTATTGCAGGCATTATTGTAGCCCAGGCCCCCTGCGATAAAAGTGATAAAAAACACTTTTATCACAGTTCTGCAGATTCAAATCCAAGTCAAGGGCTGCTTCACGTGAATCAAGATGGTCCCACTAGTGTGTGAAGGTGCTAAAACATCAACCACCCACTTCTGACACTTGTGTTGAGTTACATAAAGAAACTAAAAAGTACCAACAGCAAGTCCTCTGTGATAAAAAACTACTGTACCTTTGCCATCTTCCTCTCCTGGTCGAGGGTTTCTCGTTGTGTCTGTGAGGAGAGCATTTCATCATTAGACTCACCCGAGAATAAGGTAATATATCATGAGTAATGTTCCTTTTCATAGAAATTAAAGTGAAATGCTAAGCTGTTGCAAGATGTAATGGTGTGGCACAAAGTCTACTGATCAGTACAGAATTAGACGCTATGCCTCCTGGCCTATGTCCTCCTCAGACAGGAGGTTGCAGTGGAAGCCAATAACAGGCTGGCACCCAAACATACGTGACACGCTGAATCCAAAAACGCCTTCGTGATCCTTCATTAGCCTCTTCATAAGAGTGCTCTTCCCAGCTCCAGAAGGGCCGCTCAGCACCACAGGCCTCGGTCCTGACATTGTTCTGAGACAGATGGATCAATGGACAGACAGGGACAGAGTGAGCTCAGGTTGAGCAGATTAGAGTCAGTGTAAATCCAGCTAGAGAAGCATGCAGGTTATTCAGGTTTGGAACCAAAGATACCCTTTTATAAAAACACTTTTCCTAAGTATTTTACATCAGTAAACTAATTTTCTACCTTTACATTTTGGTTAAAACTTGCCAACTATCCTGTCAACTGATCTCGGGAGAGTAAGCTTAATCCTTTGATCCAAGCTTGTCTTTACCGCAACACCAGCAAGAGGAAGCATCCCAACACACTTATATATAGTAGACGGTTAAAAGTCGACCTTTGCTCTTATACTATTGTGGTCATGTGACATGTGGTCACTTACTTAAATTCCACTTCCTATTTCCTTAATTAAATATGAAAATGTGTCCATGCCCTAATTGCTGGCTCGTTAGACAGCCAGAGGCTCTGAGGTTAATGTTAAGAATGCCTGTTAATGAAGTCATGGCAGGTCAGTCAGCAGGATTAATTGGATCTGGGCCAGGCGGCACAAAGGGTCCAGGACAGGTGACCCATTTACCTGCTGTACTAAGAGAGGATGATGTTTCAGGGACACTTTTGAATCAATTCATTAACACAATTATTTTATAAGACAGGACTCTGTCCCAGTCAAAAAAACTAAACAAAAAAACAACAACCCGTCTCTCAATATCTGGATTTCATTCATTGCCTTGACCTTTGCTGTCAGTTAAAAACAGCTTAAGAGATCAATAACATCCCAGACACTCATAAAATGGATTTTTTTGTAATAATCTAAAAGAGACATAAACTGTTTTGTCCCTTGTTAAATGATTTAATTTCTTCGGTGACTTTACATTTACTGCAAACTATTAATTCAACAGTGCAGAGAATTTAAAAAAAAATGAGCAGCACATAAAAACTTAAAACAACATGAAAAGATGAACAATCAAGTAAACTTTCTCTTCATCTAGTTTTCGTTTGCATCTGAATTCAACCTCAACTAACCTTTGTTATCCCACCTGCATAGGTTTTTTATTTATTTATTGATCAGTAATTAAATATTGTTTATTTATTCTTTTTATTAGCATGTTTAAAAGTGTTGTTATATATTTTAGCACTGTGCAAATACATTTAGTAAATTAGAAAACTAATAAATCAAAAATTTCCCCTTACCTTTCCTCACAGCAACTGTACCGTCAGACGTTGACACGTTGAATAGCAGATGATTCTTCAGCCAAAGCTCCTAATGAACTGTGTACAACAAGTGTGTGTGTGTGCGTGTCACTCTGATACACTGAAGCAGCTCACTGTCAGGCTGAACTACCCCCCCCCCCTTTTCAGCTCAGTGACCAATCCCATGTGTGCATGCTGACTTGTTTTATCCACACACTGTCCATACAGGTCACATGACTGAGCAGTCCAGGTAGAAGGTTTTCATAAACAAATCAGTGTCACTGTTTAAATGTAGTCCAGTGTGCTGCAGCAGAAGCTTTGTGTTGTATTTGTTTCTGCTGAGCCTCCAGAGACTTGTTGATTAAACACCAGACAGTCTCCTGGATGTGGTTTAAAGGGTGGTCATTATTAAGACCATTTTGTTGTATAATTGTTAAACTCAATATTTAGTTGTATGAAAGTGTAACAAATAACACATTCCCACTTTTTTGTTAAAGTTTTCTTCTGCTTGCTGTGCCTAAGCTTGCCCCAACGCAGTAAAAGCTCAGAATAGCAGGGTTTAGAGTCCCGCGACTCCAAATGAGCTGTATTGGGCTCTGCCTGGCTAATCCTGCTTCGACCCACTTCTTAAAGGACAAATACACTGCACAGAGTCATCATGACGGGGCTGTCAACAGGCTGGTTGCTCACTGTCCAGTGATGCTTCAAATGTACATAATGAACAGGTGAACACGATTTAAAGTTACACTCACATTTGACAACTTTTGGACACACGTTTTTTATTGTAGTAACACTGATAAAATTAGATTCAATGATCCTATACAAAGAAACATCATTGACGTAGACAAAATGAGCCTGAATGTGATGAGATTACTGTATATGTTTCCAACCTACAGGAGGAGCTAAACAAATAATAAATGATCTAAGCAAAGACAAACTTTGTACAGTTAATAGAGTCGCTGTCGTTGTTCAACTAGTCAACTTCATTATACACACCCCAATCAAAACATACACAAAACTATGTACATGTGCTTTGCATGGATTTTTTTTTCTCACAAAACAGACAAAAGGATTACAAAATTCATAAATATTGTCCCAAAGCATTTTTTCCTCTCAGTTTTCCCTTTCAGTGCCTTAGCTCTCAGTTGGTTTTAGATGTTTCCTCCAATCTGGTTGATGTTGCAGCAAGGAGCATGGGTATTGTACAAGGAAGGTCAAAGGTCACACTTGCTGCTTTTCAAATTGTCGGGGGAGTTAGTGGATGTTAGGAGCATACTGAGGAACATGTGGGACCAGGTAGGTGTGAGGAGAAGAAGAAGGAGGAGGAGGGTGGGAGTCTATGACAGGCCAGCTGCCCACAAGTCCATCCCTGATTGGCTAAAACAGAAAAAGACCCTCCTCTGATCTCTCATGAGTGGCAGTGTCACAGGTAGACTCGCCTCAGATCTCCAGGTGAGGTGATGGTGTTGCATTGAGGACACAACTTTTTTGCTCCCTAAAGAAAAAATAAATCACAATTTTATTAAACATGATCCAGTTATTTTACTTCAGTCATGTTTGTACAAATCCAGGGTTGCAACTAGTGACTATTTCATCTTTTATTAATCTGTATTTGTATCTGTATTTGTAGTATTTTCTTGATTAATGGATTAATCATTCTGTTTTTTAAATGTTAAAAATTATGAGGGAAAAAAATGTATTCACAATACCACAGACCTGTTTAATCCAACCAACAATCTAAAATCTAAAGTTTAATTATTTTTTTTACATCAAACATGACAAACAAAAGCAGCAAATCCTCACATTTGAAAAGCTGAAACCTGAGAATTTTTTATGTTTTTGCTTGAAAAATACTTGAAAACTATTAACAAAATAGCTAACGACTAATTTTCTATTCATCGACTAATTGATCAATTAATTGTTGTAGTTCTATAAATCTGATGTTTTACCAGCGTCCGGAGCCAGCACTCTTCACAGTGAACATGCCAGCACTGGATGGAGGTGAGAGGGGTCGTGTACGTGTCCTGTACAAAGGAACAAGCAGAACACAGACAAGATTTTTTAACCTGTAATACCAAAAGCTGCCACTAGATGTCCACATGAATCTACAATTACAGAATTAAGAGGCGTTTATTTTACTGTAAATGAACTTTTCCTAAAGATCCTTTAATAACTGGCACATATGTATTTTTTCTAATATTGTTTATTTAGCTTTAATGGATGTTAAAAAGAGAGCGAGAGAGTGCAGTCCGGCACTCCAAGACATCAGTGACTTGATTTCTTCAACACAACAGCAGATGATCTCCTTAGGTTGAAGTTAAGTGGAGCTACAGTATGTTGTAATTAAAGGAAGTCCCTAAACTTCATTAACCAATAAGAATGATCAAGGTGTAAACCACACAGTCCTCAGACCAGGTCTAACAAGACTAATATAGGAGAACACCTGTGTGGGTGGACCATGACCATGAAAGGCCTGTAAAAAAAAACTACAGCTTCATTTTTGGATAACACCAAAAACTTCAATAGATAAACTGAAATATAAGATATATATATAAATCCTAAATTTCCAGAGCACAATAGATGTATTAGAATGACCTGTTTTGTCCAGTTAAAAGACCAAAAATGCTTGATAAATGACTATTTAGTGACTTATAATTAATTACAGGTAATTTTATTGATGGTAAACAAATTAGCAGTGCTGCACGATGTGTCAGAGCCAGGTATGATGTTAATTATAATGATCTTTGTCTATGAAAAATCAATATTTAATTACTTTTAAATTGTAGCATTTTATATTATTACACATCACATGCAGCATCACAACAAGTTATCATATAGAGGATGATGGCATTAAGCTGCATGGTAACATAAATGTAAAGTATTTCTAGAAGTTTTTAACATCTTTTCAAAAGCCCAAAATGTGTTTATTAACATCAAATTAGAAACTAGAAACCTATATCAAGATATCACATATTTATATTCCTTTGAAAGACTTTGAGCAATATTACTGACCCAAAACACATCCGCTTCTGCATTATTATTATTATTCTGTCTCTGTTCTGTCAACTTAATTTGCCTTCATACTCACCATGCAGATGAGGCATTTAAATCTGTCTCCTTTAGACAACTGTTTCTCCAAATCTCGTATCCGAGCTTTAAGTGCATCCAGAGTTGTCAGCGTGGAGTCCTCTGAGAGCCTGAACACACACACACACACATACACACACACACACACACACATACACGGACGGACGGTAACAGGAGGGGAGATGGGAGGGCGCGTGAGTTAGGCAGACACTGGAGAGTCATTTATAAATCGAAGACAGATTAAATTATTCGCTGGCCAACATGGACACTGAGCATGAAATTTAGCAGCAATCACATTGCCTGCATTCGCTGTCTCATTTATCATAGGCGGAGGGGAGGGGGGAAGGGGGAGGTGTCAGGGTCCTCATAGAGATGGACATACACACATACACACACACACACACACACAATTACAGGATAGACTGTATGTACAAACATACTGTACAGCGAGGCAGACAGGCTACAATGCATTAAGTGTGATGAAATGTGTGTACATGCGTGCGATGCCTGCTATGACCTTGATTGATGATATCATCACATTGATACAGTAATATGTTGCAAGCTGGTGGGAGCCAGGGCACATAGTCTGAACTGAGACACGTCCGTTCCAAAATACTCTTTACAGGAAAAGGCTTCCTCATATTTGATTGGCTGATTCAGCATCAGTCGACACATACCTAATCCTCACCTCATCCCCCTCTTGAGTAGTTCAAATTGTGCGTGAAAATTATTTGACTGACTGATTTTCACAGATATTTGGTTGATTTTTGACTTGGTGTAAATTCTGGGGGTCGAAGTTTACATGATACAGCAATCAAAACTTCTTATATCAATGTTTTTACAGCACAAAAAGCTACAATCTTGAAGATTGTGTGATAGCAAAAGCAACAGATTCAAAGACTTAAAGAAAATATTATTTAACAAAGTGAGCAACAGTGAATTCAAGAACTTCACAATTGGTTAATAATTAGAATTGAAACTTAAAAATAATGCTTTAATCTTTTTAACCCGCTCAGCTCCCTTTTCAAGCTGTAAATCAAACTAAATCACAACCTGAAGAGTCTTTTCACGTGAACACACAACTAACTGAGTGATGTGACCAAGTTATTAAAGTGAGGAAATCTCAGGAAATGAGAGATGTGACATACATGCTTGCTGTACTTACGTCTCTATCTCTGTGTTTTTGCAGGTTTTGAGGAGACCAGCTACACTGCCGTCCAGTTTCTCTCCAGTACTGGTTGATGGACTCCCTGAGTGAACCAATCAAATATATAAACAAATTTTAAAAAATGAAATCAATTAAAAAACAGTGACCAATCTATCCCCAAACTTGTTCTTGTACAATCCTCATGAGTAATCCCCTCCATGTTTTCTTCTTATTGAATCAATGAATTAATTCACAGTTTGTTTGACTAACCTTCATTTGACCATTTGGAAAAGTCTAGGTTGACTCTGGAGTCCGGCAATGTACTGCTGCTGCTGCCAATGGTGCTGCTGTAAGAACCAAACATATACATACATATTTAAATGCTACAAACAATGAAATTTGATGTGATTAATGATGCGAAATGAATAAAAATGAATAACGAATTGAATATCCTTATGTATATATATATACATATGTATCTGTGTACATTTACATATATACATATATGTGTGTATATCTATATATACACACACACACACACAAATATATACATATATATATGTACATATGTATACTTATGTACATATACACATATGACAATGTGAGAATAGCAGAGCAGCAGGTGGGATACGTACTTCACTGTTGTCTCCTTGGAGTTTTCTGCTGAGCAGGGGATCACATCTGTCTCTGTGTATCTGAGAACAAAACTCAGGAAATAATAATAAAAATGACATTATAGGAATTGTGATTGTCTAAAAATAAGATAAAATAAATAATTCATGTCAAGTTTAGGCCGATTTTTCAATATAGGAAGGCTCCCTAACTGAAAATTATTGTCCATCAGTGTTTTAATCACTGTTAAAGTTTGCTGACTTTGCTCTCACTTAATATTTGCTTTTATTATACAGTCAAACTTCAAGGATACTGTGCTCTGCCGTACTCCAGAGTATCATCTCCATCCACGTCTAGGTCTGCATCGCTGTCCCGACACTCCTTAGATGTTGTGCTCACAAGCATTGCACCTGATGAGACATTTTCACAAGAACATGGGTTATATATAATCTTTCATTATAAATACAGTGATTCTTCAACAACTACTGGACTGTAAGAAGGTGCTTGTAGAGGGACAAAGCAGAGACGTGGATTAATCTGATTTATACATCTCACATTAAGGCCAAATCTAGAGTATCATAATATTTGGTTACCCATCCCCCCCTCCGCACTACTCTGTTTGTTTCTGCGTGTAACAAGTATGCAGGTCAGAGCAGAGGAAAGCGTTTTTTGAGCTAACCTTCAAGGCATCTTGTTCCGCTGTAATATGGACTGAAAAGTTCAGTGCTTTTTCAACTGCCACTCAGTCACATTATTCACCCGCCACTGCACGAGATCACACACATGGGTACCTTGATAGGACATGCATACCTTTAAACCCTCCAACTATAGACGTCATCTGTATCCTTCTCCTCTCATTCCACTCATCCTCCAATGGCACCAAGTCAGCAGAGCCCTCCTATAACACACATAAAACACAGTAACACAGGTTACAGTACACACTTTCACTGTCCTGGTGAATATGTCCATATGCCTCCCATTGCCTTAAGCTACATATCTGCTTCTGTGTTTTCATAGCTCTGAAGCAACGCTAGTGGTGTTTTCACATGGATACACATCAAGCTGACAGTGATCCTGATGCTACATGAACAAAGGCAATCAGCAGTGTCAGAGGGTTTGGACTACCGATATTCTCTCAACCTGTGATCTGCCTGCTTACATATATGTTAATCTCTGATTACAATAAAAATGTCAGGGGAAACTCAGTTAAGAATAAAACATACCTCCTCTGGTTTCCTTCTCTTCAGTTTGCCAATCCTGACTGAGGGCAGACAGAAAAGACAGACATAAAGCATTACAGACAAGCCACAGACACCTATGTTGTTCTGTCTTGATGATTTTTTTTTTTTTGCTCTGGTTGTTGAAAAAACCTTTTAAATTTTCAAATTTGAGACAAACTTTCTTCTTCAGCGTGTTCCTATGATTAAAAAATACATATGATCATAAGATCAAACCTTAACTTTGTTTTGTGATGGTGATGATGAAAATCACATACATAACACAACATAATCGCCAAGTCTTTTATGCCAATGTGTATTTTTTTAGGATTCATTTTTAGGTCATTTCCTTTCTTTTGTAATTTAAGTTTTTATCAATTTTCTCAGGTACAACAGTGGTTACTAACCAACAGTACTTTAGTTTAATCAAATACAAATTATGATTTATTTTTTATCTTTACAAAACCATGCACTGGTTTATTAGATTACAAATAGAAACACATGTAGCTGGTTGAAGGTTCAAGCTTCTGCTACTCCAAGTAATTACAGTATGAGTGCAAATTAAACAGTTAGTTAAAATTCACTCAAATAAACATATTTTGAAGATGACAGTTGGTATCACTGAAGGGGTACTTGAGCTCATCTGGTTGGGAACCACTGATGTCCTCACTGATGTTTATTTTAATGTGTGGACTATCACATCCACACACAGACCCTGAAGTAACATTACACTTACGAGCAAGGCGATATACATGTGGGCTCTGTGTAAAGAGCAACTGTAGATTTTTCAGTAGAAGAAACAAAACAATCCTCCCATCCCCTTTTTGTCATCACCCTCCTCCTCCTTCCCACTTTCCTCTCTGATATAAAAGTTAACATGGCAGAACACCAACTGCACCTCCTCTCCCACTGCGACTTGACTGACTGCAGATTGCATAAGGGGACATTAAGTTTTAGGGCCCTCTAATTCCCCGCTGGATGACAGTGGCCCCTGTAGTGAGGGGGGTGAGGGGGACAGAGGTAGTGGCCGTGACCCGAGTGCCGCCATTGCAGCAAACATAATGAGGGTTAAAGAGATGGTCATAGATGAGGAAGAGCTCATCAAACAGAGAGGAGAGAGAGGGAAAGAGAGAGAGGTTGATTAATCAACAGAAGACCCCCCCCCCCACTCCCCTCTTCTTCTGCCTCTTTTTTTCCTCCCTGACGTGTATTTAGAAGCTCATTATGCTGTCCTGTTATAAAGCCCAATAAAGGCTAACAGACCTCGACAGCACTGGCAGTTTGAAGAGTCAGCTAAGAGCTGGAGAATCTCAGCGGTAATAATACCAAAAAGTAAGATGTCTATAGTGTCAGCTGCAGCTTTAAGGATGCTCTGTAGAGCCCTTTCTATACAGAGATCCCACAATATTGATTTAAAGAATACCCGTCATTATGCTGCCTTTGCTTTTTTATACTGAATTAAACATAGCCGGCATAATGCTGCCCCCGTGTGTGACTTTAGATAGCATGGCTGTGTTTTGGAAGCAGAGGCGTAACACAACAGTGTCAACGTTTAGTGTGTGTAATCCCACCATGCCAGCTGAAAATATTTAGTTTCTAGGAAAGCATACGGGGTACATTAAAGGACCAGTGTGTAGGATTTACTGTATACCCACCACCACCCACCCCAGCATGTAGGAGGGCCTACAGTGGCTGCAAAAACTCTAGTGTTTTTTTAACCCTTGCTATTTAGATCATCACTGGATAGATTATTTTCACAATCCTTTAGATCTTTTAGAAGCAAAGCAAAAACTTTGCAGAAGTCGGAGGTTACCTCACCTCACTGTCTCACTACAGAGCTGTGATATAAACACTAAACACACAACGTTTAAATCAGGAAAACCATCAAAGATTAATTAATACATCATGATATCATCTAACATAAGAAACCACACAATGAATAATGAATTAATGTCTTTCACAGAAACATAAAAACTCTGCTGTATAAGGTGGGTAAGTGACACTCAGCAATAAATTATTTAAAACATCTATCAATAATTTTTTTTCCTTTTAAAATGTAAAAACTTTTTTCTGTTAAGTCATTTCAACAGTTAATGCATTGATAAAATACTGTTGATTAAATTGGCAATCACCTAATTTATTTAATTGATTTATTGCTCTAGCACTACAATAAAGTTGTTTTGGAAAAAAAATCTAATCAGTGAGTTTTTGCGTCATATGATTCATGATAATACCAATAAAATGTATATACATCAGTTCACATCCAGGACCTGTTTGCTAAAAAAAATGAGTGTGGGAATTTAAAAAAAGCTTCTCAATGTGTCTTACCAGCTTGTGTGCAGTCTAGGTGGGCTCCTGCGCTGTGGGGGCGTAATGGGGCAGATTTGACGTAGCACCTGCACCAGCAGAGGTCATCGACTGTTAACATATCAAGAGGTCAAAGTTGAAAGGTTAATAGCTCCTCTGCTCGTGTGGGCGCTAGGCCAGTAGAGATGGTGTGGGAAAAGGGGTGATATCTGAACGACTGGTGAGGGAGCAGGGGTGGATGAAACACACAACTGGTCGCATTTGAACAAAGGAAGCTAAAGGGCTAAAAAAAACTCTGACTCCTTACTTAAAAAAAAAAAAAGTTAAAGCCATTTAAAACTGCAGAGCTGACATAGTCTACTCTATTGAAATATCTCTTAATGGCAAACTGAGTCTGTAGAAATGAAACAACATTAAATCCTCTGCATGCGTCAACGTACCATTTAGTCTTGTGTGTCTGTTGGCTCGTACACGGAGAAACGTCTGCAACAAAAGAGCAGTATCCACATTTTTTCATATTTTTCTCATGTATCATTTTTATCTTATTTTCTCTTGATGCAATTTTAACGGAAATAATTGAACAGCAACCAAGTAGATTGTGATTGTCATAAAACTTATCATAGTAACATCTAGAGCAAAGATATCACTTCAATTGTCTTAAAACACATTTATAGCTTGTTAGTGTTCACATGACACCAAAATCACCTGTATATAGTTTCTCTCTTAAACTTGTTACACAGAATTTTTAAATTAAAATTGTTATTTTGTTTCTTCATATGTTAATTGTACTATTGTTACTATGTTTGTTCTGTATATTTTATTCATAAGTGTTTTTGCTCATCCGAATCAAGGGCCTGAGGATTAATGATGTCATATGTTGAACAGTTTGTAAAGAGCTCTGAGACAAACGTGTGTTTGAGCTCTATAAATAAAATTCGCTTGACTTGACTCCTGATGAACCTATTACTTTTAAGTGAGGTGCTGAGTGTTGACTACAGCATTTGATCAACCTCAGACCATAAAACGGGTGAGTCACTGGCACCACATCAAGAAAAAACAATGTTTTTATGATGTTGCTAACTACTAGTTGTCCAGTGCTTTTTAGTGCACTAATGAACAGAGCCAGCACTCACATTCTTTAGTGACGCTTACGAGATTCAGTTAAAACTGAAAAAAATTGGGCTGTCACTTGGCCAACAACATAAATAAAGCAAATTTCCAAAATGATATATTACTGTATATTTATGTATTACAATAATACACTATTGTATGCTACCTCAAGGTTTTGTCCATCTTAAGGGAAAAACAAGGTAATCATTCATTTATAGTATCAATGTTTAAATATAAATTTAAACACACTCATGTTCACAATCATGAGAATCTGAACTTGATAAATCTGATATTGATTTTGTTTGTTTTTAACCTCACCTGATATCGATCAGAGTGGGTGTCCTCAGCCGGTCGAAGAGGTGAGGTGGGAGAACCTCCTTCACATTTAATATGCAGAGAGAGTGAAAGAGACTGGACAAAAAAAGAGAGAGAAATGAGTCAAAGGCAAGATGACAGCAGCTGTTTGACTGCAACTTATGAAGATATCAACCGTTTACCTTTGGCGTCCTTATGAGGTGGTTGTGCTGCACTGGAGTGGCACTGTTGAAAAAAGGGGCAAATAATACATAAACTCATATGTTAGAAAAATAGAAATACACACACATACAGACACATACATAAATCGACTACTCTATCTTACTATACAACATACAAATACAATATTGCCTTGTCATCTTATAAACAACACTCTACTTTTACCTTGTCTGAATTTGTATTTCAGTCTGTGTATAACCTCATTTTACTAATTTTCTTGCTCATTGTCTATCTCACAGATACTGTATGCACACACACAGACACATACACACGCGCACACACACACACATACAGTGTCCCCGTGGGCCAAGTTCAATTTGAAACCATTACTGTCCACGGAGCGGTCGTTAAGCAGATTTGGAGTGTAATGTCTTTATTGGAGAAATCATTCTTCTGGTCTAAGCAGCAGGTAATGTGTGTGTGTCTGTATATGTGTGTGTGTATTAGCCTGTGATTGTGTGTGCGTGTGTGCAGGGCTCAAAGCAACCATTAGCAGGACATTATCCACCCAATGTATGATTTGTCGCCTCGAGGCCGGAGGCTGTAATATGAAATATGTAGGGAACAATGAGGCAGCTTGTAAACACTGCACACAAGTGACAGAGAAGACGGGAGACACCACCTGGGGAAACTGAAATGGGGGGGGGGGGGGGTCTGCCTACAGCTACAGAATCTGTCAACATTAATTGTCACCTGAAAGCTGAACAGAACAGAAAGGAAATGACAAATGGATAAATGGGGGAAGAGAAAAGTTGGAGGAAAATAGAGAATGGTTAGAAGGAGGAGATGTAGTGTGATAAAATCATGTGATGGCATAATGTTATATAAAGATGACGTGAAAAGATTTACTGTCTTATAGAGTGAATGCTGTGAAACCAGACGATTATCATTTGTGACTGGATCGTGATACCTGATTTGTAGCTGGGCAAGTTTGGTTAACTCCTGCTCCATGTGTTCCTGCAGCTCTCCTGGTCGCAAAACAGCCTGGCACACTGGACACATTGGGGCCTGAGCGTCAAATAGACCCTTCACCTTGGCTGGATAGAGGAGGGGTGGCAAGAGTTAGACAAACTGCATAGCCTAAAGATTTTCATGTGGTCTTTGAGGCAATGAAGAGGAATAGAGTAAAATAGTCCTCATTTATAATCTTAGTTAAGTAAAAGTACTCATTATGCAGGTACTGTTTTGAAGTGTGTTTTACAGTACATCTTACAGCTGGGTAGTTTCATATTTAACAGCCCACTGTATCTTATTACCCCACTATATACCTTGCACAAAAAAAATCTTAATTAGCAAAGTAACTTTAGCTCTCAGTTTAATGTGATGGAGTCAAAAGTACAAAATTTAATTGAAATGTACTGAAGTATAAGTAGCATTAAATGACATGAAGAAGAAGTACCTGGAAACTGTAGTAAATTAAGTAAATATGATATTAGTTCATTTTCTGTAGTTGAGGATGTTGATGGACACACACACACACACACACACACACACACACACACACACACACAAACTCATAACACACACACACACACACACACACACACACACACACACACACACACACACACACATACACACACACACATAAACTCATAAACAAACACACAGACACACTGCTATGGCCTCCTGCTGTCGGTGTGTTGACATCATAGGCTGTCAATAGGAACATTACCCAGGAGGGCCACTCGGCCCATTGGGCCCCACTGATGGATTACTGCCATAAGCAGCCAGCTGGGAGCCTGAGGAGCTCTACTATATCAAGATTTTACCTAGTAGATGAGGTGATTTACTCCTGAAAGCCATCAATCACATAGAGAGAGCTAGTAGGCATGATGCACCTAATTTCCCATCTTTGCACAGTCATGGGAAAACAAATGACTGTACTGGCTATCACAATTTAGCTATTTTTCATATGAAACATTATTAACAGGTGAGCATTTGGACAGTCTCTGACCCCTCTCTGTGTAGCATAGTGGACTGAACTTCCATAAGGACCGTATTTTCCAAACACCAGACAAATACTTTGCCCCAACTCCTCTCCAAATGACCAGCAACATGACAAGCTCTGATGCCAATGTCTGTCAGCAAGTGGCGTCCCCTGACATCAGTTGAGCTATGAGCCCCCATAATGAGGAACCAAATAGAACAAAATGGCCTGTAAATAAAACATGGGGTGGAAAATAGAAAGCGGAGTCGGGTGTCCTTGGGAGAGTGACAGCTCTCCTGGTTTCACCCCCCATCCTCTCGCCTTTTTTGCATCCCCTTGCGGAAGCCTAAATGACTTTTCCCGACACGCATCGAGCGTTCCCGGGCTTTCTGCGCTCTGCCGCCTGGAACATGCAGGCATCAGTAAACAATGAAATCTCTGGGCTGAAATTGAATTTATAACCACATTACCTGCACAGATAACGTCTCTGAATGGCGCCGCGATAAGAGCAATGGGATTTGATTTTCAGGTGTTTTATTGGTCCACTTTTTGGATAAGCCCCCCTGTCTGCAACTACAGCCTCTCCCCCACCCTTCACCTCTGCTCCATACAAACATCAGATTTAATGGTGTGGGAGTGCACATGTTTGGATGTATGGATGAGTGTGTGTTTGCATGCTTTTGCTGAGGCCTGACTTGCGCTGTGCTCTCGTAAGTGACAGTTGTTGGTTCATGACCACCTTTTTACACGTCTCCATCCCCCGCTGCCCTCCTCCCACGCCCACATAAACCCTGTCAGTATCAGTCAGCCTCAGCCCCTCTTCAGTGTGGGGGGTCTCAGACACACAACAGGGGGCTGTAAAACCTGCCTATGGGGCTTGTTAACTGTTCCCTCACTACAGCAACTGGCTCGGATGGATTGGCCCTCTCTAATCGGGTTGTGCTGAGTATGACGGTCCCATCTCGTAATGCATTCAGTGTCTCTGTGTCTCTTATTGTTTCCTTTTTCTGTCTTTGTATCTTTCCAGTCCAGGACTTCTTTTCCTGGCTGTCTAGTCCTTGTCCAGCTGCCAGTTGCTCTCTTCCCACTTCTGAAGATGCTTATTTGGCAATTTAGTCCCCGAAAAAAAAATGCCCCCGAAAAGAGAGGAACAATTTACTTTTTATCTCTTTTTTTGTTGTCACTGATCAAACTATTTTCTTCTCTTTTTTTAAACATACTTTACCAAGTTATTTTTATACATTTCTCAAAAAGAGAGATTACATTGCCATAAATAATTATTTTGTTGTCAGGAAGGAATCACACAGATGAGCATACACAAACATGCGTGAATACATCCTCTATCTTATCTCTCTGTGAATTTGAAGAGAACACACCCCTGGGCCGAATAACCTCTCCAAACGCTGTGATATGTCTCTGCCCTATTCCCACTATCGAGAGCATCACGGGATAGTAAAGTTCATCTTTTGAAACAAAACAAGATATCTTCATCCTCCTCCTCTCTTTGTAAGACTGATGGTCAAATCCAGTTTTTGTTGCACAGCATCAAGATGTGGTCTGCAAATGTGCAGGGTTCAGTACTCGCCCCCTGAAACAGAGAGATCAGAATCCCGCTGACAAATCCTCAAAGCATTGAGTCCCCCTGCGGGCCTGGGTAATGGCCGATGCCAGCGTCCATATGACGGCTGCCAGTTCTGCTGATGCAGACGGAGCGGAGATGCCTAACGTGACCTTTAGTGAATGCCACATCACATCAGGCCTGGATGTCACCCGCTGACATTATGCCGGGGCATGAAAAGGCTGTTCTGCAGGGGAGACGTGGTGACAAACGTCCCCCCGGTGACAAACCTGTGGACATGGTATAATTCTGATTGACATGAGGAGGACTGGATGGCTTTGAATGGCAGGGGACATGAGAGCATGTGAGCAAGCAAGCATAGAGCTTGTTGTGCTTGTTGTCGGCTGGGTCTGGTTTTCTCTGTGCTCGTTGGCGATAAAGTGCTGAGACAACTTACTCCAACTGGCATCATTATCCCAATCATCAAACAATTCTCTAAGCACATCAGAAATCCCTCTATAAAGCCATAACAAGCACAGACTCTATATAACCAGTAGGCATGTAGAGATTGGCGGGGGGAGTAAAGTTAACGCTTGGCGGCTCACACTGCAGTGGTGGGTTGTGTAGGCAGGTCCTTGGCAAACTTTCAGAGGAGATGGAGGGCTATAAAAGCCATTGGCTCCTGCCACACCTGTACCCCACCCTATCGTGCAGCCTGCTTCCTATTTAAAAGCATAACATGCAGGATATTAGTCAGGGTTTTTTGCCGTCTGTGAGGTAGAGCTAACCTCTAAAGTGGAGTGGGGAGAGGGGAAAGTATGCAGGCCGCCGTTTGTTTTTTATTGGGGAAATAATGGCCTATTGAGAGGTTGGGTATTTAATGAGCAACATAATAGGCCCTGTAGTAACACATCTGCTATGAGCAGAGTCATTTCCTCAGCTTTCAAAGGCTGCTGCTCCAGCCTTTGAAACAGCAAGTCCAGTTTCTTTTGACTTAGTACTTCTAGATATCTGCTTTTTATTAATTGCAGAATTGCTACACCAGTAATACATAAAAGACAAATGTGCTTCTAGGATCCATGTTCAGTCCTAACCACATTCAACAGCCGATGAAGGTACGCTTTCTCTCCTGACTTGACCTAAAATCTCTCACTGTCCAATCTAATTCTTGCATCGTTCAAAAATATCCCTCCTTCTCTGCAATCAATTGTGTTTAATGTATTAAAGACACTCACCACAACCACCGCAACCTTTGGCCCTTGCACAAATCAATGGCTCGTTAGACCACTAATGATCATTCATTGACTAATAAGATCTGTATCAACCTCTTGTAGAACATTGATTGGCCTTTGGCCTCTGTAGTGCTCTGTGCATTACATGGACCGGCCACATGCAATGGGAGATGGCAGCTCTAAGTCCTGGGGAGTCAGATGATGAAAAAGCTCCTGGTGGGAATGGACAGGAATTCTAAACCTCAAATAGACTCATTCTGAAGCACCTCAGGCTAAAGCCCTTTTCTTCTGCCCTACAGATCAATGGACATAACCTCTCTGACCACAGGTCAATCAGCGCACAAACCCCCAATTTCTCTCCATCTCCCTCTTGCTCTTTTGTTCTCTCATCTTCTCCATTAGTCACTACAATTGTTCCATCAGGTGCGGGCGTGGCACAGCATGCATGTGTCCAATAATGTGGTTGATGGAGAGTGGCCTGGGTAGCTGTGCGACTGTGTCCCTATGACCATATTTCCCTTTTCAGGACCTGAGGGCAAAGATCGAACCCTGCCTCCACTCTGCTTCAACCAATCAATCTCGCCCTCATTGAGATGCATGGCTCAATGATCTTTGATAGTGACTTACAGATTGGAAAGAGAGGGAATGGAAGTCGGGGGAAAGTTAGAATTGTCCTTGTGTATTTGCAGTGATGTGAGGCTACTTACAAGCCACATCAGTGGGAAGAGTTTTGTTAAAACATTATAATAATTCCTGATGGAGGCAAATTAGGTTTGTATATTTTGGCAATATTACAGAACACCAGAGATCTTCACAGGCCCAAATGGTACCAAATCTGGGACCTGAATTGGATAGATCAAAGCAAACTCAATATTGGTGTCATGACTATCGTAGGACTTTGAAGTTTAAAGATAAATGGAGCTTCCTTTAACATGAGGAATAAGAAAAGAAACAGCTCCTGGTTTCAGGCAGTCCTTCCATAGAAGATCTCCACTGAACATTTTATTACTGAAATAGTTATCACAATTTTCAAGAAAGGCACATTCATAGCAATGAAACCCAGACTTTAAATATAATCGGGCTCATACTCAGGGCAGCAAAATGCTGAATGCAGACTTTAACATCAGTTTGCTGACTGCTGTCTGTCAAAGCTGGTGCAGTCACGTTGGATCAAGGAGCTGCTGACAGCGGACAGCGATAGAGCTGTTCACCAGTGTCCCATCACTCATTCTGATGCCATCAACCTGTACTCGCAAAAGAGCCTGAAATATACAGAGATCCAACTATCACACTATATCACGCTGTCAGGAACTGAACTGATCTCAGTGCACAATCAATTGCCATATTTAGTTTTATTTAAAGTACACACTGCTTAGCATGGAGAATTGTTACACTGATGCTCCTCATTTACATTTCCTGCTGGTGTGAGTTTTGTGGTATATGTTTAAAAAAATCTACCATCATTTACTCTGTTACACTAAAATGTAATGTAAAAAAAACTGTAGCCTGCATCTGTTGGCTCCTAATTTTTTTTTTTTTTTTTACAGGTAACAATGAAAGCAACACCTTGCTGTTGGCACTTGTAACAGCAATAAACAAATGAAGCTTAGCGAAAGTTCAGTCAGGAAGACTCTAAAACATACAGGCATAATTGGTAACTTCCCTGCCTTCTTCAAGCATGCTCATCTATTACCTAGTTTTCTATGTCCAAGGGCGTTATCTCAATTGTTGCCAGTCACCTGTCAATCTCGGCAACCAAGATACACTTCAGCCTTAGCCTATCATCTTGTAGCAGTCCGTTTAAATGTGCCTCTCTCTCTTTGCTTCACCACCACCAGTGTCCGGACTTCATGGATCTACATATATATGCAGCCGTTCAGGGATGATTCCTCATGGAGTTCAAGCGCCAAAGACTTTGTCATTTACTAAGATTTGTTTATCATATATTCACAATAAATATCTCTTTATATTTCTATTCACTTGTCTCTCCTGATTGAAATTGACCCAACAAACTGTTAGTTAGTTGGGTTTCAATGAATGCTTCCCTTATAATAACAAAGGTAAACATGATTGCAGCAATACATTTTGTTTTCCTTTGTGTGTGTGTGTGCGTATGAGTGAGAGAGAGAGAGAGAGAGAGAGAGAGAGAGTGGACCGATCACAATCCCTCATTAGAGGCTAAAAAAAGATCACTATTACCCAGACCACTGATTAATACACATTAATACTCTTTCTCTTCTCTCTCTCTCTCTCTCTCTCTCTCTCTCTCTCTCTCTCTCTCTCTCTCTCTCTCTCTCTCTCTCTCTCTCTCTCTCTCTCTCTCTGTCTGCCTGCCTCACTCTACCTCTGTTATTATTTCATTGTCTTCTCATCAACTCTCTCTCATTTCCTTTGCCCCTCTTGCTTTCTCAATTAGTGGTTAATAAGGAGAAAATGAGAAGTGCTTGCATCGAGTGCTCAACTTTTCTAAACAGTCGCAGACAAACAGTGTGTCACTGTGGAAGTCACTAAAGAGTTTAATTACAGCAGGACTAAAACGACAACTATACAGCCTACAAAAGCAAGGCTTACTACATACTTTATCACTTGGCAGCATTTTCTTACAGCAGCTCCCACACAAGAAACCTCCTTCATTGTGCTTTTGGTGTTTTGTCTGATTCTCCATTTTCTGTATTTCCTTTTTTTCCTATTTAAATGTCTTGAAAACACCCGCAGCAAGAATGTCTGAACTTCAAGTGGGTGACTGCGGTGCCAACTCTGACACATGCAGCACTTGACACACAATGCACCAGAGCGCTGTCTCACCCCTCCCAAGCACCCCAAACAAACCTCACACCACAGTTTTGGCAGACTCTAACAGTGAGACTCAATCATAGCAAAGTGAGTGACAACAGATTCACGAGCAAACAATATCTTTTCAGTGGGGGAAAAAAAATCAGGAATTGACGACATTCTCTCTGCTGCTATCAGGTGCACAAGGCATGTGCTGAAAATCAAATGAGGTTCCCAGATGATGGTGAGAGGTTTAAGACAAAGCTATTAGCACAGTTACAACACTGAACAAAAAGGGTACTCAACTAAACATAAGTCCTGTAGTTATGAGTCCAGAAGAATTTGCTTGGAAATTAAAAGAAAAAAATGGAATAAAGGAATATAAAAGATGGAGAGACTTAAAAGAAATAGGATAAAAGAAAGTAATGAAAAATAGCAACAACAATGGAAAACATGAGAACTATATTCTGTGTCACATTGGGCCTTTCACCATGAAAGAATCATGTTTGCTCTGAAGGCTAAACTACTTTCTCCTTCGTCATATAGCTCTTAGGGGATCTGTCTTTTTCCTTTTTTTTATGTGCTTTTTGTGCTTGTACACTAAACACAACTGTACGGACTATAAGAAAACTAACAGATTCAATAAAAAATGAATGAGAAAGAAGAGGAACAATAAACAGATGTCTTTGAGAGCAAAGAAGCAAGATGATTCACACATTTAATGTCCTTTCTTCTGTCAATGACAAAATCAGAAAATCATGACGTATGATGCTACCCTACACTATCTATCTGAAAGTGTAACACAGTCAAACTGTATATACAAATATCTACAGAGAAGTTGAAATCTGCATTTTTATTGATTTAATTTATACGTTTTGTGCACTTCACAAGAAATCCAGAAGAATTAGAAAAACACACCACTGAAAAGTCTTTTTGTAGAGTCAACACTGTGTATCTATAATGATTAAAAGTTGTTTTTTCCTGTCAGCTGGTAAGTTTGGCCAGCTTTTTGGCTAAAACACACACACACACACACACACACACATACACACACACACACACACACACACACACACACCTTGTCTTGCTCTACCAAAGAAAACACTCCCACCTGCTTCCCACATACACACCTGTCCCGCATACACTGTGTGCAGTGCAGGTGAGCAGCGGAAACCTTTGCTATTAAGAATCTAAGATCCTTAAAGCTGCCAGTGTTCCTCAAACCAAATAAAAACTGTTGTGTTCTCACAGGCAATTAGGCTATAGTGGGAGTGTGACCAAAAAAAAAAGGTCCCACATTGATCTTCGATTGCATTGCACGTAGGCCTCCAGTCAAAACTTGTTGAAATTTTCGGTCAGTCTCATTTACCGCTACACAGCGTCCCACTCTTCAGCCTCATCAGCGGGCATCATTACAGATAAGCCATCTCTCCCTCCCACCACTGCATCAGATAACATCTGATACTGTCAGAAACATAGTGTTGACTGCTGCTGGTAGGAGAGGACCACAAGCACCTGGCACTCTGTGATACACCTGTGTTTGGGCTAGTCACACCTCCTAAAGGATGTTATTGTGTCTGCCTGGATGAGCAAACAATTATGGCAGATGATGATGGTTTTATCTTCAAATAGTGGAAAGATACAGATACTGAGCAGCTTATCTCATGTAACCAACACAAACAACTGGGAAAGAGGAACCAGGAACATTTAAAGCACTGAGTGAGGACTAGCACTTAAAGGGAGACTTCTGAGACTTTCCAATCTGGACATGTTAAATACTAAAAGGTGATGGAATTTGTCTAGAAAACATAAATTGACAAAATTATTATTCTATGACATGTTTTATCTACATAGAATATAAGGAGTCTCAGATATATATATACATGACTTACTCTGTGAATATTTTAAAACATGAAGCTGTTGAATTGGATTTGCGATATTGTGTCTGTTCCACATGAAGAAATGCTTTAAATTCTGCATTGAATCTGCTAAGATATGTAAATATGTTGTCTTGCCGTTGAAATATATTGTTTGGTTTTGGCATTACAGTGCAAAAAGGGATGAGCAGTAAATAGTGCCTTTATAGTTGTTGTTTTCTTTTGAGAATAAAGGGCACAGCATCCCTGCATACTGTGTGTGGTATCCCAGCACTGGACGCACTCGACTGTCCCAACCCTGGTGCCTCATTGAGAGAAAGACATACTGAACTTTAATACAATACTCTAAGTGGATGGATCAGGCCCCACATCAGACTGGAAATCACTGCTGTTGATAGTTTTATTGTACATGTGTGTGTATATGAGTTTGTGTGTGTGAGAAAGAGGGAGAGACAGAGTAGAAATGTGTCTACAAACACACTTGAGTGTGTGTGTATGTGAACATATGTATATCATTTACACACACTGCTGTGTACTGTAGCCCTGGTGAGTGCAGTGCAGTGTGAGCCCCCGTCAATATGCCCCTCCGATCCCTGCTGTCAGCAAACACAGGAGAACAAAGAGGCCTGTGGCAGCGCCAGCGGGTATAGATCATTTCGACTGTGTTCTCCCTCAGCGGGGTCACACAGGAGACGCTCACAGTTCAATCTCCTCTACTTGACTGATCAGGATCTTTGAGCCGCCGCTAATGAGACTGGAACCTCTCCAGTCTGGAAGACCCTGAACCAGCCCACCCAGAGTCCAAGAGTCCAGGACTCCACTCAGACACAAGCTACTACCTTCAACTGGAATTTTGGATAAAACAACAACAAAAGTTATCTGGCATTATTGGTTAAAGACTCTTATAGTCTCTTAGTTATAGTTTCTTAAAGTCTGAGTCAGTTTGTTTTTTGTGGATTTTGGAAAAATTAGAAACTAGAATTATGGAAAAAGAGAAAATGTGGAAGACTGTGATAATGATACATTTTTTTAAAATATACCATGTAAAAACATATTTTAACAGGTTTGACAAAATATTTGTCTTTAAGGCTGAGAGGGATATATATATTTGAGCTGATCAAACTGAGGTTATTTTAGTGGATGTTTAATAACTTCACATTTTATGAATTTCATGCCAAAAATGACAATAGGTCATATTAAACTGTTTTTAGCAGACTGTATTAGAACAGTACTTTTTTCATGGCACTAAAGTTTTCTTTCATGACAAAACAAATTTACACCTATTTTTGTGGATTCTGATGTAAGCATTTTGCTGGAATCAGTTCAGGTCAAAGGTTTCAACAGACAGTGTAGTATATTCATCATATACAATCAATGATTTATTAAACTGCATTTCTGTCACATCGGCTATGTGAAGTTAAAAGATGTCCAATGTTTTAACAATTGTACTAGTTAAACTTTACTTTTAAATGTAACTTTTAACTTTTTTGGTTTAATAGTGGCTGTTTGACAGTGATATAAGAGATTATATAAGATAAGATTTTAGTGCTGTACAACTTTGCCCATGTGAAACTCAGCTACAGTAGCTATGCCACTTGATGTTCTATAATAATAATAATAATACATTTTATTTAAAGGCCTTTCAAAGCACTCAAGGACACCTTACGAGGCACATATAACACAACAACAGTACATCAAACTATATAAATCAGGTGACATTTAGTGTAAAGATAAAGAATAAATATGAATGTGACTACAAAGTGCATTAGTACAATAAATAATCAAGAACGTGATTGCATACTCAGTGTGAGACAGAGTATGCCACTCTGAATAGGTGCGTTTTCAGGCGGATTTAAAGGTGGAGACAGAGTCAGAAGTGTGAATGTCTGGTGGGAGAGAGTTCCGTAGGCGGGAGGCAGATTGGCTGAAGGCTCTTGACCCCATGGTACTTAAGTTGGCAGATGGGGCAGAGAGCTGGTTGGCAGAGGAGGATCGGAGAGTTCGGGAAGGTGTGTAGATGTGAATACGTTCAGAGAGATATGATGGTGCCAGATTGTGAAGGATCTTGAAAGTAAGAGTAGAATCTTGAAGTCAATGCGGGATAATAGTGTTATTTGCATTGAAACAATCACACAGGATGGATCCCATAATTATTCAGTGATTAATTTGTAATCACACTAATAGGGTCACGACTGAGACAATAGGATGTGTAAAGCGGAGTCCTTGCTCTTACTCAGCCTCACAGCGGGCCTGCCAAGCACTGCCTGTGTGGTCTATGGGGACAATTAGCACAATCTCCATACTAATGGCTGTCTGTAATGGACACTGCTGAGCCTGTCAGCTACTGTGTGTGTGTGTGTGTGTGTGTGTGTGTGTGTGTGTGTGTGTGTGTGTGTGTGTGTGCATATGCATGTGTGTGTGTGAGTGTGCCTATGTGTTTTCATATGCATGTGTGTGTATGTGTGTGTGTGTGTGAGGGAATGTTTGCATACGCGCATATCCTTCGCTATAAGTATGTATGTCTTCCTGTGTGTAGTTGAAGCATCTGCCTGCCCTCTGGTGCACACTGAGTTCCTATGTTTATGTATTTGTGTGAGTGTGTGCTTGCCTACCAGTGTGTGCATGTAACTAGCCAGTAGCCTGTATTTTACTGAGGTGAAGCCCCCCTCTACCCCCTTTGCTTGCGGCTCTAACCCTGATCCTCGGCCACTCATTAGCACCATAATAAAGAGTTGAGACGACACGTAAATGGTTATATACTGCTGGACTGCTGTTTTCCTACCAATTATCAGACCTGTGATTTATGGCCCAGACTCAATGCTATTCTCTAAGGAGATTTAGGGGAGTGTTTACACCCTTACACAGTGGGGTGAAGGGTCAATCCTGGCAAACTTAGACCTTTAAGGCAGGGGTGCAGCTAGCTGCACTGGAAGTGACTAAATTGATCAGATGGTCTTTAGGATGCATGCGTAAGTCACTGTAATGTGTCCTGTGCTTTAATGCGTTTGAACTATCAAATGCATGTAGTTATATAACATTATAAACCTTTCTCTCTAACACTTAGACACTTTGCAGCTCCCAAAAGATGCCTTCCTGTTCATTAAATTTAGATTTTTTTTTTTTTTTTACAAATACATGCACACAATGGCTGAAAACCCTGCTTATGAAGCCACAGAATGATGTTGGGATGTCTTGTATTTCTGAGGTAAAGCTATCACGCCTGGCATGCCTTTGACATATTGGCTTTTGTCAAGCTCTTCCACAGTTGGGAGACTTGCAACAAGCACAAGTGACATGCTGTAATGAGGTCTGTCTGTGACACTAGGCAAACACACATGTACAGCACACACAGTAACATATACACTCACACACACACACACGTTCCTGGCTATCATCCAGGCGTGCAGGATTGGTGTGGTCTTGCTGTCTGTCTGCGCTGCTCTTCAACAGCATGTGCTTAACCCCAGCATTTGGCCTTCCTGCCCTCTCTGCCTGACTGATTTGTTAAGCTCCGGGGACAGGGCAAAGGATGTGTGTGTGTGTGTGTGTGTGTGTGTGTGTGTGTGTGTGTGTGTGTGTGTGTGTGTGTGTGTGTGTGTGTGTGCGTGTGCGTGTGTGTGCGTGCCACTTCTTAGGAACACCCGATTCAATCTACAGAAATACCCCTTCTGCCTTTACCCCGAGCCTTTCCTATGCGCACACACATTTACACACACAAACTCAGGTCTTTGATGTGAGATCAGAGGCAGCTGTGATGCAGGTCGATCAGGTGCGCAGAGAGAGGTAGAAACAGGGGAATGAGGGGAAAACGGGGAGAGGGGAAGAGAGGAAAGATGGCCTCTGTTAAAACAAAGCTGTTGTTTTAACGACCCCTGGGCCTTGCACTCATTATGACCCTCTCTCTCTTTCCTTTTCTCTCTTTCCCTCTTTCTCTCTCAGCATACTCAATCCTCTGTCTTTACACAGAAGCAGCACTGTTTGTGTGGGGCCGATCACAGTAGGCAATGGAGGCAGATGCAATGACTACAAGATGTGTTATGACTCATGTTTCGGCAGAATGTTCTGTTGACCATCTTAACAGGTGCTGATGGTCATCGCAAAAAGACCCCCACTCACACACATTTCCCCCTGCTACTGTAAAAGCTTACTGCCAGACTTATAGAAATCCTGTCTGTCTCCGACAAGCCGTGTGGTCCACAGCCTGACACTCTGTATCTTTTGAAGATACATCAGCCTGCATAGAAGCTGTACAAAAAAACACACGCACACACACACACAGATGAACACACGGCACTCAAGCAGATGCATTCACAAATACACATGTATCAGTAATTCCCAACCAGGGGAACATGCTCTGAGGTATGTGGACAGATAATTTTCCTTTGTTTGAAAAAAAAATTTAATTACTTTTTGATTTTTAAAATAACACCTGAACACCAAATGTTGCATTTAAGAGGCCATATAAACTAGTTAGCAAGCATGCAGAGGAGCTGAAACTGTTAAAAGTACTGAAATGTTTAAAATACTGAATAAATGTAGAAATGGTTCAAATACTTAGTGGATAAATGGTTGACATTACTAAAAATTATGGTTCAAATGGTTAAAAGTAAAGAATAATTAGTTGGAATAGTGAATTAAATGTAATGAATAAATGGTAATACAAAAAAACTTAACAATTTACTTTCAGTTCAGTGAACACATTTGGAACATGAAAGGCTATGTTTGACAAAGGGATGTCTGAGCTTACTAAAAAGTTTGGTAACCGCTGACATATAAGACCACACAGTCAACATGTAAATCTAAACACATGAAGATCCCACCCTCCAGACCTTATAGGATGAAGGGAAGGAGGTAAAAAGCAGAGAAGAGTTTCCCCTCCTGCCAGGATGAAAGCCTCTTTTACTTGGGAGAACATTAGGAGAACAAACTACCATCACAACAGGAGGGGGAACAGTCAACCACGGCGTGCTCTCACATCAAACACAACCGCCATTAATATTGTAATGCTTCCTCCCTGAAATCAAGAGCAAGACTACCAGTGTGGTCAGTGAGGGAGCTGGTTGCAGATGTCACTCCATCTGGGATGACGCAGTAAGCTTTGTCGGAACCAAGAGTTTTATATCTTAACTTCCAGATTTTATTTCTTGTTTTGTTTTTATCAAATAGGATCTGAAATGATTTTTAATGCTTTTTGGTTTTAAACATCATCACATGCTAAATCAATATTTGGGGTTTTTAGGGTTTTGTGGTGTTGTCAGGATTTATTAGAAAATTCCTTTAAATCTGTATTCAGATAACCAAAAACATTTGTGTTCAGGTTTATTTATTTATTTCATAATTTTTCCTTTTTTGTGTCTATCTGCCAACATTCCCAAATTGTTCATATTTACACCTTCTTATTGCTACATTACTTGAGTTTTCTCACTAAAGCTTGATTGTAATGTATCACAACAACAGCAATAACAAAAGTTTAAATTACACATAAGCATATGGTGAGTGTGACTGTTGATGCATAGACTGCACATGCAAGTCTGCCAGATAAGGAGTATACACCCTGGGAATAATAGCGTGGAGCAGATACTATATGTGTATGCATGAGAATCGAGTGGTTGCTATTCATCTCCTGTGGTCTGCCAGTGGGACATAAACAATGTGTCTTTCAACAGGAAGCTCCAGTCAATACTGGCAGCGGTAAACGACAGCTACATGGAAAACACAGTGCACAAACGCCCTCCTTGTTATCAAATCAGTACACACAGCCAGAGTATATGGCCTGTACTAAAGTGTATGTGTCAATATAGCATACAAACTTTTATGCAGAAATAAGAGAAATCATTTTAACTGGATGACCACATACTAAAATCAAAATCACATCCATCCAAACATGCACACACACAAACACACACACACACACACACACACACACACACACACACACAGTCCTTGTAAGCTGTGTCTGGAACAAGCTAAACCCATCAAACTTCACCGCAGAGATAATCCTTGTGCCAAATCAAAGATTAATCTATGTAATATTGATTCTGTTTGAGCACCACACTAGTCTGCTAACAACCCATGAATAAGCGACCGTGGAGGACACTTGCACACTGAATGCATCTGGCAGACAATCCTGTGTGTGTTACGCTTAAATGTTTCCCCTCTATTAACTTCCTGCAGGATTTTGTTTCACTCAGGTGAAGATTTGGTCAGTGTCTCAGCGGCTGTTCATCACAGAAAAACAAATCTTCCAGCGTCTGTGCCTGATTCAAAAGCCTTATGCACAGATTACTCACACTGTATTTAGATTCAGCACTCGCATTAAGGGGATACTATGTGAGCTGCATCATGTTTCACCTGCAAAGATGACACACACAAACACATAGATAAATCAATCATGTGCGTATATGAATACAGCCCAGGGGCATAATAATATTTTTTAAGTGCCAGCCTGGAAACACCATCCCAACTTAAAAGACCTACCTTGGAAAAAAGGGAAATTTAAAGGGCAGATTCACATTTTTTAAATCTGTTTCAAAACAACTGTCAAGTGTCCATATGACCAAACAGATTCTGCTTGCTGTAATCATTCCTCCTATTTATGCTGACCATTAAAAGATTCCTTTCTAATGCAGTTTCAATGTAAATGATAGGAGATACAATTCAAAGTCTGTTTTAACATTTATTTGAAGGTTATATAAGCTTCAGCTGCCAAATACATTTTTGCATGGAACAAGGTCTATGGATTTTGTCCCCCATCATTTACATTGAAAGCGTAATAGATAACGGTCTGTTAACTGCCAGTATGAACAGGAGGAATGATTAAAGCAAGCAAAATCTCTATTAATTATAAATGATCTATCCTATAATACATGCATCTCCTGACTGATCGCATACTTGTGAGTAAACAAATAATCTAATGTGAGATGCAAAAACCATTGCTAGACTGCAATTTATGTGCTTGTGAATCTGTATGTATTGTAATGGTTTACTTATAATATGCTGTCAATATGAACTGAGGAGACGAAAAAAAGTTGCAACTGACCTTATTAAGTTTTGTTTGGCCCGCATTAGCGTTGTCAACAAGGCAGCAATTTTACCCAGTTTTAAACATGAGGTAGTGACAAAAATGCGCTAAATAGTTGAAAGTGACTTGATAGACTATGCTTAATTTAAAAAAAAAAATGTGTTAGTTGGCCTTCATGGCTTTCTTTGTCCACTGTCTACATTCAAAAGTTTGATGTGTTACAAGTATCACAACACAGGGGCTGAAACATCTGGCTCCAGTTATCATAGCTCTCTCCCAGTTTTGGCACAGTCATATACAGATACACACACACGCACGCACACACGCACACACACTCACACACATACACCCACACCACCCTGTCAGTGTGTGGCTATGGTGTCTTTTGCCACTTCACTCCTCCGGTTTCCCAACTCATGTTTCTGGTAAAGGGCCATTTTAGTTCCAGCTCAGGCCTGTGGCGGAAAGCATCTCCCTGAGGAAAATAAGCATGACTCGCTCCAGTGAAGACATCTGCCCTTTGAAAGAGAGCGAGGCTGTTTGAACAGCTGTCAGAGCACACCGTGCGTCTCAGACCTTCCCTGATAAAACAGAGGCAAGTCTGGAAGGGAAAATTGACAGAAGAAAGACACTAAATGGACAGAGGGAGACGTCCACCCGGTATGATACATAAGGCAGATGGGAACAGGTCCCCTACCTGTTTGTTATGTCAGCTGACAAGGAGCTCCGAGAGGAACTGCAGCACTTGGTCACTTGTGCTCAGAAGTGGAAACTGTGCCAAAAATATGCATTTACTGTTCATGCTGGGCATTCTCTGCAAGTCAAACCCTTGGCAACACTAGTAAGGTCTGAAATAAGGGCCAATGGGACATCTCCAAGACAGACAAGTTGTAAGTTAGAAAATTGAGGAAAATCAAAGTTATGGCATGGCATCAAATAAAGCAAAAAGCAGCAGCATCATTTCACTCTTTATGCATAAATACTTCAACAAAGTTAGTTACACATTATTCATTCTTGTAGGTATATTTGTTCTCTGCATTTGATCTATCATAAATATTTTAGGATGAATAGTATTGGGCAGCCACAGTACAGCACCCATGGATTCCAGTTCTGATGTCAATGCCTTGCTTAAGGGAAGTGGCAGAAGGAAACCAACACAGACACTGGTAGATAATCATTTTAATAATGAAGAAAACTTAAATATAAAAAAATGTTTTTATGTTGCAGTTCATACTTCGGTCCGTATTTGCATTGCCACTGCTGCTGCAGTATGCAAACTGTAGACACACTCTTACACCCCAAGAAGATTTCAAGCTTAACACTTAAGACTTTTGGTCCTGAAGTGACTGTCTGTTACCCAGTCAAGAGGAACAAGTGTATGTCAGACTAAGAAAAGTGCTGGGAGCTCAATTGCATTAAAGCTCTTAGTTTGCCTGAGCTCCAATCTAATTGGATAAAGCTGGAAAGCAGCTTCCAATGTGCACAAATCCATTTTTTCCCAAACTCTCTTTTTTTTTTTGGAGGAGAGATGGCATGTTCTATTCCACCCTGTCTTTTGTCCTTGTCAACATTTCCCAAATGAGATTCCCAAAAATCAGGAGGTGAGGGGAGCATGCATGCACGAGTGCACAGAGCAAACATTGTCAGACAGACACACCTCTCACACCAGCATGCTGGCTGGCATCTCTTCTTTCCTGTCCTTATTAAAATTCCATATTGAGATTCCTTCCTGCCACTCCGCCTCCCTGGCCCTGTCACTCAGCCACCAACCGCCGACAAAATCAGCAAGTTTCAACAAAGACACACACATATGCATAGAGGCACACAATCCAAACTTTTCTTAAGACAACTCGTCTCTGCTCCCGCCCTTTATGTGTGGGATGAAAGTTTCTTTTAGGTGATATGTATGAGAGCGAGTATCAGCGTCTCTCCCTCCTGCCTTCGCCCCTCTCCATCTCTGCCCCCCCTCCCCCTTCTCATTGTCATTATTTTCGATGGTGTCCCCCTCTGATCTGCCGAGTCTTTGGGTGCTCTCTCTCCTGTCTCTCTCTCTCTGTCTTCCTCTGGTCCTTTTCATCTGTCAGGCGCTCCCCTTGGCGACCGCCACTGAGGGGGTTTGATTTCCCATCATGCCTAGCATTGCCTCTCTGACTCCAGTTCCCTTTCTCCCTCCTTCTCCCTCGGAGGCGAGTGCCCCCGCGTCGTTGGGCAATTATCCCCGGGAGTAATGAGGAGCGTCTCTCCCTCCACGGCGCGCTGACTGACACCTCTCCCACTCATTTGTCAACAAATCAGACGGCTGGTGTGGGCGGCCATATTGAGCTGAGGGTTATCGTTGGGAAGCTCAGGCTGAGGCGCATCGCCGCGTCTCTCTCTCTCTCTCTCTTCCTCCCTCTTTCTTTTTCTCCATCCTCCTCCATCCCTTCCTCTCTGTCTCTGCCACCTCGTTATCGCTGACAGGATGTCATTCGTTCCAACTCTCGCTCCTCCTATGTCAACCCTCCATACGCTCCGATGTATTTGTGTTCCTCAGCCGCCAAGAAAAGCCTGACTTCCAATAGGCCTAATGGTCATATGTGACTAATGATCACTAAGCTGAACAAGTGACACTATTCAATTTATCTGTGTCAAAGTCAGTCACAGCCAGTTGCTGTAAACACTTTGCCCAATTAGACGATAAAGACTAGAGTGCAAAAGGGAAAATATTTCCACATACGACTTTACTCACAAAGGCTCCTTTCAATTTGTCACCTTTAGTTGATGCAGCTGTAGACAATATGTAAATCTCATCTGAGCTATCACGTTAGGTTGAGAAAGGTTTTTGATGTGCCAATTAAACTCGACATATTTCACTGCATACTCTAAAGATGTGTGATGAGTGATTGTGTGTTTACATAACTGAACATGTATCAGATGTGTGTTTCTGTGAATTAAGTGTATACTCACTGTGCTCTTTGCGCTCCTCTGGGCTCGATGAAGCTTCCCCATCAGACAGAAGGCCGGACATGGAGAACAGCTTCTTCCCTGAGTCCTCCCCAGCTTTGAGGGAGCCTCCTGGGGAGCCAAAGTCAAACTCCTTCCCCTCCACATCCGAGAAGCAGCTTTTCAGCCTCTTGGCAGGGGTGAAAGCCGAGTGGTAACCAACTGTCTCCCTCTCGTCTTGCGGGGAGGAGAAAGGTCGGAAGGCACCCACTCCGCTGTGGTTGAGCATGCCCAGGGTGGAGCAGTCCAGATTTGGTGCGGTGAACTGGGGATGCAGGTGGAGCAGGGAGGCTGGGAAGTCTCGGGTGGGGAAGGTGCCTGACATGGGGCCCTGGCGCTGGTACATGGAGGTGAAAGTGTAGGAGGCAGAGGGGAAGGGAAGGTGGAGGTCTTTCTCCATGGAGCCAGGGACACCAAAGGGCCTGGGCGCTTGGCAGGGGACGGAGGCATCTCGTCCGGCCTCAGCGGTAGAGGCGAGGACCATTAGGGCGGGGGAAGCCAAAGGAGCTGGCAGGTAGGAGGGGCTGTCCATCTTGAAGGAGCGGTGGAGGTCCATTCACCTCCCTGTCAGTGGTGCTGAAGAGAGGGAGAGGACAAACACAGGTGGAGGAGAGTGTTGAGTGAGATAAAAAGAAAAGAGAATTTTTTTAAAGAGGCTCTATTTCAGTTATTTTATCTTCTAAAGAAATTCCCTGTGTTGAATTATAATTATTCTTTTTAACTGTCTTGAAATAATTAGTTTGATTTTAGCTGAAAAAAGGTATTCTTTGATTTTGTTAAGTCTTCAAGGGCAATTGTTTGATGATCCCTATCGACAAAATCCTCGCAGTGTTCATCTCTTCATTTTGTAAAACACACCCAGTTGCAGCTCTGGAAGTATTTTTGCAATTACACTTTTGGACTAATCTCAGTAGAAAAGGGTTGGAGGAGGCCTACTGTGCCTGTAAATCATTACGACGGAATAAATTGCCAATAAAACACACACGTAGCCGAAGTCTGCAGGAGATAAATTGAACAGTGAGGTAAGCAAATAAGATTTGGGGAAAAAAATCACCCCAACACGTTCATAAAAAGGACAATTTCTCAGTTTTTTCTTAATTATTTCAATCAATAAATACATGCAAATCATGCAGATTGTTCCCAATAAAATTAAATCGGTGGTGGGTCTTTTCAAATACAATAAAATAATAACAACAATAATGATTTAAAAAAACTGCAGAACTTTTTTTTTCATCCTTAAATTGTGAAACGAGAATCTAAAAAAACGTTTAAGGATCAGCTGAATTAAATGAGTTAAAAGTTGAATAATTATATATTACAAATGGGAAGAAGAAAAAAAAGCGATTTCACTGTCTTCTAAACTTATATTAGTTCTTTTAAAAAGGCCTTAATGGGAAAGTAAAGTTTGGGCCCAGTTATTCCACATTACATATGATTGAACTGCGACAGTCTTCTCGCACTTTATGAACCAAAAACATCCGTTTTTTAATTTCCAGGGGTGAGTGTGAAAGTTTGCGCACTCGTGAAAGACTTTACTTAAACTAATTTTAAAATGTATCATAGGCTACATTTTGCAATTAAATGACGATTTAGCGACGCTACCACTTTTTACTCAAATGTGAAAAAGAACAAGGCATAACATGCTCTCAAAGTCTTTACATTGCAGGTTTCACGCACAAGTTCCCTCACTTCAGAAAAAAAAACACCACAAAGCCTCACACCCGACAGAACACATGGCAATCAAATAACCAATTAAACCAATTAAAACAAATGAAGCTGTAATCACTTCTGCTATCACGCAGCACCAGCCGGTACCTACCGTGATGAAGTACTCGAAGCGAGATTTATTTTGCAGTCAAGCAACTCTCTCTCTCTCCTTCTCTTTCAATTTATAATTTCAGGGACCACTTTCTCCTGATCGCGCAGGAAAAAGAGAGAGTGGGGAGAAAAAGACATGCAGCTGTTGGCAGCGCCGGCTTTTTTAGTCCTCCAGATGCTGCGAGTGTTAAAGAGTTGAGTTAAAGCTGAGATGTGTGTAGTCTGAAGAGGTGTAGTCGCTGCGTTTCTGGGCAGGATCAGGGCATCAGTGAGTGGACTGGCTGCGGGTCGGTCCTCCTCTGTATGGTCTCTCCTTCATGCGCTCCGTGTGACAATCCCCCCCTCTCTCTCCCTTTTCCCTGCCCTCTTTTCTGAAGCCTCTTCCCCCCTCTCCCCTGTTCGCTCCCCTTGAGACGCGCTGCCTGCGATGGACAATGTCTTTGCTCTTTTCTTAAGATGTGTGAAAGTGAAATAGAGTCAAAGGAAAAACAAAGAAACAAGAAAACTTTGTGCCATAAAAGTGCCAGATGTCATAACTATCAATATAGAATTACAGAAGTGTATTTTTGATTAGAAACTGTACTTTTCTTATAATGATCACTCTCATTAACCTATTATGATACATGTTTAACAATTATAACAATAGTATACCTGTAAATACCTTCAAATTTGGAAGATCAACTCCAACAGTTAAATTAGAGATTGGAATGGATTTCCATGCTTTACTTTGAGTCTTTTCACCATGTGAAGTCTCAATTCAGCGGATTAGGTGAGATATAGAAGTTAACCAACTCAACTCATCACTTTCCCTGAGTGTGTGTTGGTGTCACTGCTTTGTTATTGTGAATGGCAGGTGATGGAGTCTTCTCCTCCATACTGTAGCTCACAAAGCCTGTACAGTCTCCAGCCTGTGTGATTGACACTTGGGAACATTCCCTTTTGATGAGAGACAATACAAACCAATGGCGTTATTTGTCACAGATAATCTGCTTTCAACTCCAACACATTATAGACGGTGTAATATCTACATAATTCATATCTGATTTCAAGCACATTGTCAGAAAGCACAGCTCAGAGCGCCACAAATCAGCCCAAATCACTCTTAATTTGTTTTTATCGGCATTGGTATTGCTTAAAGACTTTTTGAAATAATGTAATTGAAATAATTCCTTATTCCCCCGAGCCAATCCAGAGGCTTTACACTGCTAATCTAATGTGACACGCAATTTCCGTCTCTCAGACGATTGCTTCCCCTCAGGTCCCTGTCTTTAATGAACAGCCATTTGGCTGTGAGACTGTGTGTGTGTGTGTGTGTGTGTGTGTGTGTGTGTGTGTGTGTGTGTGTGTGTGTGTGTGTGTGTGTGTGTGTAATCAGAGAGCGAGAGAGTGTCCTGAGATAGGAAATGAGTGAATTGGGAATAACACAGCCGAGAAAAAGACACAAGGAAGAGGCTTGTGGGGAGACATAGCTGGAAATCAGCAGGTTCACCATGCTAGCTCAGCCTAAAAACACACTGGATCACTGGGATTTAAAAATGAATATTGACTCTCTTGTTCACATTACTTAAGACTGAAGAGAACCATGATTTAGCCTGGACACCTCATCTCTCCCTCAAGTCCTGAAAATGTTCCCTGAGATGGAACTTTCCATGCGTGCCAGTTCTTCTCACACCTAAAGACAGCCGGTTGGTGGAGAGCTGGAGGCCCAGACAGCAGATGCAAACCTTTAAGTTTAAATGGACATATAAACCAGAGTCCAGACTGACTCTGTAACAGTCTTGCCCTCGGACCAATATGGCAGTGTGGAACACATGTCTCCCTTGTGACAAGGCAAGGTCATTACTCCACTGTGGGAGCACCCTCTCCCCTCACAAATTGTTTTCGGGTTAGACAGCCGCATGCTGCCACACACACCATCAAAAAGACAGTCAAAGGAGAGACATGACTGAACATAGAACCGGACCAAATTAATAAACAAAGGTAATCTTAATGCCAACAGCACTTGTATTCTCCCCATTCATCAAAAAAGCTAGAAATATCTTAATTGGCAAACTGATCAGTGGACAGACTCACTGCAGGTGGCTCCATTGACATTATTATTATTATTTCTACACTGTTCCTCCAGTTTGCCCCGTGCGCTAGTAGCTGTAGGTGGTGTGTATAGTGGATGATGGGTATGGGTCCTGCAGGCCCGGTGAAGTGTTAATGATGTCCCCGCTGCCTCAGCCAGGTTATGGCACAGGGGCCGTTAGCCGCCCTGGGTAAACTCTGTGGTTCCCAGAATAAATTGCCACCCGGAGCCACGCAGGCTGGTCAGCCAGCCAATTACAGGCCTGCCCGCTCAGCTGAGGATGATGGGATGCGATGTTAATTGTATGTCTTCATTTTCTGGCAGGAGGTGAGTCACTTGGCTGTCGTCTTGACTGCTGTATACACATGCATGCACACGCAGTGCATAACATCTTAATGCATGCCATTTATGCCTTGATTTGGTCTCTTTTTGTGTTTTTGTTGTGTTTATTGGCATAGTCACGTTGAACATGTAGGTATGAAACAAGCAATTTAAATAAGTTTCGCATCTTAGTTTCTTCAGTGCCGTGAAGAGAGGAGATGAAGCAAATGAAATCAAACCAACATGATGAGACTTATTCACTTCTTTTATTAGGATGCCAGAGGTCATCAGTGGAGTCTTTTAACTTTCTCAATGTGTAATTGGACTGGTGAACATTAAATAGTCATGTCTTTATTTTTTACCCCGCTTCATTCCCAGTTTATGTTTTTGGGGCGTGGAGTAAATTAAGTTACTGCTGTAATCATTTCCACAGACCAATTAGTGATAATTGCTGTTTGCTATGAAACTCGTAATCCCCTATTACTGCAGATTGCCTTCAAAATTCATACAATGTTCTCTAATCAAAAGCAAAAAAGAAAATTGTGGTTTCACCTGCTGGTGCAGATGTGACAAATTCAAAATGTCAGCAGTTTTAACAAGTGTAGAGAAAAGAGAGTGTCCGAGCAAGAGCTTCAAGTAGAAGTGGTGGAGATGAGGAGTGCTCTGTTCTCTGGAGTCAGTTGGGTAGTAGTTGTGCGGCAGAGTGCTACACTCTCCTCAGTATATCAACATAGAGACTGTCTGGTAGCAGTGCTATGGAGAGAGAGGTTAGCTACTATATTAACATAGGGAGAGACAGCGCCAGAGCAGAGCAGTCTGCCAAAGACTGAGCAGTGGAAGTGAGACAGAGAGAGAGGCCATCGACCAGACAGCTACAAGATGGAGTGGAAGGGAACGTGTGAGAGATGAGCTGTCGAACATGTGACAATGTGTGTGTGCGTGTGAGTGAAAGTGAAAGTATGTGTGTGTGTATGTGTGTGTGACAGCTCCCCAAAGCAGCCAGTGAGCGTGAATGTGAGGAGGAATACAGAGAGGTGCATTATGGTCTCAATCATTGATCGCTTCCTCCCAAGAGGGCTGGTGACTGCCCCCATCAAACACACACACACACACACACACACACACACGCACGCACACACACACACACACACACATACACACACACACACACACACACACACACACATGTATCCATATCCTGTACGTTTTCACATTCACAGCACACCCTTGTTGGCAGGCCAATACTGTTTATTTGTACTCAACTTTGTCTCTACACTGCTGAAGTTAAATTCCCTGAACTGGATGCAGTTTCAACAGAACTCTGTGGATTTAAGTGATTTTACAAGAGGCAAAATATTCAATAAGGAGAAAGAACAGGCAGCACAGAGTTTTCTTTACATATTGCCAACAAAGAAAAAGACCTAACCATCAATGTGTTCCTAAATATTTTCAGACTCCTCAACCTTGTGTGTTTGCACTCGTCTACACTTCCCATTGTTTCATACCGAAGACATTTTGTGTCATTCAAAAATGTAAAAAGCTAATACACTGCATGAAACAGCAAGGCACTGTAGTTTTTAGAAAACCACTAAGAACAACTGATCACAACACAGCTCTTCCTGCTTTCTTTTAAGGCTTCAAAGTGATTATTTGGGTAAAACTCTCAATGAAAAAGTGGTGCCAGAGGTCATTATTGGAGCCTTTTCACTTTCTCAATTTATGCTGCCCTGTTGTGGATAAATGTCTGTGGAGGAAAAGACCGTCATGGTGGCTCTGGGGATCCTTCTTTTTCTGTATGTTGCTTGCCTAGAAGACAGACACACATAAAAACAGCATGCCCGCAGTAAAGAGCAAGAAGTGGCAGAGGCAACAAGAGACTAATACACTCTTGTACTCTTGAGTATTTATGAATGCTGTATTTGGGATTGACTCCAACTACTGTGCCCATGTTCATCATGATGAAGGAACATGCTACCCAGTGTAATGTTTATTTGTGTGTGTTTATAACTCCTAGTTTTTATCTGCATGTGTATTTCCCCTCTTAATAGTTTTGGACAACAATGGAGTTCTATGAAAGAGAGGAAAAAGCTAAGAGTATAGACTTTAGCTACACAGATAATACTTGGCAGTTGGACAAATTCGTTGTTGATTTAGCAAAAATATGAAATACCACCAGTATTATTCTTTCAGATGTGTATTCAGTGTGTGTTTGTAAAACAGATACAGGAGCAAAAAGCAGCAGAAACCAGTACACCAATTTCTTTCTTCAGCTCACTTCCATCCTCTTTAGCAATATGCTCACCAAGAGGTGGACGGTAAAAAGCACTGACAGCCAGTGTCCCCAACCCACCACCACTTCAATCTACACACACAAACACACATAAACACAACACTACCCACCACCAAACATCACACCCTTTCCCCTCCCCTCACTCTCCACCTCACCCATCCAGCCAGCCGGGGCCCTCGTCCTCTCTCCTCTCTCACCGCCACGAGGTGACACTAATGTGACACTCTGGAAAATAATTACCAACAAACGCACTGCTGACTGCAAACAGCTCGCTCCCCTCAGTGGACTGTCACTAGTCATTAGTCTGAACCCTGGGAGAGGACAGGACCACCGAGATGGGGGTGGAGGTGGTGGTGGATGATGACGAGGACCATACCATATATAGAAGGAGGAAATAAAGTGGAGGAAAGGAGGCTTGACAGGTGAGATAAGAATAATTTGCTTTACATCTGTAAAACATGTAAAACAGTGTTGTGAGCTTGCATGTCTGGATTTGTTGCTGCTGATACTTCTGTCCCAGTCTTCATCATTGGCCCCCTCTGGTGGTTCACATTATATTATCTGTGGTACAGCAGCAACGCCTGGGCCACTTTGTCCAGGAACCAATATACTGAGAATGCTAACACAGTCTCAGTATATTGGTTCCTGTAGTGTTGGATGAGTCCCTCTGATTTCCATCAGATGCAGCGTGGTTGGAAGGGTTTAAAGGAGAAGTGGGAACTGGACTGAAACTCAGGAGACGCTGATACTAAATCCAGCACTTGGGGGTAAGAGAACAGAGAAATATTTACAGGTAAGCAAAGAGGTAAAATGAAGAAAAGGCGCTCATCCTGAAAACTGTTCAAGGTGGCAGCAATTCCAACACAATTATCCAAATGCCACAGGGTACATCAATTCTTTGAGCACCAACCCCCTCCTCAAGAGCGTTATTTGAGTTGCCTTGGGGGGCAGCCGTGCCAGTGAGAGATTAAAATTTTTTAGAGCTCCCACAATGGCCAATATTAAAATGTCTCAATACATCTGCCTGGCTATCTTGATTGGTAACTTAACCCCTGACTCCTGAGCGAAAAACGGCCTGTTCTCTGAGCTATTGTCAGCTGGCTGGGGTCTAATTCTTGTATGATTCAGGCTAATGAGCTGGTAATAGGTCCTGTGTGTGTGGATGGGGAGGATATTACTGTGTAGTGGAGAGAGGAGGAGGAGGAGGAGAAGAAGGAGGAGGGCAGAGATGGGGTGGAGGGTTCTCATTGTTCAATAATCAGGGTACAAGGTTTAATCTGTGACCAAGAAACTGTTTCCTTGCTTGCTGAAACAATAGTCAGTTTCCACATAAACAGGCAGATTTGACTGAAATAAGTGTCCACACTTCTCATTCTCAGACGAGAGAGCGCGAGACAGGGAGTTAGAGAGAAAGTGAAAGTGTGTCTGCCTGTGTGTCATTCAGCCAATGGCTTTATCCAGCCTTATCCTGAACCATGAAGCCATAGTGCATGACACCCTTCTATGCTCTGCACAGATATGGCTATTCACTGTTAGCACAGAGATTTGACAAGCCAGACTGCTCTCACTCAACAGCCTGGGTCAAATGGATGACTGTCACAATCTTTATATCTTCCAACCCCCACTCCTTCTTTTTTCCTCTTCACACACCCTCCTTTTCACTACCCACTTTCCCTCAATCTCCCAACTTTGCCTGTTCAAATTGACAAATTCAACCAGCTACAAAAGAATAAATGAAAGAGAGAGAGGAGACCTCTGAAGGGGATAATCTTTGCAGAGGGAAAGATCTGGTCGACTGGGAGACAGTACGATGAACACATTCATCTGAGTTTGCTGTTATTCATAATGTAAACATTCAGATGTACATGCTTTTCAATATGATAAAGACAGTGTCAAAGAAAATCTTAGCATAGAGTAAAAAGTGTAATTTGAAAATGTAAGGAAAAATGGTCAAAAGAATATATTGAGTTGATAATGAAACACATTGTACTTTCCCTTCCACCATTATATTCAAGTAGAACTTGAAACTTGAAAATACCTCCCAGACATTCAGTTGAAGGTTTATCATCAAAGTGATGGTGTGCTGTGAGTGATATATTATAATATTTTACATAATTAGATTGTTAATAGCCTACTAGTGCATCAATGTGTCATTAGCATTTTACTGTTGCATTTGCTCAAGGTAGAGCTAACTAATTACACTATACATGTTATGTAGTTTTTTTTCTATTAAAACCCATCATATTCTATAACATCATGTTTTTCAATATTTTCTTATGAAAGGTCCTAGAACAGTTATATCAAGGAGGATAAAAGTTTAATACTCAAGTAATACCTAACCTTAGTACAGTTATTCTGTAAATGTTTTTGCAATATTTTCAACCACTACCTGCTTTTTGTGTTTATTGATGATTTACGCATATAGTATGAATACTGTTTTTTCTCACTTGCCTCTGTAAAAGTATGTGTTAATTACAACTGGAATTATTCCCAGGTTATCATTTAAATCCCTGCATAGCAAACCTTGTACTACAATTCCCTTGTCTTTACCTCCTCTGCTGTGGTGTCACCTCTGTGTGTGTCTATCTACCTTCAAGCCCCATGAGGCCCTTTCATGCAGCTTGTGGTTTTGTGTGTGTCAAATTTCTAATCACCACACAGTCTCCTGCCCCTCCACACATGTGCATGCGCGCACGCTCACAGACACACACACACGCACACACACACACACACGCACGCACACACACACACACACACACACACATACACACACAGACACACACACACACACACAGTCTATCGGTGTTCAGTCAGGTAAAGGTCTCATAGTCGTGCTCTGTGAGTGGCCTCTGCTCAAACAGATCAATAGACACTGGCACGTCCCTCCACCAACCAAGAGAAAACAATTAAAAGCCATCGATCCTGTGCCAGGCTCCTCCATGAATATGCATGTGTCCTTGACCTTCCCTTGGAGAGGAGAAAAGAGAGCGAGACAGACAGACTAACAGACAGGTGTGGGAGCACTCTTTCTTTTTTTCTCTCAGTCGTAATGTTGACTGGGTTGTGGTTGTGTTTATAGCAGCCTTGTGTTCACATGAAATCTCAAACATGACCCCGAGCACACATGAGGCAAATCGTCGCATTAAAGCCTGTGAAACCAGTTGCTCTTTTATAAATCAGTTTTAGGCGTCTATTGCTCTTTTCTGAGCCGTGTCGAGAACACAGATCAAGTGGTCCCACAACAACTGTCCCCTCCAGCTCTCCCTCTGCATGCCTCTTTTCTGATTACAGATGTGTGACATGCACATGGGGACGTCTCCATGTTAGCACATCACTGTGCCTGTCCTGACACATCCTGTGGTCACAACAGCAGGGGCTGCAGGGGACAGCCTTGCCCTGTCCCCCGTCACTGGGGATTAGCATTAGCATGCTAACAGGACCCCCAGGGGAGTGCCGAGATAAGGGTCACGCTGACAACTGTCAACAGCCTGCTTTAATTAGCTGTGCCTGGTCATCAACGAGCTATGCTAAGGAAATTTTACATAAAAGTCCTGTTTAATAAGAACATATTGTGCACAGGTTTATACAAAAACATCTCTTTGTCTTCTGATTGGGTACAATTGAAATGATTCAACATGACAGATGAAGCAGCTGTGTATAAAAAGGAGCCTTACCCCTCTATTTTCTCTAATCCATCATTCATCATAAATCCCTGTTCCCTCCAACCAACTTCCTTTACTTTTGTTTTAACATTGTACATGAGGCGTCAACTGTGTGAGTGCTGACATGTCACACTGGCTGGCTCCTAACCTGACAGTATGCAGATGGCGTTGTCATAGGCCCAGAGACGAGGTGAGAAGCACAGTGTGTGAGAGGTAGTGTATCGTCAGTCAGACAGTGCATTATCCAGCTGTTCTGTGGTTGTCTACCTTTTTCTGTGGCGGGGTAATGGGAGTGTCACACACTAGTAGACAGTTGGAGTCTCACTATTCAGCAGAGAGGCTACATCCATACACAGTGCTTGATAACTGACTGCCAACGTTGCCGAGGCTGTCCTGTCTGCTCCACAATGACTGTCAGTGGCAACCTGGGGGCTGGCTGGCGTGACTGTCAGCAACTGGTCAGAAAGCATTTACCTGCTGACAGAATTGCAATTAGTCCAAGGAATGTTGTTACTGGGAGAAAGAAAAAGGGAGACAGAGGGGAGCCAGAAAGGGGGAGGGAGGGAAAGGGTGCATAGATGGAGAGTGAGAGATGGGTAGATAAAGAAGAGAGAAGGTGTGTTTGGGGGTGTTGGGGCATGTGAGAGGAGATGTGGGGACAGCAGCAATGGAGAGTGAGAGGTGAATAGATAGGGGAAAGAAAAAGGGGAATGTGAGATGTGGATAGATTTGATCTCTGAAACATCCCTTGCTGTGTGTGTGTGTGTGTGTGTGTGTGAGTGTCCAGGAGATTGTCTTGTAGCATTGTATCAGGGGAGCGTCTCTGCCTGTCAGTGGCCCAGGTCAACACACATTTACTTAGTGACACAATCCTAATGAATTTCCCCAGTCATATCACCCCATCACACACACAGATCCACTGCAGGTGACCTCCTCAAATAACTCCACTTTAGTGCCTGGGACAAAAAAATTACAGATATGTGATATCGACATGGGGACAAAGAGAGAAAGAAAGAGAGAAAGAGAGAAAGAAAGAGGGAAAGAAAGAAAGAAAGAAAGAGAGAGAGAAAGAAAGAAAGAAAGAAAGAAAGAAAGAAAGAAAGAAAGAAAGAAAGAAAGTTATATCACTTATAATTTGTCACTTCTTTTCAGCACCATGGATTGGACAGCACTGTATTTCTTCCTTCTCACTATCTGTCGCTGTGAATTTCAACACATCCTTGTCCTCCGAGCTCAAAGATTTGCACTAAGGGAATTAATGGTGGCTAGTTCTTCCTGTGTACCTTGAGACTCACACAGCTACATAAGACACTGTGACCTCACACAAAGCCAGTGCCACTTTGCTTTCTCTCAAACTTTGGGACTCATCACCATCCACTAATGACCTCTCCCTTTCTCTGCAAGCTAGTGACGCTCCCCTCCCGCCTTTCACTCCCCATCTCTCTCCATCCCACACACTCTTTGTGTGTGTGCTCTCTGACTGATAAGAGAGTGGCAGGGGCTCCTTCCTAGCCCCTAAGGGAGAGACGGAGCGTGACCGAAACTGTAGTCCCAAACCAAACACAAGTGGAAATTGGTCTATGGACCAGGATCAATAGTGAATTAGCCAGTATGCTGGTTCTATGGAGGGCTGCTCAGCTCTGATCTGATGATCCATAGTAAAAGGCCGCAAGTGGAGACTTGAGCCCTCTGGGTTGTAACAGTGGAATCTACTCCCTTGTGGTGACCTACTCAAATTGAAGTGTCTCCCAAAGAAACTTTCCATGTAGAGTACAACGTCTAAACTAAACTAAACAATCCATCTTTTCATTAGACTCTTTTTTGCCTGGTAATCATCTTTCAGAATCTGTTTCCCCAGTTTGGATTTCTGTTAAAAATGTGTAGTCTCCAAGCTCAAGCCAAGATAACCCCTGATGACATCATCACAGGTTATTTTCTCAGAACCACAGAAAACATCATAAAATCTCTCAATGAAACACTTAAATGTGAAGCAGATTTAGTGTTAAAAATAAGAATAATAACTTTATCTGCAGCATGTTATCTGGAAGTAGTCGTCAGGGATCTGTGTGAGGCCATGGTCATGTCTATGGATGTCCCATGTCACCTGGTGCTGACATGCTCTCTGTGGTACAGGTGTGAGCGCTCAACTAAACTAACCCTACTGTTCATCACTGCCTGCCCTCAACCCAAAGGTGTGTGTGTGTATATTTTTCTGTCTGTGTGTGTACGTGTGTGTGTGTCTGTCTGGTGATTAATGAGCAGTAGGACCTGATGGATTGTCCTGATCACAGAAGGGACACCATGTTCGGGAGACAGACACACTAAGTGGGGGTATAGGCTGCTGTCCAACACATACACACACACAGATGCATATGTAAACATATGCATACACACACAAGCACAAACGTATGCCAACACACACACACACATTGTCTATACAGCCACGTGCACACAGTTAACCTCCATCAGTCCATTACATCAGGAAGAGTCATCTCAAGCACATCGGCTGCCTCATGCGCCTGCACACACACACACACTTTAAACACACACACTTCTCAACCTGGTGCACCTGGTCCAGCAGACAGAGCAGAAAAGTTTCCAGAGGTGAATATGTGACCTGAGAGGGCAGACACCATCATCATCCCATCTCTCTCTCTCAAAGGTTGTGATGTAATCATAAGAGGTCCTGTTTCTCTCTGCTGCTGCAGGTGAGACACAGGACAAACCACACACACGCACACACAAAATCAAGGTGGCTTCTTCCCTCAGGCCTCAGCAGCCAACGGATGTAACAACACACCTCATGCTGCCTCGTTGTGAAGGGTGTTCTTTGCCTGGCAAAGTGGGTTATTGTGATTTGAATCCACTTTACGATGCTTACCGTTTGACTGAGTTCTTAAGATGATTTACATCGACAGAGTAGGCCTTTCTTGGGTCCAATGAATCGCATTTGGAATATCCCATTTTGCAACACAAACACATGCAAAGGTGTGGATGCATACACACACACATACACACATTCTCCCGCAAGCAGTCTGATAAGGCTGTCTTATCAGAAAAGAAAGGGGAAGGAGGAAGAGGGGGGTTGCTGTGTGATAATGGCTTTCACCAAATCCCTCCTCTGTCACAGATTAAAATGCCTGCTTGGAGAGCATTAGCAATCTTTCTTTTCATCTGTCCCCTCCCTCCCTCCCTCCCCCCAGTCGGCGAGTGCCATCGGATTTCTAGGCCAATCTATTGTCACAGGCCTGCCACACATACAAGGAGAAGTCAACCTCAATCTGATAGGCCATTGTCTTATTCTCCCCATCGCTGATTCCTGCTCATGGTATTGATCGCAGAGCTGTCCCCCTCACATCTCATCACATCGCTCTGTGTGAGAGAGTGTGTTTGTGGGTTCTTGTGTCAGTCAGTCTGATTGAAGATGTGGTCAGTGTCCCATTGGAAGAATCTTCCCATTGGGAGAAAATGCTCGAATTAGAACTCTTTTCTGTAATTACACAGATCTATAGGTAGCAGGACCGCACACTTGAACTATGTAGAATTGAACCCAGGGGACTCCCCCCTAATCCGGTTACTCCAGGTATCAAGAGATCACAGAAGTGGAGAGAAGAAGCCACTCAAACCTAACTGTGGCACTGCTCAGCCACCTTCCCAGTAACACCCCCACCATCCTAAGCCTCCTCCTCCCCACTCATGCGCCTCCTGCACCATGCCTCACAGGCCCGTCTGTCACCCCTCTATAATTATGAGGAGTGAGAGTAATGTGTTGCAGTATGAATAGGATTGTCGGCCTGATTGTGATGTATAGGCTTTCATTACCATGTCCAGGCCTGTGCCCTTCGCCATGTAGGAAATCCTATTTAGGCCCTAATTTGGGAGCCTCCCCGATCGTCCCGCCTGATAGCAATCACACACAGTAATTGTGTGCTGGGGCAACTGACAAGAGTGGAGGCTCAGACATGGAGAGAAGGAAAGAAAGGACGATAGGAGGAGGAGGAGGGAGGAGCTCCTGACAATGATATATCTACATAGTTTGGTACATTATTCAAGTCATCCTCTGCAGAAATATGTATGTTTTTGTGTATATCTACTTATTTTATGGTGGTTTGTTAGCATGACAATAATTTAGGGGAAGTTACGGGAAAACTGGACATATTCATGCATAGGATTTGATGTGATTTCATAATGGACAATTGGAGGGCTTCCCCCTTTTCCCTCTCTCATTCCACTCCAACAATGCCACATAGTTAATTGGGAGGAGAGATCATGCTAACTCGATAATTATGATTTATGAGACAATCTCACATTCTCCCCTGACTTGATGACAACATGTAACCAGCCCTCTAGCAATCAATATTTGTACATTTTCCATGTCTAAGTTGTTAACTTTTTTAATATTTCATTAGTTCCTTTTTTGAGGAGAGTGATTCGCTGCACTAACATTTATGCAGATCTGACTCCACTTATAGGCTTGTAGATAATGAATGTCTAATTGACTCATTTAAATACTGTTTGCCTGCAGGAGGGCCTTTGCATTAAGTGTTTGATTGCCCTCATATTAACTGTCATTAATCCCCTCTGCTCTTAATAAGGACTTTATGAGGCTTTCTTAAAACTTCTCCTCTATCTCACTATACCCTTTGCATAATTAAGTAAAATATTCAAAATATATGGAAATGAAGAAGCTCTCAGGATTTGACTCATTGTCTTTGTATCACAGAATTCCAATTACGGGCAAACCTTTGCATTTTCTGTTCTGCATTGGGTCATGGTTCATTAACTTGGGTCAATGTGGGTCGATACAGTTAACTGTTTTCTTTAATGTCCAACTCGAGCCCACTTTTCATAGCAAATGCAGGATTTGATCAGACTGCTAGGAGTGCCCATACCTGTGGTATTTGCTGACACAAGAAGTATGGCATATACAGGCGTTGCAGTGTCCTTTAGAGGAAGATGTACGGCACAGAGTGAACTTTTGACAGCACTGTCACTGCGCCAGAGTGGGTGAGAGACACAAACTTGTCTGTGTTTATAGCTTAACTGATCCTCTTATTCCTGCTACTCCTCCAGTCTCTCTGCTCTGCCCTAATCTCTCCGGGGGTCTTACTGGCCCAGGATGACAAATGGGAAGGAGAGGCCAGCCAAGCGTGGGCTCTGTGGAGAGGCTCAGGCCGAGGGTCTCACTAAGCCCCCTCAGCTCTGCCCTGGATCATGTCAAACATGGCCTATACTAACCCCAAAGATGGAGAGGCCACACACATCACACACAATCTCAGGTATATGATATACACAACCAGCCATATATATAGTTCCACACATGTAAATATACACACAACAAAACACACATTCAGAACATTGAGTTGATTGAGTTGTCTCATATCATGCCTTACATCATTTACATGCTTACACCTACAACAGCTCACGCTTCTAAGTTGCTCCAACAATCTAAGAGTGTCTGTGAATGTCAGACCAGAACTGGTGCCACCAGATAAAACCCAGTTAGCTCTATTTCAGTATACATAGTCCAGCTCAATAAGAGTATGTACTAAATGACTGCAAAGTAATGAGTGGCTGTGTGGCTGTACTCAGAGCTGTGACACTTACAGCCATGAGAATGTAATGCGTCAAAGCCCCCCCCCCCCCCCCCCCCGTCTCTCTCTCTCTTGCTCCTTGCTCCTCTGCGCCCCACTGCCTCTCAGCCACGGGATCAGCTGCAGGCGCTAATGAAACGTCAGTCAGGTAATTGAGGCTCTGGTGGTGGCGGGCCAGCCAGGCAAGCAGTCAGCCTGTGTGGGTGATGACACCAGGACGCTAGCAGCTACAGGATCCCAGCAACCCCCTATGGAGTATCGCAGGAAGAACCGCTCCAGACCCAGCGGGGTGGAAAATATTGCATTCACGCTGATATTTCCCCATGTTTTCCTGTTTGTGTTAGGGAGAATTTTGAGCAATGAGTAGTAAGGTATGTACAGGTAAATTGAGTCATCAACTCGACTACAGATTGTTAACCAGCTTGGTAAAAGCTGCTGTTAGCGAGGAGGATGTTCTGCCAGCGGCCCCAGTGAAGGAGTCAGAGGTTAAAATCCTTTGTTATTGCACCCTAGAGTGATGTTGCCATCCCTGCCGCTCGCTGACCTGCTCAGCACCCCCAGTGAGTTATGGGTAATGTTCAATTCCCCCGCCGTGACAGCTGCGGATCCACATGGTAAATTGGATTTTTTTTTTCTTTGTTAGAGTTGTGCTTGTGCAGGTAAAGAGAGGGAGAACGACATTCACTGCACTGCTTTGCGGAGGTAACTCTGCCACATATAGTTCAGAGGCCTCTCTATCTCTCACTGACAAATCAAACGGGTTTGAGGACTGATGGTAGAACAGAGTGGACCTAGTCTGTCCAACCAGGTTTATAGTCAGCCTGCAATCACAGCACTGACCTGAAAAGGCCACAATCTGCTAACCCTGATGTGTCTCCCTCTCTTTATCACATATATCAATACAGACAATACAAAGGTCCACATACTGTATGTGGGTACAGAGACAAGCTCAGCAAAAACTGTCACAAGACGGTGAACTCAGTGGAGCATTTTACAGCTAAAGAGTTTTTAGAAGTTAGTGAGGACTAAAAGAAACCTAAAAAGAGACTTCAAAAATGTACTGACACGGAATGATGTCAAAGAATTTAGATTTACATACTCAAACAAAATTAGATTTCAAATCGGAGTTATAGTAATAGGCCTTATATAGAATATTTTGTGCTCTCAATATACAAAATCAAAATCAACTCTTTCGCCCACATTCACCAGTTTAGCCAAATTTGTCCTAGTCTTTTGTTCACTGTTTGTGACTGTACAAAGGAAGCCTTCCTCCATTATCACTCCACTACATTCCTTTCTTCCAAGGTAGGACACCTTGAAAGACAACAACACCTGACCAGAGATGTTCCCAAGAGTATCACAGTACCGAGGAATAGGAAGTCTACATTTAGTCCCAGTCTCTCAGCTCTACTCAACTCCACTCTCTTCTGCCTCCCCGGGGCTTTAATGTGGAGAGTGGACAGTGGGGTTAATGCCTTGCTGTAAGCACTGTTTAGTGCCAGTGATTGGGTTTGTGTTGAAGCAGGCCTTCCCCCGAAAGCAAAAAATCCAGTGGAAATGACTTCCACTGTCCAGCCCTTGGGCACCTGTGATTTTTCAACCTCTGGTTTCAACACCCCTCCTCTTTGTTGCAGCTCAGTGTCCCAGAGGGCACAGGTGAATTTGATGTGGAACAATGATTAAAAGTTTTCTCCCTCAAGGTGACCTAAATACTGGAGGAGGTAAAAGTCAAAGTGAGAGACATGGAGATGAGAAAGGGGCATTGAGGTGAAAGTCCGTTTTGAACATTTGTTATGGCCCACATAGCAAGTGCTAAATCCTTAGTTTTGGAGGGAAAGTATCCAGCAACTGTCCTTTCACTGCTATTGCACTGTTCCTGCATCTTCCCCTTGTAGTAATCAATGATTGTATGTGACATGATGGGTATAAAGCACTGTGCCACAGAAAGGAGGCATCAACAATCTAATCACTGTCACATCAGCGATTACCTCAAGGCGTGATATATTTGAACAGGGTTCTATCACATCTGCTATTACCTGTCTCTTCCTGCCTTATGTCCCTCAGTACACATCCTTTCTCTTAACTGTGTGTTCAATCACCACCACCAGCATCGCCCGCTGGTGCGGCCGAGCTACCCCTCGACAGTGACGTATGCCAGCAATTAGCCTGGATACAGTTCAATTATGATAAACGGCGAGCACACCTCTTAGACCATGATTAAAGCCTCAGCCTGGCCTTGATAAAGAGATCCCATCTCAATGCCATCACAAACACATTATAAGACACTCCGCCATGGTGTTCTGCCTCATGCTTTTCACATCAGTGCTGCAGAACCTACACTATAGCCCGGATGGAGCTCATGGCAGACAGAGCTAGATGTAGGTTGCTTGGGGTCTTTATCATTCGCACATGGCTGGTGATGCATCCCTGCACACCTATTTTCAATTTAGACTAGTATTTATTAATAACCTCCACCTCCTTGAAGCCCATCTTACAAGATACCTACCATATAACTTAAGATGGGTTTAGATATTGAGAGATAGAGAGGGAGAGAGAAGCCCCAGTTTTGATAAATGGATGAGCAGTGATGAAAAGAAGATATCAGAGGAGCATGAAAGGAGAGAGGGGAAGAGAGCAGAGCATTAATCCAACACCAGGCTGGTAGAGAGAGGGAGCAAGAACGAGAGACAGAGGGGGGAAAGCAAAAGAAAGATAGCCTTTCGGCTGTGTTCTGTCAAGGGAGAAATTACACATTTACGGAGGTTTTTTCAAGCAACGACGGGTTCCATAGATCAAACCACTGGATTTATGAGCCAATTTTCAACATGAAATATAGACACCGAGAATCCATTTTACCCATGTTTACTTGCCTTCTCTCACTCTTTTTCTTTCTCTCTCAATCAAACAGCCTAGTGTGTGGATGGGTTTACTTCTGTAACCTTAGCAGCGCTTATTAGAGCTGTAAATGAAGATGTGGTGATGATACATTTTATGGATGTTGTAGTGTTTGTTAGGAAATGAGCCCTCTGAAGTTAAGGAGGATCAAGACTTCAACAAAGATGATAGAGTTATTAAAAAGTCTTGCAATTTTTGAGTAAGTAGTTTCTTTTGCGGAAATAACAAAAAAAGAATTACACTTGAACACTAAGCTAAAAACATACATTTAAACCTTAATTTGTGATCCAAAATCCACTGGATGAAACCCTTGTTTTTTTTTGTTATAGGGCAAGAGATGTAATGAGGAACATAAAAAAGCCAAAAGCAATTTTAAGTAATTTAAGAAGTATGAAGATTGCAGCATTTAATATACCTACATTTTTCCAAATTCTATATACATAGTACAGTCATATCGCAGTGCACCCCACTTCTGTGCAAACATATTCAAAATTTGCATAGAAATTAATGTCTAAGTAGGCTAAATGACATAATTGACACGCAATTAGCAATATTATGGGGAGTGAACCTAATGAAGTTTTCATGGCTGTGCCAACCAAAGAATGATCACTGCTTAATTATCATATTAATGAAGTCATTAGTTGTCACTTAACTTAAATGACAGGTGAGGTAAGAATGTCATGATCCTACAATTTCCCTGGCGGATGTGTATTCAAGACTAATTTCCTCCAAGATCTCCTCTGAAAAATCTTGTTATGTGAAAGGTACTGCCGTGGAGTGAGCATGCATAACACATGGCAAGTAAAAACAAAACAATGAGGTTTATTGAATCATTGACGAAAGGATCTTCAAGGTCACCTGAGGACAAACAACACAAATCACCCCCACTAGTCCACACATATAACACATAACAGATGGAAGCAGTATCCAAGGGAAAGAAAGGAAGATGCACTCTGTGTCGAGAGGGAGCCGGTACTACAGGCCAACATAAAAACACATTTCCAGTAAACACTATGGCATGATTAGGCTACAAAAAAACCTCATATGGGTCAAATGAACATTGCAGCTTGAGGTTCTCCCACTCCAAGAGTCTGTTCTTTCATTCCAATTCATTTCAATTACCAAGTCATTCCAACCTTCTTCCCCATGTCCCGATTAGCTCGGCCTGGCAATTTACAGTTGATCTTGCCTCATCTAAGGCTGAGCTTTGATGGAAGCAAGGAGAAGAGCAGTAATGGAATGAAATGTCACTCAGTCGTTGCCTTTGTCAATGCGATGGTGGGCAAGCCAGATGGGGAGGGGTTGTAGAGGTCCAGTCAGTAGCTGCAAAGCTGTGTCTGTGTGTACGTGTTGTCCGTGGTGTTTCTACATAAATGGACAACATGGTATCCTGCTCACCCCGTGTATCTCCTGTCCAAACACAAAACGTATAGCATCTCCATTCCCTTTGTCCTCCACCGTATGTCAGCTGGTACTCTCGTCCTCATCAAGGCTTCTTCACCTTTTTCACTGATGACGAGCTGGATGCCGATTCTCTACGTTTGCGCTGCAATGTGACACACAAAACAATCTCATCAAGGACTGACAGAGGTCCACATTCTGTGCTGCTGTGTGCTGTGAGAGGACAGAGCATCTGCGCTTACTCATATTTCTACAGCATGTTTGCCAGACTGCCAAGTGAGTTGTCCATGAATAGTGAATGTTGTTTAATGTATGACAGACTCCCCATGGTTAAAACAGCAAGAGGGGAAATGTGCAGTGGACTAACCCTTGACAAGTGCATCAATTTCTGTTTTTTCCCCTCCTTTTCTCCCAATTTTCTGTGCACGGCTGTTCCTGTCACTTCTGACTTCCACTGATGGCCTTGGGAGGGTGTAGACAAGCATGTGTCTCCAACCAATACGCATGGCATCACCATCTGCTTGTTGTTATATACCAGCTCAGCACAGATCTTTATTATGAGTAGTGGTTCACTCAGTCTACCTAGATCCTACCGTTTTTTTTCAGAGGCACCCAAATCACCAGGAGTCGCTAGTACAATGACAAGGACTGGATCCCACACTGGCCACTATCACTGCTAACAGTGTTAACAGGGTACTTGAATATAGTATTAGACAATAAAAAGAATATATCTGCTGTTAACGCAGGATGCATTTGTAAGTTCTGTTTGAAGGCTATATAATCCAGTGATATACCATATCTTTAGATGTAACACCATATTCCTGACATGCTCCATCAGCAGTCAAGCTTAATTACACTTTTGATTAGTCTTGTCTTCCCCAATAATCATTTGCATTTATAAAACAGTTTTTAAAGTCTTCAAAAATATTTTTTGCAGGTCTGTCATATCATCCGTTTAAACAGTTGCAATATTTTCATCTGATTGGCTATGCTATGCTTTAGACCAGGATAGGAGAGGGATAGTAGACTTACTGAGTTGGGGGTTAGTGGCGCTCCTACAACATCAATGATCTGTTCCTTCGCTTCCACCTTAATGTCGTCTGCGCTGGGCCAGGTCTGGACTTCCACGCCTGGTGTGGATGATGTGGTGCTGTTGGTGGCATTGGTATCCCCACCCTGCAGTGTGGCAGCTGGACCCAATCCTATACTCCCACTACACCCACCTCCACTCCCGGCCTTCAGCAGGGCCTCATAGCGATGACGCAGCATCTGTTGTTCATACTCACAATTGCTGTGGGCCTGCTTGAGCTCATAGAGCAGCACCAGGTCACTACGCAGCTCATTGAACATCTGTACAATCTCTTCTGTCGGCATGGGGTTGAGATCTGGATCCATAGACACAAACATGAAGGCAGAAAAAGAATTTAAACTACATTTCAGTTACCCAAACAAATTAGTTAAAACATCACAAAACCAGTTTGTTAGTTTATTACACAAAGTAGAAGATACAAGTGTACATACAAGAGTGCATGTATTCTTTCCAAACTAATCATTAACAAGGCATTTTATTTTCTTTGGTGCGACCTCGGCCTGCATGATTCGATATGAATCATGATTTTTTTGCTTAGAATTGATATCACGATTCTTTCTCATGAAGTGAAATGTTTATTGCACACATGAATGAACCATGACAAAACAAATCAATCATCAATTGGCCATTTAAGTACAGTATCAAAGAACAATGATTTCTTAAGGACATATAGCACACTTTTTAATTGCTGGCCTTTTAGAAAATAATCATTCAATTGGCCATTGAAGTATAGTCAGGGATTAAAGCTATAGAAAATCTTATGACTGAAATTTTTTTTCCCACCAAATCATAAGCTGTTCACCTTGTCATATAAACCGTTTGTATTTTATTTTAGCACCTTATGGGCTTCAGAAAACAGTTAACATCCTAAGAACTCAAACGGTCCACCAGACTGTTGCGGTTTGCCAGTGTTTTTATCTTTTATTATTCTAAATATGAAAAGAAAATCAAACCATTTTTAAATTTCTGCTCATCACTATTTGACCAGCAAAAAGAAAAATTGTATTTACATTTTATTCAATTGCATTTTCAATTTAACATTTTTTATTTTAAAACAAAAATCAAGTAACCACTCGTTTTTTGGGTGGATTAAATTACTCTTCTTTTTTTTTACTCTGGTAGCTTTTATTGCACTTGCAGTAACGTAGGGAGTATAGTTGTCACCTCCAGTTTTCACCTGGTTCACTGTATCTGTGTGAGCAGCACACACTGAGGGCTCAGCTCCACCAGGTGAAACAGAAATTATCATCATAGCCATAAAGAACATCTTGCATTAAGACTTTGCTTTCTGACACTGAACCCACCAAAACCAGCATAACGTTGCTGTCGTGTACTTTAACCAGCATACAGGTGTTTGAGGCTAAGCTGCAGGGTTGAGTGGAGGTGTGTGGGGAAGCTAACAGCTAACACAACAGCATCCTACAGCCGCTACCTCTGTAGCCGCTTACTGATGAAGCAACTCTGTCCTCCATTCAGTGTCCCGACATTTTATACAGAACAGCGAGGAGGAATAAAGTAGCAGAATTACTGCCGTGAACAGACTCTCAGAGGAGAGCAGCGTGATGACAGCTAACAGCAGCAGTGGCTAACATTAGCTGCTCCTCTCCTCCGTCTCGGGGGCAGTACAGCAGACACACACACAGCGGTGGAGAGTTGTGACTTATGTCAGTCATTTAGATGCAGTAATGGTCTATTTGCTTTCAAAATAATTTTAACAATTTATTGATATTTGGAAATTGACTCTGTGTGTTTGCTGTGATAATAATGTAGGGTATCACATTACATATTATTATTATACCTTTGTAATTCTCATCGGATCTGCAATGATCTCATTTATGACCTTTCGGCAGTCAAATTGACGGAAATCTGTCATGTCGACGGAGAACTTGAATCCCTGAACTTGTAACTAGTTTGATGATGCTGTTCGCCTCTTCTGAAAAAATTTCCAAACTATCTGCGTGCACACGCTCACTGCTCACGAGTGAAACACTACGTGACTAAAAGGCGCTTTGTCATAGGATGAGGGATAAGCCCTGAGGGAGAGCATTGCAGTGCTTGGGAGCACTTTAAAATTCACAGAGGAAAGTAGTAGCGTTTTTGATGCAGCCGGCTCGTGAAATTAAATGAGAATCGACGTCTTTAAAAATGAAATCACATACAGGGGTGAATCGAGATCGCGATTTTATAACGATTAATCGTGCAGGCCTAGTGCGACCTATGAACCAAATAATTACAGCCTTGGCATGTATGAAACAATTTGAAAAATGTTGCCAGTGTGCAGACAGCTGCATATACTAGCTTCACTAGTCACTGTGCCCCGGAAGATTTAGTGAATGCAAATGAGAAGCATCAAACTGGCAACTTTAAAATGAGACAGGGCCTGTGAAGTGCTACAATGTGTATTCAAAATATAGTGAAAGAAATTTAAATGTTTGTTATTCCCGCTATGTCGAATAACAGTACCAAACAAAAAAACAAAACAAATTCATAACATGGATCTTTACATTGTAGGTCTGTTACAGGCCATAGTTACTCACCTACTCCTTGCTCTATCAAGATCTGCTCAATGGCCTTGATCTTCTTCTGGCCCACCGAGCTTGGTAGTTTCATCTGAATCACACACATACACACACCCGTCAATACTACCTAGATGTCTCTGATGTAACTGTAACAGATTCAGCTTCCTGGATGCCTTGCAAAAGATCATTAATTCATTGGAAATATAAGATTATGGTGTGATTTAAGGTGCAGAGGATATGAGGATAAACAGCTCCACCTCTGGGCTTTTAATTCGTATGAAATGCACTTCAGCGGGCCAGATCAAAATGTCTTTATTCACTGAACTCTGTCTGACTGATTAGCTAGAGGGGAACTCCACTCTTTAGCCGTGCTAATGCATTTTCCATAGAGAGCGGCAGCCCCTCATCAGTCTTGAAGATGAATAAGAGTCCCCTTGCTAGGTCTCACAAATATTAGCTAGTCACTAACAGAATTAATCATCACTGTGCTAATGAGAGATAGCTGGCTCAAGTCCAACATTTCGACTGCAAGGTCAGGTATGGCTAAAATACTGTTCAAACAAAATTCAACAAAAAATTCAATCTCCTCAAAGGCTCCTATTTTTCACTCAATCACGACTGAGTGTTATGGTATTCTCAATAGCAGAGAAAAACAATTTCTTGATACAGAACCCTAATCAGAAGCTATGGGACTAATCCTGACTCAATCTGCGTTCTAGGTTCTCCACTGGTATTTGAAAGCCAAGTTGAAGTTTTAAATAGAAGGTGTGTTCAAGAATATCCTTTTAGTCTTTACAATACGTCAACACGGATAGCAAAACTCACCCTCTGGCTGCGTAGTGTAACTCCGGCCGATTTAAAATCAGGGAATTTGATGCCTGCTGTCTCTGGTACAGCCTGAAGAAGAAACGACTGATGAGAGACATGGATAAACCAGAGATGTCAAAGCATTCAAATAATGTTTATGGGATGAATATTATTAAGGTGTGAGAGCTGCTTCACATTCTTTGAGTAGTTCAATCAAAAATAAGGTAAAATGAGGAATTCAAAAAGATCAAGACTGCTTTCCTATTATGACATTTTTACTTAATATTTGAATATAATCATTACATTGAGTAAGCACAGTCATGAAGCTGACCTCAACTAAAAACGTGCTTTTCCTCTAAACATTTAGTTGTGCTTTAGCTCATTTGTTTTGTGTGTGCGCTTACCGGTTTTTCTGTTTCTCTTTTTTGTGGGAGCTTCTTCTTGGAAACCCTCTTTTCAGCTCGCCTCAACTCTGTAGTTGTGTCAGCTGCTTTAATGAGTTTCTGCAGATCCTGGGCCTTCTTCTCTCGCTCTTTCTTCCTATTCTCAATCTTTCTTAGCTCCTGAATAAGATATTCCTCTTCTGCCACCTGCAGGAAAAACAAAAGAATTGCAACATTAATATAACCATAAAAAGCTGGCACACATCTTACTGAATAATATTAAAATCATACAGTCTTTTTGTGCATTAGTGCTCAAAAGCTATAGGCTAAACAACAGGAAAAGATTAATTGCTGACATCAATTAGTCTATTTTGGAGTTAAGTAGTCCCACCACTGTAAACACTATATTTGCTAACTGTCTGGCACAATTGGATTTTTAAACATTCCCTATTTCAAACAACAACCTTCCTTTCCTGAGTTTATGCCTACGACTCACAATACTGTTTGTTGTTTAGCATGATGCCACTGATCATATTTCAGTTACCAAAGCTTTACAACTGCATAAGAAACTGCATGAAAATGCATCTTACATTCAAATCACAAGGTTACTAACTTGTTCTGGTGTGCGATTGAAGAGCTTCCCCAGTTGTTCTTTGCGGCGCCTTTCATGGCCAGCATCAAAGATGTAAATCTTGGGCTCTGTCCCTGAAGCTGCACGGACCTTGGTCAGCTTACCACAAATATTATAATAACGTTCTTTCAGATCCTCCACAGAACGTTTCTGAAAGCATAAATAGAAGAATGTTACTAATAATATGACCTTTAACTTACTGCATTATGATTATTATACACCTTTATTTTAGTGATATATTCTCAGTAAAAGAGAATGTCAGTGGGTGAATGACTGAGTGGTTACTCTGTATTGTTGGTGGTCATAACGGTCGTGGACAACTATGAAGCGCAGGTCAAAGCGCTTGCACAGGTCAAACAGGTGGTCTGTCTCTGCTTTAGTCCAGCCATCATCATGGAGATGCATCTGATACTCCTGTTCAGAGTACACTGGCACTTGCACCGTCTATAGAGACAGTTGGGAGAACAGAGGAAATATACTGAATAAGGAAACATAAATGGAATAGTGTAAATGTGTGTGTATCTATCCAAAGAGATGATGAGATCACAGAGGATGGGTAGCCATGTCTGTCCATTGTGTCAGTGCTGCATGACTGATTACAACATCTGTTGGTTTAAAGTGTTGAGACAAAAAAAATCTTCCTTCTCAGTCAATTGAAATACATATTTGACCTTAACAAAGTAAACCTCTAATACAGATCCTATAGGTTATGAGGACAAACTGAAAATAAGATAGCAACATTGCCTACCTTGTTGAAGCGGGCAAAAGGGTAGTCCTTGCCCTCCTCTGCAACACGTCTCCAGTGGTGGAATATGGCCCCGTCCCTGCGAGCTGGATTGGTGAAGGGCATCCACTTCCAGGGACGCACTTTCTTACAGCCCAGCTTGGCTTTGACTGTCCTGTAGCCCTGAGTCGTGTCACTTGGCAGCAGAGGGGGGGCATCTCTGGAGATTAACAGGAGGAAAACAAATTCTAGTTAAAGAGTTAAAGAAACTTAGCAGGTCTCACTTTTGTCACAATCACTTCTTTGTCCAACTGAAAGCAAGTCAACAGTACATGAATCCAAACCTAAAGGATAATTCACTGCACAAATTCAAGACAAAACCATAATTTCAAAGGAACACATACTTCTTATCTGAATATAGCAGAGCATAGACTTCTCTGTGCATTCCTTCTGGTCTCTTGAAGGTCAGCGTTTCAGTTGCCTTCTTGGTTTTTTTCTGAGACAGATGATGGAGAAATTGGTTATTTTAATTGAAACATTTTGGTAATCTCAAAGTGACACAAATACATAACAATAACAATGATAGTCTTCTCAATCTCTTGCTGTGACCCTGGTGTGGTTGTCTTATTTTTGTCACAAACCATGTGTAACTCGATGTACAACTGTAGTAAATATTTTAAATAGTTGATGTTACATTTATATCTTACCTTGTCTGAGTTGATGAGGTCTTTTTTGCTGATGGGACCGTCATTTTCCCCTCCAGTCAACTCCAGTATGTCCCTCACATCAGCACCGGTAGCCATGATTAATAGGTTTTTAAATAATACTTCTCACAATCTATAAACACAATTCAAGATGTGCTGCTCAGCGGGTAACTGACGTCCCTAGCGTAAGACTAATGCTAACGCTAACATTGCTAAGCTACGTTAAATTTACACGGAGGCGCAAACGGCCGAGTTACGCTTTTGTATAATTTAATTCCTTAATATTACCGTGAACCTTTCAACAATATGTGAAAGCTACGGGGACGGTGAATACTGGTATTCCCATGCTATTGTTCAGGTTGTGGTATCGAGCTAGCCACCTCACTGCCTCGACTGACGGTGCTTTGCACGGAACTAAACAAATGTTGACTGTCGCCACCGTGCGGTCTGGCGATACACTTTAGAATAAAATTCATTCATGCTGAGTGTGGTGGTGCCTTATATCACAGAAGTGTATTATCACCATATTTATGTCATACGCAAAGGTTTTAAATCGAGCCCATAAGAAAACTTTATTTTTGTTTTTTTCAAACCAGGGAAGTCAAATGTAGGGCCCGTGGCCAGAAACGGTCCACCAAGGAGTCTAATCCGGCCCACTGTACAATTTTGCAAAGTCGGAAAATTGCTGAAAAGTAGTTCCAGTTTTTCAATAATGCCTTCACTTATTTTCACTTGCCATTCAACTTGAAATAATCAACCTGTAACGTGACTCAGATTTGAAGGACAAATTTGCCTCGATGGGTTTGAACACATTTAATCAGTATCTCTTACCAGGTTTGTGCATGTTTGGGACGACTTATCTTTATGAACAAGCTTTTTCTGTGATGATCAATAAAAACAAAACTGTGTTCCAGACTGATACATAATATTGTTGAAATTGCATCTTAGAGTATTAGAGTATGAACTAATCTGTTTTGTGAATAGATGGTATATTTTAGTAAAGTTATAATATTATTTGTAGATTTGTATTATGCAATGGTTTTACTGGTCCGGTCCACATGAGATCAAATTGGGCTATGTGTGGCCCTTGAACTAAAATGAGTTTGACACCCCTGTTTTAAACTAAGCCACGGAATTATTTAACTCTACACCAAAATAAATACCAAGGCCAACTCGACAACAACAACAAAGCTAAAAACACACCTGTACAACTTAGCCTCTGTTTTTAATCATTATTTATTGTTTTATCAGCCGTTTTATAATTATTATTTTTGTTTGTTGTAGTTATTTGCCTGTTTTTTGTTTGTTTCTTTCTTATCTGTTTTTATTTATCTCTGATTTGGTTTTGTTCTGGTATTCGGATTTTGTCATTTGCATGTAAAGCACTTTGAGCTGCAATCCTTGTATTAAATGTGGTATAAAAATAAGGTTACTGTTATAATTATTATCATTAATGTTAAAATTGAAAGAAAGTGACAGAAGGAGGACAGACAATGATACAGACAATGATATATGACATAAAATTGTCAAAAGTCCTTTTTTTCTCTCTGGGAGAAATGACAGAGTGATATAGATATGGATACATGACACAAAACAAACATGGCCTTTCTTTAATATGATTAAGATTAATTGATTAAATATGATCTGAGGGTAGTTGGGTTTTTTTCAGAAAGTGTATGGCTTACAGTATAACATAAACAAGTACAAAACGAGGTAATATTTTTGGTAAAACCTTCTACTACATGATTCTCCTTCAGTGCAGTCAATGTAACGTTGAGAGCTGAAGGCAGGTTGTAACTGAATAGAATATAGTGACAAATAATATCCATGCAGCATCTGAGATGATGTGGTATGGCAAGGATTATGATGCTCAACCTCAATAACTTGAGTTGTACACTGTGAGATTATTAGAACTGACAGTATGATGAAACTAAAAAGAAATGACATATTAGTGAAATGTGAAAAATGCCTTGAGATACACCAGAGCAAACCAGAACTAGTCTGCTTAGTACTGTGAACTTGCCACTACTTGGAATGAGAACATGTCTGAGTGGCATGGATAGACTTGTCCTCCACTGCTGTTTGTTGGAACAACTGCCAATGATCCAAAACTTGGAAATCTTCAACATGGAACAATACTTGCCTTGACACAAAACAACAAGCTTGTTGCTGTTTTGCTGTCAGAGTACCTTTTAAAATATTTTAACAGCAGCACTTAATTACACCTGTTGTCTGGTTTGACTGAATAAAGCATGAAGTACAATATCACCCAATTCAATGAAAGTGATGATTATACTTGCTAATGTAGTATGGAACCATCCATGTAATTATCAGGCTATTATACAAAATAAATCCATATTTCTGATATTACTTTTATTTTTAATTTAAAAGGACAACGGGAGGGTTTTGATTTTTGTTTTTGGTCAAATCAGTCTTGAGTTTTGGATATCAAAATGTTATCTATTAACTTGTTGGATATCCAAAAGATAAGATGAAGTTTCTTTAAACGGACTGAATCAAATATTAATAATACAAAAAAAAACAATATTTCCACCAGGTTCTCTTAGGAAGGGATTTTGTTTATTTGAAAATCTGCATTCAGGGCACTGTTGTTTCCCAAACTCACTTTTTTAGTACCGCTATTACCTTTATTGTTGAAGGTAAACACCGGATGTAGAACTCTCTCTGCCTGCTTTAAAAGCTGCTGATCACATCCGCCTGGCTCAGACTATTCCGCCGCCATTTTCGTCTGCTCCTGGTACAGTCATCAAGTCAGCAGTAATTTGTTGGTACAAGGTACTGTTTATTGTCGGCAATATAACTACCGTGTTTAGAAGATGTCCAACGAGCAGGTCGAAAACACCACCGAAAAAGCAAGCACACAGCCGCCACCGCCGCAGCAGCAGCAACAACAACAACAACAGCAGCAGCAGTAAGTCATTCATCCTCCTCCCTTTGTTAGCTTACCTGCTAGCGCTAGTTAGCTTGTTATCCGTGATGACCCTGTTTAATGGGGCTGCCGCACCAGATGGAATTCGTCCAATACTTAAATTATACTAATAAAGCATTTATTAATGGCTGCAATATGTTATAGATTGCATTGTAAACGCGGGAAAATACGTTACCGGACTGTTATGTGGCGTGTGACTTGGGGTCCGACTACTTACTGGATAGACCCAGGTTAATCCCAGTCACTTTACGTAACAAAGCAACTTAACGTTATCGGTTCAAGTAGCGGTCTATTATTGGTAAATAATAAGCCAGCCCATGTTTTCTGTTCGTTTGCAAACTTATTATTGGTAGTAAACTAAATTTAAGCAACCAATAAGTGACGCTTTACCGTGAGGCCCACTATGTTAGGGGAGCGGCCTAACCATGCGGCTTTAGTGCAATCGTCTCGTCTGCACACTGTTGCAGGCGGGGAGTTCGTCATTACATTTCCACCACTTTTAGCCGTGTTTGAAGTAATATCGTTATGCTTTTGGTAAAAATGCTAGCTTATGGTTCTCACTGTAAAATACAAGAGGTTTCTAGCATGATCACGCTTCCACCAGTACTAAGTTGCAGCAGTGGCCTCATTCAGGCCTTTCTTAAATAGGTAGACACGGTTCAAGACCGCGCAGCCTGTTATGTTTTAATGTGAATTAAGTTATGATGTGTAGTAGCAGTTAGAGAAAATTCATGTTTTTAATAAGTACCGGCATTTTAGAACACACTCAGGTTTTCACAAGGGCTGATTACATGATTAAATCCTATTTGGACGAATTCCCCCTTGGGAAAAATAAATTGTGAATTGTTAATTCATCTTTTTTACACAGGGAGGTGAATGGGAAAGCCAAGCATGAGTCTGCCTCCAGCAGAAAGGAGAGGCCCCAGAAGAGAGGTGGAGGGGGGCGCTATGAACCTTATGGCAACGTGAACAAAAGATACCGTGTCTTTGTCAGCAACATCCCATATGATGTGAAATGGCAAGCCCTCAAAGACTTGATGAAAGAAAAAGGTAAGGTGTTTAGATGACAGATTGGCACAGTCAGCTTTGGACATGACAAAGATGCAGCATTTAGGGTCATTTTGTTTGACCCTTGCAACTTTCAAGGGCTTTTGGGAAATTGTTCAGGGACTTATTGTGCACAATGTTGCTTGAGATCTTGTATGGGAGATACATGGAAGTAAAGGTTTGGAAGATGGCCCTCTTATTCGTCTGGTTAACTAACGAGTTGCTGCAGGTTTGCATAAGTCCTGTGAACCTGGATGTTAGACACTATATATGAGATTACCAAAATCTTTTGTGGTTTTTGTGAAGTGGGTGTTCGCAAATGTGAAAAATCCAATGGCTTGGCATCATGAGCGGCAAAATGAGGTGTTTTCCACCCCAAGAAACACATGAAAGAATATACAGTACGCTGCTGTAGTGACATGATATTGCCCAAAACTAGGAACATCTTGCTCTGCTGCAAAATATACAAGTAATGGTAAAACCTTAACCATTTTCATTATCAAAACAAGTGGACAAGAAGTGATAAGTAATTTGATGCAGCAACTTTGATTTTCAGCAGGGGTTAGCCTTAAGTTCACTCTCCCATGTACAATATGGACTTTAATGCTGCTACTGTGAAAATTGTTGTTTAGTCATGGGGTTTTGAAAAGCTCTTAGGTGTATCAGAATCAAAGCATAAAATTGGTATTTGCTTTTAAAGTAAAGCATGTGTTAAGAAGGGCACAATCTTCTTTTCAGAAGGAATGCCTGGTACTCGTTTTATGACAACTGTCTGTGGAGTTAAATTGCATTTTCTTTTTTAGGTGTGACCTTGACAAGCAAAAGTTTTCTCAGCAGATCTCCACTTTGTGCCAAACAGATATGTGTTGGGATTTCTTTGGGGTACAGGTCTACAAAATGAAGCAACTTCTTATGCACTGTCCTTGTCTCTAGAGGTTTGGTCACTGATGTCCATTCGTTGAACAGACACGTGATCCGGAAAGAATGCGTGGAAGTGGTCGACGCTGAATCAAAATTTTGACATTGTGTGTCTCAAATGGGTCCACTATAAGAAAGTTTTTGTAGATAGAGAAGTTTGTCCCCTAACAACTTAACCGTAGTTAAGGCTATGGACTAGTTTCCTCTTAGGCTCAGCTGATGGGCGAATGGATTGATGCATTATCCTGAGGTTTAACATGGCAAAGTATGTACAGGTTTGCAATGAAACGGGCTGAGGCATTGAATGGGCTTTGCCGACTTGAAATCATTTGGTCAAATATCTTCAAGTAGAAGGTGGTTTTTAGTGCATTATTTCCAAATGGAAAGGCAGATGGCCATTTAAACAGTTGTTGTCCTCAGTCTATTGCTTTTGGTGCTTCGGGAGAATCCCAACAAGGACAGGGTAAGAAGTCGTTATTTTTTTTAAAAAAGAGACAAGCTTGCTTTTTGTAGACCTGTACCATATTGTGCTGCTGCTGAGGTGCTGGGGGAAGGCTCAGGACTGGCAGTCTGAGCTCACTGTCACCGGCTGCCCTACTTGTTTCTGCTCTAAACCCCCATTGTTCTCTCGGCTTCTCTCCCCTTGGTGTGTGTCGTCTCTGGAATCTGATTTGTAGTGGGTGAGGTAACGTACGTGGAACACTTAATGGACGCAGAAGGCAAATCGAGGGTAAGTGCAAATACATACAAATAAAACATGAATAATCCTAGACAAACCTGTGTTTGTCAGCTTTGGTTTCATTTTTTCATTGTTGGGAATTGTTCAGATTCAGAAACCTGATGGAGTGTGTGAGATGGTGACATGCTGGAGGCGTGATCTATTTGGTGTCGCCTGTGGCACTGACTTCAAGTCATTCAGGGGTTGATGCTCTCATAACAGGATTTCAGCTTTCTGTGTAGCCAATCCTGTTGGATTGCAGTAGTTGACAATGTCCCTTTTGGTTGCTGGATTTGCTCCTGAACTAAAGGGGTGTAGCCTGCAAGAGGTTGTTACAGGACTGTTAGATGGTTGTTAAATATAACACTGCGCAGGACGTTTTTACTGGAATAGTTACCTCCTTTTTATCTAATCCTATTTCACTGTGGATTTTGTGCACTTTGGATATTTGGAAAATATTAAAATTCAGCACATTGCTTTGTGTTTAGTGATGTGAGATGTTAATATTGTAATTTTATCGGGAAGTTGTGGCCAAGGCTTGTAGGCTTGTGATGAACTTTTTGACTGCATGAAATTCTAATTTGTGTTTATACTTATTTTTTTCACTAATAAAATCTGACTATAACCATGGCTTTTACTAATTTAAATTATTTTTCACTCCTATTGGTCTGGCCTGTTCTGTTGTCTTCAATCAACAAAGGGTTGTGCGTAAGTAAAAAAACAAAAAAACATTTATCTGTCCAAATAGTTTGCCAGTGCTTGCCAAAATGTGTTATCAAAAATCTGGGTGTAGTTTTCGTTGTTTTCACTGGTTATGTTCTGTCAGTGTTGTTGAGTTTAGGACTGAAGAGCTAATGAAGAAAGCAGTGGAGAAGGTCAACAAGCACAATCTCAATGGACGACCCCTGAAAGTTAAAGAGGTAATCCTTAACAAAATGACAAATTTTGTCCATCACACCAAAATGTAAGTTGTGCCTTATCGAAGTTTCTCTCCTTTTGTAAATAGGACCCTGATGGTGTCATTGCTCAGAGGGAAATCAACAAAGGGCAAGGGGGCGGAGGCCCTCCAGGGGGGCATGGAGGAATGGGAGGTATGGGTGGAATGGATCGTATGAACATGGATAGGATGGGCCCTGGACCAAATGGCCCCATTGTCAATATCCCTCCTAGTCTGATGAGCAACCCCAACATCCCCAATGAGATCATCCATGGTCTGCAGGCTGGCAGGATTGGCAGCACTGTCTTTGTTGCTAATGTGAGACTTAATGATATTTTTTTCCACCGATTGTCTTTAGATTTTATAAAAGGATTTATTGCCTGAAAGAGCTGCAAATGCACAAGAAACTGTAACCAGATGATCAGTGGCATTTCCACTTCATCCAGTTATTTCATAAAAATAACTGAATCACTTTGCATTTTTAAATCAACAAGTTAAATTGATATATTGTCTTTTGTGGTGTTGCTTGTGCATGAAGTAACTGACATTGTTTTCTTGTCTGTAGCTTGACTACAAAGTTGGCTGGAAGAAGCTCAAAGAAGTGTTCGGCATGGCAGGCATGGTGGTTAGGGCTGACATTCTTGAGGACAAGGATGGAAAGAGCAGAGGCATGGGAACAGTAACATTCGATATGCCCCTTGAAGCTGTCCAAGCTGTCTGTATCCTTCTGGGAAAAAAAATGTTGGTTTGGAATACTTTCATGCATAGAAAGTTGATTCAGTATAATTGTGTTTTTCCAAGATACTTGGTATACTTTCCTTAACAGTTTCACAGCCATGTTCAATGGGCAGCTGTTGTTCAACAGGGTCATGCATGTCAAACTGGTAAGTTGTTTAAAACTCGTCCCCTCAGAGTATAAGATTTTATGGTTTTGGGCAGAGTCTGAATACTTCCATGTGCCCTTTTCAGGATGAGAAGTCCTTGCCCAAGGATTTTGGACCACCAGACAGAGCAGCTGCTCTTCCCCGTAAGTGTAAACTGTCATCCATATAAAAACACAAATACACTAAAATAAAAATAGTTAGTTATCTCTATGGACACAAGTCCTCTGGACAACATTTTAATATTGTACCCCTTTTCTCTGCCCAGGTGGCCTGAGTGGTGTTGGTTTGGGATTGGGGCCTGGTGGCCAGCCCATTGATGCTGCACAACTTAACAGGGGTGGGGCTGCAGGTGGTGGAATGGGCAACATGGGCCCCGGAGGTAACTAGCACCAGTACTTTTTTGTTTTATTTCTCCCTCCTCCCTTAACAAAAGATGCAAATGAAATCAGTGACTAACTTCTCTTCTCATTCATAGGAATGGATGGAATGGGCTTCGGTGGCAACATGGGAGGCCGTATGGGAGGAGGTATTTAACATAATTTATCAAGTGATTGTGGTTATACAGTATGTGTACTATATGCCCCAACACTGCACTCACACACTTGTACTCAAAACAGTTATTTGATTAATTGTATTGAACACTGATTCATGAGGAAAATGCATTTAAAAAGATTTTATTGGGAAAAATTTGTAGGGACTTCCATGACCAGCAACCTAACATTGCAAAAGTACAGAACAGTGGAATTTGTACTTTTTTTTTTTCTTTTTTTTTAAGCACTATGGCATTTCCAAGCACCGTTATCAGTTTGATCTTGATCAAATATGATCATAGTATTCATTTTTTTTAAACAAAGTCAGATGATAGTGTATCCATTCCATTTGAGTTGTCAGAAACATAGATTATGACTGAGATTAACTGAAAGAAACAGCATTCTTTGATATTTGTTAAAGGATCAGATTTCCACGTGTTCACATACATCTCCTTTTTGTTCTAGGAATGGAGAACTTTGGAGGAATGAACAACATGGAACGTTATGGTTCTTCAGGGATGGGCAGAATGAATGGTAAGGTGACATTTTAAGACCTGTTAAGCATTCCAAAGCAAGCGTGGAGCACTCACGATTTGCTGGATGTTTCTAATGGTTTCATCTCTTGCATTGTCAGAGATGGACCGTGGGATTGGTGGTGCTTTTGACAGGGAGTTTGGTCGAAATGAAATGGGCATGTCTCGCAATAATTTTGGAGACTCATTTGAAAGAGGAATGGGTTAGTATTCTCAGGATTTTGAGGTGTAATGAGCATCACATCTCACCAACTGTTGATGTGACTTTTTTCTTTTTTTTTTTTTTTTTTTTTCTTCTTAATAGGAAACTCTCTGGGTATGGACCGCATGAGTTCCGGAATGGACCGCCTGGGAGCAAGTATGGATCGCATGGCAGGGATGGATCGGATGGGGATGGACAGAATGGACCGTGTGTCTGATCTGGACAGACTGGGTTCTGGGTTTGACCGAATGGGCTCAGGGATGGACCGGCTGGGACCCAGTATGGACAGGCTTGGACCAAGCCTGGAACGTATGAGTTCCAGCATGGACCGCCTAGGCCCTGCTGGGTTTGACCGCTTGGGCCAGTCTGGTTTGGACCGCATGGGTGCTGGTCTGGACTTTAGCTCCCCAATGGGTATGGATCGCATGGGCAACAGTGGGCTTGACAGAATGGCCAGCAGCTTTGACCGCATGGGCTCCGCCGGAGGGCTCGACCGCTTCCCTTCTGGTGGCCTCGACCGCATGAGCTCTGGAATGGACCGGATGGGATCTGGAGGTGTTGGTCAGTTTGATCGTTCTGCAGACTTGGATCGTGGATTTGGTGGCAATTCCTTTGGAGGAACTGGAGCTGGAGGGCCTGGAACTGGAGGAGGCAATGTCAGGAAGGGATGCCAAATTTTTGTCAGAAATGTAAGTGTTTCATATGCAATGTAGTTGGGCTTAATTTGTTTGTATCCGTATCAAACAAATGCATGATTTCAATACATTTTAAATGGATGGATTTCTGTCTTACAGCTGCCCTTTGACTTCACCTGGAAGATGCTGAAGGATACTTTCAATACTTGCGGTAAGGCTAATGGTCTCTAAATATAAATAAGAAATGGGTGATGGCTGTTTCATGTTTTTTTAAAGATTACTTTTCTAATGTTTCTTTCTCATGATGTTCCTTAGGCATGGTTCAGTATGCTGATATTAAGATGGAGAACGGCAAGTCCAAAGGCTGTGGTGTAGTTCGCTTTGACAACCCTGAAACCGCTGAGCGTGCCTGCCGGACCATGAATGGCTATCGGCTGAATGGAAGAGAGATTGATGTTAGGATTGATAGGAATGCATAAGTTATGTCTGTCGCATTTGATATTTGATATTTGATTTAGTCCCTGATCTAAATTGCCCTTCAACATATTCATATTCTCTTCACACGGTTTGTTAGATATTTGTAATGGTGAAACTGTTTTAGTTATTTGTAACAGTGGAATTGTTTTTAGTTTTTACTTACTTTAATTTTACTTTTTTTTTTTTTTTTTTTGGAGACCAAATTTTAAATTCTTTGTCATGCTTCACCTGTCATTGCCTTTGTTCTATAAGGTTTTGATAAATAAACCTCTAACTGATATATTTTGCCTGTTTTTGTTACTGCACTGCATATCAATATAGTTGATTAGACAGTGAATGATGGCGAGTTATCACATACACTTACAAACAACAATAAAATCCATAGGCTTAGTTCTGAATCGCCAGTATTTTCTAACAACTTCATTGCCTGCTCAAAATGTCATTGCTTCAAGGAGTTTAAGCTATAATGTAAGTTTATTCCATTTGATTTTTAGCTGCGTATAGTTTTGTTGTTTTTCCGTTTAACTCTTGAGTCTTAACAGAATTAAATCTGATGACCTGCTTCCTGTCACATAGTTTACGATTAAAGTAAATTAAATATTAAAGTAAGTTAAAAATACATATGCCTTGATTTAAGCACTTAAAGCTAATATGTGTCGCGAAATTTTTAGTGAGATACCAATATTTGGAGGCACATTTAGAGCAATATGAGAAATGTGTAAACTACGCTGCTGCTTTGTGATGATCACACTGGGCGCGCGGCACCGTGCCTCATGTACACGGAAGGTCACCACCGGAAGAAGGTCACAGGCACTACATTCAAGATGGCTACCCCGTTGTGTCAGTGTTACCAGGTTAGTTCTCGGGACGTTTTGTGTTAATATCAACATTTAGACACCTCTGAATAGTAACGGGGTGAATTTAAAAAGTTTTTTTGAACTGCCTGGTTAACTCTTAACGAGGAATGCAGGACGTCTTTTTGACCATGCTGCTTACGTTGCTTTGGCTAGCTAAGTTAAAGCTAGCTGTTTAAATAAGATATGGAGCCGGTGTTTGGACCATGCAGCGCAGGGCGAAATCTTTTCCCAAGTAAAATGACAACTCCGTTAGCTACACGTTTGGCTTTTTTATAGCATGCATTACATTGAACAACGTGTGACTTTAGATCTTAATGCAACCACTTACTTATGGTCTTCCAACACCATGACATGTCATTCTTATTGCAACAATACGTCACCTTAAAGCAGCTATATTGCAGTGAAATGCCCAGCTGTTAACTGTTCAGTTGTTTCTAGTATACTACCTTGGTGTCTGTTGAATTTTGAGGCTGAGTTTGTCTGCCTATGTCCAGAAATGTATAAGAAGAGGCATGGTGGCGTTGCCTTCTTCCTACATGCTGCTGCACAACAGACCAAATGTCTTCAGGATATGGGGGTTCCTTACAAGCTCTTCACAGGTATGAACATTTGACATAAACTCTGTTAGTGCCATGTCTCCCTCTCTCTGGATAATCCAAACCTGTACTTTAGAAGCTAGGTGTCAATATCAGCTGTCCTCTGTGGAGAAGTTTCCTCATTTTAAGTTAGGTTTTGCTCTCAACCACAACTAAACTCACTTTCATTTAGCTCTTCAACTAACAATTATGTTTATTACTGATTAATCTGTCAGTTATTGTCTCAATCAGTTGCTCAAAAAATGTCAATCACCTTTTCCCGAAGGCCAAGATGATGCGCTCAAAGATAGTCGGTCTGATGTCATAGATGACAATACCAGAAAATAACCAGAAAACAAATCAGAAAATATCGAAAATAATATGATTAATTTAATTGTTGGCTACTAATCGATTAATCAACTAACTGTTGCAGCTCTACTTTCATTTGCTTTGAAAAAAAGAGACTTCCTATTTGGTTTTGGATAGTATTATTATAAGCTAGAAAAATGAGCTAACATTAAACTTTAGACAGAATAATTTGCATCAAAAAAATGCTGGAGCACTTTATAATGACACAACATGCGACTTAAATCCTGGAGCTGACATTTCTATTGAGCTCTGGAAAAGGAACATGATTGCTAAAACATCACCTCATTGAATGAAATCTGTCATTCTAAACTCCCTCGCTTTCTTTCTGTCTTTGTTTCTCGCCTAAATTGTTGGTTTTGCAAGTCCACCTCCAATATTTACTATATACACATACATTTTAAGTTTAATTGAACAGCTCCCAACATGCTTCAATGCTTTACATCTACCTTATATGGTGTTTGTGTTTCATACCAACAAGGTGCCTCAGGCATCCCTTCTACAGGTGAGGTATTCATCAGGGGAGAGAGGCGGTGGCAGAAAAGGTTTCTTGGGGGAGTTTCTGGACAATCTGAAGACGGAGCTAAACAAGAACAAGGAAATGAAAGACAACATCAAGAAGTTCCGGGAGGAGGCCAAAAAACTTGAGGAGTCAGAAGCATTGAAACAAGCTCGAAGGAAATATGTTAGTATTTGGCCACACACACAGGATTTGTGACTATCAGTGTTTTTAAAAAAAAAAAAAAAAAAAAAGAAAAGATAATCAGTTGTGATGTGTTTTTTACACTATAAACCCTTCTTTCTCTTTCCAAGAAAACAATTGAGTCTGAAACAGTGAAGACCTCAGAGGTTCTCAAGAAGAAGTTAGGGAACCTCTCAGAGACAGTCAAAGAGGTAATTGTGATTGGTCCCTCACTCAGGTGTAGCCTTTCTTTTGATTATCTTATCATAGATACGCTGTTAAATTGATTTTGTGCGTGTGTGTGTGTGTGTGTGTGTGTGTGTGTGTGTGTGCGTGTGTGTGTGTGTGTGTGTGAGAACAGGGTATAGAGGAGGTAAGTCGTACAGATTTTGGTAAGAAAATCAAGGAGGGAATGGAGGAGGCAGCCAGAACAGCTAAAACCTCAGCAGAGAGCGTCTCAAAGAGTGGAGAGAAGTTTGGGAAGACTGGTGCATTCAAAGCAATATCACAGGTATGGAGTCACTGCACTTACTATGTTTTGAAACACATTTCTGAATTCAAAAATTGAACCTACAGTCTGTTGTTTCTCCTAAACAAAGTAAGGGGTTCTGAAAGTGATATACCTGAATGTTGGAATTTATTTGTTGATTTCCTATCTCTTACCCATTGGTCTGTTTTTAGGGCATGGAGAGTGTAAAGAAAGAGATAGATGACCTGGGCCACACTGGACCATACAGACCTCCGGCCAGACTAAGGAAGAGGAGTGAGTTCTCCTCCAAAGGGGGAGCGGATGACAACAAAGTCTTCGAAGCCAATGAGTACGTGAGTGCCTTCTGCTTTACCCTGATACTGAGAGAGGCTCACTTCTCAGGTTCAGAGATAGATAGTGCCTCTCATTTTGCCTCATGCAGTCTAATCAATACAACAAAAACATACAGTAAATAAAAATCTAAGCTGAAAAACTGTTAAAGCAGTGGTCAGGTAACCTGAGACAGACTCATTTCTGGCCCAGGAACCAGGAAATGTGTTGTTGTCTCCCACCCAACACATCACAGTTTGTAGAGATAAGCACAGTGTTGCTGACTGATCATACTATGTTTGGGAATAGGAGAAAGTCTGTCTGTAATACAGTCATGTTTTACTTTCTGGATTTTAGGGCTGCAACAACGAATCGATTATTAAAAGTGTTGGCAACAAATTTTATTATCGATTCATTGTGTCGCATGATTACTACATTATACCGCATCCTGACATACAGTGACGCGAGCGAGAAAAAGTGATTAAAATGCATGAGTTTTCAATCAGCCTTTCCTGACATGCTGCGAGCGCCATCGCCCTGTCCAGCGATGACGCAAGATTTCGTTGCCAGTTTGCTCGCATGCTGTATGTCAGGACGCAGTGTTACTCGCCAAGTCGCGGAGCATTTCAGACGCAGCTGAGCAGAGCCAGTATCGGCAGAAGCAGAGAAAACGGTCCGCCCAAAATCTTCTAAAGTGTAGGAGCAGTTCACACTACATAAAACTAGAAAATGTGTGTATCACTGATATAATGTCACTGTGTGGATCATTAATTTTGTTGCAGTGTGCTCCCTCATTATAGTCAGTGAACTATCAGCTTCTGCCTGCTCAGATCTCACATTCAGCAGTAGGAGATCAGGAGAGTGGCAGGAAATCTAGCGCACATAGTTTGTATGGTAGCCTAATGATGGAAAAAGTAAAACTGGTAACTACAAAAATAAACCACAATTTATACTGTAAATATATAGTTTCACAGACACATTGTTGTATTTTTTTCTGGGTTGTGTGTGAAATCATTAAGAATAATATAAAACCAGTCTGTACACTGGTCTGAACTGGTTTAGACTGTATTCTTGGTTGACACTGCTGGAGGGTAATATTGATTTATAAGTGTGCTCTATTTGTGTGACATAAGTTTTTTATTATTATAAATAATATAACTGAACCGCCACTGAATGTTGAAACAAATCCTGTTAACAGTTTTATAATTTTAATTTTTCTTTATTATTTATGTTTTATTTATTGTTCCATCTCAGGTCGATTGAACAGAAAATACCTCTTTTTGTGTAGCATACATGTGTATTATTTTCTTAAAGCTATCAGACATTAACATTTAGTTGTTTTGTTTAAATTATTATTTATAATTTAATATTACTTTAACAATTTAAAAAATATTTTTTAACCGATTCATCGATTAATCGAAAGAATAATCGACCAATTCATCGATTATCAAAATAATCGTTAGTTGCAGCCCTACTGGATTTATATGATTAAACATGATGGTCAGCTTGAGTTTAGCATGTCAACAGTGATACCTTGCTTCCTTCAACCTGCTGTATGAAGCTGTACTGTGTCTTCCTCAGGGAAGCTATGGGTGTGGTGCTCCACAAAGACTCAAAATGGTATCAGCAGTGGAAGGACTTCAAAGACAACAATGTGGTCTTCAACAGTAAGGACCAATGAACCTTTGTCTTTCCATCTGTCTCTGCGTTCATGGCTATTATCATTTAAAGTTTCATTCATAGATACATGTTTATTTTGTCACTGCAGCAATCCATACACTTAGAAAACCAGCCGTTTTTCAGAGTATATAAACAATGTAGTCCAAGTTAATTAGTTAAAACAAAATCTTTAAATTAGCAATTTTGTGTTGAGAAGGGAAAAAGTCATAAATAGACAGGGGAAACCCCCAATTTATTTGCTGAGTGGGGAATAAGGTAAACTACATGGTGGGCTTAATAAATTAGCATGTCCTGGGATGATGGTATTGATGAAGGCTTTACACAGATGTGGGGAGATAAATAAAGCAATTTTGTCCATGTGACTATACTGCTAAGATGTATTTGTGGAGAACACTTCGAAGCTGGAGGCTCTGCAAGTGAGCATTGGTTAAAAATTGTAGCTGCGTTATAGCAGTTAAAGCTGTTGGGTTGAAGAGCATGTAAAATCGAGCCCATAGAAATGTACATTTCTGTGCTGATTTTGTTGATATTGTGCCCATTATCTAGGGAAATTATGTTAATGATTAATAATGTTTGAACAGGTAAAAAAAACAGACTTTATTGTTACCACAATGTGCAAAGTCAGCTGTGCAGAGTTTGAGGATAATTGTGGCAGAATCGGCATTTACTCTACACATAATATATGAGTTACTCAAGAGTACGGCAGCGTATTGCTGCCACGCCAGAAAAAAAAACAGATCAGTATCATGTTATAACGTGATAGTTTCTTGTTATAACATAAAACCTCTCACGTTACAACGTGATAACATAAATGTTTCACGTTGTGGGAATGAGGAAACGCTGTGTGGAGAACGGATTAATTGAGGAATATGGCTCATTTACAGGATTTGATCAAGTTCTACTTTATGCTTGGGTTGAAACAGACAAATCTCAACAGCGGTGTATCCGTGTTTTCCGGTTCACTGCAAAAGGCCAAGTGCCAGTTCACAACCTGATTAACCAGGGTCCACCTCCGCCTGAGACCAATTTATCACATTATAACGTTATAACATTTCATGTTATAACAATGTAAATTATGACGTTATAACGTGAAAAGTTTTATGTTATAACAAGAAACTATCACGTTATTATATGAAAAGTTTTACATTATAACAAGAAACTATCACGTTATAACGTGATACTGATCTGTCTGATGTGGCAGCAATACGCTTCCGTACAAGAGGACCAAACATTGGTTATTATTTTTAATTAAACATTAGCTATTCTATTAGTATCACAGGAACAAGTTTGTATGTGCTAGTGTTTTTGTATGAGTGGACTGAAGAAATGTGAGTTAACATTTCTTTTATAAGACCATGTATCTGAAATATACAGTATACTGTTTCATCAATCATCCAGCAGCAATGCACAGCAGCTTTTTGCTGAGCCTTAGTTTTTAGGCTTTTCACATTGGTTAACCAGCAGGCTGGATGGGAATTATTTCCTCTAATTCTTATGTTCATTGCAGGGTTCTTTGAAATGAAGATGAAGTACGATGAGAGTGACAACGCTTTCATCAGAGCATCTCGCGCTGTCACTGACAAGATGACTGACCTCATAGGTGAGAGAGCGCAGGGTCTTATTGTCTGTATTGCTCTTACTGAAAGGTGAAGCTACAACAGAGAAGAACCCTGTTGTTACTGTGAGCTTTTCTTTATATATATGTTTCCTGTCCACATGTGTTTAGGTGGGCTGTTTTCTAAGACTGAGATGTCCGAGGTACTAACAGAGATTTTGAAGGTGGACCCATCCTTTGACAAAGACTCTTTCCTCAAGCAGTGTGAACGAGATATCATCCCCAATATTCTGGAGGTATGTTTGAATGCAGACAACTCTGGTATCCATTTTAGAGAGAATTGCACACACAGACCAAGTTTAGACTGAAGCCAGAGTATGTTCCTATGTAGAAAAGTTTTATTTTTTTTGTGGTACTGATGAAATTAAAAACAAATGTCTTAGATTTAACCTTATAAGTATGACTAAGACATTTTTCTGAGTTGGTGTTTGTTCTGTATTGATGCAGGCAATGATCAGAGGGGAGTTGGAAGTACTAAAGGACTGGTGTTATGAAGCGGTATGATCTTTTGAGACTGCTCAAATAGCACTGTAGTATCTTGATTGATGTCTGTCACGAAATGTTGGGTCATAATGTTATCTTATCTTCTTTTTCTCCATATCGGGTGTGTAGACATACAGCCAGCTGGCACACCCAATTCAGCAAGCCAAGGCCATGGGACTTCAGTTCCACTCTAAGATCCTGGATATTGACAATATTGATGTAAGTTACTTTGTACTACACTACATAAGATTAATATTTAAGCTTTCCATATTACCACTCTTGTTAAAACTAGTTTACAGTTAAATACAGGTATGTGGGTAAGTTAGTTTTTAGCCTCCTACCAATAGCTTATCTATCTATAAATGACAGGAACGTCTGTCTGTTATTCGCATATCTCACGAACCGCTCATCTGATTCACGAGTAAGTGCAGAGCTTAGTTTGACGTTGTTGGGATAAGAAATGTAAAAGATATAGATAAATATATCTGTAAAAGAAGCACACATTTGCTGTTGCCGCTCTAGCCGCTGGCCACTCCCCCTCTCACACAGCACGCTGAGCACAGCGCAGGACCAGTTAGAGAGGGTATAATGCAGCAGAGCTTTGGCAGTTAAAATGTGAAAATGTGAAATACACTTCAGACAGATTTTGCACGGGCACTGCACTAGTAATCTAAATTACACTAACTGGTTGCAATAATTTTCACAAACCAAATTTATTGACATAAGTCAAATCAAAAGATTCTGTTCAACCAAGGCATGCTAATGTCAGCATTGTCAAATGTCATATCAAAGCCATGATAAGGTTCTGTTATATTTGAATGCTATTTAAAAATCAAGGTTGTTGGGTCAGTGATGTGTAATATGTCCTCTTCTCCAGCTGGCCATGGGGAAGATGATGGACCAGGGTCCCGTGCTGATTATTACCTTCCAGGCTCAGTTAGTCATGGTAATCCGAAACACCAAAGGAGAAGTGGTGGAGGGTGATCCTGTAAGTTACACAAATGAACAGACACACATACACCACCAAGAGAACCACTTTTTATTTTCTTATGTCTCTTATGTCAGATTGTCAAAGAATCATGAAGCACAACAAATGTAAATGCTATGAAATGTATACTTTGCCATGTTATTCACTTTGGTGCTTGATTCATCACAGAAAATCTATGCAATTATTATTTTAGACATGAAGAATGTCTATGTATGGCATATTGTCATAAACGCAAATATAGGAGAATGTCAGTAAGCCACCAGAGCCACTGTTGACTCTGTATTGTCCACTCAGTGCAACTCAGGGACATCTGTGATTGGTTAAGTCAAGGTGTCCACTCAGAATTTTGCTGTTGGCATCTGCCCATGTGTTCAATGTGAAGAGTATTGGCAGTCGATCAATGGAAACTGTTCTTCACTGTTAGACTATAGACTCCTGGTGTACTTACAAACTTTCCAATGCATCAATTTATGAGTAAAGACCCTATTTGTACTATTGTAGGAGTTTGATAACAATTCAGGCATTATTAGTGGGGTAATAATAATAATAATACTAATGGTGCATATGACGCTAGGTCAAAATTATGCCAAACCATCGCTTTAATTTCCCCCTTTCAAGGTTTTCTTGGCTTTAGTTTAGACATTAACTGGGCAGAGCTAATGTGACCAGTCACTGTGGCTGATAAAAATCATTCTCACTGTCTCAGAAAGTCAATTCTCAATTCAGCTTGTTTCTTTGGCATGAAAGCTTCAAAAACAATGTTGCCAAAGCATCAAAATACAATTTGTCCAAATAATTGGACAGAAAAAAACCTGACGTGGCTTAGATCAGGCTAACATAGCCACAAAATAGATGCTTGTGTTGGGTGTGCTCAGACTCCCATTTGAAGTGTGTATTTCTCCTCCATGTTTTACATTGCTTAAGAATAGCACGTTTACAGTATATTTCGGGGGCAATTCAATGTGCTCCACGTAAATATAAGCAAAAAAGAGCATCCATGTATAATATACACCTTCAAGAGAGTACTAAGTACATACAGTAAAATAGTAATTAAAAAGAGAGTAATATAATAGGTACATAAAATAGAATAGAAACATAGTGGAAGTAGAATCGACTGCATGTTTATTTCATACTCTGGTATAACATAATAATCAAACAGTTATGAATAAGTGCACCAATCTCTGTTTTCCCTGCTAGGAAAAAGTGCTCAGGATGATGTACGTGTGGGCTCTGTGTCGAGACCAGGAAGAGCTTAACCCATATGCTGCCTGGAGACTACTTGACATCTCTGCCTCTAGCACCGAACAGATCCTCTAAGACTCTTTGATACTCACAAAACACACTCACCCAGAGAGAGAACATACTGTACCCGTCGGGCCCTGGAGCTGGCCAGGAAGAAAGAGTGGGAGTGAAAGGCATACAGAGATGAGGGACAGACAAGTGTGGCATGAGCTCACTTCACTGCAGAAGCATTGAGGAGTTTTTCTAAATGCTAGGTTCTTCACATTCTTTTATTTATTTTTTTTACACTTGCTTTTGGTTCAGTCCCCACGGTCCTAAATTTTTACTTATTTTTGGTTTTCCTCTGGTTTGCACTAGGGGGCAGTAGACTACCAACAACTCTCATCTACCATACTTTCTGCAAAGACTTCATGTTTGTGAAATCTGTATGGTGCAGGACTAACAGCTCTTTTATCAAAAGCAACAATCAAATATGTGGAAAACGAAAGAGTAGTTTTGCATCAATTTCTTCTGAATCACTGATTTTCTGCCTCTTTTCTTTGTCCATCAGTCCCTCATACTCTCTCTCCTCCCCTCTGAGGCACTATTATCTGGTGATTGGTGGTGTTGTGGCCCATCAATGCTCTCCTTGATCCTTGTTTATATGGTAATCATCAAATGTAATTGTCAAACTGTGAGAAAATCTATATTTATTATGAAAAATAAAGATGACCCCTGTTTTTCACACTAATAGAAAATATATTTCTATCAGACTTTTCTTTTTAATCTCTAACCTGCAAATGGTTAAACTTGCCATCACATCTTGCGGCTATTATGTGATTTCTTCTAGGTGCTAATTATTATATAATTTTTTAGATTAAATCCTCAACTAGGATTTAAGTGTCTGCTGTATTATATCCCTACGGAAAAATGCTATGTGAGTGATTTTCTTACAGTGAAAAGTCCAGAGCAGAGTTAGAGCACTCATTTGCTTTGAATGAGGTTTAGCTGCCAATACACAGCAAACCTGATTGTTGAGAGGTACACACCAAATTATTCGATCAATTTTGATCGCTCTTTTAATCTGGGGGATGCTTGGAAACATAAAAATGTGAGACCTAATTTGGTTTAAATTAGATTTAACATAACCTCGGTGTGCCTTTAGTCTTCAGACTTGGCATCAAAACTAACCCTAATTCTGTCATCAAGCTGTTCTGTACACTGTTTTCTGATGACATATGCTTTTACCGTCAGTGTTGTGGAGGGTAGTACAAGTCACCACTACATATGTTCAACGTGCCATGTCGTTGCCCTACACACCTGAGTCACGCGGATGACAATCAACAACCCAAACCCCCTCTAAATGGTTACCATTCCACCAAATCTCACCAATATGTCCAGGATGATGGAGATAGGGGTTGCTTCTGCACATTCTCCACGTCTTTTTAAAAAAGACCTCTCCAATGAATGTTTCCATTGGCAAATAATTTAAATACACAATGCAGGGATAATTACAGCTCATTGCTACTTATTTTTTGTACAGGTTTTTTTCATGTTTATTGTGTGTTAGCAAACATGCACCTTTTATTTTTGCAGACAATAGTTTATATTAAGTCAGAGAATTTAGATTACAAACAAAGCTGGATGTTTTTGAGCCTTTTATTCTTGTCAACAGGGAATTCTTGTAGCAACATTTCTTCTCTGTATTTTGCCATTTTCTGCTGTGTAAAATGGCACCACCTTTATTAAAAAGTATAAATTACAATCAACCCTGATAACTGTATTTTTGAACACTTGTTTTGGTCTGTTTTTAAAATGTTATGTCATTTCACATTGTGAAAAATGGTACACGGCTTCCCTGATTCCCCTTAGAGAGTCTCTGCTTTTCATACAGGTGCTGTACTTCACCTACAATGTGACTGAGATGATATTGGGTAGGGGGAGCAGATGAAACAGTTTGGTCACACAACGGTAGTTCATCGTCTGTGGCAGCATTAAGGCAGCTCAGTGCAGATGGTGGTATGCAGAGCATCATGTGGTATTGCATGCATTTGGACTGACCTGCTCGCATATAGCAGGATTGATTACAGTGGCCTTGGTTGAGAAGATGGAGGGGTAACTTACAAACAAGCCTTTATGTTATGTCTGTCTGCATGTGTACTGGATGTCTGTCGGTACATGTGGACCAGCAGCTCCACTGTTCCAGGGCTGTCCTGGATGATGGATCCTCGCTGTTACTGAGCTGTGCTGAGGTTGCAGCTCCCCAATGTAGTGCTCATCACTCAGGATGCAGCTCCACGACTCTCCACACACAGGTCTTCAGAGGAGCCACCCTGGAAAATTCACCACAGGGAACCGGTGAGCTGGGTCTGTTCCCAACTACTGACCAGGAGACACACTCGTTTCTGTGTGTACCACAGCAGTTTACACTAATTTGATTTTAAATTCATTTACTTACCTTCCAAGGAGTATTGCACTTGCACTTGATGAAGATAATTCATCAGAGTAACTATTTAGTCACCTTTTATTTTGTTATAGAGACAGTATATTGCCTGGGAGCGCAGTGTCCAGTCTCTGCAGGTTGTTTTTTGTAACATGGTGTCTTGAACTGTAAATGTAAACTGGCACCAGTGAAAGCCTGGCAGGTTGAAAATCTATAAAGTTATATGTTGGAAAATGGTTGGTAGTGATATAAAGTTTATGATAATGGAATAAAAAGTCGAGTCAAACACACTATTATGGTCCTTTGAATTACCCCCGTCTCAAATAATAGCCAGATTTCAAACTTTGACCTCCAGACTCATTTTATTGCTTATAATGGGAATAATTTTAAACTTACTCTACTCTGAAAAGCTCTTAAATAACTCCCAGAAATAGCCAGAAATGTACTTTTTCAAAGAAGGACCCACAAAATGCTCTTAGAAGGTTTTTCCTCATCTTAGGGCATACTCTCACTATGTCGAGAGCTTAAATGGCCAAATGGGTATTTAACAGTTTTGTGATGTTAATTTAACAGACGTGTTTTTGCTCAGACTCAAACATACACATCACTGTCTAAGAGCAAAGAAGTTAGCAGCCATGCAGATGGCCAACCAGAAGGACACACACACACACACACACAGACAGTATTGTGCTGGGTCAAGTCCCAAGGAAGTAGGACAGAAGTGTCACATGGACTCTCTTATTTGACGGGTGAGTTCTGACATCCTGCCATGGCTTGGGATCCAGGTTGCCAGCTGCAGCAGGACTAACGAGCTGGGTGACAACAGTTCAAGAATTAAAAAAACTTGCTCAAAAAAAGGAATCACCTTACTGGAGAAAAAACTGTAAAAGAAATATTACAGCATGAGATCAGATGTCACTGACTGTAATAGCTTTCAGAGTGATGCCATTGAAGTAACTGACAGTGGTGTTCTCCTCCCCACCACTTATGGTTAACACCGTTTTATTCTGTGGTGGTTACACTTAATATTCATCTTTATATTACAAATGGAAATTCTCCAACACATGTCAAGTGTTTCTTGCTTGTCAGACGTCCTTTTATTTAACAACTGCCCCATTTCCTTTCATCCCTGTCATATGTCTGATGCTCCATTAACTATGCTGTCCTTGAGCTCCCCTGGCACCCTGTCTCCTTAAGGATGATTTAACCAGCATCGTCCTTTCTCTAGTCCTTTTTCCATCTAATTATCCATTTTGATAGATTTGCTGTTAAGGTATAACTACATAGGTTTAACATACTGAATATTTTTTCTGCATCATATTATATCAAATAGTGGAGGCAATACAATACAAGCAAGAATACTTGTTTTCATGTTTGGGGGCGGGGGCGACAATTTTATGCATCAGATGTTTTCAGGTAGGCTTAATGCAACATGACACTGTTCTTACTAGATCTGAAGTTGAGCATTGGCCACAACTACTCTCATTCTTGTAGAAAGAGCTTAAAAGAAGGTCACCAGTTTTCCAGTGTGTTTGCAGATCTGTGCGTATGCATGTGTGGGTGTTCAATCTGACCCAGATTCACCGGTGCACCAGGGCACTGTGCCAATATGTCAATTCATTCAAGCACACACACTCACAGTAATGCAGGCGGTCAGACAACAGTCACAACAGGAAAGGTCAAGCAGGGTGGCCCGGTGAGAGATGGATTATTCAGGACAGTCGTGTGTGTCTCCTGACTGTGTTATAGAGTCTCAGAATGAGGGCGTGGATTATCCTAAGTAACAAGGGCACTTATTGTGGAAGAGTGTTTCTGTAGAATCTAACAAAATTTCAGTCACCTCCATTTTGCTGGGGTGGAAGCAGATATTGGAGAGAAAAATTTGAAACTATCTGTGTAGCTATACAAGAACTGAGAAAATGTGTTTTTCTTCTCTAGTTTGGGTGAACTAACCCTAGTACCAACTTAATCGTCTACAATACGTAGTGATAAAACATGTGATAAAAACAATGCCTTATTATTTTTTATGCTTCCCCCAAAATTGCAATTCCTTTGATTTTTCTCAAATATTATAAGATCAAAAAGGTGGACTAACTTACATACCTTTGACCACCAACAGTTCCATAATAGATCTTAAAGGCTTTTATTTGGGGATATTGCCACACATTAAAAATCCATTTTTCTTTCAAAGGTTATCATCTTCATCTTTTCATAAAGCTTCTCTTGTTATTGCAACCTTAACCGCGTCCAGGATCTAATATTGAGGAGCTTTGTATCTTTCTATGAAAGTCAGTGGTCAATATGTCCTTATCTCATTTTTTTTTTTTGCTCCAGTCCCATAAGATCAGACAGCGATATCAAAAACAGAGTGAGAGCCAATTTTGGACATGTGTGATGAAAAAATGACCGTACGTTTAATAAAAATGAGAGGGGAGGAGAACAGGAGTGGCAATGAGAAAGAGAGACAGAAAGGGAGATGGGATAAAAGACCTGACAGGCAGATAGACAGTACTTGTTTGGCATTGTACATGAGAATTTGTGGAGTAATAAGCTGTGAGAGTGCTCTGACCAGCTCCCTGCTTCTCCCAATCATGCACGTCCAGAGACTAGCAGGACGTGGTGGACGTGCTGGTGCTTGCAGACCCAACATTATAGCAGAAACATGGGATGACAGCTCTTACTGTACGACTGTGTTAGACGTAGATCTGTGTGTCTGCATACATTGGCTGATAATACTAGCTGAGGCTGGATCACTCAGTGTAGGCAGAGACAGATCACCCCAGGTCATGAAACAGACTCCTCATACTCACATCTTCTCTTGAATTCTCTGAATGCACATTTTCCTTTCTGCCATATTTTCTCTGTCACTTTCAGTTACATTTTTAAATTGAATCAAGATCAGCTTAACTGGGATGGCAAGTAAAACCACAGCATTTGAAAAACATTAACCAGATGAATAAATCTATCAAATATCAAATCTATCAAATATAGAAATAATAATAATATAGTCTCAATTCAAGCCTCAGTTTGCTTTCAATTTCAAATTTGCTCTTTGGCAAGGGACTGTAGAAAGCAAATGGAGCTTAGCCTCCGTTCAATAAGTAAAACTACTTCTTGGCTCTTATCCTGCCATTTATTTTGCCAGTTCACTTATTTAAAATGCAAGTCTTACGAGCTAATCACTAAATTAGCTGAATCTATATCACGCTGCCTGCTGCTACTGAAGCTGATGTCAACACTATCGCAACTACATCCAGATAAAGAGTAATGATGGGAGGTTATATTTTTTACTGATTAGGGGGTTTATCACTAGGCATTGACCTCAGATGAAAACCTAATAAAAAACCTAAACTATCTTGCTAAAGCAGTCAAAATCATCAAAAATACTATAAATCACTGTAAACATTCATTAAAGATTCTGCTGAAATTGATTAAACTGTTCCATACTTTGAATGTCATCCCTGAATGCAGTTTTTCATGTAAGGTCTGCTACTTTTCACAGTAGACAGGTTTCCCATCCAGTAAAACCCGAATCTTTTATTTTGATCATTTTTTATGCTTTTCAATTTTGTACATTAGCGATTTTCCAACTATTTCAATTCCATTATCACCCCTCTCTGCCTCACCCTCTTTCTCTAAATCTAATCCCCTGTCCACCCGAGACACCATCTGCAAGCCCACTCTAATTGCAGTGAGCAGATTCTGTATACGAATGGTGATTCTGCTGAGAGGAGGGAAAACAATGGGAGCAAATGCTGTTTCTATTGATCAGCCATTGTCTCTGTCCTCCCCCCAGCCGGCTGTGTTTACTGTTCCTGTTCAGAGGTCTGATATGTCATAAGATTTAGTCGTCCCGGGTGCCCATATTAGCCTCTGTGGGAAGAATTTCGGCAGACGAGCAAAGGGAAGCATGGCTGTAAATACAGGCTGCTCTCCTAACCAGACGCACACAACTTTGTAAGTTGTCTGGGAAATCGTCCACCGAGGCCATTAAAGTAAGGCCCACACAGTGTAGACAACACAGAGGGCAGTCTGAACAAATTTATCACCCTCTACAAAAGCTGGAAAATGAGCAGTTTAGACCTCTGAAGACCTCTGAGGGCAATACCAGATTATGTCATAAGATTGTGGTGACATGTAGTGGCAAAAGACAGATCAACAAGTAGAGAGGAGAAGAAAAGAGAGGAGGTATGTTAGAGTTCATTGTAATAAAATGACTCCTTTTCAGTGAGTTAACTATGACTCATATGTGTTTTCCTTTTTCATGGCTTCTGTGACAGATCGCCTCACCTACAGTGACAGCTAATCTATAGGAATAAATCAAGATGAGGCTAAGATAGATAGCTAGATAGATCTTTATTGTCATTGCAAGTATACAATGAAATTCTGTTTGAACAGACCAATTGCAGCATAAAAATAGAATATAAAATATATATACATAACACTAGTACACACACGCACAAGCCCACACACATCTCACCCATACCCATGACCACATACACATTCATACCTATGACCATTAAAAACTTGACTATAGCCAAAGGTCAGCTGGGGTGGGTTTCAGGTACTGCCCTGCTAGTCTGTTCACTGCTCTCCACAACCCATCAATAACTTTAATGATCACTGAGGCCCAGTAAGATTAACTTTCCACACTCTTACCATGATCAGTCAGAGGGCGAAACGAACATTAGTTTGTCAGATGTTTGCATTAGCATAAGAGAAATGAAAGGCTGTTGGTTATTAAAAAAAGAGGATCTGTCCTCAGAGAATTCAAAGGTCAGTCCAGGACACAGGGCCCTAATCCATAGGCGTGAGGTTACTAGAAGTAGTAGACATCTGTGTAGCCTATGTATCTCACTGTCTGTGTGTGTGTGTGTGTGTGTGTGTGTGTGTGTGTGTGCATGACTGTGTGCACTCTGTGGTTGGATTACTCTTCTCTCTCCATCAGCGTGACAGGTAGATGAGGTTACGAATAAAGAGTTCCATCCTCTCATCAATACTTATCAAGGTCAGTGAGACAGACAGGTAAGGTGATTTATCACTGGAGGCAGAAGGTAGAGCATCAAAGAGGGAATGTGGGGAAAAGTGAGGGCATTTTAGCAAGGAGGTATAAACAGCCTGAAGAGGGACATTAAAGATCAATCGGTGCAAAGTAACCTAAGGAAGATTTCTACACCTGTATCATGATACACTGGGATATGTTGGAGAAGACAAAACACTTTGGTTTATGGTAGTAATGGTATGGTATGGTATGGTTTGTGCATAACGTTTTTGATGTTCATCATACAGAGAGAGAGAGAGGTTACATGTTTGGATGATTTCAAATCCCCTAATCAAGTATGTTCAATGTGTCCACCTTGCACAAATTATCAGCAGTAATTAAAAAGCGCAAAGTGTCATTAAGGATTAGTGATGTTAGATTATGTGAGGACTTGGGACTTGGATGACCTGTGATAAGTCATGGTTCAGCCCTGCTAATTGCCCCAAAGGTTGTTTTTTTCATATAGCTTTCTTTATTGCCTGACTGTTTGTAATTAACTTTAATTACACAATTAACTGTTTGAAGATGTCCAGTCGGCCTGCAAAACCTCACAACATAAGTCACATAAATATACTGCAACTTATATGTTCCTCCGCTCTTGGTGTTTCCTTGCTATCCCCTGCCAAATTACACAAGAGTCAGGCTGACACACTTAATCCACCATGCTGTTCTCATGAGAATCCTCCACAGGCTAATCATGCTTCAAAGAATAATTGCAGTCATTTAAAAGCAATGCGTGAATGGTATTTGATAATATGAGTTAATTTTCCCGACAGACTCCTATTTCCCAGTGATCCTCCACACCCTACTTTTTTGCCAGTGGCAAGGACTCTATGAGGTCTGCTGATTGATAGTTTATGTTCATACAATTATCAGACAGAACCCATGTGTCTTTTTGTAATACTTTTTATTTCACAGACCACTGCTGCTTTGAATATATGTAAGCAACAGAATTTAACTTAGAGATATAAATATGCACATTTGAACACTGACATCACATTGTTCAAAAAGTCCTTGCTGACTTCTGAAAATGCAGGACCAGTTTAATTTGTTGTATTTATTTATCTTATTCCTTTTCTCATTTAGATTCTCTGTCCTGCTTGTTCTCTTTTTCTCCCACTCTCTGTTACACCTCAAATGCATCATTTCTTTCTCTTTATGCATCCATTTACTCACCCGTCCATCCATACAAAAGGCCAATCAGGTGACTAGAGAGATGTTTACTAAGGAGCAGCTCATGGCTCCATAAAAGGCGAGACACAGAGTCGGGCCTGGAGTGACAGATTGTACCAGGCCTGCCTGGTGGAATAAATAGAGGCATTAGCAGCTTTACAGCTGGCCCGTGCTACTGCTGAGGCTTACTGGCCTATGAAATGTGCAGCATGGCAGTGTCCTGGGCCTCGCCACAGTGTGATGAATTGCTTATATTCCTCTGTAAAGCATATTAAAGTCAGATCGCATGATGGATAGCAGGGAGAAGACAGCAGGGAAGGAGGAAAGGAAGTTAGAAGAAGGGGAGGTGGATTGAGGAAGTGGGAGAGAGGGATTTTGATAAAATATGTAAAGGGAGGAAATTAAACCCCAGACAAAAATATCAAAACTGCCCCCCCCCCATCTCTCGCTCTCCTCTACCTTCCATTTCTAGTGACTGATGAAGAGAGCGGAGGCAACTCTGAATTTTTAATGAGTCCCCTTTAGGGTCCAGCACAACACCCGGTCTTTGTATGCATCTCAGCAGAAAGGTTCTTGTGCACTTGCTTCATTTCACACAGTCCAGGTGTGCTCCCTAAAGGCAATGTTCCGATTTTACCTGTGACCCATAAATCTCTGAATGACTGCCTCTAATTCACATCTTTACACAGATAACAATGCAGAGTTTAGGGCCTACTGAAATCTATTCAAACTACTATCACTAACAAAGCTGTATAGGAAAAGATCCATTCTAGGCAACATGTGCTTATTTTTGAAATTCCTGAAGATAAATTGTGTTATGTCACACTGGAGCCTCTGTGGATTACAATACATTATGAACATTTCAGGTCAGGATTTTGACTGATTCCACACCATCCTGCCTTTTAGAAACTTGCTTCAAATGCATACAAACTACAAAGTGTCATGATTGAACACACTATATCTATACAACCATTGTGATCCTTAAAATCAATCAACATTAGAATATCAGTATATTCTTGGGACCATGTCCAAAAAGTGTTCATGCAACGTTCCGTTGGATATTTTGAGTATTCCACTTTTTTTGTCCTAACGACAACTGCGTCTTAGTTTTTTGTGCGACTTTTCTACCATTTTGGCTTACCACACCATCTCATGTCTTTCCATGCCCTGCCACTTCCTCTCCACCTAGCAGTTGTCCTTACTTGTTATCCTTAATCATCATTCACCTATGATCAGCAGCCATATGTTACATTATCTCATTTTTGTATTACTTTCTTTAACCATTTTTGGGCTTGTTTTCCCTCAGCAATTGCTTATTGTTTGCTTGTTGTAAAGTCTTTTAAAATGTAAAAGTATTGCAAAACTGGCTGGAAATAAAATAACAAAAATAATTTAGGGTACAATACAATTCCTAATTATTAATGACATTCAAGAAACGTGAATTGATCAAAGCTGGAAATTCCATAATTACCATTACCACCTCAAATTCATTATTTTTTTTCCATTATTAATGTTTTCAACTCTAACATTACATCATTTTTGAAAATGGTCATGAATACATGGACATTTCCATTTTCATTAGTTAGCTGTCATCACAGGCTCAGTCCAATTATTGCTTTTCACTGTGCTGATGTGCTGTCAGCATGATGAGTGGACAAGTTTCATGCAGGCTGGAAACAGAGCTCTGGTGGTGATGGGATACTGAGGCTGACTTACACATGTGATTTCCTCTCAGTAGGTGAGGAATCCTGCACTCCATGCCAGTATCAGTGGGGATCCATCATCCAATTGGCATATGGGCTCAACAACTCAATGAATCAATCTCTTAGCTGATCAAAACCTGATATCTTCATTGGTATATGAGTAACTCACTTATGGCATTTTACCTTCAATATCTCAAGCTCCTTCATGGATCAGAGGAGACTGATCCCTGACCTTGTGTATTTAATCACAGGTAGAGAGAGATGGTATTGACTTATTGGCTTTGAAGTGAAGCAGTGAAGAATTAAACAGGCCACATCAACTCAGATGTACCAAGTGTGTTCACATATGAAAATACAGAGAATGTTGAAAAGAGTCATGAGTCATAAGTATGTGTGTGTGTTTGTGTAACACCCTAGACCAGCATATCTTGTGATAAATGAAAATAACAAATTTGAAAGTGATGCACTGCAGCAGCATGGCTGGTTGCCCTTCTGGCAAGGCTTATCCCTCATTCGTTATTAATATATTTATTATTTGTTTCATTAATTTATAGAAATGATCAATCACTTTAAATGTAGCCAGAATTAATCATCTGGCGATGCTAATCGTGTGGAGAGAATTTGAAACGGTGTGTCATCAGTCAACTGGCTCCATCAGACTCTGTTATCTGAACCAAGTGTCCTCTCTTTTTAATTTAATTCTGCCCCCTCCCCCTCCCCCCCTGCCCCCCTCGCAATCCCTCCTTCTCTCACTTGTTGTCTCGCTCTCTTGTTCTCCTAGAGGGAAAATTACACTGTGAGTAGTGGTACAAAATGTTTTTGGCAGCCTGGTCTGACAAACTCCCCCAATCACTGTCTACTTCTTCAGCGTGATCAGACCTTTACAGCTTTACACTTAATTTCCGAAGCTGATATCAAACAGCCATCAATCATTTTGCTTTAAGCTTTGGAATAGTAAATGTCTACTGGCTGAGAACAATAATCACATCAAGCAGTTTTCTAACTCAACACAGGGATTGTTTACTACTGTTGATCATCCATGCATAATTAAAGCTCTTATGAATAACCGTACATTTAACACATTCTCCTTCAGGACAGAAAATAAATCCTCAGACTGCTCTTACCAAGGTCAGGGGTTGAGCTAATGCCTAATTAAAAACTCATTTTCCCATCATGCAGTGATGGGTGAATGGGGAGTGATGGGCAGCCTCAAGGTATTGAGCTACAGTGCTTGGGCTTTAAATCTGAAAAAATGGACAACCACAACAACTTTATGTGGTACAAAAACATCACAACGTCAGTAAAGCAACACACACATACACAGTTGTGTTTCCATCACTTCAGAGGACTGGATTCTTACCTTAACTTTAACTTGAACCTCACTATAACTTCAAACCAAGTCTTCACCCTAAAATTCATGATATACATTATGAGGATTTGCTCTCTGTCCCCAAATGGGAGACAAGTCCCCACATATGACTTTGTAAACAGAAGTCCCCACAAAATGAGGAATACCCTTTCACACACACACACACAACATTACATAATAATCTTAACTAGTGTGTTTTTGTGCCACACGTTCTTTCAGTAATTTTACCATCAAATTGTTGTGTTTACATGTCAGTTGCTTGTTTTTTCTGTTGTTGACACACACACACACACACACACACACACACACACACACACAGCATGCGAAAACCTTGGAGCTGACTGGCCAGTAATTAAACATGTGTGTGTGTGTGGGGGGGAAGGGGGGCGTGTGTGAGTATGGGAGTGTGTGTGTGTGTGTGTGTGTGTGTGTGTGTGTGTGTGTTGGAGTGTGTGTGGGAGCGTGTATGAGCTTGCATGGTGGTGGCACAGGGACACAATCCAGGGTGAAGTTGTGAAGCTGTATGATCACACACACAGCTTGCGAAAATCTTGGAGCTGACTGGCCAGTAATTAAACATGCGTGTGTGTGTGTGTGGGAGCGTGTATGAGCTTGCATGGTGGTGGCACAGGGACATAGTCCGGGGTGAAGTTGTGAAGCTGTATGATGAATGTTGTACCATAACCAGGACTGAGAGGGGACAATTAAACCTTTTTCACCAACCATCTCCCCTACAGCCTCTGCAAAACCACCAAGGGAGACGTGGCCTCTGCTCTCACCAGCTCCGATAGCAGAGGACACACAAAGACACACATATACACACACACATTTCAAAAAAAGTTTCAGCTGTTGGACCTTGCTGATTTCAATATGAAACATTTACAAATAACATGAAACCAACTATTTCTGTAAATGACACATGGATAGTTACAGCTAATTAACTGTCTAATCCTTGTGTGGAATACCTGCCTATGTGTGTTGGCAAATTGTGCTGATCCAGCTCTATGTTTCAGCATCTTCCCTGCTGACTTTAACTTATATTTGTGTACTTAATTGATGTTCCTATACAGCATCTTATAATTGATGAACATGATGCGGCTAAATAACCTGTCCAGCAGCACTTTAGTAGTAATGGACACTAGTATAGGAGACCAAACCTGCGTCCTTCTAGTTACAGGACAGTCTCTATAGACTCAATTTAGCAAGGTTTCTCTGTGCTGTGCAATCAGCCCCTACTGTAAAGTGCACACACACACACACACACACACACACACACACACACACACACACACACACACTGAACACCACAGGGGAACTGACATGGCTCTGAAGGTCATTGGCTACAAAACAGCTCTGATTCCCAGAGGTTTTAATGACTTTCAGACACCCAGTTCACTTTTCCACTTTAACTTTGAAAACAGCTGCCACTGGTTTTTCTGCATATTATTGTGATAATCCATGTGATGGTGTTCAACATGGGAGGGATTACTGCCATGGGACCACTGGCTTTCGGGAGGAGGAGAGAAAAAAAATCATGCCTGTCATGAAAACACTCCTCAAACATACTTTGTCATCTAAGCCTCCGAGTTGACTTAGAAACATGTCTATATATAACCCTAATTTCCGCTGTAATTCTAAACATGATGTGATTGTATATTTATTTTTGTGAGATGGAGGGTCAAAATACTTGAATTAGATTTTATATTCTTCCAGAAAAACGGGTACATGTGCAAATTAAATTATGTTTTTCTTGTAGATATTTATAGAGAAGTCATATCAGAGAGGTTGCAGTTTATTTAACATTTCTCAGTGTAACATTTTATACCACACAAATGGCTAACGTTACGACAAACATTCATACTGCTGCTAAGAAAACATCTTAGAAGCAGTCAGATGAACATTTTGAGACTATGTGAGCAATTACAGTATATCCCCCAAAGCGAGAAAAAAAGGTTTATTTGCATGAGAACAAACACTGGAACATATTGGGGGAAGTAAATGGCGTCTGGTTGGTGTTGTGCTGGCACAAAAGGTTAATGAGGTGCGTGTTTGCTCAGAGGAGAGGAGACAACGATGCCCTTTACGGAAGAGGAAGCGTTGCATGCCCGAGGGGCCACCATAATGACACCCCTCAGATCTCATTATCAGGCTTATTGATTGGTCATGGCCACCTGCCCCTCCACCCACACACACTACCCAGACACACACACACGCACATTCACGGATGCAAAACCAGAAAAAATACATTTTTCACTTGCATAGAGGAAACAAATTTATACACATATCGCTTTCAGGTTAACAAGCTGGGAGATTCTAGTCAAAATGCCAGATACTGCCTCTCTAGCTCCATTCACAGCCTCCTACACAAACACACAGATTTTATCAAACACACCTGGGAAAGTGACACACTCCACATCCCTAATGTACTTGCGTACACCCACACAGCCACTCCACTGAGGATGGACACACAGACACACACTTATACACACTTTATGGACAATTTCGGTCCCTAATGTGAAGCTGCCATTTTGTTCCAAGAGAAAATTGCTTTAATTAAAATTAGCACAGTGATAATAGATGTATGTCCAGCTGAGTTGAACAAGGTTTGAAGACTCCACTGTGTCAGCCCACACACTCTCACCATCATGAGATGAATCAGGTGGGAGTATCTGACATTGTTCAGTAGCATGTATAGGCTTCCTGCATTTCACTGGTGTCTGCTCAAAAATCTATAGGGGTAGTGCACAGTATGTTGGAGAAGTTGAGATCATTAAACCTCAGTTTGGCTGAATTGCTCACAACAAAACACACTTTAAGATTCTGCCTTACGAGTCATAGGTGCAGTGGTTTGGTAATAGTTAGGTAGGAGGAGAAGAGACGTTAATCTGTTCTGAACAAATGTTTCCAAAATGGAGCATCAAGTAAGCTCTTATTTCCTGGCAATAAATAGTTCAAGGAAGCAGGTTGGCAAATTCCCCCATCAATTATATAACTACAGTGGAGGTTAGACTCTGAGGACTAGAAGAACGACAGCAATAAATCTAATTAGGGTCTCTCCACACACAGAACCTGCCTGTCACTGCTTTCTTGCTCTTGTCTGCTGAAACACTCAAGCCCTGACCCACTATACCTGGGACAGGCAGCAGTAGCACCTGGTAGTGGGATGGAGGAATGGCAGCAGGTGGTACAGATTGCGCAGATGCCACTGTTTCTCCCACGTGAGAAACCTCAGACTGGAAGAATGGGAATGGATGGAGCAGGCTGGGCTGATAGGGAGGCTTTAAAAGGTGGAGGCAGAAATGGATGAGGTGCATGGAAAGAAGAGCTGGACTAGACTGTGTGGTGGCAGAACTGAGAAGACAAGGAGTACTGCTTACAGACTTTCAGGGGTGTGTATGTGTGTATCTGCTCTTAACCAGAGTGGTTCATAATGGAAGAATGAGTTCACAGACTTGCTGGAGGCATCCTAATATTTGACTGACCTGCATTGGCAAAGCTTAGCAACACTAAATCATGTGGCTATCTAAATTGAATAACCAATGTGTGTGAAGCGTTTGCCCATTGATTTTTTACAACTCTTTCATGTGTGTAAAATGCATGTAGCTGTAGGCTTCAGTCTGTTCTCACATCTTAATTTAAGAAACCCAAGAAAAGTTTTCTATTTGTTAAACTCTTCCTCTTTCCTGTTGGCCTCTGTCATTCATTGTCTACATAAAGGCTTACAAGCCCAAAATAAATCTTTAATAATAAAACATTTTACACTGGTCTGGGCTTTTTCATTAACATGTCAATATCATACAAAGATGTCGTATTAATGATGGAGGCAGGTAGTGTTGCTCCTAGACATACATACGTAGATGCTGCATTGACTGCTGCTGCCGATTGGAGCGACGTGCCTACACGGCGGCCATCTTGGTACAGGGCCACTCGCTCCTGCAGCGCATTATGTCTATAGAGGAATGACGTGTTTGCACTATTAAAAAGTGTTCATACATCGCTCAATTGTAATAAAAATAAAAAAATAAAATTGTCAACATATATTCACACGGGTTGTTTGTTACAAATGTCAGACAGATAGACAGACAGACAGACAGATAGACACGTTTTTAACAAATCAAACCGTTTGGAAATCGGTCGAGATTTCAGTGAATAATTCTACTTTTAGACTGTGGAGCACCTCTTACCTTTGTAGACATACATGCACTACTGTCTCTGCTAACCCCGTACCAAGATGGCGCCGCTTTATGCACACCTCTCCACAGTCAATGCGGCGTCTACGTATAGGCCTATATGTCTATGGTGCTGCTGCCTTCATTTGTTTTTGCCTCCGTGCTTCGCATTTTGATGATGCATGCAGCGGTGCGACTCTGTGATGGCTGGTGTTGTATAGAAATCTGGCACTCTCTTGAACGAAGTTAAACTGTGAGAGAGCGCCGTTCACAATAACGTTCATCGGGAAAAAATACAGTACGTTCAGTTCACATTCGCCCAAAACATGAACAAGTTCATGAACGATTGTTCATTGAACGTGTTCAGGCACAACACTGGCCTGTAGTACAGGTCATAAATCCTGCGTCAAATAAATTTCTCCAAACATGTTTTTTGTTATTTTACGTAGTTATTATCACACCAATGTATGTGTGATAATAAGTGTAAGTGTTCATTTCCCCCAATAAGTTGATGTGAATTCATTTTTTTAATTCTATAAACAGTCTGATCATCTCGAGCTTTTGAATTTGCATTTTAGCTAAATATTTAGTTTCACCCTGAACATTTAGATTTAGCATTTAGATTTATATTTATCATTTAGATTTAATATTTAGATTTACATTTATATTTAGCATTTGGATTTAACATTTAGATTTAGATTTAATTATTTAGATATGACATTTAACATTAGGTGTAACATTTAATATGTAGATTTAACTATTTAATATATGTCTAAGGTCACAAATATTGCTGTAAATGTGGTGAAAGCTCATGTTAAAGAAATCACAACATTTTTTTAAACACTGTATGAAACTAAATTTGGCAAAATGTTGATGTTATTTTCAGTGTGAGCAACTTTACAAACGGCGCCCCATAGACGTGCACTGTTAACGGTGCCTGTAATATTCCTACAGGAAGTTAACTAAGGAGAGACAGATAATATTTGGTGAATATCCTTCAAAATGTACTAAATGGCTCCTGAAGTTGGTACCAAATGCAGGTATGTTTTTGGCGTTGTGTATGAATTATGTATATTTTGTGGTGTCCGGGCTATCTTTGTGATTGGCTGTGCCCTTTGGGGAGGCCGAAGTGGGTGGGGAGCTTTAAGAGTCTCTGCCTGCTTCCATCGTGTCTGCTCGCACAGCGACGCTCAGCAGCAGCAGCAGAGGAGGAGTAGGCGAGCCGAGCGCATCATAAAGTTTGAGGCTGCAGCTGTTCGGGCACAGCGGACACACGGGCAACCTTATGTGGAATCAGGTTTGTGGTGATATTTTTCAAACAGACTGCTTGTAGTTCTTGCATTTAAAAAAAAATCAGTAACCTACAATTAAAGCAAGATAAATCCGTATTGGACATCATCTGTAAGAAATTGCGATGCGTAATACTGTGGACTATGACTTGGCATGTATTTGAGAATTGTAAAATATGCTGTATTGGTGAGTTTAAAGCTTCGTCGTCATTTCTAACATGTATGCAGGTTTACTTTTTGTGAAACTTTTTCAGTTATCCTCGCTACAGATGTATGTATCTGCGGGTCCAGTCTACTGTCAGGTTAATGCCAAACCACTATCCAGTTACTACCCAGTTGCTTACTGGATTCATGCCAAACCACTATTAGCCAAACACAAGAGTCGTGCTGCCAAAGAGCATCAATAAATGTCTCTGTTGTTTTGGACTCTAAAGATGGGGGGTTAATGAGTCGAACCTAAAAGTCCAAATAGACAAAATGCCAGAGCATCATCTTTGCATTTTTACCAAAACAATAAACAATGTAACATAAAACTGAATTAATTGATATGACTATATTTTTTATGTGTTGCAAATCTTGTAGAAATGATTTTTGTCTCCATTTAAGGAGGCGGCATCAGATTTAAGCAGAGAATAACACATGTCAAGGTTATTGAAATGCATTTTACCAAACCTGATTGCTTTGAAACCACAAAACCTCCAAGTTACCACACCATGGCCCAATGTGCCATGAAATTACTATGACAATGCTTCTGTGGCAAGACAGAGTTCATCTCTCCTTTTAGCTCTAAGCAAGGCATATTCAGGAGATGTGGATTGTATTATCATGCTGAGATAGAGTATTTTTTTATTTTCATCTGAACCCTCCATAGGTCATTAGGACAGGACAGATGCATCCTAAACAGCTAGCAGCAAGTGAATTTAATTTAGATCTGTCACTCAGAGTGAGGATCTCATTTTCCTTCATAATGTATTTTGAATTTCATTTGCTCTTTCAGGTTTGCAACTTATGATAATAGGAAAGACTATACCACTGTGTGGTGAGTGTATTATACTGTTTTCTGATAGACTCCTATCAGGGTGCTGTCAGTTATTGTGTAATATGATCCAGTTCCTGGCTGGGGAGGTGTGGGCTTTGGTCCATCCAACACCACATTACTCTCACAGGCTATCTGAAATCTGTGCCAGGCGCTGGATGCACCACAGCGTTCCTGGCTTCTTCCATCCGTATTGTCTCATGTTACAGTGACAACTGCTGAATAATTTACCATGTCTTGTTAACAGTAATGAGTAATGTGAGTTTTGGTATCTGGATAGAAGTCGTTGATCCGTGGGTGGAGGTCCAGTGCCTTTCTAAGACCAGTGTGAGCCTGCAGATTAAAATGTAAGGGAAACCCCAGTTGTAGAGCTGGACAACGCTCTAATCTTAAATTAAATGTAATAAGAGTAGAGTTATTACAGTATTCTACTGAAGGCAAAGTTTCAGTTGGGTTGCTTACATTTTTGAAATGTTGGTGTCTTACTGTAATATACCATAACAAGCAGTGACCCTTTGGTGGTCACTGTCTCATTACAAATGAACAATGCAACATTGTTCAAACCTTCAGAACCTTATTCTTAACTAAACTAAAGTTCCCAAATATGTCAGGTTGAATTTTGGTGTCTTAAATGGTGCTTAAACATTTTAAATATTTAAATTTTAGGGATTTATCTTGGGTTTTATTTATTCACTCCGTGTAAACATCAAAAGTTTTAATAAAGAATTGAAACAAGCAGGTGTATTTGTGACACTGTCAGAGAGTGGTGAAACAATAGATGGAAACTATGCGTTATGGGAATGGAGTTATGAGAATGGAGTTATGAGAATGACAACATACAGTAGTCCAGTGATTTCCAACTGGACTACTCATTTCTGTACCCCATAAAGAACTTCTGTTGTTTTCAGGGGTTATGGGGAGAGAGTGTACCATAGTTCAGCTAATTTGAAAAAATTAAATTAGTGATTTTTTTTTTTAAATTGATGGTGATAAAATAGTTAAATAAAAGTGGAAATTCATAAACTGTTGAAATAGATCATTTAAAGTAATGTAGAAATGGTTGGAACGTCTCTGAATGTGGTTGTAGGACAAATGCAAACTTGCATGAACATATTTGTAACATCCACTATTATATCCAATTGTATATGATTAATAGTTAAATAACATCTAGTTTGGAATTCAAACAAACACATTTGAACATAAGTGGTGATGTTGATGAAGGGGTACTTGAGTTCCTCAGACTGGGCTGTGTGGATACCTCTTACAAAAAAGGTTGTGAACCTCTGCAGTAGTCTGTAGCTGCTTTGTTTATTATTATCATTTCTGATACATCACAGCATGCTATGGTAATGTTGATATGCAGGAGGCGGTCTGTGTCATCATGTAATGACCTGTAATAAGAGGAGGGATGGAGAGGAAAGAGAAAACCCAGGTGGGTTTACCCACAAAGCCCTCCTAATGCCCTGCCAGGATATACAGTATTACATGGAGCACATTAGTGAATCAGGTTCTCCACTACACAGCTGTCTGACTGTGTCACTGCCAATCTCTGTTATTAGCTTCAATAGCTTATATAATTTATTCTCCATTGCTCACCAAGGTGGTAAGTTTATTACATTGTTCAGGCCTTGTTTGAGAGCAGCTGGGTGAAGACGAATCTTTGCTGCATTATTCTGATAGCCACAATTTAAATTTCGAGTTATAGTACAGTTCAGTTCTGAAATTACTTTTTCAAGCGGAGCCATAGAACAAATCACCTGTACATTTTTATGACATTACACTATATTGCTCCTGAAATAATAGCAATATCACACTGTGATTAAATTTTAGCTGTATATAATGTGGAAACATAGCACATAGAGTCATAAACAACCTATTTCTATAAAGAACCACCACAAGCTCACATGAACATAAAACCAGCAGGACTACCAGCAGGAAAATGATTCGTGTCTCAGTACAGAGGAGACGTTTCAGAGTCATCACAGGTCTTCAACCTTGACAAGTAAGAGCGAAGCGATCCTCCAAGATGTAGCAGTTTTGATTTCCTGGTGAACATCGCTCATTCAATATTCATCTTCCCCATAATCTATAGCCCTATGATAAGTGACACAGGGCCCGGGAATTATTGTCTCTCTGCTCCATCTCAGCTCAGATATAGACTCCACAGTAGCTCCCAGCACGGGTCTATTAACTCTGGAAATACAAGAAGAAAGAAAGAGGTGAGGCCAATTCACTTATTGGAATGAAATCTGCTGATGGACCATGAAGTAAAGTGTGTAGATAAGCTCTTCTTTCTTCTACCCTAAATGTATTTGGCTTTGCCTTTTTTGGCCTGCAGGGCTTTAGGACCCACATTCCCTCTTTGCCCTACTGTAAGCTCAGTAATCAAATCAGCTGAACAGACTACCTTCACTCTAGCAAGGTGATATGTCCATGTCTTTGTGGTGACTTTTCTGCAGTGTTTAATCTGCGCTTATGAGTCCAACTGGTGGCTTCTTTTGTCAGTGGGGATCAGAGCAGGCAGCAGCACCCTGCTGAGCAAAGTTATTTCAGCTTCACTGTTAGAATCAGCATTTTATCCTTGTCCATTGTTGAGTATTTAAAGCTCCTCTTTTTCTTAAAAGGTGTACTAGATTTATTGCACCCATTGCATTGGACCCTGATATTGTACACTCAGACTCATGGGTGTGGGCCACCTGTTAAAAGTATTTTTTGCAACGCTGACTGAAAACCATTGTTTTACATCCTGTCTCATGGTTGTTCTGACTTCCCAGGTCATTTCCTTTTACCGTCTGCAACAAAGTTTCAGACTTTTTTTAATGCTGACTCTCAGCCCTGCCACCTTGGTTCTGAGCAAGTGTTGTGTGGGCAGGGCATGTAATATATATGGCCTTTATTGAGGGCCGGTTGACTGGCTGGCACAAGCTCTGTTCTGTCCCAGCAGACTTGACAGAATGGCTGCCTGATGGAAGGAAAGTGCTGTCTTCTGACTTTAAGAGTGCTGACATCTCCATATTGCACACCCCACCCCACAGACACACACCTCCCGCTTCCCCCCTCTATGAATCTCTCTTTTTTTTCCGTTTTTCCCCCTTCTTCATCTTCATCCCACTTCAAGATGTATCTGATTGATGCCATTCAACCTCCTGTGCTCCCTGCGTAGCCGCAGACGTCTGCTCTGTTTGAATGCAGACGTGAATCATCAAGATTACTATTCTACTCTCCACCTTTCCTCCCCGCTTCTGTCCATTCTCTTGCCCAGTCTCTGCTTCGCTTCTACCAGTCTTCTCTTACCTCATCTTTTATCTCAACACCTCTCACCTCATCACCAGATTTTTCCCAGTGGTGTGTTGCGCTGTTTGCCACTGTGATTGTTGCCTCGACAGCAGCAGGGGGTCTTTCAAGGTGAACTATGGGATTGGCCATGTCAGCTGCTCTCTGGCTCATATACTATCTCTCTATCCTCTCTATTGCCGGAATTAATATGGAATTGTCACTTAGATAAAACTTTCCCTAATCTTTTTTTCTTTTCTTTTTCTTATTTGCTATACTTATCACTTTCTCATTCACATATATATCCGCTCTCTGTTGACTAGCTTCCTCTTCATCCTCATCATTGTGTGAGTATTTCATGTGTATGATTTGTAAATTAAATATAGGGTCTAGGTGTATATAATTTGAATTACTTTTATTCACCCTGACTGGTGGGACAGAGAGATTTTGAAAGAAAGTAGTAGGGGGGTCGTAGAGGGTGAGCATTGTGAGGGACTGATGGGAATAATGGTTGGGTATGACGGAGTTGATTGAGATGGTGGTCAACAGGAGAGAAAGTGGTGCCTGAGGAGAGAAAAGTGGTTTCTTTTGCTTTCTGTCAGCATACCAGAATCGGTAAGGTAGATGGCTGCAAATGACAAATGTGTTTCATGACTCTTTTGCCTTTGTCGCAGCCGCCCGAATCACTTCATAATGGGGGGAAAAAATCAGATTTAGAGCTTTGAGAGTCATAACTTGGTGACTGTGTGCATTTAGTCTTTGTTATTACATTTTTATAGCTGTTCATATTTCCTGTGAATTACCCACTTTATTGACTAGGGCAGAGCAGACCCAGTAAGAAGTAGACGTGATATTATAAGGTTTCAAATAAGGGTCTTTTAAGCGTATATAATTTTAAACACATGGCTTGTATGTGATATTTTGTGAGTCTGTTAAATGTTTGAAAAGTTTTTTTGATATTTATAGAAAATATTTGTGCTAATGAGAGAAATCTGCAGATTTATAGAACTTATGATAAAACACAAATGTCAAAGCAGTTAAAAGTCAGTGAAAATGCACAGTGATTTAAGTATTGCAATTATGTTTTAGTTTGTGTTTTAGCAAGGATTTTTTGTGCATCAAAAAGCATACAATACAGCTTGTTTGTCAAACACCCCAGAGAATGTAGTTTAAGACGGATGACATTTCCCAAAATCTTCACTTTTAAACCCCCCTAGTACACTCATTTTAGCCCATCTGGAGATCTTTGTCTGTTGGTGTCATGCATTGAAGGATATTAGTTTTCTGTACCAAAATATTTACTCAGTATTTATGACCACTGAGAGAAATCTTTTTACAAGCTTTAATAGTTTTTATCAACAGCAGGACCTCCAGAATCTATCCCCAGTCCTCCACTGAGATACATGTTTGACTCCCCAACAAAACTCCCCCAGTGGGAGTCACTCCGGTGCTTCAGGATGTCAGGGAGAGTGACACAAACATCCAGGGGAGAGGATGGAGCAGATTGGAGATTAAATAGGGGAACACTTCCCCCCTCCTCCCTGATGTCTGGAGATCTGATCCAGCTTGGAGTTTTTGCAGTCCCCCATGCAGCAGATGACCCTGTCAGGGGAGACACTCTGCTCAGCAGCTGTTTTTAAATCAGGCTTATTTAGGCTAAACAGGAAGTATACACAATGAATAGTGATCTAGAATCTTGAATACTTTGAATGTTAATGCAGGAGTGACCTTGAAAACCCCTAAATATGCTGATAGAGAAAATAGACTATGTTCATCTGGGCTGATGATAAAATGATAGATTGTAGGCAGCTTCGAAGATGGAATTGCTCGCTGCTGTTGAGAATCACAAAGGGCTTGTTCTTTCGCTTTGCTCCTTCATCTGTATACAACTCAATTTATCTTTCCTTCTATATCTCCATCCCTTGTTCATTTTTCCTGGTTCACCATAATATATGTTTCTGGGTGAGCTGATGTGAAAGGTTTCCTACAGCGGTGGGGCACTTTTTCTATTTACAAATGCCTTGCAGCAAGATCCATACTTCAAACAGATGAGGAGTGAACAGTGGAAAGTACACGTGTTTATGATAATGGACGGGGTCCTGGAGCATGCATTAATACAAAATGTATTGCCCTCTCTGTTGTGTACTTTTTGGTTTTAAAAGGTCAGCAGTCTTGAGTGCCTTCTACTCTCAGAGCACTGCCTACTCATTTGCATGTACACTCAGTGAAAGAACAAAGCGCTCTCCCTCTAGGTGTGTGTGTGTGTTTCTGTCTCATACACATAAAATACACTCCTTTTTGTACTTGTCTAAGTGTGTACGCAGATGTGAATGGCTGGCTTTGTTGGAACAGCAGAATATTTAATTGCCCGACTTTATCACCATTACTGTAGCTACTGACTGTCTGCCAGCCTAATTATGACGGGGCCGTCTGAGGAGCTGGCTGGTCGTGAGCTAAGCTGTTAGCCAAGTCTAAAGAGAAATTACTCCATGGATACTTTGTCCCTCTCAGATGCTAAAAATACCTGTAAGACAGTAATGTTTTGGTTTGTAAATGTATTTGTGTGTGCATGCATATGAACAAATGTGTGAGTGTGTGTGAATTCTTTCTGCAGAACATATATTTAGAGAAATAGCTGAGGTGCTTTGGCACACAGGTTAAGCTACACATGTTGAAGTTAGATAAGGTCAGTGTTTGGAGAAATGTTTTTTTTTGTTGTACACAGCTCAAGGTGACCTGATTCCCATCGTCCTCATTAGCAGCAGACACACTGTAGGTGTCAGCTCCATGAGGTGACAAATGAACCTAGCCAAACATCAAGAATCACAACACAATGAAGAAATGTATCAATGAGGCTTAATGGTGGATGGTATCAATACATTCTCACAGGGGCCTCCAACCATTTGAAAAAAATGTGACTGTGGTCATCTGTATGCTGTATGTTTGTATATTTCAAAAAGCTTTACCTTTAAAGTGATATAAAAAGGGGATACCCACCTGAGCTTGTGGACTTCATGCAGTTCGCCTTTGCCTTTTCTTCAGGTCCACTTTATCTTTATAAGCAGCAAATTGGAAAGGTTTAATTCAATTCCCAGCAGGCTGCGGCTGAGACTGGGAACATTTACCGTCTCTCTCTTTCTCTCTCTCTTGCCACTTGCTCTCATTCTCTCTCTCTCTCTCTCTCTCTCTCTCTCTCTCTCTGTTTCTCTCTTTGTTTCTAAAGTCTAATTACTTTCAGAGAATGGCTTTACTCAGGCCATAAATAAGGACAAATCAAGGCTGTCTCTTCACTGAACCTTTTGGGGGGACAGAGAGAGAGAGCCAAACAACTAGCAAAACAGGCAGAGGGATGCAGACAATGTCAGATGTCTTTGGAAATGATCTGAAATATCCACTGAATTTTTATCTAAAAACATACTTCTAAATAGCAACACAGGGCTTCAATTCCACCTAGATTAAATGTAGCACTGCAGATCTGCTAATTCTGCCAAAATGAAACTGGTGTCAGATTTGATCGGTACTGGAAAATGTATAATGAATTGGAACTTCTATCAGCCAAAATACAAAATCTTGAATTCTTTACTAGTTCAAGCATTTGCCTCTCACTATTATTTAAGAGCACCATGAGAGAGCTCTCAGCATGCACTGAAGCTGCGTCGTAATTGAGCCGATTGTAGGCTTTTGTGTATGTACGTGTTAGTGTGTGTGTGAGAGAGATCATGGGAGGTGGACAAAGGAAGGAAAAGTTGAGACCCTGGTCACCTGAGAGGCAACTAAATTATTTTCAGCTCTTCGTTTCATTTACCCTGATGAGTTTTGTCAACGTTAGCTTGACAAGTGATGACAGTGAGGCTGTGTATGCGTGTGTAGTGTATCTATATACTGTGTGTACATATATGCAGTTGTATTTGTAAGTGTTTAGCTTATGTGAACTTTAGGGCGCTTTCACACCACTAGTTTGATTATTTTGTCTGCACCAGGCAATAAAATTGTTACTATGTAGCATACAGACTGTGTAGTCCGCGTTCACACCTGCAAACGAATCAAAATTGGTCCGATTAACGTTCCCTCATCTTCCGGTAGAAGCGGAGGCATTTGGTGTGCTTGTCACACCAACAGCAGATGGTGCGCACTAAACAGTCCATTCGGACCAAAGGCTCTTACTTTGGTTCGTTTTCGCTGGTGTGAACGCATCAGTCGCACTCGGGTGCGCACTAAGGGCGTATTCACACCAGGAAAGTCCTTTGGTCCGCTTATTTAGTCCGGACCAAAATACAATGTTTCTTTTTCGGTTTGGTGCGGTTCCTGTTCACATTGCGCTTTTCGCAAGTGGACCAGAATTTGTCAACAAACCCACATGTGTGCAAAGATCGTTCAATCATTGGACAAAAAGCTCTGGGGTCGTGGTAAGGGAAAAAAGGGGGGAAAGCGCTGGTTAAAGTAAACAATCATGGACGTCCAGCAGCGCGCTGCACTCGTTGTGCTGATGTTAATTTGTGTCATTCAGTTGCAAACGTTTCAGGCGCATTTGGAGCAACACCAGCTAAGGCGCTAATCAAACAATTTTGTTGCGTCCAAAAAGGCTTGTGATTATTTATAACTGGGTCGGACCGAGCGCGGTCGCATTCACATATCAAGCGAACCGTTCCAGGGTCCGTTTGGAAGCGAACCGAGACCACCTCTCCGACTGGGTCTCGGAGAGGTGGAGAGGCGCACCCTTAGTGCGCACCCGAGTGCGATTGATGCTTTCACACCAACGAAAACGAACTGAACTAAGAGCTTTTGGTCCGAAGGGACTGTTTAGTGCACACCAACTGCAGTTGGTAAGCCAAGCATACCAACTGCTGTTGGTGTGAAAACGCCCTTACTCACACTAGGTCCAGTTTTTCCGTACCGTGCTGAAGCACGAATGTGCTCTCCTGTCCCCCGCTGGCCCGGACTCACATTACATCAAACCCAAGTGTACTCAAGCACGGTTGACTCCGACACATACGTTGCACAAAAACAAGTGTACCGTGCTCAAGCACACCTCTTTCAGAGCGCACTCACACTAGACAATCGTACCGTGCCCAAGCACGTTTGCCCCCTAAAGTCCGGATTCTTTTGGCTAGTGTGAGTGCAAGTGTACCGTGCTTGAGTACGGGGGCAAACATGCTTGGGCACGGTACCATTGTCTAGTGTGAGTGTGCCCTTAGTCTACCCTACACCAGTATGTGTCCATGCCATTGTGCATGCTGTATGTTTTTGAATGTGAATAAGTTACTAGAGTATGTGTGTGTGTGCGTGCGTGCGTGTGTGTGTGTGTGTATTTGTGTGCATGTGTGAGTGGGGTCCATTTAAGGGCTTTTTGATGAAGACTGAGGGGTGTCTGCTTCACTTCCTTTCATCTCAGGGGTCTAGTCTGTGCTTCGAAGAAGTGTCCTGGAGGAGAAATGGAGTGGGTGAGAACTAGCGAGCGAGACGAGGCAACGACCGAATGTGCATGTCTGTGTGTGTGTATGTGCATGTGTGTGAGAATGATGGAGGGTGATGGTGGGAGCAAGGCTTAACGAGGAGGAAAATAAGCTGAGCAATCTCTGTCTGTCCTCCCTCTACCTCCCAATGACTTATTCACGCACACATCCTGGGAGGCCATGTGCGAAGTATCTGACCAGTAACTATGCAAAGGCAGGAAATACAGTATCTTTGAAATTCCTTTTTTTTCAACACTGATAGCTGTTCATGACTCTGGTTCATTGCTTGCCTTAATCAATAAACTATATGTAGCAATACTACTACAGCTATTATTGTATAATATGATAAATTCCGCTATATCACAGGGAGCTAATGCTTTCTCTCTCTCATCTTTAAGTCCATACCCCTCTCTTTCATTCTATTTATCATCCTCTCTCTCTGTGACGAGTTAGTGAGAGATAATGGAGAAACACTACCACTAAATAATTACAGGTCGGATAGGATCAGATGAGAAGGTTATGTTTGCACCTTTTAGCTGCTCCTCCCACATTCTAATGGAAATAATCCTACTGTGTGGGTTTTTGTCAGCAGTGTCATTTTTTCGTTTTTCATCCCACTTTGGTTTGTTTCTCCAATGTGTGTGTGTGCATGTATGAATGAGTAGTTGATGGTCTCACAGCAAAATAACAATTTGATCACTAATAAAAACAACTTTGCTTATTTTTACGTCCCTTCCTCCACCCCTATTTCACCCACACTTATACTTCTGAGGGCTATGTGGCCGTTTACAGATGTGTTTTTGTTGACATCTCTGACATTTTTTTGCATCTCTCAGGCCAATACAAGTGACACCATTATCATTCTTATTGGTCCATTAGTCTGGTGAACTCATAAGTTCACCAACTTAATTAAGTACATGTGTTACTAACATCATTAACAATGGCTCTGTTCCATTCATCTCACTAAGCCAGGGCAGTGAGCCAGCATGAATAACACCAAGACCCTGAAACTGAATCAACTAAATTCATCATTCATTTTATTATTTATATCTGTGTGTTTCCTCCTCCTAACTCAACTTCAATCTGACCAAAAGTCTAATTAGCCTAATTAGCCAGACCTATGTGAGTGTGCAGGGTCTTTAACCACATTTTATTTAGTCAAATGTTTTGGATGGTTGCTTGTGTTAACCCATACCCCATACTGATACACTGAGAAGTTTGGCAATTTTTGTTAAATGAGAAAAAAGTTCTGTAGAAAACTTAGGTATTGTATTGGTAGCAGTATCAACAATGGTGCATCAATATCCAGCCCTAGTCCTGGATCTTGGAGCCTGTTTGCTTGAGCACTGAGCTGACTCTTCCATTTCAAATCAGCTCTGCACAGGCCTTGATTACCTTGAACAAAGGATCGTGATAAAGTACCTGCTGAAAAACAAATACACCTAATGAGCCTAAAACACTGGTCTAAGTAACAAGACAAAACTATCAACATCAGAGGCTCACATCAGTTGATAACATTTGAAAGCATTTCTGATCTGGACCTGCAGATCTGTAACAGTCAGTCATAATAGTGTCCTTGAAAAGAGATTCAAGGTTTTGGAACTATTTTTGGATTTTGCAGTTGACTTCAGTCGGAGGCAGTGACAAATTGGCACATGCACACACACACTAGCAGGTCTGTTTGTACATACACAGAAGTGCACATTCTTTCACAATGTGTGTGAATGTGACCTCCCAGGTGTGTCATCCTGCTGCCAGCCCCCTGGAGACACTGGTTGATGAAGTAGCAGATAGAAAACCTTTGATCTGAAAGCAACACAGACCGAGAGGGTGAGAGGGACAGCGAGTGTATGGAGAAGGCATTTTGCCATGGTCATGCAGAGGAGTGTCAGTGATAGCAGTTAGTGCCAGCAAACCTCTGCCGTCTGTACTGCTGCCCGTTCACCACATGAATACATCTGCTCTATCCATCTCTATTTACCTTCTCTATCAATCTTCATAATTTTCCTCATCATCTTCCACTGTTTTCTGTCCATTTTCCATTCCTATTTTGTCTTCACACATTTAGTCACTTGTTTGCTCCACTCTCCTTAGAACAATAAAAAAGTCACTGTAGTTTAATTACTATAAATTCAAATCTTATTTGATCTTTACACCTCTGTACATTCTCCCACGTATTATTAATGTCTCTTCCTATTCTCCCTGTCTCTCAAGGCATCCTCTTACCTTTGTTTCTGTAACCCCCCCTTACACACACACACACACACACGAAGTGCTCTCCATATCTGTCATGTTTGTCTAAGCAAATAGTCTAGTCAACACTCTATTCAGAGGTAAAAATGGTTTGTGTATCTCGTTTCCTCAATGTTTTGAAACCTGGTCTGCCACAGGAGATGTGATTTTAGATTATTAATGAGGCTCCATGACACTTTGTCTTTCCTTCCATCATGTGAGTGAATGAATGACGGGGGTCAGCAAGTTAACAAATGATGCTCTGTAACAGTGCACTGACAAACAAGGCTGATGTAATGCCCTATCAGTGTTTATAATCATGCATTCACTACTGCTAATGTGTTCGTAATGACACCATAATCAGCTTACTAATTGAGTGTCATTACAGGGGATGCTGGTGCTGTGTTCTCTCCACAGATGGCTAATGTCACTGTCACTGTTACTTATTGAGCAGAGGGTCATAATAATCACACCTTATGATGAAAGGAGGAAGGAGTGACTTCTCCTTATGATCCATATTAGAGTTTATCCCAAGAGAAAAGTCGTGCAGTTCCTGTAGTTTTATTTTAGGGGATTTGACTGCATACTTGAAAATATATTGTGAAAATTAAATCTTCTCATTACAGATTTATTAGGCAGATCTCAGGATGCATTTCTAACCAGGTGCTTCTCTTTCTTTCAGGTGGGGAGTTAATTGGATTGCTCAGTTTAACCAGGAACATCTGCTGACACAAAGTTTGCTAACGCCCTGCTGTCATGTCTTCTGAGGAATATTGGAACAGCTTCATAGACTGAACACTGAACTGGATGAAGTCAATTTTCATTTATGACTGACATCTTGCCATATCTGACTCACCCTCCCCGAACCTTCTAAACTCATTTCTACCTCTTGTTGCTTCACTGCTTGTCAAGAGAGGCAGTTTTTGAAGAGATCATCCCGAAGGAAATGGTGAAGGGGCATATTTGAACTCTTGACAGCTCTGACCCACTTATCATGCTCCAACTAACCAGATGAAGGGAGAACTTTGTATTTAGCAGGCAACATCAGCAAAAGTGATATGCTATCTTGTATTCAGGGCCATCGATCCACTCACCTCCAAATCTAATTAGCCACACAGAAACAAACACGCATGAACACGGCCAGGCAAAAGCATATACACAAACTCATCGTTGGTGTTGCTGGTCCTTGCAGCTAAAACAGCTTTACCCAAGTGGGTGTTGAAATTCCCATCTGCACACTATTAACTCCCATTAAGAACACCGACCTTGACTGTGATCAGACATGCGTTTGCATTAGCAGGAGGTGGTGTCACATCCTGTCCGCTCTGATTGAGAGTGAAAATAAGAGCTGATGTTGGCAGAGTGACCCTGATATATATTCTAAAAATATTACCGCCTGAGGGTGGTCACTCAAATAGGAAGGAATAGGTCCATATTAATTGAAAAGTGTGTGCGTGCACGTATGCATGTGTGTCTGTCACATTGTCAGATCATATTAGGGCCAGGGCTGTCTGGGTCATGTCACTTTGACTGACCTATATAAGTCCTGCTGTGATCAGAATACACACAAGATTACAGAATTGAAGATTGCTCTGCAGTGCTCCTACTTGTTACTTACCTGCTACCTAACTTCCTGTGTAGGCCTCATGTCCCTCACCCAACAATTAGGGTCTACAATATAAAGCTTTAAAGACTCTTTCCTATTACATTCCGCAATCAAACCCCACATCTCCAGTTTGGCCTTCTCTTCTGCTCATGAACACCTTCCCTTCCTTCTCCGCAACTCCTCCCAGCACACCAACTACCCAGTCAGTGTGTAAGCCCTGCCTACGGGCCCCGTGGAGGATGAACAATGTGCCCACACTTGACTACGAGTTGCTGCTGTCCCCAGCCAGCTCTTCCCTCGCCGGCAGCCCTGGTGGTGGCAGCAGCAGCCCCCCTCTCGCCTTGGTTGGGGTGGACAATGAGCAGCGCACCGCCTTAGCCTTTGTAGGCCTCCTTATGCTCTTCCTAGTCTTCCTGCTGGTCAGGTGCTTCAGGATCCTGCTGGACCCCTACAGTCGCATGCCTGCATCATCCTGGACTGACCACAAGGAGGGATTTGAGAGGGGTCAGTTTGATTATGCACTGGTGTAGGGTAACATGTCAAAAAGGTGTGGAAAGTGGGATGTTTCATTGCACAGACATGATTTTTAAGAGCATTGACTCATTTAAATGTGGGGTTGGACAGTAACAATGTATAATATTGTGAATGCACTTAAGGACAGATTTTGTTCTGGTGTTGGCATAAGCCTGGTTTCATATCACTATATTTCAGCCTGTGTACTGGTGTAAATATGAGACTGCACAACCCGATGTTACCGTGTTACCACAAGTCTGGTTCAACAAGAGGCACACTGGAATTGCTGCAAACCAAACATTCATCCAGACCCAGACGTTGGACCATGAAAGACAGAAATCATTTAGCTGCACAGCTGCCTTAACATGACCACTGCACTAGTCTAATATGCCACCATGTCCCACAATATCTCTTTAGGCCTTGTCAGTATTAGACTACAATTTAATTTTGGGAACACCACATCCACTCACAATATCTGTTTATAACCTCAAAGCTACAGTTTTTGAAATGAGAGCACTAAAACACAGGCAGAACTGGTGGAGTTTACGCGTAAGCAAATGCCCCTTTAATGAACGAAGGTCCATTATAAAGCATCATGGTTTAATGTGCTGATCAAGGAGCACAAATCTTAAAATTTTTTGTTGACTCTAATTTCAGACACTGATCCTCGAGCAGCACCGCAGTTTCAGATGCTTTTTAAGGACCAGCAGTTAGTCTCCATGAAATCTGTGTATGTTTTGTGTGTTAGTGTCTATAACTAAGAAGCCATATTGAAACTATATATGTATATATATATATAAAACTATCTCTTATTACTGCAAGTAGGGTTTATGTTAATTGGTTGTTTCCTTTGCTTTAGTCAGCCTGCCAATTGTGGTGATGAAGCAAACAGCAACCTTTAGGCAAAAGAAGGCTTTATTTTTCTATTCCTGACTCAAATTTGGGAGTCTCCCTTTTGCTATCTTTCTGTCCTTCCTCTTACTGTTTCAATCTTTAGACTGTGGATTTTTTAGGTAGCCATGCAGCTACGTCTTAGATGAAGGCAAAGCAGGTAGCTTTGCTTTTTCCTGTTTTGTAATTACATATTTTTCTGACTATCCACTTTGTTTTTGATACACTGGGTTGAATCTGTGAAAATAAAAAGGATTCTTTAATTACTCTTCCTAATTTCCACTGATAGCTGGACCATGTGGAGGGTTCATGTTGGAAAGAAAATAAAACAATTACTACTTATTAGTCATTTTGTGTAAGTTTTGTTAGTCATTGACACACAAGCCTAAAAGAAAAATGCAGGACACAAGACTTAAAAATATAACCCACAATACTTTATTGCCATTTATGTCACTGGACAAAAGTTTACAATACTATGGGGATCAATCTAATTTTACAGATTGACATTTGGGGTCATAATCTTTGGTTTTTGTCTTTACACAACGATTCACAATGATGATGATCATTCAGGATATTAAAAGATGTTCTATGACGGCTGATTGATTGATTGATTGATCCTAGCTAATCGTGTGGTGTGACAGGATGATTGTCATTTCAGCTTTCAGTTAGACTCTTTTAATGAACATTCAAACTGAAACTTCAGGCTCCTTGTTTTCTGAGTTATATGGCACATGATATTTCAATGCAAGCAGATGATGACGACAGTATTCAAGTTTGACACTGAAGTTGAGATACAGTAAGCACACGTAACACACTGCCTTTAAAAAAACAAAACATAGTGGCAAATAAAAGAAAAATTACAAACTGACAATAAAGATACAAAGTATACAAAGGTTCCCAGGTTAGAAAAATGATTATGTATTATAAACATTGCCTAGGCTGTGTTACAGTGCAGCAACCTTGAATGTTCAGAGAAAATTATGTTATTTAGCACCATAGATTCCAGCTGGAGATGGTCAAGTTTGCATCAATGCTTAAAGCATTGTACAGTGTAAGGTTCCCTAAGTTGAAATAACGGACGGCGGGAATGTTTATGATGTTTTGATTTCTTTCACTAATGGCTGATTTGAATGGTGGAACAGTGGTTTCAAACGAGCAATACAGTCAGTGAAAACAATACTTTTTTGATTTAGTATCTTTCTTGGGGTTTTTTCTCAACAAAACAAAGTCAACAGCACTAAAGGCCTTCAATCTTGGGTTTACTTTGAGTATTTGTTTTGGCAGCCTTGACATAAAAAACCCATCTACATTTCACTTAAAAATATACAATTTAACTTTCAAGAAGCAAGTTTGATAATATTGTTTTTTTCAGCACTGAGACAATACAAAAGACAGACAAACACAACAATAAAACCTAGCAAAAAAAAGTCACTTTTGCAATCTAGATTCAAGACTGCACTTTCTTTGTACAGCGTAAGAGATGGTATACCTAGCACCTTTTTTCTCTTTGAGAAAAAAAAATCATGAGAAATGAAAGATGACCTGACAGATATTTGGTATTTTTGTGAGGTTTCGTGTTCACCTGTGTGTGCCTTTACACTGTAGAGTACTACCTTTAGTTACAGCTTAGTTAATGTTAACATGTCATGTACCTTTGAGATTGCACTCAGCTGTGTGTCTTTGTGTTGTAAACGAGGTTCATACCTCAGACTTCAAACTCACAGTAAAGTATAAGAAGTCAGATAAAGTCAGCTTACTCTCACTGTTTAGTACAGCCTCCCAATGCCAGTTGTTGGTTATATATCTGTTCTCCTACAGCATTTGTCTTCAGCAGTATGGAGTAAAAATGCAGAACCAGGAACCAGGAGGAGAAAAAAGCTGTGGACTGAATGAAAAGCTGGCTCTCAGGTCCAGAATCATTGGACCTGAAATCTTAATCCCTAAAGGATAAATACATGTGTGACCTGATCTATCTTCTTTAGTCTACGAGCTACTGTAACGGCCGTATTCCCTGGTCATGGTGGATGCTGAGGGAGTATAGCACCCTCTTTTGTTTTTAAGTCAGCATCACAGCATGGGGTCCACACTTGGTGAGAAGTACTGAGGTAAGCAAACATGACAGCACACACACGCAAACACGCCAATTCCTGCTTGCTGCTGCCCGCAAGCAGGACGAAAGATAGTTGCATCAGAGCAGAACACAGCTTGCTGTTTCTCGTCTGAATATTGGTTGGCATCCAGCTATAAAACAGACGACTATGGACTAAAGAACCTGAAATGCTGTGTAAATGATGCAGTCCTTCGTGTTAACATTTCTCAAACAGCACAAATATATTAAATGACACTACAATACTGAGGGGCAGATGTGACATACCTTGTTCCCTAGTGTTGTGATTTTTTTCAGATCACAGAGAGGTGACAGAGTCCTTAGACCACCATGACAGCACCTGACCCCTTGTGTGTAACTTTCATAAAACGTCTTTACAATACTAAAGAAAATGATGGTTTCTGAATTATAATTCAAAGATCACCGTACATGCATAAAGACAGTTTTGGCCACTCTCAGCACTTTCCTTTTTCTAATAAAACCCCTATTGTGTGTAATTTCTTGTTTTGATTTTCTTCAAAAGTGCTTCATGGACTTGTGTGCCAACTGTCTGCTTGATTCTGACTAATTGTATATTAGGAAGCTGTGGTCAAAGCACTAGGCACCTCTCTGCCATCTCCTCCAATGGATCTCACAGTGGAGAGATGAGTGCTGGGTCGGGTAGGAGAAGACAGGCGCAAGAGGACTTGTAGTCAGGGTAAAAAAACAAACAAAACATGAACACAGAATACCATAAACAGTAACAAAGTGGTGGTAGAGTTGGGCTGATTGACTCAGTCTTTCATAGCCCTTGATAACCCCCTTGTTGGTGGGGATGTTCCTGCGGGGGTGCTGGAGAGGAGGTTATTAGATAAAAGGGCAGGTTAAAACTCAAGGGTCAGAGGCTTTAGGAATCAGTCCAGGGCAGGGTTGTGAGCCCACTCAGAGCTCAGTGCAGGTGGATGTGGAGCTTGATGCGCAGGGCATCTCCTATTTCCCCTTCTAGGTAGTCATTGTCATGCTTCTCCTCCAGCTGCTGTCGTTTTCGGGGCCCGAACAGTGGCAGGCTGGCGATATCCAGCCGGTAGGATCCCGGTGGAGGCGGCTTCTTGCCAAGCCGGAGCACACTCTTTCCATCGCGGCGTTCCAGTAGGCGAAAGTGTTCATTAGTGTTGCCGTGGGTGATGACATAGCGTACATGGTTCTCCAAGGGCTGCAGGGCTGGCAGAAGCTCTAGTACAGGCTCCTTGTTGAGTAGTGAGGCCAGAGAAAGGTTCATGGGGATGGAAGTGTGGGTGTCCAAGCTGGCCATACTCACTGCTGGTTCCTAAATAAAGGACAAGGACATAAGGAAAGAGAGGTCAAAAGTGAACCAGTCTTGACCCTGAAATTGATCTTGGAACTGAGACAAGCATTAAGAAGCAGTTTTTTTTTTTTTTTTTTTTACACATGTACCTGGTTGAGGTCATTTTCATCAGCATTGCGTCTGTGTCGTCCTTTCTTTCCTCCTCCTCCATTGATCTTACACTCATAGCAGGCCTCAGGAGACAGACTGTCATCATCATCACCATCACCACCAAACTGACCCGGGAAACCTGAGCCTGTTATGCAATGACTGGACACAAACAAAGGACAGGTCAGGGTGGTAAGTTGATAGAAAGCAAGTTTCCCCCAGAAAATATATCCATAGATTTTCCTAATGTTATCCTTTTCTCACTTGATACACGCCAGTTTCTGAAATTAATCTCTAAATTGTGTCCCCTCACCCTTGTCCCGCTCTGTAGAAACCTCCAGGACAGCCACACAGATAGCCTCCGTCCGTGTTGGAGCAGCCATAAATACAGGGGTTGCCGCCCATGCTACACTCATTCACATCTTGGCAGCCACCAGCACCCTGCTCAAAGTCAAAGCCAGAGGGACACACACACTTGTAGCTGCCCAGTGTATTGTAGCAGGAGGCAGAGCCACACATTGATCCAGCCTGACACTCATTCTCATCTGCAGGGAAAAGAAAAGAAGGTTGACAGACAGAGCATAAGTAGGGGAGTGTGTTAAGAGATGGTTACTAACATTTGTTGTGCATGTAGCAATACTGCTACATCTTGTATATATGGTTACTGGTATTTATAAAAAGTCAACATCATTCCAATATTGTTATATGATGAAAAAATGATCTATAACACACAATTATTTCATCTCATTTAAATGACTGTTTCAACTGCTTTATGCTTGTACCCTGCTTGATATTTAATGACTATTATTTTCTTCACATACAAATGATTTATCATTATGATGGTGCTATTTTATAGTAATAAGGAAGCTTCCTCAATCAATTGGTAGTTTGTGGAGGAAACATGATCATAGCTTTGCTTGGATTCGTTTCTACCGTATTTCTGTTTACACTACATATAAAAATACTGTTTTGCTGCAGTTTTAAAATAATTTGAAATGACACATGTCCTTAATGAACTTTCCTGGCTCTCTGTACTTCCACCAATGGTGCCTTCACGTTCATTACTGTCATGATGAGAAACCCACACACTCTCAGCCACTGTAGACTCACCCACACACTGGTTCCACTGGTAGTGCTGCACGTAGCCCTGAGGACAGCCACAGCGGAAACCTCCCAGCATGTTCTGACAGCCGTGCTGGCAGCGGTGGTTACTGCTACACTCATCTACATCTAAGAAAAGTGAACATACGAACAGCTCAATTTACATTCCATTTTACAGTGTGACACCTTGTGCAACCAGTTTTCTTCTGCTTTCAATCACTGCAGTCAAAAAAACCTCAGTGTTTCCATGTTTTCATGTTTTTGGAATTTAAAAGGACCCCTAAATGAGACGATATCAAACCAAATTTAAAAGGGTCTGCTTACCCTCACACTCCAGTCCTGTGGTGTCCAAAGAGAAGCCCTTAGAGCATTCACAGTTGAAGCTACCAGGTGTGTTGATACAAGAGGCCTGTGTACCACATGCAGTGGTCTGACCTGTACATTCATTGTTATCTGCAAAGAGAGAAGAGACATATCACTAAGAATACATTTTTATTAAAACTAACTTTTTGTTCTGTTTTGTAAACAGGTGAGAACTTTTAGACACATATCATCTCCTTGAATTTCCTCAGTCTACCTCAGTCAATATAACATTTATTTGGGTGCACTGGTCTTCTCCTGGTCATGTACTCACCAATGCAGGCAGTCTGGTGTTGGGTGAAGCCAGGTGGGCACTTGCAGGTGAAGCCTCCGATGGTGTTGACACAGAGGAACTGGCAGTTATGCTGCTTGGTTGAACACTCATCCAAATCTTAAAAGGAGAAAAGAAAGACCATTAAAAGCAAATTATATACAGGAAGAAATCTTCAAACCCTTACAGCTTGTTTATACAAATTATATGAGAGTAATGTTTAATTTGTAACATACAAATGAAATATTGATACTTGTGATTACACTCATCCATTTAGTGTAGTAGTAAAAAGAACCCAGACTGCGGGTGTGTTGATTACTAAAATAGCTACCTATTAAAAAGATCATTAAGAAGCACCTCATGGTGTTTATGGAGTAATTACCCAGTCCACTTACCTTTGCAGGTCTTCCCATCTGGCTGCAAGCTGTATCCTCTGGGGCAGGAGCAGAGGTAGCTGCCCTCTGTGTTTTTACACAGGAAGTTACAGGGCTTGGGAGACAGAGCGCATTCATCCATATCTGGAATATGCATTCAGGGAAACAATAAGATTAGTGAGCAGGATGATGCAGCAAATGTCTGATACCAGTATTATCAATACACCACTAAAATTTTGTGGGCAGTAGTCAGTGTCCCAAAAACCTTTAAAACCAAACTGAATGATAATACAGAAATAGAAGCAGAGAGAGAGATCAGCCATACCAACACAGGAGGTTGCAGTGAAGTCTGTTTTGTATCCAACATTACAGTGGCAGCGGAAGGATCCAATGGTGTTGATGCACTGACCATTGCGACACAAATCTGGCATCACCTGGCACTCATTGATGTCTGGAAGTACAGAAACATTCTATGACAGTGTGTGTTCTCATTTTCCACCTGACTCTGCTTCTCTGAAGAGCATAGCAGCACAACACAGTATCATTACTGAGCTTCTCACCTCTACCATCGGTGGTGTAGCCAGGTCCAAGTGGGCACATCTTCTTGTACTGTATGGTGCCAGGCAATGGGCAGAGCTCACACTGGGACCCCCAGCCTCTGCCTGTGTTGCAGCAGCACTCTGATTTGGTCACACTGTTCCTGTTGGTGGACGACTGCTGGCACATTGTCTGCAGAACCTCGACGTAACAGAAACCCTTTCGGTTGTCTGAAGCGGATGTTTAGAGTTGAAGAGAGAAACACATTATCATTTATTTATTTTGGAAATTAAGATGAAATTCAACCTGTGGACATTTCAGCACTTCAGTTATGACATCTTCACCTATGTAGTGGGTAACAACATATTGTTCAGCAGGAGTTGTCTTACCAATACATTCAGTTCCAGTGGAGCTCGGCTCAAACCCATCATTACACTCGCAGCGGTAGCTTCCCACTGTATTAACACAGCGGCCATTCTTACAGATGCCAGGCTTGCTGCGGCACTCGTTCAGGTCTGCCGGAGTACAGAGCAAAGGATGAAAGAAGAAGAGAGTTAAGAGGCAGGTAAATCCAGTAACAACAGCATATCATGTGTGAGGACTGAATTGAACCTCGTACATTAACTGAAACTATTTTACTCACCCATACAACCCTCTCCATCTGGTCGGCGCTGCATGCCAGGGGGGCAGATACACATAAAGGTACCAATCAGGTTCTTACAAGTCATACCCTTGGAGTCACAGTCATCCAGACCCTCCGAACACTCGTCTTGATCTGTCAGGGGACAATGAGAGACGGTTAGCTGGTACAACTACAACAGCCAGCTAAAATAACAACTATTAAAGCCTGTTTCGGTGGTGTCACTATGGTACAGAAAAAAGGTGAGAAAAAGCAGAGGTGACAGGATAAAAGTGACACTTTGCAAACAGGAAAACTGCTGTGCTTCCTCACCTCTACACATGCGTTGGTCATCTCGCAGCACGTAGCCAGCAGGGCACATACACTCATAGGAGCCGAATGTGTTGACACAACGGAAGGCACACAGCAGAGGATTCTGGGAGCACTCGTTGATGTCTGCAGTCAAGAATAGAGACAGGGTGGTTTCATTTAATTTCAAAGGATGCAGAAAACAAGTGTACCTGTGCAAACGTGCATGAGTGTTACTGTGTAAATGACTGACCTTCACAGGTCATCATGGGTCCAGGTTCAAAGCCCTCCTGGCACGAACACTCAAAACCTCCCACCACATTGGTGCAGGTTCCATTTCCACATGGGTTTCCGATGGAACACTCGTCAGTGTCTGGAGAAGGCAGAGAGTGGGTGATAAATAGAGGAGGCAATTAAATAAATGAAACATTTATATCATAGATGTAAAAGCAGTCATTAACTGCTTAGATAACGGCACAAAAATAGATTGGACTGCTAATCTTAAGACATCAATGTTTTTCTCAAATCTTCTATGAATCCAGGGCTAGAATACGGCATCAGTTGGTAATAACTGCAGATTTTAAATTACAGAATCTATCTCACCAACACAGTTGACTCCAGTGTAATCCAGGTTGTATCCAAAGGGGCATTCACAGCGGAACGAACCGTCTGTGTTGATGCAGATACCATTCTGGCAAATGCCTGGGTTATCCAGACACTCATTCATATCTACAGAAAGAGGGAGAAAAGTAGCATGTATTTTAACATATGCCCACTTTTCCTTTAGACTGAGGGGACTCTAGGGGACGTTGTAACACTAACCTTCACGAGCATTATCTGGTCCAGGCAGGGCTCCATGGCCATACGGACACAGAGTGTCAAAAGCAGCTGGAGACACAAAAGGTCAACTTCATTATTTTACAAATGTCATCATGTGTATGCCTTAATTACAACTGTGTGTGTGCTTGTGTTACACACCCTCATTCTCTCGTGGGCACAGCTCACAGGGAAGCCCCCAGCCCTCTCCAGGCATTTTGCTGCAGCAGCACTTAGCCTTGGTGGTGTTGAAGGCTTTGGGGACGGAACATTTTCCTGCATCAAACTTGGTGAAACAGAAGCTCTCTCTGGTATCTGTCATAAGAAAAAAAAGATCTATTAAATTAAAATGTGAGTGGACAGAAGCACATTAAGACAGGAACCTCCTTTACCAGCACAGTGAAGGGAATAAAGTGTGTCACATCACAACATTCATTGGAGAAAAAACTCACACCGCTGCTCATGAACACTGTTTGCTGTGCCCTAATGTTAACTGACAGATTCTCTCACCATAGCAGCGCCGTTTGTTGTCAGAGAGAACGAAGCCTGGCTGGCAGGAGCATTGGAAGCTTCCAGGGGTGTTGGTGCAGGTGCCAAACTGGCAGATGTTAGGTTCCACCTCACACTCGTTGATATCTGGGAAGCGGGTGTGAAAGAGGTAGAAAGATATTGAGAAGATTTGAGTCTCAGAACAGTGTGTATGTGAGAGAGTGTTTGGCCAGATGGCTCAGGCAGACACCCAGATATTTAAGTGTAGGTGTTTATGTGTGTGTGTGTGTGTGTGTGTGTGTCGTACCTATGCACTGGTCATTTTGCACTTCATAGCCAGGAGGGCAGATACATCTAAAGGATCCATCAAGATTCTGACAAGTTCCTGGAGAGCAAGTGCCGGGCAGACTCACACACTCATTGATATCTGTGACAAATTGGACAATGTAAAAATTAGGCACAGTGTGTATATGTATCTACCAAAGTCTATACACAAATACCCCATCAGCTCAATGAACCCCTGTATACCTACCAACACAGTTCTTCCCATCAGGCGTATTCTCATAACCCTCATGACAGAGACACTGGAAGGAACCAAGTCCGTTGATGCACTGTCCATTCCTGCACACTTGGCCCTGGAGGGAGCTGCACTCATCTATGTCTGTGAGATAAACATTGAGAGGATTAGGACTTTCCAGACATTCCTCTGATTTTTGATGTCTATCAACAAACACCTCCACCACCAGCAAAAGACTTGGCATGTGCAGAAGTTAATGTTTTTCCAGGCAGATAGATATCATCTAATGTCTGACATATTTTCCTATCAAACCAAAGAACAGTCAAAATACTTCAAATTTTATGTTTAAGCTTAATTTTATGTCTGAATAAATGAAATACTACTACAGGAAAAGGTCATCTGTTTTTATTTGAAATGTATAGGTGTAATCATTTACACTATGACATCTGGACCTGTGTCAAGACTTTGACCTTTAATAAAGCACTAACTGCTGTTGACCTTTGTAGAGCAGAACAGTACATGATGCATACCCATGCAGTCATTGTTGTGTGTGAGCTCGAAGCCGGGGAAGCAGAGACAGTTGTAGGATCCCACTGTGTTTTTACAGGTACCGTTACCACATGGCTGTCTGTCACACTCGTCAATATCTGAAATACAGACAGAGAGAGAGAGAGAGAGAGAGAGAGCGAGAGCGAGAGAGAAAGCGAGAGCGAGAGAGAGAGCGCGCAACATTTCACACAATTTGTTATGGGAAGATAAAGTGCTATCACGGAAATGTAAAAAATAAGTGTATTACATGGCTGCTATTGATTTACTTTACAATACTCTTCAGGATTGCATGTAACAAAGTGTTGTGTATATAAGTTAAGTTTTAGATGGTCTCTCTCACCCATGCACATGGTCTGGTCAGCAGTGGCCTTGAAGCCGTTGTGGCAGAGACAGCGGTAACTTCCCTGCGTGTCAATACACTCTCCATGGCTGCACACATTAGGAATCTCCTGGCACTCATTACGGTCTGAGAGACAGAGACAGAGAGAGAGGGAGGGAGGGAGGGAGGGAGGGAGAGAGAGAGAGAGAGAGAGAGAGAGAGAGAGAGAGAGAGAGAGAGAGAGAGAGAGAGAGCAGAAATTAGTTGATTATATTTTCAAAATACAAAAAATGGTGACAAGTACCCATAACAATTTTTCAAACCTCATGGTTTTCAACTGTCAATAAACCACAGGATATTTTATTTAGAATAATACAAAATAGACAAAATCAGCAAATTCTGCTTTTAACTGCTCTTCATTACTACTTAGTTATGTGGTTATCAAAACTGTTAGTGATTCATTTTCTGTTGATCCACTAATAGACCAATCATTTCTGCATTAATATTATATACTTATTGAATGAGCTCCACTTTATATGAAGCCCATTCATAAAGTAGTATTTAGTCTGAAGGTGGTGTAAAACACGTCAGCAGCTTTCCCACTGTCGAGTAAAAATACATTTGAAAGATTTTCCCTCAACAAGGGATGCAACTGTGTTACATTTTGCTCACATCAGCAACACAATCACTCTATCTGACCCCAGCAAGATCTGTCAGACAGGCTGGACTCACCCACACAGGCCCCACTGGGGGACAGTTTGAAGCCTGGCGAGCACTCGCAGCGGTAGCTGCCTGGAATGTTGATACAGTTGGCGTTGCGCTGGCACAGGTTGTCCCCACTGTTACACTCATCAATATCTGAGCGGGAAGAAGAAAGAGAGAAACAGCGGACATCAATCACAGGCCCTATAACAGTCAGGACAGAGCAGGCTGTCAGCTTGTGGACAGCAGGAGAAAAAGCACAACGGCGCTATTTTGGCTCCAGTACAGTTCAGACAGTCCTGGCAGATTGTGGATGATTGAAGGTCCTGGCAGGTGCTCCCATTCAGAGCCACTATACCTGTCTTTACAAGGACGTAATTCATGTGGGAAAAGGCAGCATTAACTCCACTGAGTGGACTGCTTGTAAAAGTGGCTCTTGGGCAGTGAGTCAGTTTAACTGTTTTTGTATGTGTGTGTGTCTTTGTGTGCACTTAGTTGTATGTGTGTATTTGTAGCAAGTGTTTTTTGCTGGCAGTGAGTACTGCACTTGATACTGTATAAGACTTATGTAAGTATGCAATGATTCAGCAGCATGGTCAAAAGAGGAGATAAAGTAGTGACAGGGGTAACAGGTGTGTATGTGTGTAAGAGAAAAGGTCAGAGAGGGACAGGAAACAGAAAAAGTAAAAAAAGCAGGAAGTCAATGGTACACCTGAACAGATTGTCTCATTATTACATGTGTGTTTACAAAGTGTCTTATATTCACAGTTAGACACAGAATGAAGAACAGAAAGGAAGTCTGAAAGAGATGAAAAAGCCTGTGTTTTACCTTCACAAATGAGCAGTATGTTGTTGTAGCTGAAGCCCATTGGACATTCACAACGGAAGCTCCCGATCTGATTGATGCACACTCCGCTAGCACAGATGCCAGGAATCTCCCTGCACTCATCAATATCTGAGGAGAGCGACACCAGAAGACGTTATAATCTAAGGTGTGAAGTTTTAAAATCAATGAATCAGGTTTTGAAGGTGACTTGGCTGACTGCCAGTTTCAACCTTGTTATGACCTTACCAATTGGCTTGCCAGTGTGGATGTCAATAATGAAGCCAGGAGCCTGGTTCCCACACAGTAATTGGTACTCAGCTGAAACAGAAAGGACAGGACTGACTCAATTACAATAATAAAATGTGTTCTTGAAGTTTCAGTGTATGTCGATTTGGAGAGGAATAGTTGCTTTGTGTGAGGGTTTTTTTGGGTTGTTTTTCTTTACACTTACAGGTAGCAGGAGTAGGACAGGCCTCGCACGGCTTGTTCCAGGCTTTTCCAACATTATAGGCACAGCAGCACATCTTTTTAGTCATGTTGAAGGAGAGCTCATTCTCACATGTGTCATTGAAGTTACGGTAACACACACTTTTCCTCATGTCTGCATTGCCAGAATGACAGAAAGACATTCAGTATAGATCAAAAAAGTTAACATGCACTTCAAAAGGTTTTTAGAAATTACTGTGAAAGTAAAATGGGGGGTACCACACACCCATGCAATTGTTTCCACCATTGACCTGCATGTATTCAGGGGGACAAACACAGGTGTAGTTGCCCAGAGTGTTATAGCAGGTACCAGGCCCACAGATTCCAATGTGGGTTGTGCATTCATCAATATCTGCACGTAAAGATAAAATGACAGTTAAGTAGGGGCATAGTGATAATACAGCTGGAGTTTGTCAATTCAAGTCATTCAGCGTTAATCTTTTTCAGTCCTTACCTTCACAGATGCGAGTCTCCTCATTGAGATAGTAACCTCCTGGACATTCACACTGGAAACTGCCAAAGGTGTTCACACAGTTTCCACCCTGGCAGAGACCTGGCAGCTCCTGGCACTCGTCGATATCTAAAGAGTTAGATCCATATCACTATGTAGTAATTATAAAATATGGGTTTTGGTGCAACAGAGTCCAATTGTAGCTGCTATTGTGAATTCAATAAAACAGAAAAGTGGATGGTTTACCTTCCAGGATGACAGTGATAGGGTTGGGTCTGAATCCCTCTCCTCCTGGACAGAGAGTCTTATATTCCGCTATAGACAAGACAAAGACAAAACTGTGACTTGACTGTGAAATAATCAGCAATCAGCAATCAGCAATAACAATTGCTAAGACATAAGTTTTCAAGAAAAATCTGCCTATTTTAACTATAGCGTGTAGATGAGCATTTTACAATAAATTTTAAAAAATTAACAACTTTGTCAAGGCTATGTGATACATACTGGAGTTGGGGGCAGGGCAAAGTTCACAGGGGTTTCCCCAGGCCCCTCCTAGGGAGCAGCAACAGGAAGCTCTAGTCACGCCCACTCCAATCTCCGCACTGCAGGAGATTCCTCCATCACCACGAGCAAGGATATCAAGGAAGCAGTTGCCAACACGGGTATCTGAGAGAGACAAATATTCAATGCATGAAGTTTTTTATGCCATAGGATGGCGTGACTGTGAGTCCACAAATGCAGTATACTCTGGATTGCATAAAATCTGCATCTTCTGTATCCTGTAACCATGTTCGATTTAAACTTTACTCATGTAATGCAATGAATTATTAAGTGATTGTATGTACTCTACATAGTGAAGCAGGAACCATTAAATGCTCGCCTTTTTACAGTTTATGTACTGCATGACTGATGCACAACCAGCTATAGACTATACTTAATAATATCTTTACGATTCTGTGAATGTTCAAATTGTTTATTCTTTTTCTGATGAATCAGATTTATTCCCTGGTTCATTCATGGACGACATGAACCATGGTCTTCTTCACATTTGTAAACAGTTTGACTGTCAGCTCTCAGTGTTACTCACCCACACAGCCCACTCCGGTGGGGTTGAGCTCAAAGTCAGGTGGGCAGTTACACAGGTAGCTCCCTGGAGTGTTCACACACAGTCCGTTGATGCAGTTCACAGGGTCTGCACACTCATTGATGTCTGCAGTAAATAGTGACACATAGAAGCTCAGTTACACATACAAACACAAGAGAAGAAACTTAGCATACTTTTTCTGCTTTTTGTTATTCTAAATATTTTTTTAATCCATAATCTGAGCCAGGGTGTGAATAAATGATAGTAGATCACATTAATTTAAGTTGCTCAGATATGATTTCTATTACTCTAATTTAAAGAAATATAACTGCAATATAGTATTTGTGTTGGTCAAACAATTCTGCACGGAACAAGGAAGCATGAATGTAGGCTATTATTGTAAAGGAAACTCAGCCAGGCTATTCCAGTCTGTTCAGCTTCTAAAATAAGACATTTTAGAGATTCATTACAAAAGTGCTACACTGACCAGTGCAGTTTCCTCCACTGCGGTCCAGTTCGTAACCATCATCACACACACAGCGGAACATCCCTGGAAGGTTCTGGCATGTGCCAAACACACAGATGTTCTGGAAATTACACTCATCGATGTCTGTGGCAAAGATGACAAGAGAGGGGGAAAATGTTGGTTACGCTAACAGTCTGAAAAAAAGAACGATAAAAACAAGAGAATAAAATGTGACACAATGAGTGTGGCACCTTGACAAGCCTTGCTGTCTTCAGTAGGAGTGAAGCCCATTTCACACTCGCAACGGTAGCCGCCCGGAGCATTCAGACACTGGCCATTTTCACACAAGTTCACATTGTCTGCACACTCATCCATATCTGAAACAGAAGAGACCAGTGTGTTATTAAACTCTGTGCATGAAGCTCATTGCACACACAGTAGCTAGTGTTCAATCAGGATGTATTCAGAAAGCTTCAGCAGTCTTACCAGAGCAGGAAAAGCCGTCTCCATTAAAGCCCTCCTTGCATGTGCACCTGTAGGATCCTGGTGTGTTAACACAGTCAGCGTTCGGATTGCAGTTGTGGTCCTCGGCAGAGCACTCATCCTGATCTAGAGGTAGGAACACAAAAAAATATGAGAAATTTCCTGGCACGTCTCAGTCAAGCCGGTCAAAATTAGACTTTTCTTGGGTAACAGAAAAAAACTATCTGGTCTACAAATCACATCAGAGTTAAGATACTCTGGACACATACTCACCCACACACTTGATGCCATCCCCAATCCAACCGTCTCGACAGCGACATTTAAAGCTTCCAGGCACGTTGATACAGGCAGCATGCATGTCACAGTTGTGAGCCCCGATCTCACACTCATCAATATCTGGAGAGATATTAGGATCAGTTAGCCAATAAACAGATGTTAACACTGTTTTTTACAAAACAATTATTTCTCTTAGAACACTGAACAAAATAAAAACACAAGAATATAAACAATATTGTAGCTCCATTGCTGTTTGTGTGAGTGAAATGCTCTTTTTTTAATGGCATGCAAAGAGATGTGAAAATGTTGCTTTTTGCTTAGCAGGGAGTTTTTAACTCTATCAGTAGTGAGGCCGGTGACTGGGTTTCCAGGTACAGTGTGCCATGAATGAATTATTACTTTAGAAAAACGTCAACCTGGAAATACTGTATGCATGAATAAACTGCTGTTACGCTTAGCTCAGACATGAATACACAGAAGCCCAGACCTCTTTGACATTGATGTTTGTGTGTGTGTGTGTGTGTGTGTGTGTGTGTGTGTCTGTGTGTGTGTGTGTGTGTGTGTGTGTGTGTGTGTGTGTGTGTGTACCTGTGCAGCCCGTGGATCCCTTCTTGACAAAGTATCCCAGCTGACAGTGGCAGATGAAGGAGCCTTTGGTGTTCTCACAATCACCATGGAGACAGATGTTTGGGTTCAAATCACACTCGTTGACATCTGGGTGGACAGGAAAGGATAGACAAACACGCACATGTGAATATTTTGGCCAGAGAAAGTAGATTGACAGAAAATGAGACTGACAGCTCAGAGACTGAGATTTGAAGAAAGACAAGAATATATAGAGAATAGAAGTATGAAAGGAGAATGATGGCAGTATGTTTTTTTCCTCTCACCTATACAGGTCCTCATATCCATAGAAGCCATGAAACCATCGTAACAGAGACAACGATACTCCCCAGGAATGTTGGTACACTGGCCTCCATCACAGATGTCTGGAGTCTCCTCACACTCATCAATATCTAACAAAGCAGCAGAAATAGTGATTGCATTTGTTCATATATTTAATGCAATGTTTTTGTAAAAATATAACATTATACATATCATTACCTGCACAGGTCCTGAGGTCAGGCATGAGAGCATAGCCCTCACTACAGCTGCACTCGTAGCTGCCCTCTGAGTTGGTGCAGTGGGTTTCACAGCCTCCATTCATAATGGTGCACTCATCAATATCTACAAAGAGAGGTCATAATTATAGTTTAGCCACATGTGACAGTTACAGAATGGATGTAAGCCAAAAACACAAAAGGGCCAATAATCAATAGTTTGCTGTCTAGAATGTATGCAAATATTTTTGGGATAAACGTAGCTGCTTCACTCACCAACGCAGCCCTGACGGTCTGGTGTGGCCTGGTAACCAGTGTCACAGGAGCACTGGTAGGTTCCCGGCATGTTGACACATTGGCCGTTTTTGCACAAGTTGTCACTCAGCTGGCACTCATTTACATCTGAAAGTATCAGCAAGAAAGTAGAGAGAATTAAACATTACATACAATGTAGTTGTAGTGTACCTCAGGGAAAAATGGAAAATTATGCACATTCCTTGGCTTAAAAGTATCTTCATAAATACTCATCAGGATTTTGATACTGTATTGCCAAGATGTTGAGCCAAATGTCAACTGTTTATGGAAGCGAAAAGATCTGACTGAAGATACGAGTGTACTCGCTATTTAAACTAGATTTGGTTGTGCGGAGACTGATTTACCGCACCCTGTGAATCTTTGTGTGAATGCTTATGTCTGATGTATGACGCACCTTCACAGGCAGATCCATCTGTGCTGAGTGCGTGTCCGGTGGGACATTCACACTCATAACTCCCCTCTGTGTTCAAACAGTCTCCTCCACGACACAACAGAGGATTTCTCTCACACTCATCAATGTCTGTCGGCAGAGAAAAAGAGAAAAGTGGAGGAAAAAAGAAATAAAAAGGGTTAAAAAAAAAAGAATTCCAAAATTGGGCCCATATTGCACTATATCATTTCTGTATTTCTGTGTACAAGCTTACCCATGCAGTTCTTCATCATCATGAAACCACTCTCATAGCCCTCAAAGCATTCACATTCAAAGCTACCAGGTGTGTTGACACAGGAACCATGACCACACAAGTCCGGAGAGATGCGGCACTCATCAATGTCTACAACAAAGACATAACATAAGGAAAGCTCAATGACTTTGTAAATTCTCAAATATCATTCTAAGTTTTTGGTAATAGATATATCCCATGAATTAAATTAAATTAATCTATTTTACTGCTCCTCTGGTTTAGCTTAATCCCCCTCTTTCTGTCCTTACCTGTGCAATTCCTCTCCTCAGCGTTCAAAGCGAAGCCGCTGTTGCAGCGACACTTGAAACTGCCAATGGTGTTGCGGCAAGTTCCATAAGTACACAGACCCTGAAAAACTTTACACTCATTCACATCTGGGGGAAAAAATTGACAATAAAAAATCATGTCACACAGATAATGAAATACTCGAAAGTCACCAAAATCTAACAATCAACACTATGAATAAATAAATAATTACGTTTTCTGTAAATAGTGAAATCAAATTACTATCATGCACAGAAACACTATTTATCAACCAGCTTTCCACTCATGCACTGCATACACCTTAACTCAATCTGGATCACAATCATTCTGTAGCTGAGAGGCCAGAACGAGGCGCTACTACCAACAGAAGACAAACACTTATGATAAAAAGTCAACGCATCCATGTTCATTTAGTATCAGTGACAATCTTGGTACCTTTATAGAAAGGCCTGCCGGTCAAGATATCTCCTCTGTTGGCAAAGCCAGGCCCTCTGGGACAGATGGATCTGTACTCAGGTGAGCCTGGTTTGGGACACTCCTCACAGTCGATACCCCATGCAGAACCCACTGAACAGCAGCACATGTCCACACGGTATCTCCCTGGCAGGGGCTCGCCACACTCATCCTCGTGCCACTTCATGTAACACTGCTCACTACGCATATCTAAGGTTGGCAAATTGAAAGTTGGTCATAAAATCAAAGACAAAAAGAAGTCGTCTTTATTTCTAAGATCATTGTGCTGTTTAATGTTGGATGTTTTTATTGTGCTGTTCTCTTACCAACACATGTGCGTCCAGTGCTGTCCAAAGTGAGTCCTTCTGCACACTCACAACGGAAGGAGCCCTGGGTGTTCAGACAGCGGCCATTTGTACACACTCCAGGGAACACCTCACACTCATTAATGTCTGCAGGGAGCAGGACATATTAGAACCACAATTACGAGGTGAAACACACACACAAAAAAAATCACACACACAAAATCCCTCTTCAAATGAAACATTAAAGGCACATTACAAGGTGTGCCATTGCTTGTCAAGTTGTCAAATATTCTTACCTTCGCAGACAAGGCCTTTCATACGAGCAAATCCTCGAGAGCAGGCTGAGTCTAGAAGTCATGAAAAGATTGAGAGTAGAGTATGTATATTAGTTCATATTTCAAAGTGAACCAGTTTAAATGTCCACAAGATGGTGTCACTTTCTTCTTGACCGAAGCTACCAAAAAAAGAATGTGAAAAATCTGCTAAATAAAGCTAAGTAAATGTTTTATTTGTTTATTTATTTATTCTAATTTAAATTATTGTATATTTATTGACATCTTTTTACATAATTTTCCCTTGAATTGAATCACAGTGAGTAATTTGGATGCATCGTGCTTCTTCCCTGAAAGAATTTCCTTCTGAGATGAATTTGGTTAAACACCGAATGCTGCTTCACAAAATATATGCAGTTTAGATTGAGAACATCATCCGCCTTAAAAAGTACTCCCATGTCATATGAATGTATCTGTGTTTGTGAACTGACCAATCTCGCAAGGATCACATGGACTGCCCCAGGCGGCTCCCAGTGTGGAACAGCACTCAGACTTCAGTGTGGCTCCGTTGATGTTTACCTCGCAGCGGTTGTCTTGTATGGTCAGCCAACAAGTACTTTTCATGCTATCTGTGGAGGCAAAGCAACAGCAGAAGAGACTTTACTCATGCTATTTGCTAGTTGAGTACAATATTGCACCACAGCATCACTCATGGTCAAAATCTCTGCAGGGTATCTTTAACTATGGCAACACAACATACCACAAAAACCAAACATCTCATGTCACCTTCAACTCTTTTTGCTGGCATAAAACTTTTGACTGTGGGCCCAGGCTGCGCTGATTAAAGCCCATGCATTATCACATTTAATCCTATGCTACTGCATTTCTAATGAACTGGGAAAGTGTACAGTCATAACAGTGACACCCTTTCTCTAAAACCACAAGGCCACCCAAACACAATACCACAATTTGTATTCCCTTTCTTCCCCTGCTGAGTGATTGGCTTTAAAACGTAAAACAAAAATGGACCAAACCAGAGGAATTTGTAGACCTCTGACAGAGCCAGCTCATGCAATATGTATGTCAATTTATTTAATGACTCATTCTCCCTTCGAGTTACAATAACATCTGTATTCTGTATTAGTAAGACGTTTTTTCAGACTGATTTCCCAAGAGAAACAAACTTCCAAACAAGTGGATTTTTTTTCCTCAGCAGAGAACCTCACATACCACATGTCATTTTGAATCTGTGGTGGATCTCTATGAAGTAAGGCAATCTGCATGTGAATCAAGGACATGCATGCAAGTGTTTATCTAATAAATCATCGGTGTGTGCCATTTTGCTCAACATCCTTGTCTAATGTCCTTGGATGGCTCCTTGAAACATGAACCACCTCAGTATTTGTTTTAAAAAGTGCAAAATAAACTTTGATTTAAATGATTTGACAAAAATACTCTTGTACTACTTACTTCCCATTGACACTTGTGTCTCAGCGTGTGTAATCATTATCTCACACAAGCTGTTTCTAGGACTGTACAGTTCTGCTCAAATTTGCTTCAGGCATTTGGAAGGATGGATGTCTTACCCACGCAAATGGTGTTGGTGGAGTCCAGCTTGCTGCCGTGGGTGCACTCACAGTTGAAGGAACCGGCGACGTTGCGACACGCTCCATTGATACATGGGCTAGACTCGCACTCATTGATATCTGAAACATGTGCAAACACAATTGGCTAATTCAGATAGATCATCATTTGGCAGCCATTTGCAAACATAATGTGTGTGTCTACTTTCCATGAGCTGCATGTTTACTGGAAACTAAATGCAACACATCTGGTAACAATGTCATCTCATAATGACCTTGACTGTTGATAAAAACAACTGGATGGGAAGCAGCACAAGCATGTGAGAGTGTGTGTGTGTGTGTGTGTGTGTGTGTGTGTGTGTGTGTGTGTGTGTGTGTGTGTGTGTGTGGAGTGTGTGTGTGGAGTGTGTGTGTGTGTGTGAGAGAGAGAGAGAGAGAGAGAGAGAGAGAGAAAGAAAGAAAGAGAGAGGGGGTGTTCACCTTCACATGTCTCTGAGTCGGGTTTGAAGACATAGCCTTTGGGGCAGGAGCAAGTGTAGGAGCCAGGAGTATTTCTGCACAGACCGTTATCACAGAGCAGACGGTTCACCAGACACTCATTGACGTCTGAGGGGAAGTGAAAGAGAATACAATACATGCTGTAACAATTTAGAAATAAGCCAGGCTAAACAAGCAAAGCACCAGTATTCTCCTATAAGAAGATACTTAACTATTTCTATTTTTACAATGATTACTATTTTTTCTATTTGTACTACTTTTAAACAATAAAAATCAGCCTTGCAGAATGTGTTGCTATTTGGTCTGGTATGACTAGTAGCTAATGTTTGCTAGTGATGGCAGAAGAGTCAATGATTCATTTCTACTTGTACTTCTGTTAAGCACTATATTTTGGCATTTAATTTGTTCCTATAATGTTAACTTGTGGTCAGAGTGGCCACTGTTTGAAAAAGTTATACAGTCTCACTCTGAGACTTTGAGAAATATTTGTCATTAAAAATATGAACACAATCCACTCTGCATTGTGACTCACCGACACAGTTTTTGCCACTGGTGTCAGACTCGTAGCCAATGTTACAGATGCAGCGGTAGCTTCCTCTCAGGTTCTCACATATGCCATTTTGACAGATGTCTGGATCCAGGGCACACTCATTGATGTCTAGAAGACAGACAGATATTAACAATTAATAGTATAAGTGCTTCTCAGCAATACATTAACAACATTTGTACTCATTAAAAAAAATAATAACCTCTGCCATCAGCTGTAATGCCAATACCACTGCTGCACACAGCCTGGAACTCAGCTGAAAGACAAGAGGAAAAAATAATAATTCATGAGCTGGATTTTCACTTTTCTCTTTACTGTAGCTAAGAAAATTAAGTATGAAGCTAATCAAGGATGCTACCTGAATTTCTGGAGGGGCAGGGGTGGCAAGGCTCTCCAAAGCCATGTTCAGGATTGGCACAGCAGCACTCTGACTTGGTCACTGCACCAGGGAATGGCCGAGAGCATGTGCCCATCTTTATGGCGCCATAGCAGGTGGTCCTCATGTGTGTGTCCACACACACTCTCCCATCGACATCAATAGCCAGGCCTGGTGGGCACTCGCACCGAAAGGAGCCTTCAGAGTTGATGCAGCGTCCATTCATACAAATGCCAGGTGTCTGACATTCATCAATGTCTGATGAAGAGATGGCAGATCATTCACATAGGTCAGTATCAGTTTATTTGATAAGGCAGAAAATGTAAATATTTTTTATTACAAAAAAAAATCTCATTGTGGTCTTATCTTACAAAAACCCATATGCTTAACACACACACTAGATACAAATAGGCAAATTAACATTTTTACTGATCTCACAGCTAACTTGTGAGAAAAAGTCAATCTGTGATTTTTCTTTTATATTTGATATTTTTCTTTTTCTATGTAAAATCATCACACATAAGACATACAAAATCACGCTGCTTGATGAGGAATTGGGTCATGGAGAGTTAGCATTATCTAAAATAGATATTTGTGAAGTGCAGCTGTGGTGCATGTGCTCTGGTGTGACTGCAATGGAATGACAACCACTCTTGAAGCTTCCAGAAAAAATCTCTATGACTAAATATAAATTAATATATCAATCAATCTTTATGCATTGAGCATAATAGTACATTTAGGAAGTTTCAAAATGTCTGACTTAAGAAACAAAACTGTGGACAAATGGGTTCAAAAGGGGATCTGCAGGATTTTAAAGAAAGCACATCTGTCAGCGCTGTTTTGAAGCAGCCTACATGACTCTAGCCCAAGACTTGAGGCCTGCATTTGTACTTTATACATCTTACATACCAGTGCAGTAGCGTCCATTGGCTGCTAGGGCAAAGCCAGGTTTGCAGATACACTTAAAGCTGCCATCCTCATTGATACACATGCCATTGAGACACATATTGGTGGTGGCGCATTCATCATGATCTGGAAGGGGAGGGAAGAGAAGAGGTATTGAGATCAAGTTTTTTAAGGTCAATGTTTAAGTGTAGTTCAAGCGATAGTTTTGTCTCCTTACCAATGCAATTTTTTCCGTCAGGAGTGAGCTCAAAGCCAGCATTGCAGATACACTGAAAGCTTCCCTCAGTGTTGACACAGCGGCCGTTGCGGCACATCACTCCATTCACAATACATTCATCAATATCTAAACATAGAAGTGTAAGCAGAGGAGGAGAAGAGGAAAAATTAATTTGACTGGGTGCGATGCCTTTTAAACAAATCATACTAAACTGTGTATCAAAGGTTTAGGTTTAGTGGAATTATTGTTTCAGAAACATATTAGGGAAATTATTACAGTAATATGAATTGTAAGGCACAGTCAGACATACCAATGCAGGCTTGTTTGGTAGAGGTTCCTTGGTAGCCCTCATGGCATTTGCAATGGTATGATCCAGCTGTGTTGACACAGTCTCCATTGATGCATGGATTGCTCACACACTCATCCACATCTGGAGAGGAAAAATAAAGCAAACAACAAACATTATCTATTCTGTGCATCTGTGACGGAATGAACATAAATACTAATTTACATTTGTCTCCAGTAAGCATGAAACTACATCACTCATGTTAAGTTCCTTAAATTGGCAGAAGATGGCAGTGCAGTGCATGGAATTAACTGTGGTACTTTCATATGTCTGCCTACATGGATCAGGGAGGTTAGTGAGAATTGAACAACATTGCATGTATACTTGTATACGGTATACAGTATCCAGTGTGTATGAGCATGTTTCTTACCAATACACTCCCCACGAACATCCTGTTTGTAGCCCATGTTGCACTCACAACGATAGCTTGAGATTGTGGGAATGCAACGTCCATTTAGGCACAAGTTGGTGAAATGTTTGCACACATCAATGGAGTCATTCACGGAAACAGTGCCTGAGAACACACAAAGAGACACATAAACAAAAATACAACATAGAAACAGGGCTTCCTAAGATCTCTGAGCTAAATGCCTCAAGTTTCCAAATCAACAAGTGAAACTTTTTATCTATTGCCATTTAACTTATTTACACCCATAAAATGACTCACCTATGTTTTGGTGGGTTGAAAGTCCCCCTCCATTGCCTCCAAAGCTCCCTCCATTCCCTCCGTTACCTCCAAAACCTCCGTTGCCACCAGCACCTCCGTTACCATTACCATTAGGTAGACTGGGAAACTTATATCCATAGTTGAACCCATTGCCGTTGTTATTGGGGAACTGTCCGTTGGGGTAGCCATGAGGGAAACCATGTCCCTGGGGAACACCCACAATACACAGTCGCCTGAACTCATCTGAAAGATGAAGTGAGATCACAGGGAACAAGTCAGTGGATGCACAGCACTGTCAGTTGTGTTTCATTTGCTACTTGTTAGATGAAACAGATTGCACTTTTGTGGTTTTGTGTTTGAACAATACTGCTTGTATGGCTTATTAAGTCAAACTCAAAAGAACTTTGGCTCAGCCTAACCACTCAAAGTGTTATAGTGTATGTATTTGAAATGTGCTGACGGTTTCTTGGAAAAGCAGATTTCACAAAGGCCAATGCGCTATGCAATACATTTTTATGTTCTTTTGTCGACGTTATGATATTGACTGTCTAACTTTAATCTATTTTTGGCATTGCCCCTGAAAGAGGCAGAACACCCTGCAACAGATCAGTGATGGATCATAGTCTCACGCAAGGAGAGTTTTCCATTTATGCTGTCATGGCTTTATTTATGGCCTGTCTTCATGCCAAGTTACAGACAATCGGCCAGAGAAACTGTCAGTTTTCAGTGGAGGAGGAAAAGGTAATTGATGATCTGTCCTAATTTCAAAACCATGACTTTGTTTGGAAACAGCTAACATAGATTTTGCCCAGAACATGTGTGGCTGTCAACAATGAAACATTTGCATGCGTCTTCTGTGTGTTTTGTTTTTGTGTACTCACCAGACCCTCTGACAGGGCACATCTCAGGAATCTGTCCCAGAGCCCAGCAGCGGCCTGTGTCACAGCAGCATTGCATCTTGGTGTATTGGCCAGTCAGCTCTGCAGCACAGCGGCCATTAGCCAGAGCAGAAAAACAGGTGCCCACACGCTGATCTGAAGGAGGGGAGTGAGACATAAAGACAAAGTGAGACAAGTGAACAGACAGCAACAAAAGTTTATGCTCAAAAGGTCACCATAAAGTAAATTTAAAAATGGATAATGATAAAAAAAGGCACAATATCATCATTAAATATATGATAACACTGCACTTATGCTGCTATAGACTTAGACTGCCGGGGGACTCCCATGATGCACTCTCTCCTCCTCCCTCTCTCTCTCTATCCATCCATCTATATCCATTAACATTCATGTTCTATTAATGCATTTAATAACCTAAACTTCGTCTGTGCTTTCTCGTCTCACAGGTAATCTAGGCCTGTAGACGTCCGGATGACAGATTCCAGTCCCGGACCTTCTAGCTTCATTGTTGATTTTCATTGTGCTTCTCTCCTCTATCCTTCCTTTCTCTCCTCTCAACCCCAAACGGTCGAGGCAGATGGCCGCCCACTATGAGTCTGGTTCTGCCTGAGGTTTCTTCCTGTTAAAAGGCAGTTTTTTTCTTGCCACTGTTGCCAAGTGCTGCTCATGTAAGAATGTTGGGTCTCTTTAAAGTTAAAACCTGAAGAGTTCGGTTTAGAACCTACTCTATGTGTAAAGTGCCTTGAGATAACTTTGTTGTGATTTGGCGCTATACAAATAAAGATTGATTGATTGACTGAGATTGATTGATTCATTTTCTGTTCAAGTACTGAGCTTAAATGTAACTTTGAGGTGAAAATCAATCACTTAATGTCACTACATTCATGTGCCAGCTTTTTTGTATGCTGTAGAATAAGATATTTCAAACAAAACATAAACTATGTAAATAGTTTACACTTACACACAGTGGGATAGTTAGACACATAAAATCTCTGCAATGCCAATAATTTAACACTAAAAAGACAATGAGTTGTTTTAGTTTGATACTCTGCAAGTTTTCCCTCAATAAAAATCTTAACAAGCAACTTAACATTAGATGAAAGTCCTGTTTTTGCTGACCTCCAGTGGTTTAACTTCTCACTTGCCTGCATTAATGTAGGTATGTACTCCAGGGTGTGTCAGCCCAATGTGACCTCATGTCTGGGTGTCATTACAAGTCTAAAAGAGTACACCTCACTTCACCTCACCTCATCAGTGATACTGGGGGTGTTCTGAGGTGCAGCAGATTCACAAATTGCAACCAAAAGGGCATTAAGTATATGTAGGACTTCAGGTAATAACATAAGTACTTTTCTACCATTGACACTGTATTAAAAGTGAGAAAAGGTTAGAGGTAACAGCCCTGTTTAAAACAGCACTGCTGTAAGTCAAGGGGCTGTCCTGTCCTCAACTATGGTGGCTGTGGAGGAAGCTTCTTTATGGCCTGGCAGTGGGAAAGGTTGCCAAAGGTTTTGACTAACTGCAGGCATCTGAGGGGCCTCCAAAAGGGGGTCTAATTTGTTACAGTTTTCCAGATCAGGATCAATGGGTCAGGAGAAGGGGCTGAGGTTCAAAGAGCGTGTGTAAGGAGTAAATTGAGAGGGAGACAGAGACTTTCTGGGTATTAAAGGAAAATACCCTGAGAAGGAAACAGAGTAACAGAGTAAAACAGAGTAAGCCAGAGAGAATACATGTGTATTATTTTAGAAAGCGTACAACATATGTGGAAGAAAATTTTAAGTGCATCTGCTGAAAGAAGGGGGGGGGGGGGGGGGCGAGTCGATTAACTCACTAATGAGCCAGCAGTCTGGAATTAATCAGTTCCATGTGGAGCAATTCTTGCCAATTACATAGAACATGAGGGCTATGCTGTGTCTGGGAACACATACAGCACACCACACACACATATCCACATGCACTTACACACACAGTCATACACTCCCATACTTATCCACAAACTCACAGACAACACATGAACAAATACACATATATGCATGTAAAAAAATACACACATAGGCATACACAAACATGTGCCAAAACACACCAGTGCAACCCTGAAAAAAATCCCATTGCAATGACCGAGCTGGAGGCACGGTGGAGGAGAGGGAAATGAGGGAGAGTGGGGGTTTGCTCATGAGGATGATGATGACTTAAATTGGATCCAGACCGTGGTTTGCTTGCTAGTAGTGCTACACAATCATATGCTTTCATTTGGTGAGGTGTTTTTACAGACTGACTGACTGGACAGGTCTTCTTCTTTTTTTTTTTTTTTTAAGCTTCCACTGTGTGACAGACAGGGCATTAGGCTCTGATTACTGTCAGGCCACAAACAGCTCCCACTGGCCTACTTCATCATGATACAGTAGGCCTGCATACCATACACTCCACATAAAAAACAACTGGCTCTCCTTTATTCACTTTATGTTTGGACCACAGAACATTTAAGGAGATCAGACAGAATGGGAAATTTAATCAAAGCATGCCAGTCACATGAAGAGAAAACAAGAAGAGTGTATGTTTTCTATCTCTCTGTTCAGACAGCCTTGTGACTTTGAATCACTGGATTGTAATAAACAAAGATGATTTGGATCTGACCCGGTGTAGTCTGGCTCTGTTTGGGTTTACTTATCTGTGCCTTTGTCTCGTCCTGGAAGTAGGACAGAGGAAGGATATATGGGGGTTGTATTTGGCACCTGTTTTATTTGCTTTCTGTTTTTTTTCTCTTTCTCTTCAGCTGGCTGAAGAGTAGAAGGGCAACTGGAATCCACAACTAAAATATGTTATGTGCAGGATCCAGATGTCAGAGGATGGGATAAAAAAAATAGAGGCAAGAGGAAACAATAACATTGATACGGAAAGAGTTAAAATAAAAACAGCCAGAGGAGACAGAACAAGAGAAAAGGTCCAAACAGAGATGGAAGCGCACAGTAACAGAGAGTAAACAGGGATTTTCTACTGTAAATGAGTGGACTGTTGTCTGAGGGAATAGAGAAATACAGAGAGAGACAGAAAGACAGCCAGAGAGAGAGATAGAGAGACAGAGAGAGAGAGAGAGTGAGAGAGAGAGAGAGAGAGAGAGAGAGAGAGAGAGAGAGAGAGAGAGAGAGAGAGAGAGAGAGAGAGAGAGAGAGAGAGAGAGAGAGAGGATGATATATCACCACAGGGCAAAGGAGAAAAGGATGACAGTGAAGAGGGAGAAAAAAGAGAAGAAGAATGGACACACATAAAGACAGACAGATGGAGAACTTGGGTTCAGGTGATTTGATGACTTCTCTGACACACACACACACACACACACACAGACATACCGGTACTCGCTCCACCTCTAGTTCAGAAAAACATAACCTAAATATTTCTAATAGTTTGCACCCTCTATCACGTCCTCATCCTATTTTTCCTCTTCTCCATCAGTTTGTCGTAGTCTCACCCATTTAAAATGTTTTCAACTCACTTGTTTGATCCAATCTCCTACTCTTCCTCTTGTTCATAGTCCGTATGCATACTACAATGCCAAAAGTATGGACATGGACATCCCTGTGCATTTTTTGCCTGTCGTTATTTTTCATGGTTTGGGATACAGCAGAACCTTTATTTTCAATTCAGGGAAATGGTATTGCCAGAATACGGTGGTACTGTATCTTGGACAACAGTGTTTCAAACTGTGGAAATGCCCTTCTGTTTCAACATTACAATGTCCCTGTCTATAAAGTGTGGCCCATATAGAAATGTTTTTCTGAGTTTGGTGTTGGAGAACTTGACTGGCCTGCACAGAGCACTGACCTCAACCTCATCCAACATTTAGACGACTTGAATCACTGATTGGCAGCAAGGCCTTATCAAACATAATATCAATAATGGTCTTAAGGCTGCATGAGTGCAAATCCCTGCAGCCACATTACAATAATCTTGTGAAATCTTCCTAGAATAGTGGTTTTGAGAGGCGGTTTTGCAGCATATTAATGCTCTAGGATTTGGAATGAAATGTTTTACAATCACATATGGGTATAATGTTCAAGTGTCCACATACCATATAGAGTTTATTGGTTCCATCTTGCTGAAGTTAGTGATACTATCTTTTGTTTTCCTCTTCTATTTCTTTCCTCTACATTTATCCTTTAACAACACTATATGTCTGTAACCTTGAAGCTAAATAAACTCCCACATGACAGGCAAGCTCACACACTACCTGTGAGATCAGCCCCCAACCTGTTTTTGTATGTGCTTGTATGGCTACATGTGTTTTTGGTATTTTCAACCCATTTTTCTACCATCCGTCATAAAAAACAACAATATAGGAGTGCATTATTATCCACAGATGATTGTGTGAAAGCTAGAAAATTACTTAAACATGGAGAAGAAAATATTTATAATGCAAAATAAAACTGAGGAAACATGTATTTTCAATTACAATTCAATTGCTGCAGGATCTTTTACTGGACAAGAATTAGGTTGGTCTTCTGATGCTGATAGGGTGAAACAGATAGACCCTGAGCTTTCTGTTCAGGAGTAAATATTGAAATAATATGGTAACACCTGGTTGTGTTTCATTGTGGTTGCCATGAGGGGTGAGGATTGCAGGAATACATTAACACCTGGTGGTGTTTCATGGGATATGTCAGTGAGGTATGCATCGTATGCATCAATGAGTGTGTGTGAATGAGTCAGAGGGTGCGCGTGCAAGTGTGTTTGTCTGCACATGGTGATACACTTACAGGAAGCTGTAAAGGACAGAGGGAAGTTACTGACCATATGTGAGGCTTTCAGTCACCTAGGGGGTGAGGAAATGCCCAAATGTCATGTATATGTGTGTGAGACTGGTGTGAGACTCACCCACACATCGGGAGCCATCTGTGCTGGAGATGTAGCCTCGTGGACAGGTGCAGACGTAGCTACCAGCAGTGTTGGTGCATTCTCCTCCATCACACACACCAGGAATAGTGCTGCATTCATCAATATCTGAAACATACACAGTTACATCATAAATACCACAGTCTATCACATCATAGGGCACATCTGTTGAGTATGCTTTACACAAGCTCAGAAAATTATTTACAACATTCTAAATTTTTGTGTTTGGAAGGATGCAGTTTCACATCACAGTTAAAGTTTACTGCGCTGGAACAACAGTTTCTCCCTGAGGGAAAATGAAGCAAAGCAAGGCTAAAACTCAAGCATGTGAGCCATGGCATGTAAATGACATGAATAATCCGATAATACAAACGTTAAACCCTTGAAGAAAATCCTATATTGGACTAGAGTCCAATGTAGGAATGAAGGCAACCCATGTGAAAATGGTTCAAATGTATCATGTATAGGGTCCAATCTAATAACATATAAAACAAAAGCTAGAGAGTAAACAATTAGAGCTATCGAGTAGGGACAGGTTTGACCAAAGTACATCTTGCAAAAACTATGAAATGCCAAAAGCTGGAATCAAACGCCTGGTCAGTTTTGTTGTCTTTCTAATGTATTCTTTAATGTATTACTGAATTATATCATAATGTAGACTAAGCCAAAGCTTTCTACTGCTCGCTTTTGTCTAGGCAACATCTAACATTTGAAAAGTTTGAAAAAAAAGTTTGAAAAAAGTTTGAAAAAGGTTTTTTCTAGATAAAAACGTTTATATTCCTCAATATAAGGTATAGAAAGAAGAATTGATTTCATAAGAGTGGTTCCGTTTTTAAAGAACTGAATAAGCTTTTTGAATGAGAAGAAAAACTTTTTCCAGATGCTTTTGACCCAGCACCTCCTGGATGTCTGAGAATCTTCATATTGTCACTTGTATCAGAAAATGTGTAAGAATTAGATTAATCTGACTGTTGTACAGTCCATGGTTTGACTCAGAAACGCCTACAATCTCTGAGAGTACCTGCTTGGCAGGTCCCACCTCAGTGTGGTACTCTTTATGGTGGTACATTAGTTGTATTATTCAGTGAGAGAGGGGCCTCATTGCTTCCATGATGGGGGAACCCAAAGTGAAGTTCCAGAAGGGTATTGGGTTTTTATGATGTGTCACGCTTATTTATACACATACGTAATTACTGCACCACTGCGGGGCATAATTACAGCATAAGTGCAGACACGGTGCGTGCAGTACTGTGTGTGTGTGTGTGTGTGTGCCTTATACACTTATATGGAAAAGTGAAGGGTGTGTTAGTGTTTGTCTTTCTAGGAGTGAAGAGCATGTAACTTATATCCAAGTGTGCCTTGCTGTGTGTATGTCTGCGTGGATGTGTGTAGCAGCGCCTACTGTGGGAAGCTGAGGAGGCTGTTCTTCCCCTGCTGACTCCTGTCTGACAGCAGTGGCAGAAGGCCTAGGTGAGGCTGTAAAAACCCAGCCAAATAAACCTTATGTCAGCAGGGCCAAAGCACGCCAGACATTACGCTCCACACAGACACAGCGCTGTGGAACTGACTATGTGTGTGGAGGGAAATGTGTGTCACCTGAATAAATGTCTACAACCATGCTGTCAAATCTGTTGTGTGTGTGTGTGTGTGTGTGTGTGTGTGTGTGTGTGTGTGTATGTGTATCTTTGTGTAAACATTTCTGACACTCTTTAATATGTGAAAAGCTTTAGAAAATGTATGTGTGTCATTTTTACGCTGTTTCGTCTAATCTAAACTCTGAAGTGTGAAACTGTCTGTGTGTGTATTTGCACAGGGTGGGAATCTGTGACAGGGAGGGCTGTGTATGTAATGAGAAAGTCTCCCAGATGCCCCAAGTGTTTCTTTGTTCAGCCCGAACAGCTGGTTTTGAGCCAGACAACTGTATTTATGGAAGGAAAATGGAAGGAGAAGCAGAAAAAAAGCAGAAATAAGGAGGGAGGGGGGAAAGGAGAGACTGTTAGGCACAGTCTGAACTAAAATGGCCATAAAACCAGGTGCCTTGTTGTGACACACATGACATCTTAACTGCACTTTATCTTTACTGCTCCTAAACCTTACAAATGTTTACCATAAAAGCTCTCAGTGAGGCTGTTTGTGCATTAACTAGAAAGCTACTTAAAAAAAACCTTCCCAAAGGACCTGTGCTGATTGCTAGTGAGATTACAAAAAACTTAGGGCTTCCTGTAGATCCGAGACAACACTTTTGTTTTTACAAGTTTTGCAAACACTGAACTCTTTCTCCTCTCTGCATGGGTCAAATGTAGGAACTGCATCATTAATCATCAGTGCTAAATCAACACCAGAGTAGACATCAAATCCCATTTAGCTAAATGCAAATACCTGAAACTAAAAATGAACAGAGAATATCTTAACGTGTTGTCTTATATCAAACTTTTTAATTTGTTGTTAGTTCATTGCAGGTTATTATCATTGAATTTTGGGATGATGGTGAGACAAAATTAGCATCCTGAAATTCTGTCATCTTGGGTTTTGGGAAATACTTTTTCACATTTTACAGACTGTATAGATTCATCAACAATGATAATGATTAGTTGCAGTTGTAGTGAAGTAACCCTCCAGGTTACTTCACAGACAGTGAAGCAGCTGTTGTATCTCTCTCTCTTGTCACTCAGCACATAATAATCAGTGGGCAGTTCTATTCACTAAAGCAAAGCAATGTAATCAGATAAATGTAGTGGCCAGGGAATGAAGGTTAAGGTTACAGGACTCTGTAAATGATTGTCAATGCCTTGTTAATTAAAACTGTGTTGTGTGTGTTGCATTTTGTTAAGGACACAAACAATCTTGCACACATTTTAATAGCTTCTGTAGCCCCTCATCCTGAGCTCTTGATGCAATTCTGTTTTATATCAGTGTGGTTGGGATGAGTGTAGTATAATTTCTCAGCCCTCTGGGCGCTTTGTGGCATCAGATGGAATGTGGCTACAACATCCACACAACCACACCCAAATCTCTGCGAGCAGAGCTCAGCATCTCTGGAAGTGCTTGTTCTCTCTTTACTGTAAGTCCTGCCGTTTACCTAAACCCACAACTGAAACTTGGATTCTAGTGTAGTCATCCTCCCCATTTCCTCCTCCACTCACTCACACATTAATCACTTTTTGTGTGTGTCATGGTAATTGCTTCTCATGAACCTGAAGGTGATGACTTTAGTTTCCAACAAATACAGTTGTATTTGTTCTGTGTCTGGTACAGCTTTTAGAAATTCTAAAAGTTACTAAATGGAGAATTTAGATAATTTAAACACTGATACACTACAACTGTCAGGTTAGCCTTGGTCTCATTCTGTACAATTGATGTCATCTGGCTGTAACAGTTTAAGAGCTTTCTGTAATCCTCCCAAAAGACTGAGAACACATCGGCTTGATTCCAAGAGACACAACCCCTGCCTGGCTAACTATCAGACTGTTTAGCCTGAGCATTGTTTAAATTCCTTCCAATCAACACATTGTAATGTGAATCCACTCTGCTCTGTGTGTGTGCATGTGCAGACGACTTTAACTGTGAACATGTCGTCACTTTTTAAACGCCCATAGAGATTTGTCAACTGATCCAACCAAACCCTTAGTTATCATAAAGTGCATGGCCCATGACTGTCTCATCATTAATTCAACAAATTCTCATTTAAGATCCACAGAATTGTCTTTTCTTGGCAGCACATTCACATACATGTACATGGATGTCTTGTAAAGTTAATAAACTGTATTGTTTCGTCAAATGTAGGGATTGGTTGGCTACATGTAGACAGAAAATTAAGAAGAAACATCTTCAAAGCCTTCATAGCCTCAAATATGCTAACATTAGCTTACTTTTTAAAATAAATAAAAATGCATTATGTGATGGTCTTTGGTAGCTAGTCAGGCTGTGAAATCTTAAGATAAAGATTTCAGGGCCATTCGTTATGGTTTTTTCACCCTTATTAGTAAATATAATTTGTTACAGTCTTAACATTTGTAAATTACAAGTCAGTCTGAAAAAATGTATGACAGTTGCATTTGCATAATAATAAACACATTTCTTCAATGGCGTTGTCATTTCTCTGTTTAAGCTTATGTCTAATGGATCCAGCAGGAAATCAGTGTCTTGATGGAGGACACATCAGCAGGGCAGATCAATTAGCACTTGCACCTGTCTGTTTATGACCGTAATGCCATTCGTCCTCATTATTCTTAACTGTTGAGCATTTCCTTGCTTTCTCAACATTTCCAACCTGACTCACCTTCACATTTGTGGCTGGTTTCACTCTGACGGTGGCCAGCAGGACATTTACACTCGTAGGATCCCACGGTGTTGATGCAGTTTCCTCCGGCGCAAAGACCTGGCACTGCCTGGCACTCATCAACATCTAAGAGAAAAAAGGAAAGACGCAGAATGGTCAGAAGAGGCAGGAGCAGACAAGCTAGTCTAATGATTACTGGTATCTGCAGAGCATTGGCTTGGGAGATGTAACATCCTGTGTTTGTAATACACCAAAAACTACAAAACAGACATAAAAGTTGGTTCAAATGTGGTTCAAAGTTTTTTGGAGAACCCTTTCTGTTGCTAAAAGATTGTTTTCATTGTCTTATTCAACTGTTTTCCAGAAAAAATTATGCTTAAATGAATGTTTGGCACAAGCTACGGTGTCTTTGACTACTTGCAGAAAGACCTACTCCAGCTCTTGTTCGAACAGGAAATGACTTTTTAAATGTATGTTTTTCCCGGCATTGAGTATGAGTCATGTGAGTCACTTTTACCAGTATTGGGGATATTTTAGTGGGTGGGTTTCTGGATAAATCAGTGTTAAGACTACAGGCACCACTGATCCTGTCTGCACTGAGACACCCACACATGTACTCACAAAACGGTTTTGTATTAACCTCAGAACACAAAATCCGGGCATTGTGAATGTGCAGCTGTGCTCTCCAGAAATCAAAAATGCGTGTGCATATGTCATAAATCTACACACTCACACACAGAACCGCATTAACAGCCTGTTTCTAATCATCTCAATACATTCAGTCTCTGCTTCATTTTAAGACAGACTGAAAATACGGTCCAGCGTCAAGGAACTCTTTATGCCAAAGGCTGAGAGTGAGAGAAAGAAAGCACCAACCGGCCAACATCCTGATGTGGAGCCTGGAGTGCAATCCTTACATTTGGATTCATGGTCATGTGTGCTTTGTACTGCTGCCAGCAAGACGTTGCTTTAGGCTCGGAGGCGATTAGGTGTCTTTGGTTTGTATGTGTGTGTGTGTGTGTGTGTGTGTGCGCGTGCATGCACACATGCATGTGTGTATGTGTGTGTGAGAGAGAGAGCTCAGAGTTAGAGGCAGAAAAGGGGAAAGACAGAAACAGAGATGCGGAGAGTGAAAAAAAGTACAGACAGGCAGTGAAAAAGAGAGTCCGAGATACAGTATGTGAGTCACAGACAGATGAGTGATTCACTCACACTGACATACTACTAACATATGAACAGCTTGGCAGCTACGTGCAAAAGAAAGGAAGTTGTGAAGTTGTGGAGCTAGATGCAAAGTAGTTCCTGATCCCAGATGTATTACCCTTTTGAATTATACTCATAAATAATATATACAGACTTGTACCTATAGCTGGATGGATTAAATGGAAATAAGTGGATTAAATGATCACTATATCTTATGGAAAGCTGTGTTACAACCCTACTGATATGATTTATTAACATATTAATTATTATTACCAAAGGTTAATAATACATTTTGTTAAACATTTTAAATAGCAATCAAAGCTCTTCACGTGATGAAAAAAGTATATACATTACATGGAACAAGAGAGAGGACAAAAGGATGCTGAAAGATTGAAAAAAGGTACAGGAGGTAAAAGACAATAAATGAAGTAAATGTTAATAAATACAAATGAAAAGAATAAAAGTAATAAACCAAAAGATGACATCACATAAAAGGAAGTGTATAAAAATGTGTTTTAAGAAAAGAGGGGCTGTAATGGCAAAATAATGATCACCTTTAAATTAAAGCCTGAACTTTGGAATGGCCAGAAGGGCCCCATCCAAAGCTGAGATCTGGCTCATATGTGGTCAACATTTCTGTTATGTAGCCTGGGGCCAGACCCAGATGTGCTTTAAAAGTGATCAGTAAAATCTTAAAATCAATTCTAAATAGAACACAGAGCCAATTGAGAGAAGCCAGGATTTGGATGATATGATGTTGTCTGTTAAAACCAGGAAGAAGCTGAGCTGCTGCATTTTGAACTAATTGCAGGTGGGAGGTAAAATAAAAGGAAAAATGGTGAAAAGTCCCTATTAGTAACTTGTTGCTTTATATCCTTGGCTCTATTTATAAAACTATCACACATATCTTGCGAGGTTCCAGTAAAATGGCAGGGGGAGGTAGGGGTTGATGACTGAGTCTATTACTTTGGATAAAATTATGGGGTTAGATTGACTTGCTAAAATTAAATTAGAGGAGAGGGATGCTCTTGCTTCTTTAACTACCCTTTGGTAATTCTTCATAGTGTCTTTCCAGATCTCATAAAATACACACAAATCAGCCCCCCCCCCCCTTTTTTTTGCTCCTTTCTCATACAGTCTCCCTTTAATTTAAGTATGGATTGTTTAGCCATGGCTGCGATGTTCAATTTGACATTTTGTCTTTGTAGGGGGCGACAGAGTCCAGGACAGTCTGGAAAGTGTGATTAAAAAGGGAGACTAGCTCATCTGTGTTAAAATGTTGATCAAAGGCAGCTAAAGCAGCAGCAGTAAAAAGCTCAGAAAACCTGCTACCAGACATTGAGTTAAAAACATGGCAGCAGACAGGTGCATTGTGACTAATAGGTAGTTGGAATAACACCACATTGAATAAAACTGCTTTGTGATCAGACACACATATCCTTAGTCCCAATTATGCAGGAGCGCTTGATGAAAAGGTTAACATGATTTTGAACAAGTCTGTCTGCACCTCCTCCATAACTACAGCCACAAAGATTTCTTGCACGTGCAATTTCATGCTAACAGGAGTAACAGCACTGCACTGCATCACTTGATCTACATAAACACAACTGAGCCAAACCACCTATTTTGGCACAAGTAGGGTTATTTGGTGCAATGAATGGTTGAGCCACTACTCATGCACCCTGTCAACATAGTAGTTATCAAGTTCAAGGCCACGCCTGTCCTTGTGTATAAGACCAAGAGACTTGTACCAAACTTTGAGATTGTGCTGTAAAGTAAAAGCCAATTGAGTCTGGAAATATGGATATAGGCCCACAATGTGTAACTTTCTATTACACACACTTGAGTTTGCAAAAATCCCCCAAATCCCACAAGAAAATAATGAACTTAATGTCCTCAAAAGTAGCTATGGCTCTGATACTGTTGAAGTGTAGCCAGGTGCTTTTGAGCATACAATCCTTCAGACAAAAACACAGTCTCCCTCTGTGATGATTTCAGCTAGACATCAACCATCACAATCTGCCCAGGGTGGTGCTGGGTGTGTCCATGTGAGACGGGCTCGATGAAGGCAAGAAAGGGTCTAGCTGAGCTCATTTAACAGGGGACATGACCTCCACATGTGTCATATATTGATGCAGCCTTATTGCATAGTCTGGCCAGGGCCATAGGTTATTAGAGAGGCATGCAGAGAGAGTCTGGTCTAGTCTGAGGGGGTTCTGGGACATCGGCATTGGGAATGTTGATGAAAGAAGGTGAATCTCAGTTCATATTTCCCTCATTCTCTCTCTCTCTTATAATGTTCATATCTAACTTTTATGGATCTATTTAGTCTGAGATAGTTGATTTTGTTTCTGTGTATATGCTTTATCTGTTAAATTATGATCAGCTTTACATTATCAGTAACACTAATGCTTTAAGCATCTGGAAAAAGACAGAAAATACTTTCTAATAGCTGTTTCAATATGTCTTGATTTAAATTACTTGTACATTACTTATTCTGTAACAGGATGCACTGTGAATGTTTTGTTAACCCAAAGTTCACAATTTGAAACTGAGAGAAATTGATGTTGATAACTGGGTTGTGCTGATACATACTGATAAATAAATTCTGGGAAACCGAAACGTATTCACTGTTTACGGTGTTTGCAGGGATGGAGATGCAGGTACACATCTTAAGCAAGACCTTAACAGGAAAATACAAGCACATATCCTGCCCACTGTGTACATGTAAACACTCCTCAGTGCTGTTAACACTAGTTCGAGGATGTTGTAGGCAGGAATTGCAGCTGAGATGATGATAGATAAAGTAACGGTTACAGTGTTTGTGTGGATGTCACTGTGTGTTTGTGTGTGTTATTACTGTGTGCGTGTCCTCCTTCGTCACGCACACAGGTGTGCCTGTCCTCCTGTCCTCCTTCTTACTGTTTAAAAGAAGTTAGAAAGCTCCACCGAGTGTGTGTACAGGCAAGACAGAGAGAGAGAGGGACAGAATGAAAGTTGTTCCCATCTGACCTTGACAGGCACCAGTGCGAATGTTGGGGATGAAGCCTCGTCTGCAGGGGTGTGGCTGGGCTGGGCACTGCTCGCAGGGGTGGCCCCATGCTCGTCCAATGGTAGCGCAGCAAAGGGTCTTGGTGCAGACGATTCCACTGAGCTGGCCCTGACACATTTGGTTGTTCACCTGCGTGAAACATGGCCCAGTCCTGTAGTCTGTGTAGAAAAAAGCAAAAATCCTTTGTTAGTTACAGGCTGTTTTAACATTTGATTGATTAAACAATAAAACAATGATTCATTTCCTTGAACACATCTGGCACAACTTTAAATGAAACAAGAAACCAGTAAGTAGATGAGGGATGTCGTCTTATTTAACTAAGTGAGTCAGTGATCTTTGGCACAGCATTACAAGATGATTTTAGAGACATGACTCACTGGACTTTTAAACATTTCCTCAGTTTCACTGTTTTCAGTGTTTAGTCTTGGATCAACAATCGGCTTACAACGAAAAGCACTTACAAGTAGCAAGTTTTACCAGGACATGAGACAAACAATATGAATGTTGGTAGCTGCACAACTTGTCCTGTCAGTGCATGTGATTTCAAGCAATAACCTATTAAATCTGCTCAGATTAAACTGCAAAACACATCCATATTGTTCCTGTCAGCAGGAACTTAGCAATAGGATTGGAATGACTGCTACGCATTTAGTCTCAGTGATAATAAGTTAATAAGTTGGATTGAGATACTGAAGCACATTCCAGTGCTTTAACTAAGCTCTGAACAGTGGTTGTTTCTGTTTCCAAAGATATGACAGTATCACTAGTTAATGGCAGCATGGTTGTCAGTAACAATCATCCCATGACAATCATTGGCTTGAATTTGAATGCATCTGCATGTCATCTTTAGGACAATGCACTTTTGTCTGACTTTGCATATACAAAGGACCAAACAACTTCCTCACACAACACATGCTGCTAATAATACAAAAGTAACACAAATGCCTCCTGGAAGTAAGACAGATGTGTAAAACTCTGCCCCTCTCTCTCTATCTCTATCAGATGCAGAGGAACTTTCTTCATGCCTTTATCGCCTCAAGACTGAACTACTGCAATGTGATCTGCACAAGGATCCCTGGCAGGAGCACCCATGGGGATCCTGGCAGAATCCTGAATGTACTGGAATGTACATTCAGGATTCTGCCAGGATCCCCATGAGAGGCTTCCCATCTCCTTCAGGACTTATTACAAAGTCCTGCTACTCACATACACATTCACATCAACATCATTCTGGTTCCTAGCAAAATTCCATATCCATATCTATTCTGGATATCAAAAATGTAACTGTGGATATCTGAAACTGAAAGCCTAATACACATGAATGGCAAAGCTGACGTCATTCATCCCAAGAAGAATGATGTTGTGGATATCTGAAATTACAGTTGTGGATGGGAACATTTCAGTGTGAATATCTGAAATGTTCATTTTGACCAGGAAGAATTGAATTACGGATATCTGCAATTCATATCCAGTGTAGCTATTAAATGTTAAAACCGCTTTCCATAAGCCCCCCAGTACTAAGCTCCACACCATGGGGGGACGGAGCCTTCTGCTCTGCTGCACCACGCTTATGGAACAGCCTTCCTACCAATTTGGGGGCAGCATAGACGCTAGACTCCTTTTAAAGAGGCCTAAAAATCTTTGTATTCAGGAAGACTTTTTCATATTGACTCTTATTTGTATGTTGTGTAGTCTGTGTTAATAATAGTGTAGCATTTTGAGTTTCACTATGAATGAAGTGTGGTACAAATTGATGAGGATAGTGACAACAGTGAAGATAAATAAAGTAAATACACATACTCACACACATACACACACACACACACACACACACACACACACACACACACACACACACACACACACACACACACACATTCCAACAGATGTTGTATCCTTATGAGAACAAAATGTCCTTGATCATCTGACCTCCTCGCACTGCTGTTTTCCAGTGAAAATTGGCATAATCTCGTTAATGCACTTCACAAATCAGACACAATAACCTCATGCTGAAACCATTTCAGCAATATGATGTTCGTTCTTTCAATCACATACAGCCTAATGATGGCTTCCCTATTGGGAGAAAGCCTTATTAAGTTCACTACATGGCGCCAAAGTTAATATAGCCTTCATTTTAAAAGTAGATTGTTAGATTTTTGCAGTGCAGATGAAAGAAAAGCTGCATGGTTGGCTAGCCAAGGCTGTGACAGTGAGATGTAGAGAAGGAGAAAGGTCTGAAGGACAGAATGAGATGGAAAGATAGGGATCAGTGGTGGTGTTTGGTGGGAGTCCTTCCCCAGACTTATTTCCCTTATTGGTTCCTTGTGCTACATAAAAGGGGATCACAGAGAATGGGGCAAAGAGTAGGAGGCGCAGAAAGAAAGAAAAAGAAAAGAAAGTAGGTCAAACTGAGCATGCAGAGTGCAGGTTGGGGCTCACGCCAGTTCTCCTTCTCATCCATCTGTCTTTATTTCTCTTTGCCCACTTTGGGACTTCCTGCCTGTCTGTCCTCCACTCTCTCCTTGCCTGCCTATCAGCCATCATTTGATCTTCCATCTTCATGTGGACTGTTTGGCACAGTGGAGCTGTCTCCTTATAAGACAAATATGTCTATTCATATTCTAAGCTCAAATACAACAAATAACACATAAACACATCTGTACACAATACAGAAAGTAATCCCTTCCACCCTCTTTAAAGAATAAGTCTGTTGGTGTAGTATATTTTTCTGAAGTTTTTCTTATTGTTAGCAAATCCCATAAAAAGGACCAAAGATAACACACTATCAGTCCATCTCTAAATATTTTCCAACCTGACTACCTTGCTAAATGTTTAGCTAACATTAGTACAACAGGAGTAGATTGTGCATTTGATGGGGACTATTATCAGCTATGGATTAATACAGTCCATGTTTGGTGTGCTAGTGTAGTAGTTTAATACTTTTGGGACAGTAATTGAGGTCTATGACACAGAGGAATAAGCTATGTCCTATATTTCCACCCTTATTCTTTAAAGTAGACTATTATAATAACACTACCTATACTAGACTATTATGCATATTTCTAGTCTAATTCTGGTACATGTTGACTGACAAAATAGACTCAAATGGTGAAAAAAAAGAGAAAAAAAGAGTGAAGAAGAAAATGGAAAAAGGAAAAAATAAGAGGGAAAACAAAAGAAGAAAAAATTCATGGCGTTTCCTGTCTCCAGTCTTAGATTTTAAGAAAAAAAGTCCAACAAAGTTCCATCTAAGAGGAGACTGGACTCTCCCACGCTCTAATCATCCAAGCAGCCAAGTGCAGCAGTGTATGCGTGTGTGCTTCCTTCATCTTTCTATTTAAATTTTCCATATATTACACATGCTTGATTGTAGTATATATGAAGTATATATGCATACATATGCTTTCTCAACACTGCCACACTCTTCCCTCTCATGTACATGTACAAGAATGCATACTTGTCTGTCTACATACATATGCCTAAAGGAAAAAACAGCATCTGTCTGAGCTTCAGCACTGAGCCAAACAAAAGACTGGAGCTTTCTTTAAAAGTACAAAATAACAACCAATCAATGTGAGTCAACGTTTGTACTCCATATGTTCAGGTTTTTGTTTCTCTTGTGCATAAGTTTGATTGTGGAGGGACAAGAGATACATTTCATGCATGTAGATTTCGGTCCATAGGTTAACATGTGTCAGAGCATGACAGTGTTCACATCTGGATGTATATGTTTGTATGTATGTATGTAAATTCAGAGGTCACGTGTGAGCATGGGCACGAGCAGCTTAGGACAAGTGAGCAATCCAACATCCTTACGTGGTCCAGCAGACAACATTCGGAAGCAATTTTGTCTCATTAGTCTCCCAATTGCTGAATAGATCAAAAACACTCACCAGATCTTCTCCTCTATCCTCTCTCCACTACTAAATCCACAGTACCCTCTGTCTCTCATCCAGATATCTCTGGTTTCATTCACAACCTCTTTTCTATGTGACATCCAGCAAACATAACAATGAATGAGGTTCTTTTCCTCTGATAATGAGAACATGTCCTCTTTGTGCTAGATTTAATGGATTCTCCTCATTCTTACAAGTTTACAACTCTTTTATTTTATAAACATCAGAACTTCTAATAAAAGTTTCCAGGAATCATTGCCAGTTGTAACCCAGCCCAAGTTTTGCTCAAAGCTGCCGATGCACTTGTGACCTTTCACCTAGATCAATCCACACAAATTAGCCATCCAGTCATATCAGGCAATGTTAATGGGATCTGACCCTTTCACATATAAATTATACCTTTGTTGTCAAGCCAACCACACACAGGAATCTGATATTGCAGAAAAACTTGATCAATCATCAGAACATGTTACTCTTTGCTCTGATGAAAGCCAGATTAAAGGAAGATAAAATACTGTAAATGCTGAGGTGAGAAAATATTTGACCCCATTCAACGTGGAGCCTTCTGGGAAAACAGTTTCCCATCAACCTTGTCCAGCTGTGGGATTGGGAAGATGGGACCAGAGCACTGACCTGAGTGGTAGTAGGAAAAATGGGAAGAGAATTTGCACGGGACAAGAGGAAAAACCCCATTTCAGACTCATTAATAACGGCTGAAGTATTTATAAAACTCCCAGGAGAGAAGGTCTGGGAAGATAAGAAACGTGAAATATGAGTTGATTACATGGAAATGAAGCCATTATCATTTATACATACTTTCCTGTGACAAGGGGCCAATAAGTCAAATGAATAAAGAAAGGAAATATGTATATACACTAGCCTCTGTGTGTGCAAGTGTGTGTAAGCATGTGTTTTCAAACCGGATGTCCTCTCTAGACTTTAGACAGCTGGAAGATTTACTCTCTGCCTAAACGTAATGCTGTTCCACACCTGTTGAGACTCTAATTATCCTCTGTGTGTGTTGGTGTGAGTGTGGATCGGGTATTTCTCATGTTGTGGGGACTCACTTCCCTTATGGGGACAAAAAGCTAGTTTTCTTAATGTAAATCATTAATTTTAAAGGTGAAGACTTGGTTTAAAGTTCAGGCAAATTTAGGGAATTTAGAATTAGGGTACGGATATGGGTTAGGTATGGCATGTGCTGGTCATGTTCAGGGTAAGTCTCTGAAGTCTCTGAAGTGATGGAAACAAGACTTTTTGTGCGTGTGTGTGTGTGTGTGTGTGTGTGTGTGTATGTGTGCGGTTCATATAATGTTTGTGTGTGCAGACTGAGCACATGTCTGGCGGGTCTTGTGGAATTTCTGATTGCATCTCATTGTGTGTGTCCGTGTGTCCCTCTGCTGATGTGGATATAAATAAATGATTCAAATGTGTGGGCCTCTTTGTTTATGCGTGTGTGTGTGTGTGTGTGTGTGTGTGTGTGTGTGTGTGTGTGTGTGTGTGTGTGTGTGTGTATATGTGTGTGTGTGTGTGTGTCTACATGTGTTTGGGGGGTTTATCTTCATTACGGCCAACCATAGCAGGCTCTGTTGGCCTTATCAAAGCCATTATCAACAGGCTTGAAATCTCCCTTTTCCTTTAACCCTAATCATTCCTCTAGGAGTCTGCTCCTTTCATTTCTTTCCACACCAAAAGCAGTAACCCAAACGTGACTAAATGTTTAACACAGCACAAACACACACATTCATATATACACATATGCATACAACTGTGGGAGAATGGCAATGGGAAAGATAAGCCCTCAGCAATCTACTAAGATCTGAAAGTCTGAAGCCTCCCGCTAACTGTTATGTATGAGAGTAACTACACAGAACACACAAGATTACATGGAAAAAACGGCATAAAATATATATGTGTATATACTTGTTGAAATTATGATGTCATATCTTGTGACATCAAGTCATTGTCTCTACATCTCTCACCCATTGTACTGTAAAATCTATCTTGACTTCTATAGCTATTTTCGTCTGTTTTGAGAAACTTCCCGTCACAATACTGTCCAGCAGTGGAACAATAATGCAGACTCTATTGAACGCAGACACAACCAGGCAAAAACACAGTCGGGCAAGTGGGCTCCAGGCTCCATCAACAACTACCACTCATGGGACATGTTACTTATTCAGTGAGGGGGAAGTCTTTGTAGTGCTTTTTTAAACTCCAGCGAGAGTAAATCAGCCCGTTTTCATCAGGGCGAAATCAAAGACGCCCTTCATCACTCTCCCATGGGGCTAGTCAAGTATTGATTTTGAACAAACCAAGTTTGGCTTGGGCACTGCAGAGCAATTCCTTCTACTTTTTGTTTATGAGATGGATCATCAAAATTTAGTGCCCCCATGAAATGCTGACCCTAAAAACAGTATGTAAAATGTGATGTTCTTAATTAGACTTAATACATAATAAGATGATTTAATTCACAACATACAATCAACCTTGTATCTGGATTAAACACATTGTTCATTATGTTAGCAGTCCAGAAAGTAAGACACATTTCCAGACAAAACACAGTGTTTCTGGGTTTTAAAACCCTGTCGGCCAGTTTCTAACTTGCCATAGATATTTGCTACTTTGTGAGGTTCATTGTGTGTCTTGCAGCAGACATTTCTGCATATGGAAAACACACATATGGGGTCTACATTATGAGGCAATGTCCTGCTGCATTAGTCATTTATAGACTCACTGTAGATCAAATTTAGTAAGGCTCCAAACTGGCAGACTCAATACTAAATTGTCATTGGGAATATTTTCCACAGAGTGACCTGTGCCTGCCCTGCCCCTGAGTCCCACCCTCCACTAGCACAGCCATCCTGTCCCGCCATGTTCTGTCCACTCTTATCCAGAGTCAATAGAGCAGAAATAGCACAACTTCCTACACTTCCAGCAAAATGCTCTTGACGTCAATGCCTGCTGGGGGGCAACATTTCTCCACTGAGATTACTGATTTATTTGGGCTGGACTGGGCTGCAGGATGGGATCTGGACTGACCACAGAGGCTGTATGGCTTCACTGAGACAGACTGGACTGAGCAGTGCTGGAGCAGAGGTTTAACTAGGCAAAGTTCTGTGTACACACATTAGCACCACTCCTTGTTACTGTACATGCATGTTCAGTGTTGCATATACAGTGAGTGCAGTATACATGCATGCACATACACAACAGAAACAAGCATGACACACATACAGCTGTTGCACAATGCAAAAGTAAATATAGTATGAATGGTGAAAATGGTCCTTACTCTACTACAGTAATGCTAATTCTGACTAAAGTCAATAAACCTCAGGCACGTGCACACACACTCCAGACACGCTAACACACACTGGGGTTTCCCATGACTCCGTCCCGACCAAGTTCACTCATACTGGTTGACTTTCACCGCCTTCATAATCACACTTCATCAGCAGTCTTCTCACTGAATCACTGTGTGAATCTACTGACTCATGGCCTCACTCACACAAATTCTCAAACCACAATACAAAACAGAGCTGTTACAGCACCAAAGGTTACGCAAGTGGCCCTTCATCCATTTTAAAGCCAAACCCAATATTTAAAAAATGTACTCGTCATGTATCCAAATTATTGAATATCTCATGGTGTAAACAATTCTACTAAACATTTTTTTTGTCAAATTGAGGGGAAATGACCATTTACCAAGATACAGAAAAGATTAAGCAATAAAAGCAGCTGAATAAAAAAAAAAGAATTGTTGAGTTTGAATTTTTATATCCATTACATGCTGGTCAATTTCACATTTAGTCACGGCTATGAGTCTCAATTAATCATGCAGGTAATGTTTAAAGTTTAGGCCATCCCCTTTCTCTCTCTAAGGGATATTTGGCACTAAAACACACACACACAAATAAAGTGTTTCCCTCGAGGTCCAGCAGTCTCCCCCTATCCTCCAGCAAAGTGTTTGTACTTGCCTCCACCAGGCTTTGTGTACACAGCTGGGGAGTCATTTTCATTTTCACCCTGTCCCTGCCTTCTTCCTCCCCTCCATCTTTCTCTTTCTCCCTTTCTCTCTCTCTCTCTCTCCCTCTGCTTCCCTACCTTGCTCCACTCCTCATCAGGAAATGTCCATGACCACTACACAAAGAAAGTCTATTCTGTCAGTCCTGTGGGTATGAGGGGGAGGGGGAGCATTTATTGCCAGATGTCTTTAAAGCTCCCTCTGACAGACTCAACCCCCTGAATGTTGTATTTTCCAAGAAAACGAGACCCTGGAGTTTCATGGAGAAATGAGATAAGGGATGATGGCTAGAAAAGTTATAGAATTTGATGAAGTTGTAGCCAAAGTTATAGGAAGGAAAAGAGGAGAGCAGCACAGAAGAACACTGGAGAAACAGATGAGGAAGAATGGGAGTCAGAGTAAGTCGTTTTTAAAAAAAAAAACACGCATAGGTAGGAATAAGGAATGCGGAAGAAATGCAGAGATGAATGAGGTAGTAAAATTACAGCCCAGGCACTTTCCTCTTCCTCAGTGCAGGTCACAGCATGAAGGGAGGAAAAGAGGCAGACGGTGGAGGTCAAGGAAAGGTAATGTAGAGGGTCTACACGTTTAAGAATATTCTCCTACTCTGAAAGGTGAACTGAGGTGATCAGAAATTAAGTACAGCCATCAAATCATACTTTTTTTTCATCTGTCAGGAGACTGCACCCCCCACTCCTAACACCCTGCCATCACTTCCCACCACACACATACCAGAGGCTTCTGTTCAAGGCTCAGGAGACGAACACCTACTGCCTGTCTGAGCTAACTGTATGAAGTCATCAGCGTTAGAGGAGCCTGAAAGCTCACCAAACACTGAACTAATGAATTAACAAAGCACGTCTGGGATGATAGGAACACCAATCATGACCACATGGCAACATCAATGAATGATTTGGTTCAGCTGCAGGCTGGTTTTGGCTGTGTACTTTGTTTACCAAAGCAGATCTGGTAACGCTCTGGTTTCTGGGGGGGTTTGTTTAGTTTTTTTGGAGATTTGTTTTTTCCCCCTCTGGAAGCATTAGTTTCTGATCTGGTGTGGGATCGTTGTGTACCATTTAGAAGTGTTACTGTCCTGATACACTAGAGATACACTAGTGTTTTCCTCATTTCCTTTTTGTTTGGTTTTTCTTGTTTTGTTTTGGTTTGGGTTTTTTTGTAATGTGGTGAAAGGTGGTTCATTTGTTTTTGGACAGCTGTCTCGGGGGCACATGCATGACTTTGTGGGTTTGCCTGTTTACAGGTTGCTTTACAAGTCAGCTGGTGCTTCAATACCTGCCACAAGCCACATGAAGATTAGGGGAGAGTTTTTGGTTAGGCAGTTGGGGGGTTAGGGGAGAGTTTTTGGTTAGGCAGTTAGGGGAAAAGTGTTTGTTTGGAAGTAAATCAATATCAGTAGTTTGTAATTATGGCTTCTGTCTGAGTTTCTTGATGTGCCTATGGTGACATTTGTAAATGGCTGTACAAAAGGGGCAGCTAGTGCAAATAGCTGACCATCATGGCATAGAATAGAATAGAATTGAATTGAATAGAATAGAATAGAATAGAATATCCTTTATTGTCATTGTACAACAGGTGTCACAACGAGATTGGTTCGGGATCTCTTCCTGTGGTGCAATAAAAAGTCAAAATAAATACTATACATAAAACACACACATTCAAAGTCTATGTGTTTGTTGCAGGGAGGATGAGATTAGAAATTATATTTTGTCATCTTTGTTTGAGTTACATTGAAGAAAAGTGAGTTGTGTCCGGTCGTAGTGCAGTCAGTGCCCATGCCAATATGTGTCAGCTGCAGGTTTGACTTTTGGGCAAAGCTTTCCTTTGCCCAAAAGTTAGTTGTAAGCTATGCAGTTTGAGCAAGAAAAGTTACGATTAAATGTGGACATGAAGAAAAAGGAGGACAGTGAGAATCAGCTTGAGTTGGTGAAACTGGAGAACCAACTTTCGTCTTAGAACCAATTTGAGTTGTAGAAAATTCAGCAAAATTCAGAAAATTAAATTAATCAGAGTGGGCAAACTTTCTTCCATGGGGTTTAGCATGGAGGATACTGCTTCTGTTGGTTCTGAACCAGGTGCTGTTAATGTTGTGGCTCACTTGTGCTGAAATGCAATGAGCTAGTCTCTGATTTTTTTTTAGTCTTTTTGAATTTGTTTCAGATGCAAAAAATTGGCCCGATTCAGACAGCGCACTGATGCTTCAGTGCATTGTCATCTGGAAAGCTCAGGAGGCGTATCCAGCTTAATGTGCTGGGGATGAGTTGCATTGTGATACAGTGACATCAGCTGTATTAAAAGCATGCAAGTTTCTCCTTGAAGCATATCCCCAGAAATTCAGGAATAGGATACAGGGCGATAAGCAGACTGTCTGTGATTTGGTGTCCCATTTCACCATTTGTGCACAGCTACGAAAGTTGACACTTTTGACTTTGTGAGCCGATTGTGCTAGAACAGTTAAGAAATGCTATCCCTCAATGCTTTGGTTAAGGGTTAGGGACAACCTTAATAAGCACCATTAGCCATCACCACTCCATTATGTTCTATAGTTTTGGAAACAAGACCAGCATGTGTGGACCTAAGTGCTGGTTCAAGTTTTAAGTCGTTCATCACTGAGGCTGTGGTGTCATTGGTTGGTATTGATAAAATACAGTGACACAGGTGCTAACCACTCATTGTGGAGTCAGTGCTTTTTCACAGCTACAGAAATAGGATATTTTGTATGGATGAAGTGTATGGCGCTTGATTAAATTCCAGTGCTGTGCCATTATATTGTGCTGGATTGTAAGTTGGTTCCTGGACAGGAACAATGCCCTGTTGCCACTTAATGATGTGGTCATGATTTTGGGCAACGGCCTGGCTGGCAGGGCTGTGGGGGCCAATGTGCCGCCATCTCCTGTGGTTAATTCCAAGCCGCAAGCATCTGGGAAGCTGGATGAGAGAAGTCTGGAATTGCCTGGGGTTTTTCCAGTTTGTGCCATGACGCATGTACAGAGCCGTAAAGTCCCGACTCCTGACCCACCTGTTTGGGGTGCAGTAAAGGTATGGTGCCGGCACACCATGTGGTTTCACTGACTGATCTTCCTCCGTCTGTTTTGGCTGAAGAATTGGGTGAAGAGTCAGAAGTCTGATCCATCTATGTTTGCTTTGTAGGATGAGGCTTAACCAGTTGAAAAATAAACATGTTCATGGTTACTTTGTTCAGAGAAACCTACTAGTGACAAAGTGGGTTCTCTGTGATGGTGACTTTGTTGGTGAAGCAATTTAGTCAATTCTGAGACGTTGTTTTGAAGCGTCTTGTGATCAGAACGTGTCTGTCAACTTACAGGGAAGCCAAACCAGAACATTAAGCCTGGTGCCAGTTCAAGCATTTGGTAAGCCTTTGATCATAGACTGTGTGGGCCCTCTCCCTCACTGTGAGGCTGAAGGCATATATTTGTTGACTGTGGTGTGTCAGAGCACAAGGTATCCTGCTGCTTATTGTATAATAGCTATGAAGTCTGTAGTGAAGATGCAAACCTTGTTCATTTCTATTCTGGCATTCTTTAAGTTGTACAGAGTCAAGGTTTTAATTTTCAGAGCAACACATACCAAGGACAGAGTCTAGGTGTGTTGGAGCAGTTTCACCAGAAACTCTATTGATTGCCTACTGTATATAGATGGACTGAGAGGAGAGCATGGGGTTCAGCCCAGACGGCCTCATGCTTGGTCACACTGTACACATACCACTTGCAGTTTTACAAGCAGATTGGAAAGAGGCTGACCTGCCTGTAAATCTTGAGGATTATTTGTATGGGTTTAGGCAGCGGTGAGTTAGTAAAATAAATGAGAAATTGGAAAATGTACAATCAAAAATAAGAGAACTTCATGACCACAGAGCATCGTAACTTTAGTCCTTACTCTATTGTCAATTAACTGTCTCAACAGAATTATGTCACTGCAACTCCTGACTGCAAGAAAGCTACTCAGCTGCGTCATATAAATTTGTTGAAGCCACTGAACTGCATGTAGGGGCTTCTGGGAGAAGCCCGATTCTTCTCCACTGCTGCGCATGGAGAATTGTATAGATCAAGTGGTTCCTGCAAGGTTTGTGTAAAGTAAACTTGATTTGTTGAAAGGGTATTGGCAGGTCTGATTTTGTGCACAAGCATGTGAAATCTCGGCTTTCATTACTCCGTCTGGGCTGTATGAGTATATAGTCATGAGTTTCGGGTTTAGGAATGCGCTGGCAATGTTCCAATGTCTAAACATGGTTGTCTCAGGGTTGGAGGGGTGCATGGTCTGTTTGGACGACGATTAACAGTGACAGGGCTCTGTTTGATCACTTGGCTGAGACGCATCTCACTGTCAATCAGGCATGTATGAGTTTGCCAAGGCGACAGTGACGTACCTTGGCAGAGTGGTCGAGCAGGGTCAGGTGTGTCCTGTGCGTGAAAAAGTGCGGGCAGTGGAGGAATTAGCTTCTCCCGTCCACTAAGAAAGATCTGATCTGCTTTCTGGGCCTTGGTGGCTATTACTGTGGTTTTTGCAGGAACTTTTCCACCATGGTTGCACCTTTAACCGACCTACTTAAAAGTATGGCAAAATGTATGTGTCAGGGCGAATTTGAGAATTTCAAAACCTTGCTGTGTTCAGCCACTGTTCTGGCTGTACCATGTCTGGATTATCCTTTCAAGCACCAGGTAGAAGCCAGTAATGTGGGTTCTGGCTTAGTTTTGTTGCAGGAAGATGAGGATGGCCTTGATAGACCTGTTTGCAACTTAAGGAAATTCAATATCTATCAGCTTAACAACACTGTGATCAAGAGGGAGGGTCTCACTCTAATTTAGGCCTTACAATATATTGAGATTTACACTGGCACAGGGGGTAGGCCAGTGGTGGTTTATACAGACCGCAAGCTCGTTGTGTTGTCCTAACGAGAGGCTGACACACTGGTCTCTGTTGTTCCAGGGTCCTGTTCCATAAAGCAGGATTACCAAATAAACCAGGTTTATTTCGTTAGTCTGGCTTATTTTCCAGCAGATCCGCTTCCATAAAGCAATCCTAGCATAGTTCAAGCTCAGTTACCACGGCAACGTATGCTGGCAAACTGACCTGGTCCCGAACAGGCTAAATGGCCATCCACACTTAGAACGATAACTATGACGATAACTATAAATGTATAGTTTTAAATGTCATTCTAATTCGAGCACTGTCAAAATCCTTATTTATTTATTTATTTTAATGCGACTTTGCTCCTCTCTCACCACAGGCTGACACGCCCTTAATTGTCAGGCTTATTGCCATATGTCAGTCCATATTGATGAGCTATAAAAAGGTTTCTTTGTTACCAAGGTGAAACATCTCATGATGGGTAAAAGCAAAGAGTTTCCCCAAGACTTTCGCAACAGGTACAACTGATCCAGAGAAAACAATAGGCAATGCACTCCACCGCCATGACCTCTATGCGTGTCCACCTTGTAAGACTCCATTACTGAGGAAAAGGCATGTTGAAGCTCATTTAACCATCACACACTGTTCACATTTAGGCCATCCAGAGTATCCCCTCATAATTTGTCTTTGCCAAATTTCTGCACAACAAATCATTCATGAATGTCATCATTCGTGTTCAATACTTTTTTCCTGTGTCATTCAACTTTATTGCACATAACTTTATTTATGGACTTTAATGTTTTCATTTTTTTTATATCTGTGGATTTTCTCGAGTTAATACCAAAGTCTGGTGAGACTTATATACATATATATATACATATATATATGCATATACATATATAATTATATATTTACTGATCAAAATGTTGACACGTTCAATACTTATTTCTCCCACTGTATACACACACATAACCCCCATATGTGTTCATTATATCTCACATTGAGACATTGAAGCATATGCTTAGTGAATCTAAATTACCCTGATAGAATAATAGCCTCATAAATATATGATATTACAGATATTGGTTACTGATTAGTACAATTAAAATAATGTCTGAAAAGTAAATGAATGGCGTGCACACGCAATTAGTCTGAATACTTTAGCCTGTCTTGAATTAGTCTGATCTCGTGAACATGGATCTGCCTTTATGGAATTGCTTTACACTGATCTGACCTGGTTCATTCAAGTCAGGTGTTGGACAATAAGCCCCGCTTTTCTGAGCAGGCTTTATGGAACGGACCCCAGGTATACTGGTTGGATATCAGACACAGATAATATTTTAGCAGATGTTTTGGCCCTTACCACAGTGCATTAATTTAACTTTCTAGTCCAAATTGAGGGTTTCAGTCAGTGCCTGGTTCTGCTCTGTGCTTAATTTGCTTCCTGGATCCAGTTTCTGAGGTGTGTGGAGGCCGATGGGGCAGTGCGGGCAAGGTAGAGATTTCCTGGTATGGGTAGATGTCGCTCACTATTGCATTATTGTGTATATCTCAAAATAATGTTTGTAGCGATCCTGTTGGAACCCTGTCTTGGGGGGCAGGGGATAAGTCATCTTGAATGGCTGTGTTGTTTACCTTTTTGTTCACCCTGCAGGTGGATAATAAGGCTGACCTGGAATGCTTGGGGCCCCCGGGGTGTTCCCAGTTACTTAAGCTTAGCTGCAGTGCATCTCTCTCTCTGTCTACCACTCCTCCATTCAGCAGCTGCTGCAGCTCTTTCTGACTTTCCCCTTCAGGTATCTGTTTGTTTGGTTTAGTATACTATTTGAAGATATTCCATTGCCTTTGTTTTGCAGCTTACAACACACAAAAATATCTTATACTCATGCACACCATACACCACTGACGTTACTGATATCCACACCCCATGCTTCTTCTTTAGTTCTTTAATTTGATTTGATTTGATTTAATTTGTGGCCTAAGAGCCGCGTCATAACACAACATTTTAAATACCAAGTTATTTGCTGAGTTTCAAACAGGACAAGGGACACAGTCACACAGATTGTACAAACAACCACATTTTAGCCAAATTTAGCAATTATCATATAAACCGCAGATTTTGAGGTGAAACCAAAAGTGAGTTTACTGAAAATGTAATAATCCCTCCATGAACAATACATAAAACTGCTTTAAGTAAAATAGGTCAAAGGTAAATCAACTTAATCATATAATCATTTAAACCACTGATCTGCAAAATCAAAGGAATGAGTACATTGGACAATTTAATAGCTATATTGTTTTTCTTTCCCACAAAGGCATGGCAAAATAGCTGAGTTTACAAATCAGCGGATCACCTGACACTTTATATTTCCCTGTGACCCTTTATATAAACCCTTTTAAGTTGTCTCTGTATCCTCAAATCTTGTCTGTGAAGTTGGTGAGTATAACATTGTTTTAACTGATAAGACAAATTATTGCCATAATTATCTAAATAATAACTTTGTAATTTCCCTGTACATCGTTGCCGCACCCTCCAGTTTCCCCATTAAAGTACCAAACACCAACAAGCCTGTCATATCAATACAAACTGAGCTGAAAAAAACACAGCAAAACATACTGCATTAACATAAGAAAAAGGATGAGCTCTCACCTCTCTCGCACTGCGGGCCAGTGAAACCATAGACACAGGCACATCTGTTGGGTCCAATGCAGCGCCCACCGTTCTGGCAACCATTCTCACACACAGCTACAGGAGACAAAAAGAAAGTCATTCACACAAAATTACACACTTCACTGAGCACACAAAAGACATTTGCATTCTTTCTTTCTCACTCTCATAAACAGACATCTTTCATTAAGCCTCAAATGACTTCACCTTCCAGTCACTTGAAACATAAACACATACACACACTTGTTTTTTATTTTTTTATTACAAACATATGTGAGGATTTTTCCTGATGATATTAATCCTTTAGACAATAGCATCAACTCTCTTCACTAAATGAACCCTGATCCAAACTTTAAACAAATATAGTACCACTCTTTTTAAACAGTCAGCCCTCCCAGTATTTGGGCTAGAAATGGAAAAATGTATGACATGGCAGATTAGAGAGATGTTGGTATGTTCCAGTGCATTGTGTTTCTTATTATACATGCAAGCTGAACCAGTAATGACCCCTGTGCCATTATTGGTCCTTAAAATTACAGTGTACTATAGCAGTCCACACACACATTCAAACCCAGGTGTGCTGACTCAGCAGCAACTTGCACTTACGCTGTCCACAGTGGTTGCCTGTGAAGCCTTTCGGGCAGGAGCAAGAGTCCTCTGCGCAGGAGCCTCCATTCATACACCTGACGTTACAGGACTGAACTGTAGAGGAGGGAAACAAAAGAGGCATAAATAAGGGTGATGGATGGGATGCACTTTGAACAACAGGCCTTCACGTTCCATGTTTTATCAAAAAACACAAGCTCTTACATTACAGCAAAATAAATCAAATGATAAAAGTTAACATTAATAATAGCTTTAAATAAATCACTTCATTTGAAAGGTTTAGTTGTTTACAACAGCTTTTATGATATTATCAACCAAACCTACCATAAGAAATGAGAGTTTTAATCGATAGACTGGTAGTTTCATTATGCTATTACCCAATCTACAAGCACTTAAAGAGCTGTTTCCAAACTGAGCGTTCAATAAGTATGGTCACTTTAACACATTAAAAGGGTTTTTGCACTTCAATTGAGTTTGCACAACGCTGGTGTTTCTTTGGCAGCTTTAGATCAACAGACAAGGTTCAAAGGCCCTCTGGCCCCAAAACCTAATCAAGCAGACTGGGGGTAGGCAATAAGTCGAGCCAGCTGTATGCTACAGTCAGTCAGGAATTTGCTGAAAAGCAGAGAGAAGCTGGGTGAGGGGACTGTGAAAGAGGGAGAAAGAGAAGTGAGGCACAATTGAAAAAAACTAACATAACGATGTACAGAGGGGCAAATGTAAGAGAGAGAAAGGGAGTAACGTTGAATAGCGAGACCATTGGTGGTAATATAGTTATTAACATATGAAGCGGGACTCTCCTGGCTGGCAGATTGCTATGCCAGAGTGTGAGATCTTCAATCTGACAGTCTCAAACACGTTGCCACAGCTTTCATGAGGAAAACTAATTGGTGTTCCTGGCAGGCAGGCAGTTCTCAGCTGAGGAAGCCTTTTATCGAACACGAGAGCAGAGAAGACACCTACAGCGCTGGATCTCAGAAGACTGTATTCTCTTACTGTTTCCTTGAATCCTCATTTTACTTTCATCCAAGCTCAAGAGGATATTTTATTGTCCTTTAGTCTTCCTGTGCTTTTATTTTTCTTCCTTCCTCCACTTCTCCCTTTTCCCTCTGCGCCTTGCATGCTCCTCTTTCTATATCTTAATCGCAAGGTCAACATTAATTTCCTCTTTCTCTTTCTCTTTATCTCCTTCTCTCTCTTTCCCTCTTTCCCTCTCTCTCTCTCTCTCTCTCTCTCTCTCTCTCTCCCCCCTCCATCTGTCTGTTTATGTCTTTCTTTCTTCAACTTTTCTGGCATGCAGCACTGAGCAGTAGAGGGGAAATGACTGAGCTTCCCTGTAGCTGACTTTGTCAAATGAGACTTTGAGTTTGCACATTTGCCAACAGGAGGCCTTCAGCCACTTTAATCCACCCAGTTATTTCTGACTGTACCCAAACACACTAAATATGACTTGTGTTAGTCATGATGAGTGAATACACTCTTAGGTAGCTTTTCATTGTGATCATCCTCTTTTACCAGCAGCTCATGCAGCATTTAGTTACATGAGTCAAATAGCATGGATCTTGGATGGAGACCTTGCATAGTTTCAGTAAATGTGAGACATAATTCTAATTCACTACAATTGTCAACAATTATTTCATTCTTTCCATATATTTAATACCTCTGAAGTCAAGGAGGAGTTCCAGTTAACTTTCTTACGTGCAACACTTGGCAGACTGTATGTACAGATCTGGCAGAATTTACTTTTTGTCTGGATTGTATCTCATGGCAACATATGGTGATGAATTAAAGCAAATAGTTTTGGGACTCAGGAGAAGACTGGGTTTCTAGGTTAGTGTACTAGTGTACTGTCTCTCTTTTTCTCTCCTTTCCTCTCATTCAGTCTCACGAGAGATGGGTCAGGTCTTCCTCTCAGGTTTCAACCTCAGCTTGGAAACATGAATAATGATCGCAGTGAGTGATTACTGTTTTCCCTCCTGTGGAACAAACCGTGGAGGAAATCGCTCCAGTGTGCTGCACCTCAGACTCCCCTAAAGCTGAGGGCAACTTGGGTAAACTACTCCATTTTTCAGTTCCCCCCCACTCCACAAAAAATGTTTCTAAATAGGTCAAGGAAGTATGGGGAAAGACTTTGGCTAGGACTAGTGGGACAGGAGGTTCAGCAGTAAGCGCTTCTGTCAGTTTCCTTCATATTGACTGAACTCTCTGTCCTCAGCAATAGAGGAAGATGGGACAGGCACTGACGAGATGGAGTGGTATGCGGGTACCGGTCACAGAGTCAGTTACTGTCATGTTTTCTTTGTCACAGGAACTAGATAGGAGAGGGAAAAGGAGGAGGAGGAGAAGGAAGCAAACAAGCACATTTTGAGACAGAAGGAGATGATCTCACTGGCTAACTTTGCCTCTCGCTTCCCCCTCCTCATGGCACTTCATTCTAAGCAGGTGGAGAAAGATTGTTTGCCCCAATGACCCGTGCCTGGAAAGCTGCACGTGCAGAGCATAGACTGTATGGTGCAGGGCAACAGGGTTGGGGGATATGCGTGTGTGTGTGTGAGTCTCATGACTCGCAGTCTCACTCTGAGTCTCTTGAGAAAAGAGCTTGGGTGTAGCTTTGCAGCATCACAATGCACCTCTATATTCTGGTAGTGTCGTTGGTGAGCTGCTCACATCTGGGTGTTTTTTACGAGAGGCTGCGAAACACAGGAAGTCCCAGTTTGTGTGCTGAGTATATGTGTGTGTGTGTGTGTAAGCACATGTGTGTCTGATGGAAAACTGAGGAGCTTTATAGTTGTGTTTTGTCCTGATTTACACACACCACAAGGACCAGTGACAAGTCAGACTCAGTTTAAGTATGGATGGGTGATGCAGTGAAATACAAAGCTGCTTGATTTGTTGTCAAGTCAGGTTGAGAGTCAAAAGCAAAGATTTCTTTCCATTCTGTAATTCACACCTATTATCAATTTTTTGGGTAAATTAGACCAATTTATTTGCTTATAAACTTCATACAAAAAGATAGGGCATTACTTTGCAGTCTGCAAAGATGAACTTTGTGATAAGGGCATGGCTTCTAATTAAAATGGACCTTCTCTGCTTTCCCAGGGTTCACAAATGCCCCTTTTCAATAGCCAATGGAGGCCTGTCAGTCTAAAGACAGCTGTTTCTCAGCATTAGGGTGAGAATGTCAGTGGTAATGATTTCATAATTATGGTTATGGGAAGACAAGGTTATAAAGATGACCCTATACGATCCTCTGCACAGCTGCTCTGCTGTTAGTGAGTTTATTACAAGGGTGACTTACAGCCTGAACCCTTGTTGTCTGGGAACTGATGTGCAACATCAGGTTTTCAGTAAGAGTTACTTATGCAGTTGCAAAGCCACTTTGGCTTTTGTAAAGATTTTGCTTTTCTATTACTTGAAATCGGTTTAAAATAAGTTTTTAAAAGCTTTTCAGGCTATCCACGGAAACCCATGCTTGTATTGTTCACTGGCAAACCAGTGACGATTCCAGGAAGAGTCATTAAAAAGAATCATAGACGACCATCTGTCTGGACACAACAATAATAGCAGACATGTGATTATATGCAGAAAGTTGCTAAATGTGTCATTGATTTATTTAAACCTCTGCATTCCACAGGCAAGATGCAATAAATAAAGATGCTATCTATAACCCAGTGAACCAGGGTGCTAGAAACAGGCTGTATAATTATGGCAGAGGAAATTGACGTTTCCAAACAGATCTCCATGGAACTGCAATTTGTTTCCAACTGCACTTCATTATCCTGTTAAATGGTGGACTCTCTCCAATGGCAGAATTTGGGAGATAGCACATTTGGGAAGACAAGATCTACACTTAAGAATGTGCCTAAAGCCTCTGAGACAGATAATGTTGTCTAAACAATTATAAACTTTTTTAATTTGTTAAATACCCCTAACGCAGAGAATGGTTCTGTGAGAATTCAATTCCAAACAAATGGGCCTCAGACAATTGGAAACATAGGTTAGAGGGATTATACCTTCATTTTTAAGATCGATAATTAATAGAGGACGTTGCTAAGTGCTAATAGTAACCTCCATGATTACTTAAGGTCACTCCACAACATTCAGTAAACTGATGGGGTGTAAGTTTATCTCAGGTCATAAAGCTGTTTGACCTCTAACTTTCTTTAAAGCTGCTTAAGGGGCCAGAGGATGGTATGTTGCCTTGATACACACGGCTCTAACAGACCATTAAAACATCTTTCCCATCTATTAATCGTAGAACAATAAAGTTGTCTGTGATTAAACCAATCTCAGTGGCTTCCTCTCCAGCCCCTTCACTGTCTGTAAACTGAGAAAAGCCACCATAATTCCCAGCTGAGGAAAGATGAGAATCAGAGTGTGGCGATCAGTTCAGTACATCTCAGCTAACCACTCACTCTAATTTATCACTTCACTTTCTTCCCCTAAAGGAACATGACTTCATAGCTCTTGCCAAAGCTCTGCAGGAGATCTTTGCGTATCTTCCTATACATTTCAGAGGCTGTTTTTCTGCACCCATGCTCTTCCTCTAAGGGTCGTCTTTACTTATTACACCTCTGGGTGTAATAAGCAAACTGATGCTCACTTTGTGTGTGTTGCGTACACATAGGCTACGTTCACACCGCACTTAAAAGTGACCTGAATCCGATTTGTTTGCTCAAATGTGACCCATATCTGATTTGTTTCTGACAATGTGAACAGCACAAGTCGCATTGAATCTGACATTTCCAAATCCGATTCAGGCCACTTTCAAATGTGGTACATATCGGATACATATAGGATTTTTTTGAATGCAGCCGCAATCTGAACAGTCAGGTCGCATTTAATGCGGCTTTGACGTTATTCTGGAGCAACACACAGCAACACACAGCTAATGCTCCGCATAAAGACAGCATTAAAGTATGAATTTTCTTTCTCCTCTTTCTCCATTTTAACAAATTTGCCGGCTGCTGCCACACAGTGTTTTTAACATTAGACCATAAATGAGACTACCAGTTACTTCACCAGCTGTTGCCATGTTTGCTTCCGTAAACACCGTTCTGTGTGTGACGTCATTAATGATCAACTGAGCATGCGGGTCACTTCAGGAGGCCACATTTAAAAGTGTAATATGAACAGCCAAACAAAAAATCGGATTTGAGCAATAAATCGGAACTGAGCATTAAGGCCTGCGGTGTGAACGTAGCTGTAGAGTTTTCTTTCTGTCTGTCTGTCTGTCTCAATGGATATCTGTTTGTCTGTCTGTGTCTGCAGTTGTGCATGTGAGAATGTGTGTGTTAGTGGACTTAATGGAATGTGAGCATGTGCAAAGGGTCTGGCAGGGGCCAGGCGTGACTGACGAGCTGACTTTGGCCTACTAAAGCAGTGAAGCTGAACACATTGCATGCTACTTAATACATTGACACATACTTTGCATGCTCCCGAAGTGGTGGTTAAAACAATGTTTTTCAGCATGTACTACACATATTTACTTCATATTTAAACCCTGCACACACACTGCACTAATCTCACAAAGAAATGATTTCACACACTCTGCATGTGCGGTAAAACACCTCACTCCACTCCACACACACACACACACACATCTTAAGTGGTTTGTAACTAAGCCCAGCAGACAGAGCTCAAGCAGCCAGACTCTCTGCTTTAATCTTGACAAACCCTGTGACCTGCAGGCTTTAGCGCAGGCCTGGAACTCCATACACTACTATTACATTGGCTACAGTAAGATTCTGGCTCCCATGAGAGAAGGGTGGGGTCATTAAATTTGGGAAATAGTTTAGCAATTGCATGAGTAGAAACTGAAACTGCTCAGTGTAACAGGCAATACCATTTTTCAATGAAGAAATAATAGGAATACACTGTTCCTAGACATACTTGACTTATGTAGACTAAGCAATCAGATATTTACTAGCAAAAAACTCCACTCTGAAGCTAAAGGAAAGCTGTACAACCATGCTACTCTGCTGCCTCAGCTGTATACATTTAAGTTTAAATTTAAATTCCAATTTAGCATTATCTATATGGGTTGTACAAAACTGACGGGCATTGCAAAACTGATGGGCATTGCTATAGCTCAGGTGTTAGTGTGATGGCTTTTAAATGAACATTTTGACATTTTGAAAATCATGTTTATGTGCTTTCTCGCTGAAACTTAGATGAGAAGATTGATGCCATTCTCTGTGTATGAAATATAAGACTTCAGCCAGTAGCACAAAGACTGGAAACAATGGGAAACAGCGAGACACATTTTACTGATTATATTAACTCAAACCATGATCTTCCCCCAACCCTAACCAAGTGATTTTTGTGCCTGAACCTAGCCAATGGTGTTAAATGACACGCAAAAAGCTTAAAATGCAGACATGATACGCAAAATGTCATTAAAACTGACTAGAGGATGACTGATTTAGATGTGTTTTTAGTTACCATTGGACAGAGAAAGGTTATGTAAATACATTTACATAATGTCATAGGTTTTGGGGTGGCGGCTATGGATTATTTTAATTACCAATTAATCTGCAAATTATTTTCTCAATTAATTGAGTTAACATAGGTCTATAAAATGTCAGAAAGTACTAGAAAAATGCCCATCATAACTTGAGTAAAGCCTAAGGTTATATTATCTTTTTTTTATTTTATTTTTTTTTTAAAGCCAGGATGAAAGAAATATTTGGTATTTTTGCTTCAAGATAAAATGGTTACTGATTATTTTTCCGTTGATTGACCTATCGACTAATTGTTTCAGGTCTAGCAGGGTTGATGGTTTAATGCTCAACCCACCATTCCACATGTAAAAAACAATGAAACCCAAATTGCTCCTGATGTGTGTAGGAAATGGTTGCTTTGGAGAAAATCATCTGCTAAATTGAGGATCAAATGCAACTTGATATTGGTGTTTGATAGTGCTGGAGCCACTGAGTGTGTGATAAGTGGGATTGTTACTGACCTCCTGCTCCTGCTCCACAGCTGGGAGAGAGTTGACCATTTGAACAGGTACACATGTTGGGTCTGGAGCAGAAGCCATCGCCACATGAATTCCTGCAAATTGCTGAAAAGAGGAAGAGGAGAGTGATAATGACATCAACAGAATTATCCCATGTCTATTTGTTCTTTTGTCCATTGGGCTTTGTGGTATCATATTAAAGAGGATTTAAGGATGGAGAAACTTACGAACAATACACTGGTTCCCTCCTGGCAGAGTCTTCCAGCCTGGACAGCAGTATGAATGGAAGCGAGAGCCACACACATTGGGCCTGACAAAGACAAACAGAAGAATAAACTCACTACTTGCCCAGACCTCCCAAACATATTCCAGTCAAATCCCTAAACAAATATACAGGGTTATGAATTATTTTCTGAGCTGCCCAAGACGTTCATGGCCTATAAACAAAACAAGCTTTTATACAAAGCCTTCTCAAGTGATGGATGGAGGTATTCTCAGAGAGAGGAGACGAGGAAAATGTGAGGAGCCTACAACATGGGGGAGTACCATTTTGTTTTCATCCAAGTCTGAGTGTAAACTTGGAAGGACCGGATGTATAAAGTTCTCTTTTCTCCAAACTTCCATGCCTGGCTGCCCTGTTCTCTGGCACATATCCAATGCTGCTCCCCATCACCGCCCACCCCTCGGTCAGCTCTGATTCTTACTGATGGAGAGCCTACAACAAACTTTGACCCTGTCTGACAGATGTAAGAGTCATCACAGCTTATGGAACGCTTGATTGGCCTGACAGGTTAGCCACAAAGCTTTTCTCTGAGAAAATGGCTAAACCACATCTAAAGGTGACTGGATCTGCTCACATATGCACAAATACACATATAAACATGCAATTGGGGTGGAGGTCTGCATCTGCCTTACAAGCTAATGGGAAGAACACTCTGTCTATTTAAAAATAGACTGAAATTCTGAACATGCATCAATATTTAGCCCAAAAAATGTACTGTAAGGAAGTGTTTGTGTGTGCGTGTGTGCGTGCGTGCACGTGCACATGCGTGCGTGCGCAATGTGTGCACTTGAGTGAAATTGCAGCATAAAGTTGTTTAACAAGCTGAAAGGATTCCAACTGTGTGGTTGTACTAATGATATCCTTAGTGACCTTTCAAAGCATATAATGAGGGTATATCGGTGGTCATCTGTGTTGGTGGTTAGTAGTTTGCATTTGCGGATGGCATGACTAAGAATTGAGGGACCGCAGCTTGGTATATTGGGATAAAGCCTGATCCAGATGCTCATGGTAAAGTCATTTGCAACAGGGACCACATCTTTCTAGACAATTTCTGCCCCCAGGACATAATTTATGACTGTTTAAAGTAACACTAGATTACCCAATGTTTGCTAACCGAGGGCTAGTAAAATTAGACAACAACTCATCAAGCTTTTAAGGCCTTTAGTATACTCAAGAGAAATACTATTACACTTCCACAAAGTTGTGGGACAGATTTAAAAAAAGTAATGTACAGCAGAGACTGAGATATTCTGACTTTTAGTTCCTAGTATGAGTCAAGCACAACACTAGATCTTACAGTTCCCATAATGCAACTCATTAGCATATTTCATAAGACCTTCACTGCCTGTTAAATACCATCATCTTTTAAACTCCATGTCCTTAATTTATATTGAAGGATTTCTATCAAACATTTGTCTCAAGCTTAACTCAAGTCGATATCATCAGGGTTACTGTTTTTTAACTTTATGAAGTTCCCATCACAGCCACAGACTTTTACAACTATTTATATATATATATATTTATAAAAGCCAACTGCAACAGAAATGTAAAGCTTTTAATAAGACATCCAGTCGAAACCAGTATATTAGAGGTCTACCACTGAAATCCCAAATCAAGAGGTATCTTTGATTGACTTCTCGTGTTCCTCCTGCGTGAAACAGACGACCTTACTCTTTTCCTCACCAGAGAGTATCCATGGTATCCCCCGGCTGTCACCAGGGAGACAACAGCTGGGGTTTGAATCTCTGATGGATGGAGAGCAGAGCACACCTCCAACCACATTACCAGATGGCACAGGGAACAGAGAGACAGACAAACAGGTGGGCAGGCAGACAAGATATTTATGTAGGTAGAATTAGCAGTGACATAAAGAGGGAAGATAAAAATAAAAGGGGAAGGTTAGAAAGGCAGAAGCTGTGGATTCTTTTGGACATTTGCACAAACATGAGGGTTCATATTAGAGAGAAAGTGTGAAGAGAGAGAATGGAAGTTAGGAGGAGGGAAGACAGGGTGGTGGGAAAGGAACAGGGGATCAGTGGGAGGGAAAGCAAAACAAGTTTATGTTGAGAAGAGGAGGAAGCAGTAGGAGGAGTGGGAGCGGAAAACAGATATGGAAACGAGAGAGAGAGCAGCATAAGATCCTTGGTGGGGGTTGAATATCTGGGGCAAACACACCAACAGAACAAGAACTCGAAAAAACTTCAGCAATGCATAGGGCGAGACATCAGCATTTCAACACTTAATGAGCAGTGAATCCAACTTTTCCAACTCCTGATTTTCCTGATCTATAAGTATTTAAGATTTTTCACTGTTACGGAACTGGGGGATGTTAATATATGAAGGATTATATGGGCCTGACCCTGAGGTGTTCTAGTATGTTATTCTTCCTCTCCCTCACTCTCCCTCACTCTCTCTCTCTCTCTCTCTCTCTCCCCCCCTCTCTCTCTGTCTTTCCTCCAGGTCAGTGCCTGGTCTCTCACAGAGAAGAGGCTTTAGAGGGCAAACTGAAGTAAAACAGAATGAAAGACAGGCATAAAAAAATGGAGTTTAAGCCCCGGGGGTTTTCCTCAATATTGAAATGTCCTACTGTTCTCAGGGCTCAATCTAAAGGAGATTAACTCTTCTGTGGCCATGTCGCAGCCTTTGAAGTTGCCTCCTGGTCCGTGGATTGCTCGTTAACTGCCATTAATTGTAATAAAAGGAAGATGGCTGCCACATCATTTGAGGGGAAATATGAAGAATAAAAGAAAAAAATTATACTCTAGCCAGAGTTCAAAGTCGAAGGCGGCATGGTCTCATAGGGATTTTTGGATGTGGAGAAGGCCAAATGAGCAAACATAATCAATTAAGACTACATACAGTATTAAACCTTAGGATGAATTTCGTTCAACTTTAATAAAGCATTGAGTTTTGGGCATTTGTTTAGGTTTTTAGTAAAGAGTTAGAGTTACAAAATTAGAAAGTACCAAATCAACACGTTATGAGGCCATAGCCTGAGGGTCTAACTCCACATGTAGGAATCCAAAGGGTCAAAAGTTAAAGTAGTCCAGAGCTGCCGGCCTCCACTGACCTACAAGGAAGGGCAACGCCGGACAGACATAGATAATGACTATAGACAGTTTGTTTCCATAAAGACAAAGACCAGAAGTTCACAGTTGCCAGGGCTCCAGCTCAGGTGTCCATGTATGTGTGTGTCAGTGTGATGGTCATAGGTCAAAGGTCACCTGCCTGATCTCTGACCCCCCCTTTGCGGGAAAAGCTCTTACGTATTGATGCCTATAGCAACACCTGGACTTGTTGCTCTACTATCAGATCTATGAGTGGAGATGATAGAGGAATGTAGCATATAGAAAAAGACCCAAAACCATATGTTGATGAGGAAGACAGTGATGGAAAAAGTACTCAAAACTAATAACAGTACCACTACAGAAAAAGTAGTTCTGCACTTAATTTGAACATGAGTAAACAAGAAAACAGTTTGTTGGAAAGTCATTATCAAATCAGTCACAATTGGAGCAGTTAAGAAAGCAGTGAATGAAAAAATGTATAAAAAGAAAGTAAAGATGAAAAGAAATTGCAATGGCAGATGCAACTTATGACACTAAATAATTAAGAGACAGAATAAAAGAGGTTGTTGGAATAAAAAAGGGGCACTTACAAAATCTACAGTACATCAATAAATGTGTCTGTGCTGTGATGAACTGATGAAGGTCTATAGCACAACAACTTAAATTGTGGTCTACCGCACAAACCCCAGAGGAGATTGATTATTGATCTGTTTCCATAAAAATTAATGTCATCATCCAAGATCCTTGTTAATTCAGATCATTTATGGCAAAGCTAATTTTGTTAGTGATTAAATTATGAGTCATATTTTAGTAATAAATCAAATAAATCAAATACAGCTCTGAATGTCTCTAAGTATGAATGTATTTAAGTCTCAATTATTGGGAGTAAATTGATGGCTAAATCTGTTCATATTGTTCGACGTTAAGCACCACTTTATTTAGAGACCTCATCTCTATCAGCTGTCCCAAATAATCCTATTTATTGCTCAGTCTTAGCGTGCGCGTAAGCATGAAATGCAGACAAATAAAAACTAAAAAGGGAACGTAATGCACATAAAACAGAAAGGGAAACTGGCAAATCGTTCACTCATCCCAAATATAAATTCATTTGAAACTTCTCGTGGGTCTTTTTTCCGTCCTTAAAATACTTAGATACTGTAGATCTGAGGTAATAAGGTTTGTCCTGTAACATCCAAGATAGGGAAATTCTTTTACTATCATTCAAATAGGAATATGCCAAGGTAGACTATCATGGGTCTCCATATAGAGGACCCCATCCAGGCCATTGGGGTGGTATTGACATTATCCTAATTCTCTGCTTTTGGGGCTGACTGTCTGCCAAGTTAACCAGCATCCAAGGCGTCTCTCCTCAGCAGGGCTGGGTAAAGCTGGGCCAAGCTGGGCTAAGTTAATAAAGTGTGTGGCAGCAAAAAAAAAAAAAAAAACTTGGCTGGATTCTTCAAGTCTAACATACTACAGATTTTATTAAACTATAAATATTCGACTCTTTTGGTTGGTATAACATTTGAAAGCAAGAAGCAAAAACTTTCTGTCTCTGCCTCACACTTTCCCTGTCTCGTTTTCCCAGCCAGACGGTCAATCACCCATCAAGTAACAGCCGCCAGCCAGTCAGACAGCCAACCTACGGTCCGATCAGATACCGCCGTTGAGAGGACTGATGCCAGGATGCAGTGTACTGTGAGGGCCAATAAATCAGAGTCAGACCTAATGATACCAGAGACAGACCAGGGGATATGGAGCTCTAGCCAGCAAATAAACACTGCACCTCAGCCCAAGGCCAGTATAATGACCATCATTAAACAAACCTCCCCCCATCTCCCACAAGGAGAATCTGCAAGCCCCATACAGAGTTACTGACAGTCCACTATGATCGGTGCAAGTCTTTGATGAAAGCATTAAGATACAGGGCAGGGTTTGCATGTATTATAGTGGGTTGTTGTAAATTTCAACAATTCCTGTGTAAGACTGATTCGGCCAACACTACACAAAGGCTCATCAACAGCCAGAAAGTATTCATTAGAAATGTGACTTCCTTCCACAGGTGGTTCAATGAAACATGCTCACATAGAGAAGATGGATTTTAACCGACTTCAGATGAACTGTGACCGTTGTCAGCCAACAACTTTCAAACAGTAACTGAAAATAAATTCAACACATTAGGCTTATTTACTTTGGCTATCTTTCTGCAGCACATAGGAGGTGTTTTATAGTTTGGGGAATAATTCAAAGGATGGTTACCAGGCAACACCTAGATATCCAATAAAAAATAATCGAAAAGATGTCAAGCCCTTTGTCAAATAACTCTGGTTTGCGGTACTGATGCTGGCAAGAAGCCCAGCATGCAAACAAAGCTTTTCAGACTTAACGTAGGCTGAGTTTCAAAGATGCGGTATAATCTCATCACCTTTTTATTTCAGTACACAAAACTGTCATTGCATGAGCATTTCATTCCTAAAACAATAGTGTTTCCAGAGCTTACCAATCTAGTGGAAAAAGTCTGCAGGCTTTTGTTACTTGTTCTCATGAAACCGCACACCATTCAATGGGAATAATATGTGATTGTGCAAGGTCTGCACTCTCTCTTTTGGTCACTCACTGTCTGATAGACAAACTGTGAATGTGAATTATTGTTCTGTTAATGTTTCTAAATCAATGCCAATTGTCTCAGTTGTGGTTCAAGGACTACTTGTGATGTGTCAAAAAGGACAACTCTGCCATAACGGCTAAAACTGTGCCATATGCATAAAAGTGGAAATGTCAAAGGAATAAAATGTTTGGTTAGTATTTCATATAAAATGTCGCCTTTAAAAATGTATCTGGCTTTACTATATGAAGAAAGAGGACAATTTCCTTTATTTACCATGGGTCATTGCCTTCTATATTATCCTAAATGAATGACAGGGCAGACAAATCCATTTCTATTATGCAGCGAGAACCCTTACTGAATATATTTTCAGAGAAAACATCAGCTTGATGAGCTTTAGCCTACACTGTTACTACACCATCACTTATCATAGATCACTGAATTTCTGCATGATATTTCTCTCTATTTCTCTCATCATCTACCTCAATTTCTTCTTCTTCTCATCTCTAATTTCCTCATGTGTTATCTTTCTTTCATACTTTTCCTGTGCTCCATTATTTCTTCTGCTGCTTTGTCACCTACAGCAGTGAAACAAATGCCCCTTTTCATACCCCCCTCGGGTGATACGAATACCTCATTTCCTGTGGCTTGGCACTGGGGGGAACCGTAAGCTGGGACAGATGGGAGTCTGATTGGAATAACTGATGCAGACACTGAAAACAGGCCCCAACAAAACATCCTTTGTTTTTCAAGAAGTGGCGAAATATACAGTAAAAACTCTTTGCTACACTGACAAATATCCCCACACCCAGATTCATGTTGTTTAGGTAACAAAGTGAAAAAGTGAAAAAGTTGGATTGCAGGAGAGGGGGAGGGGGACTGGAGGGGAGTTGCAGCTGGTGAGAGGTGATGTGATCTCTGTAGTTAATTTCACCGGATACTCCCCACATACAGACAGTCAAATAAACAACACCTTTAAAAACATGCACATGAATACATGTATGTTCATATGTACCCCTCTGTACACACACACACACACCAATTTTCCCATTTGCCGCCTCAACTTAAAACACCAGGGCCAGCAATCTCCCCACAGCAGTCCTGAACTACTTTCTCCAGCTTAACTTATACACTCACAGGAATCTGGGTCATGCTTTTCACTCATCATCCCACATGAGATGTATAGAAAGCCGCTTTTTCCTCCCTTTCCCATGAAAATGTCAATTTGCTGTAAGTACACTGGGAGATTTCAGTGTGGCAAGCAGCCTGTTAAGGTCGAACATGTGCTGTTTTCGAGAAAACAATGTGGTAGTATTCAGCAGCATAATTTGGTATAAGGCAAGCTTGGCCTCAGCCCAGAAAGCACAGCAGTTGAAAGAGAGCTGCCAGGAAAGCAGAGAGGGGAAAGTCATTTATATTTTAAACCTTCTCCAGATACATCTACTAAAGTTCTGAATTGTGTATGCAGAACCAGAGTTAATGCAGCTGTACAGTAATGCTACAATATAATATGAACAGAGGTAATACCAAATTGTATAATGCATGGCTGCTCATTTGATGTTTTCCATTTAATAGCAGTTTAAAAAACACAGTGGATTCACACACAGAGAGTTCTCATCCTTACCCTCTCAGTGTCTCCTGGCCACGGCGTCGAACCCGTTGCACCTCTCTCTGGTCCACAGTGCCGGTGAAGCGGTTAGCTTGGTACGGTCCATTCCCAGTTTGACCAGACACCACATGGACCGCCGCAGAACACACCGCCACCCATCCCAGCAGCACCTGAGCCAGCTTCCCTGATCCCATTGGTCAGTCTGGCTATCCCTCCAACCAAAGCACCCCTGTATTAGCGCTCACTCTTTCTGACTCTCTGTTTACTGTATGGACCCAGGCTGAGCACAGGGATCTACACCTGGATCCGGACCAAGTCCTGGTGTGCACTCCAGAATCAGGGCTGGAAAGGGTAAGAAAGGAGATGAAAGCTCAGAAACACATTAAACACATAGAGGAAAATGTAAACTGAGAATGAGGGTTCAGCTCATTCAAGAGGCCAAATCAAGTATGAGGTGATGCTGCCTAGAACATCTAACAGGACTCCATACACTTCTCCTCTAAAATGGTTTGCAATGAAATCATCCACTGATTGGATGTTTTTTGTTTGTTTGTTTATTTGTTTGTGTTAGTACTTACATTGGGTGAAAAGAAAACATATGAGTTGGGGGGTGAACAAAGAGGAAAATGCAAGGAAATGAAAGAGACACTTTAATCCTGACTGCCAGCAATCTGTTTTCAGTATACTGCAGTTCAAAGAAGTCTCATAAGTGGTTTATTACCCCACTGACACCAAATACTGTATGTTCTGACTACAGATAACAGAGGGAAAAGTCATAAACTGATGACAAAGACATGCTAAATGTCAAGATTGAGTGCTGGTGAATATATTTAATATTCTTGTATTGTTATTACAAGAGATGTTATAAAGGGTCTTAAAAGTCCACTTTTAAGCCTCTACATTTTTATATTGCAACACAACTGTAATGAGTTAAGCGTAATGACTATCATCCATCCTACTATTTTTCTATAGCAGTGGTTCCCAGCCTGCGGTCAGGAACCCCAAAAATGTCACAAGATAAATCTGGATAATGTGATGATTAAAAAGATATTTCTCTGTTATATAAATCAGCTTTCTTTGTCTGAGATATTTGCTTTTTGTTGAGGGAAAAACTGCATAGTTTTACTTCATCCTGGCCCATAAATCATTAAAATATGACAAAATATAAAAAGGGAACCACTCTGTCGCAGTTCAGTCATATGCAACCTGTGATAAGAGGTCATGTGTAGACGTTGCTTTGATTTAATGGGTCAAAAGCCAAAAGGATTGGGAATAACTGCCCTAAATCATAGCTTTGTGCCTAGAGGGAGCCAGAGAGACTGACTAGAAGGAGTCTGGTAAAAAAGGACAGGGGTGGAGAGCTAAGTAAGTGTTAAATGGTGATGTAAAGACGATCAATCACCTAAAACTGTTCTAGCTCCATCACACAATCCACAATCAGAGGGAAAAGTGGGGACATTTAACTGTTAACAAAGACCAATTACTAAACCATATAAAGACACAAAATTAAATTACTCCAATTATTCCTGAATATGTGATTTATAGGGCCTGGCTCACTAAATGAAATTATTTGAGATTTCCTAACCCCATATGTTGCCTATATTGTCTTACAACCCTACCCTAACTGCATTAGAGTATATTAAATTGAAAAACATCCAGAGTCCAACTGGATTGGACAGCCGTGAGGTTTATTTTCTCTTCTCCAACTCATTACAGACCACAGGTTTAAGAGTGAACTGTGGGCCCCTAGTGATATATAACCTTAGCAGACCCAGCCCTGCAGCCATGGGTTCAACCATAAATATATTAGGGTGGACAAAGAAGAGGAGAAGAAATATGGCCCTGTGCACATCCCACTGACTCAAATGAATTTTAATGGAAGATGATAGACTGACAAACAACTGACTCAATCATTCAGGCACAGAGCAAAAAACAGACAGTGGTTTGCAAGACAGGGACTAGACAGGGGGATATATACATTGTTATAATTGCCAATAGTCATTCCAATTTTCACATTGTTCATGCAGAATATTTACTGAAATGTGTGTCTGCCACTGTGTGAATTGTGCATTTCTGGCACAATAATACTAAAGGGGGCAATTTTCCAATAGTAGTCTATCAATATTATACTCTATTGGTAAGCATGTTAACCTTCTTAAGGCCTCAGTAATAAAAAAAAGACTTTCCACTTAAAACACACACAAACACACGCAAACACAAAGTTATAACTGTAGCTGCTTGCAGTATGAGAACTGGATGGAGGCGGGATTAATGTAGAACAAAAGAAATGCCTGATCAATTACAGAGTAGCAGCCAGAACAGATTTGCTGCTGTCAGAGTGAAGCAGGTAAAGCCTTCAGTTTGCATTATCAATTAATAACTTAATCACTGGAGAGAAATGTTTGCTTCAAATGTAACTCTACATGACAAAATATTTATTGTTAACGCACAACACATTTTAGAAGCAAAACACATGACAGGAAATCTTGAGGAATGTTCGCCTATTTGATGCAAAATGCAGTGAGATAGACTTACTGCAAATTCACAGATGAGTACCATCTGGCACAGTTAAAATCCATACAGCAGATATACCTACATGTAAGAAGTCCTGATTTCATATACACCGTAAAAATAAACCATCCATCAAACCTTGTCAAAGTTGGTTGCAAACTGACAAAAAATAAGTTTTTTTTCCATAATACTGCAGCAGTCCTGAAACGAGCTCTGCATGTCACCGCAACTTTATGAATGGAGAAAAACGCAACATCAGCTCCTACTCGCTTAAACACGACCTAATCCCAGATGGGAGAATAAAGTAGGTTTAGTGCACTTTTTTTTTAAAAAATTCTACTTTGCTCACCAAGAAAGCTTCTCCAAACTTTTGAAAATTTCAACAAGGCAATCAAACTGTAAAACGTTATTAGCCTGTCGTTTTTTTCTACTCCTTTTTTTCCATGCAGTTTCTTAGAAAGCCGGTTTAAAAAAAAAAAAAACTCCCGCAGAAGTGAAACTTTGAACATCAAATGAACTTTTTATCCAGATTTCGGCTCTTTGTGATTTGACCCACATCTATTGGGCAGAAATGCATGAGAGATAATCCCCGTAGAAACAACGGACCTATGCAACAATAGTCACTATCAAAGCCATTGATAACTTGATTGTACTGTTGTCAAGACATCACTAATGCGCACAATACCTTGCAACAGTTGTAGTGCCTTGGCGTCGAGGAGCCCAGAGTCGGAATTTGAGACAGGATATGTGCCCCAGAACGGAATATTGAACTATAGCCTTGTGAGAAAAAGAGTAAAGTTAGGGAATTGCCCTGTTTGTGAGAGGGGAGGGGACAGAGAAAAGGAGAGAGAGAGAGAGAAGGGGAGGGGGGGTAACGGACTGCAGGACAAACCCACATTCCTCAAGACTCCCAGAGTTGTTATAACAGGGGCCAAGCAGCTAAACCTTCACATTGTGGCTAACATGGCTTCACTATCATCACTCTGCAAAAAAAACTCACACCTTCAGGCTACCTAGGTGATGTGATAAGATAGCCTCACTAAAGTAAATTGTCTTCTATTGTTAAGATGCATTTGGGGGCTGTAGGAAGTGAACCAACAATGGCATATCAAGAGGAAAACTAACAAGGCGAAGAGGTCATGATGGGTCATAATCAGAGAAACAAATCATTTGTAAAGGTACTGAATAGACTGTTATTAGTTGCCACACTTGGAGTTTATTCAGCAGAAAGTATGTTAAAACTCCAAACCTCTCATGAAGATTCACATGTAGCCCAGCACACTTTAACAGATCACAGTCAATTCATGAATAAAATTAACAGCAAAGCTAAAAAGCGTGTTCCTTTGTCACAGTGTGTCCAATTTATGCTTGCTATTCAAATAGCCCTGTTATTAACTGCTTTGGCCCACTGGGATTTGTGATTGACACATCCTTGTGCTTTGTTGCCACAAGTGCTGATAGGAAGTTAACATTGAGAGAGTGGCCATCTGGGTGGTATATTAGTGAGGACAGCTGAGCACATCTCACATGTTGCTACCCACTGCGCTGATTTCACCACTCTCGACAGAAACGGTCCAGTGCAGTTCCAGTTGGCGATGTGTTGAATTCAAATGTATTGTTAGAGCTGTGAAAAGTAATTTCAGTATACTGTAATTTCCATTAAATGAATGAATACACACTGTACTTTCACCTTAATAGAACTGGCCACCAAATATTCACAGTTACAAAATCAATTCATTCATTTACTTTGCTATATCAAGTAGATACACAACTACTAAATAATCAATTTTCATGAGCCTGTGTTGGCCCTTTTGCACAGTGAAACCTAAGTATCCATTGGTATTGAATCTGTGCAAATTAGATCAATGACATATCTTATTAGCAAAGCCATTATAATGCTACCTTTTTGGTACAGATGGGTGACAAATTAAAGAAAAGACCTGAATAAATGAGTTGAGAAACACTGTGAATACAGACACTTCCGAGCCACAGGGGATCACTGAATGGTTCGACTAGCATGTTCACCTGATCTCAACACAACTCATCAACAAATGACGAAACATCTTTTGGAAGAATTTTTATCCACCATCAAAAGGGAGTAGGCAAGGCATTCTTGAAGACTACCATATTTCAAATGGTCTTAGATGATTCACAAGTTTGGGAGATATAGTTACAAGAAAACTGGGCCAGCTATTGGAGCATCATTGGGATAAGAAAAATTAAACCTTTGGAGGAAACATAGATTTTTGGAACACTGTGCCTATATCAAAGGTGTGATACATCAATGCCATAAAAATGGTAGCATTGGCCAGGTTTTTATACATTTTTCAGTCAATTCCAGTGAGCATTCCCCTCAATTGCATTTTAAGGAGCTAGACTCTGTTGTGTCATCTATCTTTTGGTCTGGTAAAGTAGGATTTCTAGGCAGCTTTTAAGAAAAGGTAGGAGAGAAGGTGGATTTGGTCTTCCCCAGTCTAAATTTTAGTATCTGTTTGTCCATTTAGATATTTTCTCTTTCTGGTGTGGTTGACCTTCTGGCAGTAACCTGGAAGAAATGCCTGCATACAGATTGAGCACCTTTCTTGTAAACGCCTGTGTCTCCCAGCACTTCGACCCAATGAAGACTAAAAAATCCATGTGCAGGAATAACTCCATGATCAAAATCAGGTGTTTTCAATACTGAAAGCCCCTAAAGCATACCTGGACACTCCCATATGATTCTATCATGCATTTAGACCAGGTCCGGACGACCTGTTCATAACTTAGAGGGAGAGGGGTATTATCTCTTTAAGAGATTTCTATATTAATGATCACCTCAACCTCTCTTCAGCAACTGCAGCAGACTATTCAGCTCTCAACTTCACATTTCTTTTTCACTTCGATTTCACGTCTCTGGCACTAGATTACAAATAATATTTAAAAATACTTCACTCCTCTGTGTGAAATATTCAAAAGATCAAGGAACTCTGTCTCACCAATTCATACAGTGTCAAAGGCTGAAACTTTTGGTTTCCCCTTGCCCCACTAACCATACTATTTTAGCCAGGTAGGGTGAAGGACAGGCACGAAGTTCAGGCCATCTCTCTATCCATGCTGTAAACCAGAAAACTGCTGCTACAATTCTGAAAATCTGAATACTGCATCTAGAAAAAATCTGATTCACTATGTCAAACAGAGAGGGATTCTTTCAGAAAATCTGGCAACTGTCTGATTGGAAAATTTATATTAAACAGTTAATGGTCTAACAGGTTAACTGTAATACTTTATAACTATTGTGATAAGTGATGGGTAACATTCCCTTTTGTGTTACCACTAACATTTTTTTTCTTTTCTTTCATACCTGTTGATTTTTCCTGTGCATTTGTTTTTTGTATGTTTGTTCTGTTATATTGTTATACCGCTTTTAAAAATCAATAAACAGATGGGGTTTTTTTAAAAAAGAAAGAAAGTGAAAAGCAGTTAAAACAGCACTTTGTACTACACTGTGTATATTAACAGTTTCTCATTAAAGGTGTAGTAAGCAATAATAATCCAATACATTTTTTGTCAAAATCACTAAATCTCTCCTCACTATCCGCTAGCTGTCCCTTCTAAGTATGTGCTGAAAAAAAAGTCCAGTCTCAATACACAGCCTGGCTCTGAGATTCAGCAGATAAACATGTGGCTCGGAGCGAGCCAACACAACAATGCGCCAGCCAATCAGAGACAGGGAGCGTTTTTGCATGTTCACGTTCAGAGAGGGGACTGGGGGTTACGTAGTGTACGCAGTCGGCGCGAGAAACGTCTGGTACAAACATAGTGGAGAAGGAGAGGTGACCGAGAAACAGATAGGAGAAAGTTAGAAGAACAAAACATATAAAAGTAGGACTTTGGCCAGACAAGGACCCATGGACACATCAATGTGGTTTTATTACGGCGGAGGGACCAACGGAGACCTGGCAGAGGGACAGACAGAGACCCGGCGGAGACCCGACGGAGACCCGGCAGAGGAGCGGAGAGTGAAGGCGGACGCTGATCTGCCGGACAGGTGAGTAACATCAGCTCTGCTTCACATAAACTGTAACGTTACCTGCTGACATTCAGCTCACTGTCTAGTTAGCCATGATGTGTTGTTGTTGTGATGTTATCTTTAAAGTAGCAGAGTTGTTACTACAGCTGTTTGACGCTCTGCACGTTAGCTTTGCAGCTAACGTTAGCAGCATGCTAACGTAACCTACAACGTAGCTGCTGTGTATCTGGTGTTTGTTCACTGCTTTCAAAGTGTTTACAGTCATGAAGACATATAAACACAGGTTTGCTATCACAATAATCTCACATGAGATTGAGACACGGTCTGGTGTTAGCCAGGCTAGCCATCTGTACTATCAGAGCAATAAATGCTGCCATCAAACTGTAGCTTGGGCAGTGGTTACGTCCATTACCATGACATTGCATGTCCATGAACCAGACCCGGCCCTAACCAATGTGGCGCCCTAGGCAAGATTTTAGGTGGCGCCCCCCTTGCATCGAAGTAAATTCCACTGCTGGTGTACATACTCACAAGAAACTGAATAGCTTTATCTTGGACATTCTTTTATTTAAAGAAAGCAATTGCCCAATCAAAATACTTAGAACAAATTAGAAAGAAATACAAAAAAATATGAAATTAATATATGAAATATAATATAAATAGCTTACATAAAGTATAAGATTTAAATACCCACAAAATAAAAAGTGTAAACAAGTGACATGCTGCTGCATCACTTCTGGGTGGTGCTGCTGAGGTGGAGGCAACAGGAGGAGCGCTTGATGCTGTAGGTGGCCCAAGATTTGCAGGGGTGGGACTGAGAAACCTCAACAGTGCATCTGAAGAGAGAAGTGGAGTATGTGACACCAGTCTAATAATAAATATGATTTCAAGAATAAAATGAAATGAAATAATATAAATGAACACCTAAGAGACACATGCATGATGTTAGACTATACTGTGCATGTATAATATACAATGTACTTTTTCTGATATGCACATTATATAAGATTCAATTTTATTGTCATTACAACAAAATACTGATTAGCAGAATGCAAAGAAGCAGTAAACTGCAGTATAATATAGAATGTGGGAATGATAAGTTATGTTATAACATGAATGATGTGCACTTTAACACTGATGTAAAGTTTAACACTATAAACACACTTTAGACAATATGAACTGTAACACAACATACAGCTCGGCTTACAACTATAATAAAAGAGTGGAAAAGGAATAGCATTTTGATTGACTATTACAAGCTAAGAAAACCTTAGCTTATGATGGTTATGCTAATGGTTAACGACGTTATCGTCGTTCTGCAACAGACAAATAATGTCATGACATCATCTTGATTGTAACATTACCTCTGTCTTTGTCTCGTTTTCCTCCTCTACTTTTCTTTTTTTCCTCCCCTGGGCACCAGACAGTTTGGGACATTTTGACATGTTGTTGTCGAGCTAGCCTTGGGGTCACGTTAAAAAATGACCATCCTCCCCCAGGTAGCAGGTACAGTCTAATTAGTGGGGGGGGGGGGGCGTCTTAGGAAAGTAACGTGTCATCATTATTATTAGTAGTAGTAGTATTCCTATTTAACAGGCTTGGCTATGCAGTTAAATTAATGTGGGCTTATTATCTTCATATTAAGACATGATACCAAGTAGTTTTAAGAATAGTGGAAGTTACATTTTTTTTCTTCCCCCGTTTGTGGCGCCCCCTGGATGGACGGCGCCCTTAGCATTTGCCTATACTGCCTATGCCACGGGCCGGCTCTGCCATGAACTTCGGGGGTGAAGCCCCAGAAGGAGCATGAAGGGAGGGGTTTTGGTTTTCACTTAAATATCAACAACTTTTCTCCTCGTTTCCCCTCACATACTTACTATACCTTTAACAGTGAATGAAACAAAGTAAAGAAGTAATGGGAAAGCACTGTTTTGATTTTTGCTTAAATTTGTCTCCCATCTGTATCCATTGTGACTCCATGACAAAGAACACTGGTTTTAGAGGTCATCTCTGCTGGTGCGTCACAATTACCTTGGCATGGTAGGTACCTATTAAAGCTAAAACCACCAAAAACCCACACTTTCTTTACAAAAGGAACCACATAGTGGTTTTATGGAACCACAATATTCAATCAAGGAAAGAAGCGTTTTGCCGCTCAAGTGGTTCTTAAGTTAGTGATGACCACAATTAAGCTCACAAAGGATTTCTGAAGATCCACAGCTTATCAAAGCGTGGAAAGACCTTGTTTGTCAATGGAAATTTCTTTGAAGAGCAACAAGCAGAGCAGGGTTTACTGTGCACAGGGACACTCATCTCCTCTGTCTCTTCACACGCACACAGGTTTCAAGGGTCATAAATTCTTTTTTTAGACAATGGAGCATTATGTAGACTTGAGGGTTACTATTTATTTATTTCAACATCCTCTGATAAGCCTAGGAGGGCTAAATGTTTTGTACCAGTTTTCAAGATTAACAAAGTTGGGTAATTACAACCACATGCATAAAGCTTTTATTCTCTGCAGGACTTTGTCATGATGTAAACCGATCAAACTCAATGCAGGTCAAAGGGATTTCCGCAGAAGAGATGATGTAAAACCTCTTTTTATTATCAGAGGATGTATTTAAATTTTACTTGAAAACATGAACACTTCCACATTGTGGAAGACATCTCAGTCAATCAAGATATCTTCCACCAGCGGTGCCTGCAAAAGGCACACAGCATCATCAAGGACCACACAGCCACCCAGCACACAGACTGTTTTCCTTGTTACCGTCTGGCAGACAATAGAGGAGCATGACTGTACACACCACCAGACTCATAGTTGTTAACCTGCTTGTCTGCATTGACTATTGTTTACTGCACTTCTTATATAAAAATGCACTATAAACCATAATTGCTGCCCCATATTCAATGGTCAGTATGCACTTGTCACCTTTACTTTTATACATAAATCCTCATTATCATATACAGTATGCGGTGTTATATCTTATTTATATCTCATCCCATCTTTTTGACATTTTTATCTTTTATGACCAATGCTTGTATTGCCAAGCTGACCTGTTTTCTCATCCAACACATTTCATTGTATCGTTGACCCTGTGTTAACTTCCATATGACTAATAAAACTGTGCCAAACTGATTGTGTTCATTGATATATGAGTGTTCAGCTTTGTTGCCACATATTTAAACAACAGCAAAACAAGCAGGAAAATTCCCATTAAATCAGAGTTTAGCTTTTCTACGTTCTTCCTTGGACACAGATACACACACATCAAAACACGACTGACTGCACATTCCTACCACTTCTCACTTCATGCTATTGAACATAGCAATTCCTCCTAATGGTGAACATGCAGCGTGCTGGTTGGATCATACAGCATGATTTGCGGTTTGCTGCAGAAACTCTAAGGCAGTCTAACAGTCTCACCCTGACACCATAAAAGACTGAGATGGATGGGAACAAAGAATAAGACCTTTAAGGAGATTCAAGCCAATTTATGTGTGTGTCCCCCATTTTCTCTCTTTTTCCTCTCTCTCTCTCCCAGCAGTCCCTCCCTCTATACTCTAAACAGAACCACATTTCACCAAGCAGTGATCTGGCTACAGTAGAAATACACCACTGTCTGTGTGTATTGCACTTTCAGAGTCTGGGGAAATAAAAATGTACTACTCCACCACCCCCCAACTTCACTTCTTTCTATTTGCACCGCGTCTCTCTCACTTGTCTCCTATCTCTTTTTTTCTCCAGCACATACATTTGGAAACATGTAAACACACACACAGACACACCATACTGTATGTCGACATATGGCTTAATGAACAGGCTGCCTAAATGACTAAAGAGCACTGTGTGTTCTCGTGATGTCATTTTTCCAATCGTGGTCATCACAGTGAAGCAGAGGAGAGACTGGATTCATGTTTAGAAGTTTGGGTATTGGGCCACTCAACTGTATAAACATGCGACATGAACATACGCAAGCAAGATACAGTTGAACCGTCAGTCGTAATAGTGTTATTCCTTTGAAGAAAAATAGTCCTGGTGAGACTTGTAGTGGGCGTTGTGGTGACTACATGGGTTCACGTTGATGAAAGCAAGATATCTGCTGTACATACAGCAAACTACATTATTATTACATGTGCCAAGCCCAGTTGGAGCAGGAATGTGGGGGCTCAGTCATCACTGTATATGACAGATGACAAGCTAATACAGAAACCAGATGAGGATTGCATTGTCCCCACATGAACACACAATTACATAGTTTTACAATTACACATGTGCACACATACAGTAATGCCATGTGAAGGATTCCATGTGTGTCCATTTTGATGGTCAGTATCATTTCTTGATAGACATGTTATCATGTCTTTGCGTACCACTGTGTGGAAACTAAGAGGATCAGTTCTTTTGTCAAATCTAATACTTGTGTACTAGTTGAATTCTTGAAGTGGTGCCTGATCTCTTGCAGTGCTGAGGGAAAAGAACCACCAGAGCCTGATGGGGGTTTTCAGACTGTCTTTGGCCCAGCCAGGAGAGGCATCACTGAGCCAAATCACTTCCATGACAGCCTCTCTGCAGGGAGAGATTAATGGCCAGGATTAGTCATACTGTACTGCTGCTCAATGGGGTGAACCGGTGCATATGTGGGTCATCAGAGGCAGGAACGGGGGCAGAGAAGTTTATGTTACAGGATTTAAATTTGTTTCCATAAGAAACTATTACAGCCTACAGTTTTATGTGGCTATGTATTATATAGCTGGTTGTCCTTAAGGGGGCAACAAACAGGAATTACATTGATATTACCATAATTCCATTCATGATGTAACATATAAGACTGCAAAGGTCATTATACATTCTGTATTGAGGTTCCAAAAAGAACACAAACATTACATTTTGGTCTTGAGAAAAGGACATAAAAAACATTTTGACCACTCAATAATTAAGATGAAATGAATGTGTATTTATGAGGTGTTCAAATGTGCAGTAACTCTAAAATGGCCTGCCTCACGTCTGATGCAAAATATTCCATATAAACTTCATGGAATTTACATGTCTTTGTGCAGGTGGTGAAGCTGGACACCCACCAGTGAAACAATGCTTCAGTTAGGCTAGTGTTAGCGTTACTCAGTTGTCAATATACTTTATGCATCTTTGCAGTGAATTAACACAATGACAAAAATAATAGATGTAATGATGTGTTTAATCTAGGGGGTTAAATAAGGAGACTGTGGAGGAAAAATAGGGAATTGTTTTGAGTATTTCATTTCATTCTGTGTATGTTAAGCAAGTCAAATGAGGCAATGCTGGGGCTCACTGGAGCTTCAAAGCCTTCAAATAATGGAAGAAAACCAGAAACATCACTGACTGTCAGAGTTCCCATTTTCCACACTGAATTTATTCACTCAGAGTCTCTCTAACTCGTAGTATGTTTTGGCAGAGGTTAACCTTAAGGTCATGGGAGTGCTGAGGTGTGTGTGTTTGTGAGTGCGTGCACTGTTAGTATGTATATGTGCAGTAAGGTGGAGCTGAGGGATTAGAGGTTGGTTTCACAGTGTCATCATGGTTTTAGGGTTTGTGGTCAGAGCCTGTAGGGTCAGGGCGGAGTGTGGCTCTGTCGAGAGATGATCCCAGCTGGGAATCCTGTGGTCCACTGGCGGTTTTTCCCTCGGTCGGTGAAAATATTATCACCACACCACACGCTTAGCATGAAGACACACACAAACAAACACACGCGATGCCAGTTAAATTGATAAACTGCATGATTAGATAGATAGATAAATACATAAACAGACAGACCTCAACATATCCTCACGTGCAGAGCTCAAACCCTCCTTCTCAGGCTCCTGCTCCAATTTTCCTCTGTTCAACAACTTCTTTCTCTCTCATGCTTTTCCCCCCTCCTACCTCTTCTTCCATCTCTCTTTCCATTATTTGTTTACAAGGCAGGCACTTCTTGCCTCACTTTACCTGCAGCACTGCTCTGCTTGGCTCTGTAAAGACCTGGCCTTGTGCAGCTGTGCTGCCCTGGTGATGCAGTGGGAGAGGAATGTAGAACTTCAAAGTATAACAAGAGTGGAGACAAAGAATGGCAGTGTTCAACGGAGATGAGAATATGTGATCTCATAAAACAGCACACAAACACATTGGTCCATTTATGCGAGGTTAGGCTACAGAGGATGAGGAGGAGGAGGGAAGACCTGCCTCACATGTCCCCTGCCTGCTTTGTGGGAACCAGAGGAGGAAGAGGCGGGTATACACGTGATGTTGTTCCCCAGTGATTGAGCACATTGTAACACTGCACAGCTCGCTTGGCCATGGTTAAGTGACTGTTAAAACATACAGCAGAGAGAGGGATGCAGAGAGGCTCATATGTCTGATATGGCTGAAGTTTGGAAGATGTTGGGTTTAGTGGCCCATGGAGGAAAACTTTTTGGATGAGGGTTTTGAAATTCCATAACCCTTGTAACTGCAAAAGACAGAGGTTGGAGCCCCACAGAAAAAGAAAGAAATGAAAAGAGAAAAGAGGCAAAAAGAGAAATGTAGCAAGATTCCAAGAGAGCGGAAAGAATCCTCAGACTGCTTGCTAACAGTTTGAGGGGATAATGGCTTTCAGATGTGTACGACATCTTTTGTATTTTCAAAAGAGCATAAAACATTCCCTCTCAGAGGAATCCAAACAACGGCTGGAATTCACAGACTGAAAATTCACAACAGCAGTTAGAACTTAACGTTTATCTCAAGTTTGCTCATGTAACCAGTATAATGTGTTTTACACCAACACACTGGCCTGTATTGTTTTCTTGTTTTTGTTTTTTAAATCACCTTTCATTTTTTTGATTTCGTACTTTTTTCTGATGTTGATGTTTTCTTTTTGGGAACTGGGTGCAAAGGGCTGGGTGGGAGCAGTGTTCTCCTTATTTCCTGTTCAAACCTTGGGGGAGCTGGACTTGGATGGGGTGAGGTCATTTCTCGCTTCAACTGTAAAGTTGACTGCAGGGGGGAGACAGAGGAGGGTTGTAGAGTTTCCCTGTCCACTCTCAGCCACATGCACGTCTGTTATCGAGTTTAACAGACATACTTACAGATAGTAAGGCAGATGCAAGAACAAATATACTGTGGATATAGGTTGTATTGTTGATGTAAAAAAGTCATCAAAAATGTCTGTCACCTTCAAATCCAAGACCATTTTATGACGATTCACCTGGTCTCATTTAATCCTGAAAAGTTAGTCATTTTTAATCACAGACGTGGATGTTTTCAACATAAATACCTGTGTCCTGTCTCCTTACCCATTTTACCTCTCTACCAGGCCTATTCAGTGATGGTTGGAATGCAAAATTTAGAAGTTCATCAGCATGTAGGCTATTGTTCCAAAATGAAATGAAATAAATTGAAAATCAATTTAAAGGATTCATATTCAAGATACAACCGTGTGTAGTCTGCTTTACCATAATGCTCTTCAGTAACTACATGTACTGTATGTTCACCTGACAGTTTTTTATTTTAAATCCTCCGAGAAAGTCCAGCCTCTGTGGTGAATTTGAGGCCACCCATAATGAGGTGTGGTCCTCCAAAATGACTTATGCCACTGAGTTAAAAAGGAAAAGGGTGAAAAATGAAGCTGAGTTCTCCTTCTCCCCCTCTCGTTGGCTCATAGAAGGGGGGGATGGGCAGCAGCACCAGAGGAAATGGTATCTGGATTTTGGAAAAATCTGTCAAGCGGAGCAACTTTGATATGTCTGTCCTCCCCGCCTCTTAAAATGTTTGCACTTTAGCATGCCATAAACTTGTCATCTCCATTCCAGTAGAGCAATAATTTGCCCATTGCTGAAGTGCGTATGGGTTCAAATTTACTGTAGTCCCACGTTTTAATAGACTCAAATTTATGTTAAAATTCAAAAGGTCAAGATTTTTTTTTGTTATTTTAGTTCAGGAGTATGGTCTTGTGTTCATGTTCAGACACCCTGTCTGTGATGAGATATTGTATTTCACACTGAGACTTTTAGCCCAAGTTTATCCCACATCCTCTAGCCCTGACCACTGGCTTCTCACACACTAGCCTAAGGTTATGCTCTGCTTTTCCTTTTGCCTTTCTCAAGAACATAAACAAACCACCCACCAAATATCCTCAACCTATGATGTTATTTTGTGATGAAATGTTGTAATTAACCTTTTTCTGTAAAAAAAACTTAAGCACTATTTCCCTCGTTCACTTCTTTAATGACCGATTTCCTACATTTTCCAGAAATCCTTCCGACACTTGGGAGAGAACATGGCTAAACGTGTTCCATTCAACTGCAGCTACATGTAAGACCACATAGTAATAATTGTGCAGTAATGATAGTTAGATAAAATTGCAAGATTTTCCAGTCAAGAAAGAGTGAGTCATGCCTCACTGTCAAAATACAGTATGTCAAGTGGTTGTATTGCATTGGGTGTGGTACTGTAAGAGACCCCAGATCAACTTGTGTGGATTATAACTGTGTCAACAATTTTTCACATAAACTCAGACAGATTTTCCTCAAATGCTTACATAAACACACTGCATCCATATTTCACTGACTGATTGAGTCACTGTAGCTGCTTTTTTCTCTAAGACAGTCAATATTCATTATTTCATGCCTATTTCAGTTCCTTTAGTCAAATATTTAAAGCTTAATGGACACAGTGGAGCATGAGAGAGATATTATCTGATTATTGCTTAATTAAAGACATTCAAGGACATAAGAGACAGGCTCTTGCTTGCCTGATTTCATAGGCTATACATGGCTTATATGCTATATTTTTAAGGTGATGAAACCATGTATAAACAGTGAGCAGGAAGTAGACACTTATGAACATCTCTCTCAGTCATAAATATGACTGTGACCAGGCCCCGGTTTTCCATAACAAATAGTTTTTCTCTGCTCTGACTCCCTGTTACAGTGTCTTTCTTCCTCCCGCTGTACCATCTCTACTTGTTTATCCTAATGGTAAATATCCAAAAAGGAGAGAATTTCAATTGGCTTCAATGCTATTACAGGCTTTTCATTGTTTATCAGAGTTGTAAATAAAAAGGAACTCATCAAAAAACTATATAACGAAATAATACAACATGTGGTACACAGAGAGAATTAGTTTGACTCACAATTTGATGCAATTATGTCAGTAAACTATGTGAGATTAGATCAGCACTATTAAAAGTGCAGATCAACCTACAAAGTGAAAATACGCGATCCAAGTAGAATTTCAGTCTAAACACATCACCTGTATAGCAAGTGCAGATGAGATTGACCAATTTGCACCATCTGGAGACCGGACGTCTCCCATTACACACACGGTTCGATCTCTGTCAGCTAAGAATAAATGTTTATCCATAAAAGCTAGTCCACCGTCTGCAGAACAGGTGAACATAGCAGTAGAAAATCTGATCATCAAAGCCAAGGATTGAACATAATATGATTCCCTTCAAGCAATTTGAACCACGTTTTTAGCTTTATTCCAACCCACCGAGCCAATTTATAATTTAAAAGGCCTAATAACATGAAAGCCCTGTTTAACCTCACTTTGCCTGACTGCAATAACACCACCCTGCATCTGTGCATCCACTTGTGTGTGTTAGCTTGTGTGTACAGGTGTTTGCACATACAGTAGGCTACATGCATTTGGACAAGTGCGTGTGCTGGTGTTGTCAGTGTGTGGGTTGGAAAAGCCACAAAAACCCTTTTATGAGTGTGAAACTCTAGTAAAGCAGGTGTACTTGGGACAAATGGGAGAACAGGACATCCATCTAGCAGCCAGCCTGCTGCCGAGCCTACTCTGCTGCTGCCGCTGCTGCTGCTGCTGCACTGTGATCATTAGAGGTTTGGATAACAGATGCTAAGATACTTGGAACATCCTCTTAACCTACCTGCCTATCAGCATTCCTTCCATCTTTCATCTATCCTTCCAATCCTTCCTGCTGTTGTCTCACACTCACCTCTTGTTTAGCCGCAGCTGTTTCCATGGTTGACCTCGAATCACAGAGGTGAAGACGAAAGCACTGTAGTAAGCCTACTGTATTGCCTGTGTTGTGTGTGTGGAAAAAGACAACCCCATAAGAGTGAAAAGAGACTGAAACATGGGAGAATTGGATTAACGTAAACTAACAAAGAGAGATAGTTTTTCGAAGAAATTGTCACTTTGTACAGCAATAAAACAGGAAAAACATACACTGTATGAGTTCTAATAAAACAAATCAAGAAAATGCCTCGCTTATCCACATTATGAGAAACTGAAGTCATGTCCCTCTATCAACACAAACAGATCCTGTTGTTCCCCGCAACTGTCTGTGACACATTTGTTTAGGGTCAAACATCTATTGCTGTAAGACACGCATATGCTCTGACGCCTATTAAAGCTGCGTATCAATGGACCACCCAGGAGTTTTACACAAACCAAAAAAAAAAAGGTGGAGGGGGCGTTTAGTCTAGAAACACAGAGCAGGGCATATGTAGTGACAAGAGGGAGGATCTAAAGAGATTATGAGTAAATTTTCACGCTCTGAACTGCTAATATATACAAATGGTCCCATCACATATGTTTGCATGCAGACCTAGACTCAACCCACTCACAACAGAAGGCTACATGGTCACTACTATAGTGGTTTTTCTGAAGGTCAGTTTGGGTTGAAAGCATCAGGTGGCCAGCTGTGTTTGCTACATGTTGCTCCATTTCTGTCTGTCTCTTGTTCCCTCCCTCCCTCACATAATTTTTGAGCTCAATTATCTAATTTAGTCCGTCTGGGTCAAAGTCATCTTGTTGCTTTGGAGGACAAATGCACAAGCCATTTTAATTCAAAAGCTATTTTGGTTTTCATGCTGTGAAAACAGATAGTGTGCTGTCAGTTTCACTAATTACTGTGATGATTACTGTCTTAAAAGAATAGTTCAACATTTTAGTGAAAACGCTATTCACACTTCCTTGCTGAGAGTTGATGAGACAATCAATACCACTCTCATTACTATATGTTAGTTATGAAGTAACAGATAACAGCCAATTATCGTAGCTTAGCATAAATAGTTCAAACAAGGCAAACGAGTAGGCTTACACTGCACAAAGGTAACAAAATACACCTGCTCCTCTAAAGCTCACTAATTATCATGTTGTATCTGGTACAAAAGCTGAGTGTACAAATGAGAAGTTTTGGGGAGGGTGGTTATGCGGCGGACTATTTCTTGGCCTGCCTCCAGTCTGCAAAACCAAGCTCACCATGTTCCTACTGTAGCTTCATATTTAACACACAATATGAGAGTAAAAAAGAAGAAAAATAAAAGAAAGTGAGTTGTGTGAAGTGTGTTTCCCAAATTTGTCCCTTTTGTTGTTTCCTTTTTTCAGGCTGACTTCAAGAGTAACTCCGTTAGCAGCTGGATTTCTTCTGGTAAAACCTGATAATTTGGCCAAGTATGTTAAAGTATGTTTTGTAAATGTGAAAATGTGCATGAAAAAAAAATCCAAACAGGGGAAGTAACGTTACATTTAGGGAATGCATTACAACATCTCATGCTGACAATAATAAATTATACATACAGTCAACAACATGAATGAGGATTAAACAATCTGTTTATTTGAGCCGTCTTTGTTTACAAAAATGCGCCAAAGGCTGATAATGATGTCAGATGATTTTTTTTTTTAGAGTTGCTTAACTCAACGCACAACACGTGTAGATGTATTTCCCGCCTTAATTGATACTTAGAGTTATCTGTTATTTGTGAGTATGAAAATTCTCCCTTTCACTCATTCACTCACTCAGTTCAAACCAGAGGTCGCTCACACTCGCCCAACATGTGTTCACTTGGCATTGACAAGTGCGATCCTGCTCAGCTGAGCTGTGGCTGCTTGTCACCCCACTGGAGCTACCACATGGGGTGCTTTGAAGTGTCGAGGGCCCCCCACATGGAGAAAGCAGTATGAGGCTGTATGTGCAGACAGAGCCTGGGGGTGGAGGGGGGATTTGTCAGGATGAAAGGCGGTGCTGTAGCAGTCCAGCTGTTTGCTCTGCCAACCCAGCACCACTGAAAGACATAGGCTCTGGAAGAGTCAATATTTGTTGCTTTGTGAGTCTGGTTGAGTCAGTAACAGACTCTGTGAACTCCTCAAAGAGCCTGTACGTTTGCTGAGCTGCCAGGTCATCATTTTTGTGGTTTTTTGAATTCTTGCTTCTCAGGAGCTGTGAAAAACACTTAATACAGATCCTTAATATAGCGTAAATTTGGCCATCAGTTTCCTGAGACTTCCTTTAATCTTGCTTAGAAGTGAAAAGAGCTGAGATGTGACCATGGAGGTGTGTGTGGTCTCACTGAGGAAGTGTGTGTAAGCCTTTCTATAACGTGGTCTCCAGCATCTGGTACTTGTTGAAGACTGGCGGTTTGATTGTGCTCTGCGTAGTTTGTGCGCCTTCACCGCATCAGTGCAGTGTTTGACTTGATTAGCATATTTTTCTCTATTTTGCGTCACCAAATAAAATATAGATTCCACATGTGGATCTTGCTCAGAGATTGTAGAGCTATATAGCAGACATTTGTCAATAGTATGGGGTCTTTTGGCTTTCTGACATCATTTGTCAATACAGCAAGAAAACACAGCTCTCAGCCTCTTTCCTCATTTTCTAGGCCTACACATGTTCACAATGAGCACAAACCAGGCATACTTAAGTGTGTCTTAAGTGTGTGAGTCTTTGTGAATGTTTGGAACACAAAAGGTTGGACTTCCACTGGTTGCACAAATTACAACAGAATTAGAGTTCAGTTTAAAGTTCAATTAGGGTTTGGGACATACACTGCCTGGCCAAAAAAAAAGTTGGCACCAAAAAAAAAGGTGACACACTAAAATGTTCCCTGAAAACACTCTTTCACAATTTAAGCCTGATGAATCATGGCATTGTCATCTTGGAATACGCCCGTATTAAACATAGCCCTGAGTTCTACTGTTGTTTTTCTACGACTTGATTTCACCAAACGTTTAAGTTTGGTGAAATGTTTGGTGAAATCAAATCGTAGAAAAACAACAGTAGAACTCAGGGCTATGTTTAATAGTGAAAGTAAGAGCATTTCCACGAGCACAATGCAAAGGGCACTCAAGGGATTGGGACTGAACAGCTGTGTAGCCTTAAGAAAACCACTAATCAGTGAGGCTAATCGAGAAAAATTTAATTTTCAATTTTCTAGGGAGCATAAAGATTGATGGGCGCATCAGGGTAAGAAGAGAGGCAGATGAAGTAATGCACCCATCATACGTAGTGCCTACTGTACAAGCCTGTGGGGTTGTAATCTGGGGTTGCTGCAGTTGGTCAGGTCTAGGTTCAGCAACATTATGTGCCCAAAGAATGAGGTCAGCTGACTACCTGAATATACTGAATGACCAGGTTATTCAGCAATGGATTTTTTCTTCCCTGATGGCACGGGCATATTCCAGGATGACAATGCCAGGATTCATCGGTCTCAAATTCTGAAAGAGTGGTTCAGGGAGCATGAGACATCATTTTCACACATGGCTTGTCCACCACAGAGTCCAGACCTTAACCCCATTGAGAATCTTTGGGATGTGCTGGAGAAGGCTTTGCGCAGTGGTTCGACTCTCCCATCATCAATACAAGATCTTAGTGAAAAATTAATGCAACACTGGATGGAAATAAATCTTTTGACATCGCAGAAGCTTATTGAAATAATACCACAGTGAATGCATGCCGGGTGTGTGACCTTTTTTTGGTGGCGACTTTTTTTTTGGCCAGGCAGTGTATTACGTTATGTTCAGATTAAGGATAACATAGCTATGTTAGTGTGTATGGATGTGTGTGTGTGTGATCACCGCAATTGGACTAGCCTGAGGAATGCGACTCCCACTGTCAGTTCTCTCTCCAGCCCGTCCATCTTCATTATGGCCATTCCCACATACTGGTCATGTGATTTACAGCTACGGGCCCCAACTCTGGTGATATAGGGCAAATTCCTGACCGGGATCAGTCAAGTTTCATACACACAGCAGGAGTCAGGAGCCTAGAAAAGAGGAGGGATGGAACAAGGAAAGGCGAGACGAGATGAGGAGATAAGAAGTTGGAACTGGTCCAAACAAAGTTACAAGGAAGAATAGTAGTTAGTTAGGATGCAGGACTTAACGAAGGTGTGACAAAAGGAAAGGAAAGGAAAGGAAATATCAGATGCATCTCTAGATCAAACTTGGCATAGCTCTACTTGCATGTCTGTTAAAGGGGTTTATCTTAATAAGGGACTGATTAACTGGTGATTTCCGACAACAGTTGGTATGTAGACATTAAGACATTACTCAGGAAGAAGAAAGACTGAAGGAAGGTTAACAAGAGTGAGACAGATTGAGGGAAAAACCAAACCAAGCAAGCGTCATTTCCAAGTCCAGGGGTTTTCTCTGAGAGGTGTGAGGTTTTACAGTGTTTAAAATCTCCAAAGTCTTGTTGACATAAGACCTCAGGAGTTCGCAGGCTAGTTCAGGGAAACAGCCTGCTGAGCATCTATGTTGCTATGAGATGGATAGTGTGGTGGTGATCAGACTGAAATATAACACATGCCATGTGTGTATGCAGTTCGGCTTTCATCCTACATACCTTACAGTAGATTTTATTTTTACAATGAGAAGTAACATGTGCCAACGCTACTCACTAGATAGATTTACAGTTGTACAGACACTACTAATACTGTAAATCCTAATGAGTAGTGTAGTAAACTGCAGATTAACCATACAAATACATTATCTGTATTATGTACCATGTGCTCAAGCAGAAAAAACAATGAACCATTGCCATAGCTGACAGGAAGTCATGGCAGCCCCACCTTCTTACTAACATATATTAGCAAGGCCATGGAAACAATGTAATAGGTTTGTAAAGGCTACAATGCATTCCCGGCTGATGTTGTAGATGCTAGAGGGCCGCTATGTAGTGACCATTCCTATCATTGTGAGTGGTCAGCACAGCCCCTTGTAAAAACAACCCGGTCATTACCTACTCGAACAAAGAGCTGGGCACATGAGATAATGTAAAAGGCGTGGAATGTAATTGCCTCAAACCACTTCAAAAAGCAAAAGGGCAAATAAGTGGGGCAGAGAATCAAAGCAGCAGCTGGTGATAAGCAATGGATCACAAGAGGCGATATGTCTGGTAAAAATAAGATTGATGATAATGGCAATGCTTATTAAGTGATAATGATAAGAGAATTGTAATAGCTGTTCACAGTCTGTCATTCAGGTGGCAGATTTGTCAAAACCTTTCCTCTGAGGTCTCAAGCAGAGTAGCAATACGCTACCAAACGTATCCACTGGCAACCCCCAACTACACCACTGCGCCATCCTCCTCCGCCTTTCACCCCCCCAATGCCTCAACCCCACCCGGCTTTTCTCTCTATCCTTCTTTTTTGTCAGGACACGGGAGGAACTCAGCCAAATATGATGCACACGGAAAGACCCTAACAGTGGTATGATAATGATAATCATTACTGAAATGATGATGAAAGATGTGTTGCTGTGAGTAATTCAATGATGTCACTGGAAGACAATGAGAAGCTGAGGTCTGAGAGGCAGCTGTGCGTGTCCGGGCCTGTATAGCAAAGGGACAAGACTGACGGCAGCTGGGATCAAGGACGACTCACAAGACAAAACGAAAAGAGCCACAGAGGAGTATGTTAGAGGGGACTATCCACACCTGTGTTTTAAATATTTATCCAGACACTGATGTAATTAGTATGAAGTTTGAAGCCTTGTCAGCTGTTAAAGAATATGATACAGACTGATTGAGTAAAAAGGTAGAGGGTAGTAGGGAAAGCAGAAGAAGTTTTCTGGGGATGAAGGTATATTTTAAAAATAAATACTGACAAAACTAACAAAATAAAACCCAACTGAGAATTGATGCTAAAAGGATCAGTGTGTGCAAATCTGACATGGCCAACAGTGATGGTTTGCATATGATTCAGGAGTCATAGTTCTCTGGTATTGAGATTTAGTAATCGTGTTTCCAAGTATTAGTTTTATTGCCTTACAACACATGATTACACAAGAATTCTTGAAGGAAAACACTAGTGCTAATCTCTATTGTTCTATTTTTTCCTGTTAAAAGACCAAAATCAACAACAAACTGATCTCAATATTTATAGTAGATATTAGAGTATCCAAAGCCTGATGTTGCTTATTCCTCTGTAACATAGACCTAAATTGTTGCTCATAAACTATTAAGACACAATTGTGCTGTTTTACATGTTTCTTTGTTATTTTGAGCCACTGTCACATACAGCTGCACATACTCACTAACTAATATCAAGTGTGTATTATTCTGCAGCTCAAAATAGCTCCCAACAAATTAATGATTTACTCCTCTTGAGTAGCATTTCTAAAAAATTACATAGGCCAGCCCTTTTAGGAGATTACATTGCCCAAATTAAAAAATTGAAATTATACATCTGTGATCTATTTTTAAAGATTTAAGAAAGTGGTAGGGTAGTCAGAAAGAAATGACAGCCTGACGAATGCAGTGCTGGTTTTTGTGTTTTAGTAAGATTTGACATTTAGAAAAAAAATATATATATCAGACTTATCCTTTCAATTAAATGGTTAGCAAGCTAGTCCATCGAAATAACTGCAGATATAGAGTGAGTGACATCACAACCTACTGATAAATTTGTCGATATGTGACAGTGCAGTTTATTTCTAAGAAGTTCATGAATAAATAGATCTTGAAATACGCTGATTTTGAGACAAAAAAAATAGGCCAGGAGTCAGGACTTAGCTGAAGAAATAGGACAGCTTTCATTGCTGAGGAATGCCACGACACAGACCTATACCTGCGAATACCTGTGACCTTTACCCCGAACCAGAGTAGCTGAGCACCAGCTGTACATAATGGTAGGTCATTAGTGAGGTGTACCGTTAACTGGGAAAAGAGGCAATGACTGATAGCAATAATTTTACTGCTCTGCTTCACCTGGTTTCTCTTTCTAGAAGTTTTAGAGCTGATGGTTGAAGATCAGGTACAAGTGAAGTATGAAGGGGAGAGTCAGGGCTCCTCTGCTTTCCTCAGAGAGGTCATTCAGTGTCGACGTATCAAAAATACAAACCTGAGTCAAATAATATTTGTTTGAGCACACATTGATCCTGGGGGAGTGAATTTTGCCACAAGGAAAACAACATGAAATAACTAAATGTTTATAGAATTATATCAGAATTAAATTAACTCTATTGTCCTCTGGGTTGTTAAACTTTTCTGATTATCTTCCTGATGTACTTAAACCCAATCCATATGTGTTCCATGTTTGGAAGTGCAAAATATGACTCAGATTTGTTCTTTTCTGTTTGTTTTAATATATTTATATTTCAAAGAAATGTCCATATTTTTTGTCCTCTTTCAAATCAGTTTCAAATAATACAATTTAGGAAAGCCTTACCAATCGGAATTACCTTCTTTTTTGTGTTTTGTGTGTTTTTGTATGTTCATGAGGCTTGTTTCTCTCAACTTTACTTTTCTATTTTACTGCTAATGACTGTTTCAGCGGGTTACATTGTTTTAATTTACTCTGATATAAAGGGCACACCTGCAATGACCAATTTAACCTTTATAAAGATTTTAATTGAGTTAAGCAAAATTAAACATGTATGATGTGTGTCTTTGTTTTTTACCGCTTACATTTCTCTGTTTATAAGAACAATTCCTTCTGAAACTGTCTGTCTCCCATTATTGTTGAAGGATGACGCCAATACTCAGCATTGGTTGGTTCTCTGCTAGGTTATGTCTTATGACCACCAGGCCTCTTAAATACTTCCAGAGTGAAGCCATGAGAGACTGACCCCCAGCCTGACACGACGGATGACATAGCCTCCATCTGACTTGAAGTTTGCCTGTTAATTAAGGCTGTAAACAGGTGGGTGAGAGAGGCTTTGTAGCTGACTTTATACTTGATAATCAAACTTCCTCACTTGAAGTTTAATGATGTTTACTTCTTCAGGTCCCCTTGAAGGTGGGAAATGTACCTTTCATCACCAAGCACACAAACACACAAACATACGTCCGTACGCAGACACACACACTATGTGAGGAACACCCTTGCAGCTGGTTGCTCTATTGGATCAAGTGTTCCTGTTCTTTTGTTGCTTCCACAGCAGAGATTCATTAAAAAAAATACTTCCATTATTCTCTTGGCATGCATAACACACCTGAGAATAACTGTTGCTTCATGCATAGTTAGAAAGCAACCACTAAGAGAAACACAAGCAAGAAGACAAAACAAGTAAAGCTGTAGTTTTTGCAATAAGTATCCTACAGTATTACATTATTTCTCAGTCTGAGAGAAAATGTCACAGTTAATCCTATCCAAGTTTCTGTTTAGTCTTCATCAAAAAAACCCCAACATAATTTCAGTGCAAGAAGCTGAATATGACTCTGACAGTGATCTCTCCATCAAGAGAAAAGATGCTTGTTGAAACATGTTTATGTGGACGAGGAGTTAATACTCTAGAACATTTCTAAATATGTTTTAGTATCTAAAACCACAGCTTTTCACTCTGTCAGTCTCTGTCTAAAAGTTAAATTGTTCTGAAGTTCAAATCACCTCCAGTTTAAGCATATACTCTGACCTGACATGGTCTAATTTCCTCATTAAAAGACTTAAACTTACATCTACTTTGTTTCCCACTCTGAAAAAATCCTGAATCTATGAACATGCAAATATTTTTCATTTCTTACCTGCTGGACACAAGATGTCTCTTGCTTCACTGTGAAGTCCATTCTCAGTGTATGTGCCCTGGAGGCTTCAAGTTTTCACAACATACTTGTGTAAGTCACATACTGGTCTACGATTGAGTCCAGACCAATCGTGATGTCACAAATCATGTTTTTAGGTACATACTTTAAACTCAGATTTCCTGTGAGCATGGGGAAACGTTCCCCCTTCAGCAGATGAAATGTGAAAACAGTCTTCTAGTGTCAAACTCTGCACATACATTATTCTGCACAGTGAAACTCAAACATCCAAGTAACAATAAGCAAAACATGTTTTTGAGTAAGGCCTTTAAGTAAAATATGCACAAATCACCTTCATGTTGACCATTTCAATTACATTTTGTGGAACAAGTATATCTGACTAGATAAATGACAAAGAAATGTCCTCACCCCACCAGGCTTATCTAGATTGTTTGACTTCTGAACACTGCACAATATCTGGTGCCCTCTGCTGGAAGATATAGGTATCACTTTTTAGACCAATGCAGAAATTAGGTTAAATCTTGTCCATGAGGGAGATTTCCAATTACCTCAGGAGCAACATTTTTACTGTACACCTCCAGTTATTGTATTAACCAGCTCTCAGATAGAGTGTATGTCAAGATGTGGAGGCCTTGCACTGTTGTCTTTAGAGCTTAGAGCTGCAGAGTAACTGGCTTCACAGGAGAACTGCCGCCAAAAACAACACACAAAAGAATTAGAAACAACAGCAGAGCACCAGAGAAACACTCAGAGAGACAGAAAGAGATGAAGAAACCAGGGAAAAACTGAAAAAGGAATCATGCATGTGAGAACTTCCCAGCAGTTTTCCACAGGGAGCTGAGAACAGAGGCCCTGTTGTGTGGGCAGCCACAGGGTGCCGACAAAACACCTGGCAGAGAAGGGGAAAAAGGCGATGACAGCAAGTGTCAGAGCTCAGAGAGACCAGGGGGACATTGGACAAAAGGGGGATCGGGAGAGCTTGTATGTGGAATAAGGAAATAAATAGAATAAGAAAAATCAGCATTTGTTCAACTTATAAATATGTGCCTGTGTGTGTCATTAATGGGAATAAGTGAGACATGTGCACACTGTAATCCTCAGTCAGGGTCCCGTGGGAAAGCTCTGTGTTTCCTGGAGGAGCCCCCCTTGGTCCTGGCTGAAACGTGACTGCGCTCCAGCCAGGTCCTCAGCAGCTCAGCACGGCTCGGCTCAGCTCAGCCAGGCTCACAGCCACCACCGCTGCTGCTGTGAAGCACTGGTTTCCTGTGCACATTCCCCACCTCCCTGACTGTGTTATTTTTGGCCCAGACAGAGGGGTACACAGCTACAAACCAGGGGCCTTGCAGAGGCCTTCACTTTCCCTACTCCTCAAGGCCAGAAGAACCCAGAGAGACATTGTGCGGTGGATCCTCTGGACGTTGGGTTGTCATGTTTTCAGCCACACTATTATGCTCTACTAATGGCAATGTCGGTCAGTCAGTCTGTCCACCACTTTGGAACAGATTGAAATATCTAAACAGCTGTTGGATGGATTGTCATGAAAATGAGTTCAGACAGTCATGCTCCTCAGAAGAACCCATCTGACTTGGTGATCTCTTGACTTTTCCTCTAGTGTTGAGGTTGACATTGTGATGTTGAATGAAATTTCTCACTTATTGAAATAGATTTTTGCTTTTGTTTCAGACATTCTCCACTGGATGCATTGTAGAACTTTGGTAATCCCCTGACTTCTTATCCATTATCAAACTCATTTATGACTAACACACTGAACCAAGATGGGCGATTGGGTTGCAATTGCCTGTATCTGCTAAATATTGGCGTATTGGTACTGTTGTGCTGATGTTAACATTTAGCTTAGCCTCACAGATCTGTCCCATTTTTGTGTATCTTTATTTACTAGGGATCACACTGTCTTGCTGTATTTTTAAACACATTGTTTTTGCATGTTGTAGCTCCCTTGTGGTTGTTGGTCACTCCAAGAGCAAACTGCGTACAGCCAGTGTATAAAGCAGAGGAGAGCCAAGGCCAGAATTGAACATAGGCACAAAATAAAATTGTTAAAGACTCCTTTGAGAACAAGAAAATGCAGCAGGCATTCAGTGTTTTTGAATATGTATACAAATACTTAACTCATGGAAACTAGCCCACTTTTATATACTTTAATTGAAAGTGTTGTTCTGTATATGCAGTGCTGATTAATATTTAATACGTTACCTCCAGTGCAGTGTTTGTGCGTTTGTTGTTGTAATTGGCTGTAAAACAGAAAATGAACTCATAGCTTTACATACTTGTTGGTTTGGACAATGTTCCGCTCATTATAACAATCATATTGCAGTTATCCAACACACACACACACACACACACACACAGAAACCAACTTCCATGAGAAAACAGCCCTATAAAATTCTATGATGTAATTTCAAAACCAACACCAACACAAGTTTTGATTGTTTGTTTTGTGTATGTTTTTTGCATTACTTTGCAATATTCACTAAATTCAAAGGGTGTCTGTTCTATTTTTCGCTCGTCTAAATGAGGTAACCTATTATTATTCGAGACAGCCCATATTCCATCTATGGTGTTAATAAGAAAATTACATCCTACTGAATTGCTGATGGATTATTTTAAGGAAATTTATTATCTTGCCTAAAACCAGACAATAGTGCCCGCAGTAAAAAAAGTTAATTGATTAAATGTGTTTGTGCATACGTATGCATGACTTCATAATGTGTGTATGCATGCACATATATGAAATGTTTTGTTTTGCAGGTACAAAAACATTTTAAAAACAGTAGCTCCAGAATGTGAAAAAGTCAACAGTTGACCAACACAACAAACATGCAGTGATAACAAAACACACCCAGCTGGAGGATGGTGCGGGCAGTGGGATGTCCCCTTCCCCACTTGGTGATATCGTCACAGAAACACAGTAACACCTGTCAGCCAGAGGACTTAACAGGGTTTCTGTGGTGCAAAGGCAACACACATTGAACCAATCATATTCCTGGCAATATACCTCTGAATGTAAATCACCTCTGAGACCAGAAGAGCAGTATGTATCTGTCTGAAGAGTGTATTCTCACTGGTTTCTGCCAACATTTCAGTCTATAATCGATCTCTTGCAGGACCTGTCACACTTATCTCAAGAATTCCACCACCGCAGACAATCTCTTCATCTCTCCATCATGGCTGTCTCGTTAGTCACATGTTCATGTATCTGCATCATACTCTGACCCTGCAAGTTCACATGTTTAGATATGAACAAGTCCTGCAAACTAAACAGCATACTTGGGGTGAAAAAAGAAAGACTTGTGGGTTTAGGGAGAGCACAAACAGGGAGCCATGCTCTCTAATTAAAGCAAATGTTACACATGTAACCATAGGTCTATGAGTCTACTTCAGGGCTGCCCATTCACCCCTGCTGTTTACTTCTCTGAAGTTTGCATTCACTGTCTGGTATCCATAAACTGAATAACTTGGGAAGTGCTGGTTACAGGAATCTGTCTTTAATCACAGACCTGGGGGTACAGTACACATCCTTGACTCTATTTCCTTCAGGCTTTGTCCCCCAGGTTCTATGCAGAGTAGCAAATTGGACAGACTCAAGTGTCAGCCACCTACCACTGGCTGTAGATTTGAGATTTGTAGCAGTTTAAACAAATGATCCCTGCAATAACTCCTCCTACTTCAGAGCTGTATCAAGGGGTAAAAGGGAGGTCAAAACATCTACACATTCACACAGATGCTCAAGTGGATGGATTGAACTGTATATGACATGCGTGTGCATGTGTGTGGGTGTGTGTGTTTGACCCCAGTCTGGTGCTGTTAGAGTATGACTGGTATGAAAGACCAGTCATACTCTCATGTCATGTGAGCATGACTCTATATCTTATCAGATTTCTCAACGTAACGACTGACATTAGTGAAAGGAAATACCTTCAAACAGTATTTCTTTCTGCACCAACTTTGAGTTTGTTTCTGGGAAACACTCAGCACTGTGAATATATGTTTCCTCTATGGTGATAAATACCTTAAACAAACTTCCAACAAATTTTACTTGTGCATGCTAATGTTCCTTATGGCCATGACTAACAATACGTTGACTTGCAATGACAAACGTAGTTGTTAAAAGTTCCTTGTTCTTGTAAATACTATAAAGTTCCTGTTGTCATTGATATGTCTATTGTAAGAGTACAATATAATCTATCTACTGCACAGCTAAATGCTCTACTTCCCTGTTCCTCTCTGTTAATTGTGTGTTTGTTCTACAAAACCCTGATACACTGTGTTCTCTCTTTCAAGGATGAAAGTTATTCCAAGAGTTTTCCTTCATGTTTTGGTGCTGTAAGGAGAAGCTTTGCAGATTGACAAACATATTGATCTTTACTACGTCCTTTATATTCTTGCACTCCAATGTCTCTTTTCACTTCCTCTGCTCATTTTAGGAAGAAGATTGAGTAGAAAAAAGGACATAATTCAGGTTTCTTAGGTTTTCTCAAGGCATTGCTCAAAAATACATAAATGAAATTACTTGTTTTTTTAAAGGGAGTTTTGAACAGGTTAAAACACAAATTAATTATTCACTGAACGCTGATAAAAGTGTCCTCACAGTGAAAAAGCTGTTAGTGTTGTGAGAAGCCTTACTTCATTACTCCCAACCAAAGCAGATTCAGAAGATATACATTTTATAATCAGGCGTACATTCAAATAAACTGTATTTGTATTGTTATTATTATTATTATTATTATTATTATTATTATTATTATTATTATTAAAATATCTACACGCTGTCACATTTCACGCTCTTACTGTCATAACTTTGCAATATATGCTTTATCCTGTAAAGCCTTAACCCTGCTCACAAATCACGTTTTTGTGGGGAGGAAATAAAGACCGTTTATGCTTATCTCATGCAGGGGGGTAATAAAATGATGATGATGATGATGATGACAGCGCGTCCTCTCTCTCTCTCTCTCTCTCTCTCTCTCTCTCCGCCCTAGGCAGCAGGAGCAGGTTGCGTCAAAACGCTCCTCCTCTCCTATTTGTCGCTGTGCGGTTCTCATCTTCATCACGAGAGCGCGGACAGGTAACTGCAATGTCGCATTTATATTCTCTCATAACACAACATTGAGGGGTTCCTGCTGGATATCCGGATTATTCAATAGGTACATTGGATTTTAAAAAAGAAAGGTAGGCTGTCTGTTGATGGAGTTGTCCGGTTCGAGGCTGTTCAGCTGCAGCGAGATGTAAGAGCTGGTACCCACCGCCAGACTTCATGTGATTACTAATATGTTGCATGTTTCGTATGCATAACGTCGTTATTTCTCTCTGTGCTTCTGGCTGCACCTGGGGTGGTTTGTCTTACCAGAGGCTGCATGCAGGCTTTGACATACGCTGTCAAGCTGCACCGCTATAATCAATATGTCAATCAGTGTGACGCTGTAGGAAGCAGCTTTTAAACTTAAGCTTCAAGCATGTGTTTTCATAATTACGAATAGAAGTGTATGTTTATTTGGATGTGTAAGTGTGTTTGTGGATGTATGCGTGTGTGTGTGGCTGCAGGTTTTGTTGGGATTTACACAAATTTACACATGCTTAGATCAGCTTGGTGGATTTCCACATGTGCAGCACACCTGTCAGGTGTATTATCATTTGTGAAGGTGTGAATGTAACCTTTAAGTAGTTCATTTAGATCACTTTTAAATATCAACATTTAAGGTGCTGCCCTATTGGTTTATTGTCATTTCAAGAGGGTCTCAGCTGCTGTTTGGCATAAATATGAATGAGGCATCAATGTTTTAACAGGTCACCCACATGACAAACACCCACATAACACACTGTTCTCTCCTCTCCTCAGGATGGAGACTCTGTTAAATGAGTGGTTGTGGCAGGAGGAGTACTGGCTTCCACCTGGCATCACCTGGCAGGACATTGAGATGAAGGAGGACGAGGGCCACTTTCCTGTACCCAGAGATCTCATCTACACCTTGCCACTGGCCTTTGCCTTCATAGCCTTCAGATATGTCTTTGAGAGGTGAGACATACCGCAACTTCCATCACAGCTGGACCATGAAATCACAGGCGCAAGGTCTGCTATTTCATTGTTGCCATTAACTTTGACAACTACTGCTGTGCTTGCCTTGCTAGGGCAGTAAGTTTTTAATAAAATCACAGCAGACCTGGAAGTATGATGTTAGATTATATTGCAGCAGTCTTTCATCAGGTGAAAACAAATATGTAGAAATACTGTGTCTCATTTCCGTGTTGACCTTCACTGGTCACACTGTCTGGTTTGCTGCCTGCTATGTTGCCTGTGTAGCTCAGGATAATGGCTTAATTAGTCTTCCTAGTAGATCGAGCGTTCAGATCAGATATGCAGTGGCAGGCAAGCATTAAGGTAGTTTCAGCAAGGCAGTTTCAGCTGCTGAATGTGAGAAAGACCTTTCCTGTCAGATGGACTGGGTCCAACTTTATAAATCTGTGAAGTGTTAGTGTTTTTAGGAAAAGAAGGATAATGACAGTAATATAGCAATGATGGCGAGGATTTCTATACAGCAGATGAAGGCCTATAGCAAACTACAGTTAGCAGGCTTAACTGAACTTTCTAATGTTGCGCTAATGTGCTACCGACGCTGTGCTGATTCACTATACTAATTGCTAGAAACACTAATAGCCTCTGCACCCTCTTATAGAGAGATACCAACCACTGGGTGCTGACTGGAGAAAAAACATGTGATGGGAAGGTTTAATGTATATTCCCAGTTGTGCTTATTATAAGAAATCTGGCAAATCATCTAGAGATTTCTTCAAGAGGTCAACACATTTCTGTGGTGACAGCAGGAGGGAATTGAATCTTATATTCTGGGTGAGATAGTAACATGACAGGCATACCTTAAAAAAAATGTGATATGTTTTTAATATCTGAGAAACAGGAGGTGGATTTTATTTCTCTTATGAAGAACTTAAAAGCCTCTTAAAGTTATGTTTACAATACTGTTTCCATCTGATGTACTTAGCTGATGTTCATTTCCAAAGTAGAGCTGAAACAGTAATAGCTGATTTCTCAATTGAGAGAAAATGAATCAGCAACTATTTGATAACAGATTAGTCATTGTTGTCATTTCCAAGTGACATTACCAAGCATTCACTAGTTCCTGCTTTTTAATTATAAGAATAAGAAACCACTTTTGTTACTTTTATATGATAGTAAACTGAATATCATACCTTTGGCTTTATGACATTTTCTGACAGGTCATAGACCAAACAATTAATTGATTAATTTAGCATGTAATTGTCAGATTAGTCAGCAATGAAAACAATAGTTTGTTTCCCTAATCCAGATCTACTTAAAATGAGTAAGCAGGTAGAGGTTCATTGCCCTGCTCACGTATTGTTAAGACAAAATAACAGGACTTGAGTATGTGATCATTTGGTTACAGGACACTTTCTGTTCAGGCGATACCACATTTCTGTACCATTAAACTGATAGAAGGTGCTGTCATGTAATACATAACACAGGATTAATTGCAACATTTCTCAAGTTGTTTAAATTATTATACACAATTTAACACATTATATACACAACTGCTTGCTTTTCTTATACTTTGCAGCAAGTGTTGAGGGCTGAGTGGCTTGGAAATTCACATAGATGATACATTTGCACAGAAAACAAATGAGTTCCTGCTCTTTTCTCTGTTGCTCAAGGTTTAGAGGTTAAGAAAAACATAAAAGAAAGGTAGCTTCACAGGCAACTTGTCTGGACACTTGACTAGTTCTGCTGGTTGGTTGCTGGTCATAGGACAATAGTGGAGGATGACGAGCAGGATGTAAAGACATGTGATGCATGAACTGATAGGAGGCCTGTTTTTGCATGCTTTCGCTTATCAGACACTATATTATCTGTACTTATGCTAAAAGTTTTGTGAGCTTGTTTGACAAGACTTGTTTAGAGTTGTTTTGCTAAAGACTTGTTTATATTGTCATCAGGTATTCATTAGCAGAGTACAAACTTAAACATTAGATTATTGTATGTATCAGAGATGGGTCTGAATACTAGCATGCACCTGTGTGTTTGTGGGTGTGTGTGTATTCTGTAGTATTACCGTTAATTGTTGTTGTGGACAGGCAACGTTGAGTTTGAAGGTGTTTCTTACATCTGTGCAGCTCTAAGTCAGCTGGAAGGTGAAAAGGTGTGTCATAATTTGATCTTCCCAAGCCACAGCTGTTTCCTGTGTTGAGGTAGGGGGTTTGTGTGTGTGTGTGTGCGTGTGTGTGTGTGTGTGTATGTGTTTTTGTGGTTCCTGTAACCAGAGACTGTTTGTGTCTCTGGGTAAAGCTGTACTGACCTTCTCATTCTCTCTGATCTGTCTCCCCCTGCCTGTTTCAGGATGATTGTCTCTGAGATAGAGTTACACACATGTGATTATGCATGTACATACACACACACACACACACACACACACACACACACGCACAGACACACACATTTATCAAAGCATCTCTCCTGTGCTTATATTCACATTGTTCTCCTTCTTCTCTGTCACTCTGTCTGACTCCATCTCTCTGTAAAACACACACATACAGATCAAGTGTCTCTTGATGCCATATCAGCTAAAGACAAAGGCTGTGTGGCCAAATGTCACAATAAGGCCATGGGAGCAGCTCTACAGGCTGTTAGGAGCAGCATAATGAGCTATCTTGTTGCCACTGCTCTCTACTGTACTGTGGTAGGATCACATGGGACAGCTGTTGGATTCACACATGAATCCCTTTGGAGTATACGGTACTATCAAGATCAAACTTTGAAAATAAAAGTTTTTCTTCCTTTTCTCCCTCCTCTCTTCCTCGTTCTGTGTCCTTTCAGGATCATCGCCATCCCATTAAGCAGACATTTAGGTGTGAAGGACCGGGTTCGTATTCGAGCTGCTTCTGTCCCAAAACTGGAGACCTTCTACAAACAGAATAGTCGGCAGCCGTCACAAGTGTGTATTTCTGTTCTGTCTTCTCTTCTTTTTTTTAAATCTCTGGGTTCAGTTGTTTATTTGATTTATTTTTTGATGATGAAGTCACAACCCTGACATCATTGTGTCCCCCCTCCACTACTGAAACCAAATCTACACTCTTCCTAACAGTTCTATGTGTCAAACTTTCCACAGCAAGAAGTGTACTGTATAAATTAGAGCGGAGAGGCAAAAGCTGATCATAGTTCTCACCTCTTGAGCCTCACATCATGTGCTGAGTGTTTTTATAATATGCGGGAACATTGAGGGAAATTGCATGAATGCATGTGGACGTTTGCATAAATTCTTTATTGTTTGGCAGTTTTATTTGGATGAATTGTCAACTGTCTCAAAAAAAGGAATAATTGTATAAAAGTCCCAGAGAGATTGACCTAATTAATACAAGTCTAAATGGTTGTAAATGCTGTTACAGAGTTACAAAAACTAGTTCGGATACAGGAAATGTTTCATGCAAGGTGTTTTTGCTCTACAGGGAAGATGTTACTGTAAGAAAAACGTTAAATGTTGCTTCCTTAAAAAGTCTATTCTCAGTTATCATTATCACATTTCATTGCTGCTTTTAATGAACTTTCCTTGCTTAATGAAACTACTAATCAAAAATGCACTACAGTATAATTATTATATAATTACAATTGTTTCTTTGTGCAGAGACAGTTTTATTATTTTCCCTTGCCAGTGAGCAGGTGCATGCAAGTAACAGAGAAGATTTGGTTCACATGGAAATTATCCGTCCCCCCTCTTGGTTTTCATTTGATGTTATGTTCTTGTGAAAACAAGCAAGAGTTTGAACCTGTCAGGACAAAACATGACTTGGCATATCAAACAAAAATGCACTAATCATGTTGTCTGTCTGTGCATGTGTGCATGCTCATGTGCATGTATGCATACCAACATGTTTGTCTCTGTGTCCTGACTTACCTGACCTTGTGGCCTGAGCAAGCAGTGGCAGCACCAGGTCAAATACCTGGTCACAGTCTTCCAAATGATTGAGTAAATAAATCCTAATAGCTGAAAATCATTGACATTTAGTCAATTACCTCCACCTAATTTTTGGGCCCAGTAATAATCCAACACAAACAAGTGATATAACGTGCCAGTATCACCACAAGAAAGAATGTTGTTTTGCCCTAAGTCAGATTGACAGCACAAGAACCTATTTTAGAGAAACACAACTCTTTGTAAAGTATCATTGTGGAGAAAGAGAGAGCAGGGAACATCAGACAAACTGTAGTCTTGTTACAGAATCATCGGTGCAGAACAATTGGTTGGATTAAAGCATATTAATCATTGCAGGAGTCCTCCATTTAGTCAGGTCAGATATAGAGCTTATACAATCTGCATTTTCCACTAATGAAGAAGCAACATGACTGTCAAGGAGATCAGCAAGGAGTTCAGGCGTGTAATATATGACATCTGAAATATTGTATCTGAGAGAGCAGCCAGCAGCAGGCTGTATGAAATGAAGTGATATTAACTTAAAGGTTGCATATGTAGAATATTTATTAAAAGCTATATTTTAAAAAAAAATAATACAGCCACGGGGCGTTTTGAGGGGTACAGAATGAAAGTATTGCTTTTCCATAAAAAAAAATATTTAGTCTGAATTAATATTTTTAAAATTTTTTGACGGGTTCGACAATGACTTTCTGACACGTTCTGTGTACATTGTACCAGCCATTTAGCAGCCGGAATTGCGGGTTGCCAGGGTTGTCTGTCGTTCCGGTGCAGCTACTGTAGGCTGGCACTGGGTGAAATGGAGTTGTAAACAAGCAGAGCCGTGTTGGACTTACTAAAACCAGGGTTTTTTGCTCTCAAGTACAACTTTTCATCACAAAACTTCGAAGGTAAGACAGAATATCTATTAGCCGCTGTAAATAAGTGGTTGTTTACCTTTGTATGCTGCTGGTTCACTGAGTTTTTAGCGCAATAATAGTGGTACTGTTGAACTCGCCAGGGTCTTAGCTTTCATATGAGATGCTATTTGTTTGTGTACCATGAAGTATCAAAACGGTAGCAATGGAAATGTGGAGAGTGGGTTAACTTTCTGACGCTATTCGGATTTTGATATTTGATCATTAACCTCTTAACGCACGCTGTTCCGTTCACGGGACGGGACGGATGTTAGGGTAAACACCAACCCTTAAACATATATATTCATGCCGTACATTGTTGGAAAGCTTAGATTGTTCTGATTCATTCAAGACCACTCGCGACTTATATGGTTGCTCACAGCCGTAATAGTATTAGCGATTAGCTTGGCTAGCCACTCAGCTAAGTGAGAAAAGCTATAATGCCTACATACCTTCAAAGTCTTCCCTTTATCCACAACGATCATCTCATGACACAGGACTTTATGTACAGCTCGCCAAGTATCCATTCTTGTGAAATATGAAATCCGTTTCCATAAAACCGGAATATTTTCCTCAATATGTCCATGTATTTAGTCCAACACGTAATGCAATAACACAAATAACAAACCATACACGGTCCGTTTACGTCATTTCCTGACCTGCGCGTCCATCTCAGAGTACACGTGAATAGATGTTTACGACCGTGAGCCCTTCTGCTTCTTATATACAGTCTATGCGTGAGCCTCTTCTGCTTCTGACGACACCACACACAAGCCAATCGGTGTTTAGGATTAGGCAGTACATGCAGAGACTTTTTTTTTCTTTTTACAGTCTATGGCAGAGACATTGCTGCTACTCCCACTGGCGTTACAATGTAATGTACCTCGGTGGTTTCAAGTCAGTTACAGCGAGGGTATGTTCGCTTCCTGTTTTCAAAATAAAAGCACCAACTCTATCGTTATGGTTTTCTTAATAATAAAAGGCAACGGGTGTTTTATTTTGTGAAAATGACCGGAAGTGCGTTACTCGCTACGGCTAACTTGAGTGGCTCCGAATTCGCAGGAACAAAACTTTAAGCAGATGTTATTTGGACAAATTAGCGTCACATTGTGGTTCAAAAGGGCTTCTTTCTCGCCTAAAAAGGTTAGACATGTGGATAAAGTGGTATATTTACAGAGTTAGAGCTAAAATAAAATCCGGCACCGGACCTGGCAACCCGACTGCTGGAATTACTTTTTGGTTGTTGCGACTACGATCTCGAGACATTAGATGGCGTTGTTCTGCTCATTCTACATATTCTACCTTTAATCATAAAAATAGTCTCAAGTGTGAAGTTAATTTGAACCCTGCGTATGTGTAATGTGTAAATATGTTTATATTTGTGTGTATTCAGAATGAAGTGGTGAGTTTGGGGAAGCAGTGTGGACTCTCTCAGAAAAAGATCCAGACCTGGTTCAGGCACAGACGAAACCAGGACCGACCCAGCAACACCAAAAAGTTCTGCGAGGCCTCGTGAGTTCTTTTTTTCCTCCTCAAACACTGTTATGCACGTGAACTAAAGCTGCAGTTGGCTAGAAGTTTTGGAACTGTTCATATTTTCTAGTCAACGCTAACTGGAGCTGTAGCAGATCTGAGCTCCCCACTGTTCAATTTGACATGGTGTAGATTTTCACTGTTTGGCAAAGTGCCCTCAACTGAACAGCATGAAGCTTGAGCTTTGTGCAATGGAAACTTTGTGCTTTACTCTTACATGATGTCTCTGTTCATTTTTAAACTTATGCTGCTTAGTTTGCCACCAATGTGCAAACTGCCTGGGGCAGATTTCAAAATCAGAGACTGTTTAAAGCATTATTTTATATTAACTTAATAGATGACGTTATATATGAAAGAGGTATTGTCGTGAGGTATTGACCTTTTTAACAACTTTCAGCTCATTGTTTTGGGTTTTCCACCCCACCACTGTCTTGGGTTACTCTTACCACTCTCATAGTATTGTTTTTGGCTGCAGTTTTTGTCTGTTACCTTTCCAGCCCCAAACAGCAGTCAAACAAAGTTGGTGGTTCGATGGTAAAGATAGCAAAGCCAAGTTAGGGGCTAAAGATGTACAGATATTTCCTTTAGGTGTTGTTGGATAGCAAAACAGATGCATTTGCTTAATGTGTGAATAAGAAGCTGTACACTAACAAATTTGTCATTTCAACTTTAAAGATGATAATACTTTAATGTTGTTTTCATGACTTGTAAACATTCTGTTATTGCAGGTTTAATGTCTCTTTTATTCACTTTAGTGGTTCTTGTTTGTTCATATTTTTACTAAACTCAGAATGACTGGATCAAAGCAAAGCACACAAATTACTGTTTGAAGTCTGAGCTATCCATTGTTTAATTATATTAAGAGAGTATATTATTTCCAAAAGGGAATAACATCAGGGAAAGCAGCATGACACCCTTCATGTTCATGTGAATATACAATACCAGTCAAAAGTTTGGACACACTTTCTCATTGATGTGAATGGGAAAGTGTGTCCACACTTTTGACTGGTGCTGTACGTACTGTATATTCACATGAACATGAAGGGTTTCATGCTTACTCATACTTTTTATGCAGTACTGTGCTTGTAACTAACAAATTGTGGTTTATTTTTATCTGAACAGCTGGCGTTTTGTCTTCTACCTTGTCGCCTTCACAGCAGGGCTTGGCTCTTTAATTGATGTAAGTCTGTTAGTTGCTTTATTTTATTTCCCTAGTTAAACAGGACAAACACTTTATACAGTGTGTAAGCACTGGTTGTGAGTGTGATAGATTGTTGAATATTATATAGTGTAGTATAGTATTTATTTCATAGTCCTACATACAGTAATATCAAGGTCACACACTGTATTCCTCTCTATTTGCTAAGAGTTCAGTTTTTCTTTTCATATTCCAGACATCATGGTTCTGGGATCACAGAGAGTGCTGGAGGGGTTATCCCAAACAGGTGAGGAGGAAACAGTAAGTTTTGTGATTGATTTAAAAAATTGCCACATCAGAAATAAGACAACCTTAATATGTGCTTTTCCAAAAACTCCAGTAAGAGACATCAGTTATTTCAAATGCCTGTTATCTTGTTATGGAATTAAACTTTTTTGGATACAACAGGATAGGATTAGGATTATACGTAGTCACGTCCATACTTGGAAAACTGAACAGAGCCGACTCTTTAGTGGGTCTTTTAGTACAACCAGATACTGCCCAAGATTCTTTTAGGTGACCAAAATGTTAGTCAACTGTCCTGAATAGAAAACACATAGTGAAATGGCAGCAGCTATGCCTATACTAAGTGAGTGTTGCCGTTGCCGTTGCCGTAGCGATTTGTCAATCACAAGGGAGCCACACCCTAAAGCATACCCTGAAGACATAAACGCATTAGGAAAATGTTTATTGAGGTAATAAATCAAGTGAGAAATTCCATATAATCTGATTTATTTTTTCAACCAGTCCCCCCCTGTAGGTTATTAGTGAGAATGCAGGTTTATTGCACTGAATCATTGGCTTTACTTTTCAGAGCTACCCGTTTGGTTTATTATTATTAGTTGGATATCTATGGATTTCGATTATTGGAACAAAACAAAGAATAAGCAAATCACCTTGGTTTCTTTGAACTTGTGATGGGCATTTTTCACTATCCCCTGACAATTTATAGGATAAATAATTATATCATCATAGAAGTATTTTTATATGCACTCCAAATACAAAATAAATTCAACCTGGTCTTTGCTATCTATCACTCTAGGACAATACCCTTTATAAAGCAGTGAGTAAAAAGACAAAAAAAAACAATAGCTGCGAGGGAAAAAACAAAACAAAGCCTTTAGACCATGTAGAAGAATTTGTTCTCTGCAGACTTTGGCTTTACAACACAGAATAGTCAGTTACTCCCCACCCACAAGCTAACTTTCATCTCCTTCACTTCCCTTACAGTGGAGTTTAGCTACATGCTTCTTGTTTCTTTGTTTTTTTCCTGTGTTTGGCAAGTTAAAAACTCTGCTGTGTTGATGACAATTAGGTATGCCTGCAGGTCGGCATTCCTCCAGGGAGGCCATCCTTTCTTTGTGGGGTCTTGGCCTCGAATGGAAAACATTTGAAAAAATACAAAGCCCCATCTCTCCGTATCTGCAGTTTGACTGATTACAGCTCCTGCAGGCAATATTGCAGCTGAACTTTTGCCTTTTCTGGGGTCTTGTGGCCTCTGTGAGAGAGAAAGGATGTGTTTTAGAGGTGAAATTCCTAAGCGAACTTCCTTTCATTGTTTTTGCTGCAGACTTTGAGTGCTGTGTGTGTTTAGTACACCAACACTTTCTCAAGCTTCCTCTTTTGAGAGTAGGTTGTCAGTTTTATTAATATAAACTAGATGTGAATGTTCATAGCTCAGGAAACACAAACATGTCCTCAGACAGGGTAAAACTGTAAATGCTCAGCCTTGTGGAATAGTGTGAGGACAAAGAGGCTCTTTTGGGGATCCCATTACCTCCGAGCCCCTTCAGATCTTCAGATCTTTCTCATCACAAGCATTCAGTAGAGGACAGTCAGTCTGCATTATTAGTACATTCTTGTTTAGCTCTGAAATCGAATGCAGCTGAGCAACATATGTTTTTGCAAGGCAAATATTTTATTACAGTAATTTACTGTTGAGACACCTGGCAGGAGTTTCGAAAAAATGTTATCTTTGTTATCTAGTGCTTCAGCATATGTCTACAGTATGCTTTCCTGAGGCTACTAAGATAAGCAGGATGATGGAAATGCTTCTGTTGCAGCCAAATACCACTGACTGGATGTACTGTCAATTTTGACTCATTGTTTCTCTCCTCCCTTTTACCTTTTAGCCTGTGGCTGAGGTTCATCGCTGGTATTACATCTTGGAGATGGGCTTTTATTTGTCACTGCTTCTATGTGTCTCAGTGGATGTCAAGCGAAAAGTGAGTGTGAGCCCACACTCCAAACACACATTTCAGCATTGAGGCTTTCAGATGGTTTCCTCTGCATTTCTTCTTAGTTTGTCACTGAGGTTTTAACTTAAAGCCAAATGGTCAAAACCAAAAGCTAAATGTCATCACTCAACCACTTGGTCTCATTTTTTCCCCCTGCTACTGTAATTCAAATGTTGTTTTTCTCTTGCACGATTAAGCTCAAAACGGATTATGCACTGGATTGTCTGCTGTTACATCATAACTTTGTGTACTTTGCATTCGCTCTCATTTCAAAATTGGATGTTGCAGAATTTAGAATATATAAGTGTTAGCATTTAATGTAAATTTCTCTAAGTCCTACACCAATAGACCTAACAAATTTATATGTGGTCTAAAGTAACCAGTTGAACTTGACTGTATTGCTAAACTCTATCTTTATTCATAAATTAGCACTGTAATTCACCTGTGCTCTGTGTTTAAAGGTTGACTCTGCAGCGTTTTTGGCTCTATTACCTTGAAAAAAAAAAGCTAAGAAGGTTTAATGCTGCTAGCAACTGATTCACTGATTTGTTCCAAACTCCTGATTAACGATATTTGAAAGCTTCAAACGTAACAACAAATTATTCCAGAAAACATGTAAGTTTTTCATTAAAATCCTTTGACAAAACTAATTTACAGGACCACAGATGGAGAGCTGCTGAAGTTTGGGTTATGCTACTATACGTCTTTCTCATACTGTGTGGTCTATGTTTGTGTGTGTGTGTGTGTGTGTGTGTGTGTGTGCCTTCCAGGATTTCAAGGAACAGGTCATTCATCACATTGCCACCATCTTCCTCATCGGTTTCTCCTACTGTTCCAACTATGTGAGAGTTGGCACACTTGTGATGCTGTTGCATGACTCGTCTGACATCCTCCTTGAGGTAAAACACCACACCATAATTTAACTATGCCTGAGTAGATTCTTCAACAATGTTTAGCAATATTTACAGCATTTACCTCAGCCGACTATGTTCTACCTTACACTTCCTCTTTCCGTCTTAAGTTTCAAGAGGAAAAAAAACAGGAGGGTGGAAAATTTTCACCAATCATTTTAGGTTTAGGAACAGGGAAGGAGGAAATACAAAAAAGAAAACAAATACAGTATTTAACGTGTATTCAAAGATGAATGAAATGACATGCAATGCTTTGAAATACCAAAAGCATTGCACTTGCCATTCTATAATCTGATTCTTCTTCAACTGTCCTGATATCATATTGCACAAAGGTCATAGGCCTGACCTGAATACAGGCACTATGTATTTATCACAGAAGTATTCCCATTCTTACTAACTTCTAACTCTTTATAACCCTGGACCCAGGAAACATTATGGTCCATAGTAAACATAAAACTTAACCATTACAGCTGTAAAATTCTTACCTGCAAGACCTACAGTGAGACAATAGGTCCATTGTCCTTTTATAGGGTGATTGTCTTTGGTGTCATGTTTCACTGATAAAGGCTGAAAATCAAGCTTGTCTCTGTCATCTCAGTGCAAAGTAAATATGTCGAGCCATTCATGTGACCTCAGGCGTGGCTGGGTGTTAGCTGGCCTGCATTCTTATTCAGTAACTCATTACAGCAAGGCATGTTTTTCTGTGAAGAGCACTTAATATATTTAATAGTTATTGATTATTAATCACATTTGGTATTTGAAAGTCTATTCTGTACCCAGTTTTCTAAATTAATGAATCTCTGTAACTTTTGGCATTTATGTTATAGTCACATACAAATAATGAACATCTGAAATTTGAAGAAAGAGTTTTAATGCTTTTTTGTTAACACTGCTACTCTGATTTCTATGGAGCCCACCGAGAATGAGAGGTTTTTACTACTCAATAGGCATGGTCATGTTATTAGTGAAAGCAAACTTTGTGGATCAAGAGGTCTCTCCAAAAGAAAGCAGTACAGTAATCTGGAAGATGTTGTCGGCTTCACCTGTCACCAGTTACTATACTGGACACCTTCACAGATACAGATTAATGTATTCTGAATACAGAGTATAGATTTTGAGTTAGAAAAGAGGATCAGAAGGAGTGGAAGAAAACTATTGCAAGAATATGCAAAATACATTGTGAGGGAACCCAAAATAAAGACAAATCTCTGCGGGCATGTTTGCAGTATATTTTATATTTAGAATAAAATGGCCGTAGTGGATACATTATTCCATTGAAAATTTGAACATTTAGGTATTTGAGTTGATTCCAGAAAATGTTCTGTTACTATGAATAAAAATGGATTAAATACAGTCATGATGCCTCAGCTATTAAGGAGATTATCTAGCACCTAAAATTCCTGTAAAATCCACTTAATTCTCCCAAAGCAACCTTTTTTCCTCACTGTGAGTTGCTCTGGAAACAGCATTAATTACAAGTCTTGTTTAACGTATTGTTTGTCATATGTAGATATTATCATGTGTAATGCTTGAAAATAGTTCATTACAGATGTATGTTTGAGGAGTGTTAGGTCACTAATGATCATAAACAATAACTAACAAGGACTTTTTGTTTTTTTCTTTCAAAAGTCTGCTAAGATGCTTCACTACGCCGAGTGGACGAGAACATGTGACTCGCTGTTTGTCATCTTTGCTCTGGTCTTTCTCATCACAAGGCTGGTGGTGTTTCCTGGCAGGTAAGACGCTGATGGAAATGTGGTACTTAATCTGTGGGGTGTTTTTACAGATTCACACCCTGTTTTCTACACAACAAATTTAGGAGTCACCAGTTTTTTGGGGTCTTGTCAATTGATTTGGACAGTCCAGCATTGATCCAGCTAAAAGTCCAGTCAAAGTTCACTGTTTTTTGTATTGGTGCCCTGCTGGAAAGCCATATTGCTGTGTCTGTTTTCCAGAGTGGTCCATACAACCCTGGTGGTGTCTCTGGAGTTCTTCCAGCCCTTTTTTGGTTATTACTTCTTCAATGCTCTGCTGCTAGTGCTGCAAGCGCTGCACATCTTCTGGGCATACCTCATCCTGCGAATGGTCTACAAGTTCATGTTCATGGGCAAGGTAAGAGGGCTGTTAAACCCTCAAATGAAGGAGAGCAGGGAATCAAACATTTTCATTTAATGTTTTTTTGTTTGCTCTCTAGGTGGAGCGTGATGAGCGCAGTGATGAGGAGAGTGAGGTAGATGAGGAGGAGGAGGAGGAGTCTGAGGAAGAGGGGGACGAGTGCAGCTGGGAGCAAAGAAAGGGTGCAATCAACTCCAAACTGGCATCGCTGGCTAACAACTGTGTCCTAAACAACTTGACAAACCAGAGGAATATAAACAGCAGACTACCCAAAGCCAGATAGTGGAAAAACCCTCCTCCACATCTACCAAGCCTCACTGGAAAAGTTATTTCCCCTTCTGACTATTGGAGATGAACTAATTTCTGTCATATGATATATACATACAGTATGGCTTGTGTACATCCAACATGGTCCATTGATGATTTCAGAACAGGGTAAGTTTACATCCTGCTTTTCTTAAAATAAAATAAAAAAGAGGGCAAAGAAGCACAAATGATTGTAAATCACACCTAGTGTGAGATTAGGAAGAAAGGCCATCACTACTGTCACCTACTCTACTATGTTTTTTTTAAACAAATTTGGCAAAATATTACATAAAATCATGTTTGTTTGTTTTTGTTTATTTGATTTTGTATTTATGCTGGTTGTTTTTATTGTATTATAATAGGTTGTTTGTAAATACACAAGGATACAAGTAGCCGGACTGTGCTTTATCACATGCTTTAACGTATGCTTTCTTTGGACAACAAGCAAAACTGAATGTTTTTTATACAAAATCACATAACATGTAATATATGATATGATATGTGTTACACAAAGCAAACTTAAACTAGAATTAAATAGTAATTCACTCCCCCAGCTTTGTATCCACATACATTGGATGGTTGACTGTACATAGACTGTTAATAACATTGATTGTAGGACATCTGTTGATATACCACTTTATAGACTCTTTTTATTGACCATTTAGTCAACAGACATTTTTTTGTTGTTCTTATCTGTGACAGAATACAAATGACTACTGCAAAAACCTCTTGGGGATGATAGAAGTTATATTTTTCCAAGGTAGAGGTTGGTTTTGTTAGTTAAGCTCACTTTTTAGAAGAGGTATGGTGCCCCCTGGTGCACATGGAAGAACATATATTTGTCAAGAAGGCCCTCCCCATGTGTGATAAAATGATGCCTTTGCAGAATTTGTGTTACTCTTAGAAATATGGACTTAAACGATATGTTTGTGTGTTTGTTTGTTTTTTACTTTGAATATCATTTTGACAGGCAGCATTATTTCTCCACGAGGTTTTTGGTGAGTGTTTGCTCTACTGGACTTTAGTTTTGTGCCTTGGCTGCTGTTTTTACACTACTCTGTGACAAGGATTTGATATCAAGCTCTGTGTGCTAGTAGGATTACTTTTACATAACAAATACATGGGCCAGGCCTTACTGTGAATGGATTTAATGTTTTGCTGAAACATTTAGAGAACTGGGTAGTGCCTAGGTAAGCCATGAAAGTTACGTACATATCTGTAAATGGGCATTAGTGAAATGTGAGATATTTTAGACTTTAAGGTCAAATGCTTTATGCCTCAGATGAAGAAAAGTCTTATTGAAATGTAAAGATTGAATGATTTTCATAAACGTTGATGGCATATTTTCATATGAATAAACTGGACTCTACTACTTTATCAGGAACAGGAGGTAATTAGTGAAATACTTGTATTTTACTCAGATTCAATATGTATTTACAAAACACACTGGAACACAGCATGATGGTTAAAGTCTGTAAACTGTTTCTTTCAGGTTGATCACTATAGGTTTGATATTGTTGACATTACACCACAGAGATGTTTAAAGTACAATCCACTCATGTCATTTGCCACCTGGAACTAGTTTTATATTTTCATAGGTTCTCTTTAAGATAAGTGGTTGCTGTGTCCACATACTACACATCTATTTATATTTTATAGACAGACAAATGTAATAGGAGTAGAAACACAGTTGTGTCTGAACAGGGACAACTAAGGCCCACAGTACAAAGTAGGATTTAAACTGATTGTAGAGTAAAGTTGTAGAGCACTTAAAGGGCTGATCCACAGACTAACTAAATTTCTTTTTAATCAAAAATGGATATTAAACTTGCTGCAGGAAAAATGTCATGTTTCCACTCAAGTAACACTTGACTGTTCTCTTAAGAGTGCACCATGGATTCTTTGTTGATTATGTGGTCAGGTCAAAAGTTTTAATAAATGAAATCCATTTAATAACTCAACAGTGCTGTTTCATTTGAAGTGGAAGATAAAACTATTTTAGAATATGTGTTCATTTAATTTGTCTCAACAAGGACAAATTACTGAATTCAGTAGAAATTACTTGCATAAAAAATGTGTCTGTGCTTTCTTTAGCAGCAGAATGACAATGCTTGTTCATTACATTTCATTCTATTACATACATTACACACCATCATGTGCGATCCTCATGGTCACACACCCTCTGAGGGGCACAGGACAGGGTATGACATCATCCACCTCAATGCAAGTGTCTATGTAAGGGTCCAGCAACACCATGTTCGGGAATGCTTTGTTACTCTTTTTCTCACTGACCAGGTATATCTGTCCGCTCACAGTGGTGCAGCCACAGAAGAATTTTCTCTTGAGACATTCCTCCTCGAGCACTGTCCACTCATCTGTCTCCACATCAAAACGCAAGGCTTGGTCTCCAAACAGGTAGAGGGCACCATTGAGCTCAGTGGAAACCAAGTCATATCTAGGGAAGTGTTAAAAAAAAACATTTTTACACAATTCCTCTGCACTAAGACTGAAAGATTGTTTTCCAGACACTGGTATCCCAATAATTAAATGTCAGTTTTACAATGTCAGAGAAGGAGTGCTGAAACACTCACCGTGGAAATGGAGAATAAGATACCACATCCCACTGATCCTCCTCTGCTGTATACCTCTGAATTCCACCATACACCTCCCCATTTTCATCCAGGCCGCACGCTACATAGATACATGACTTCAGAGTGGCAATGGCTGCCCTCTCCACAGCCCTAACCATGGGGCTGACCCCCTCCCAACCCTCCTCTGACCCCAGGACCAGCCTTTCTACATCAGCCACAAGCCCTTCATCCATACTGCCCCCCAGGACATACAGTACTGAATCCATTCCTATGGAACAGTGGCTGTGCCTGGACTTCTGCAGGGCTGGTCCCTCCACCCACCGCTGGTTCCCACATTCGTACATCCTGACCCAGTCAACACTGAACCACAACACATCACGGAAGTAGCCACCTGACACAACCACACAGTCTCCTAAATGTTGAGAAAAGAAGACAAAATCGTTAGAAAAACACATGAACATGCTAATTCAGCCCTAACTCATAATAATTATCTTAATTCTCATCATCATAAACATCATAATTCACAATATCAAACCATTACCTACTGCAGCTACAGAGTACTGTGTGAGGTTCTTCCTCTGCAGAGGTGGATGGCTCTGCCATCTACCACTGAGTGGATGAAACTGGTACAGTGCCTGTTGCTCTTGATCATGAGGTCCACCCAGGACAAAGAGGCTCTCTCTGGCCCTCTGTATTGACCTACCTACTGACCAAGAAGCTGGACAATGTTCATTCAACTTGCAGATGAGCTTGGCTCGGGGGTCAGAGCTTTTCATTCTGATCAAAAGATCAGTGATAAATGGTAAAGAGAGTGACTCAGGCCTCACCAGCTCAATGAGCTCCAGAAAGTGTTCCTCTCGACTATGATCAAATGACACCCAGCGTAGTATCGCCTCAAGGGCCAGGTCGTCTTTATGGATGGCCAGGTCATCACTGGCCAGAAGATGTGCCAATGTCTCCTTAGACAGGAACAAGAAGTCCTCTTCAGCAACAGCAGCAGAAAAGTGTGTGAGCACTACCTGTCGTGCTGCAGTGTAGAGCTGCGTGCAACCCAGCTGCCAGGCATACACCATCATTCCCAAACAGTTGCTGAGGTGCAGCTCACGCTCAAGAAACTTGCAGCACAGCAGCCTGGCTTGCTCTAATTGGAGGAAGTCTGCAGTCTCAAGGATCCCCAGAACATTTTCTCTGTCCAAAGCTAGACTGGATGTCTTGCTGTAGTCCATCAGGGTCCTGAAATGCTGCAGGCCCACACCTTTGAGCTCAATGTGCCTTTTGGTGCTCTCTACACCGCAGCCAAAGAACAGAGCCCTGAAGTAAGCACTCTGGAGAGCAAGCTGTTGACGGTTGACACAAAAAGACTCTCCTTCTACCTGTAGCATGGCATCAGAGTCTTGCATGAGTAAATCAGATACATCCTCGTCCAGTTTGTTTATTTGCTCTAAGGGAACTGTAGATTTAAAGCTTAGAAGTTTCAGCTCGGTGTCAGCTCTGCAGGCCATGTTTAAATAAACAGCTCCACCAACTGCCTACTGCGTAGTGCCTTGATGTCCTCTTTCTAGTTTACAGCACATGAACTAGTGTTATTAATAGATTTTCCCCCGGCATTCGGTGAATGCAATGCAGGGAAAGGAGGTCAGTTTGAAAACAGATGCTAATTATAACAGATGGAGCATCTGCTGGGCAGGGATTCATCATGAACACACATTGTCTTTTCAAATAAATCATTTTAAATTGGTGTGGAGCCAAAAAAACTACAAACAACAAAGTAATGACGTATTCCGCTTAACCTTTGGCGCTCAGCGATTTGATTGGTGGAACATTGCTCAGGTCAAAGTTTAACTTCCGTGTCACGCAGCTAACATGGCGGTGAGTTCGTATGATTATCGCTTTCATTCAAACATCACATTATTACTGTACTTAATTAACACAGCCAGATATAGTACTTACTGGCTGTTGTTTACTCTGAACATAAGTTGAGATGCACATACCCGTCTGTGTGTAATTAACATACAGCTGTCCTATAATTGGCTAACTGCTTAGCCATCAAAGCTAACGTAATGCTATGCCTATGTGCGGCTAGCTTGCATGTGACTAATAACAATGTCGGTTTGCACTTTTGTAGGATAAAGAAAAGAAGAAGAAGGAGAGTATCTTCGACTTGTCGAAATACATCGACAAGCCGATTCGTGTTAAGTTTCAAGGCGGACGTGAGGGTAGGTGGATTTATAGTGATTAACTAAACTGAACCAGAAGAAACGCTACACATAGCGAACGTTTCTTCTCTAAATAATCCTTTCCACTGTTTGTGTGTTTTCCCCCACACAGCCAGCGGTGTCCTGAAAGGTTTCGATCCTCTGTTGAACCTGGTGCTGGACGGCACGATCGAGTATATGCGAGGTGAGTTAAAAGGAGAAAAGAAATTCACACTGAAAATCGTGAGGCTTCTTTCATTTTGCCAGTTCGTCAGACACGAAACATGACATTGTTATCACAAACTGCATTAAATTTATAAACAGGTGTATTGTCAAGTTTGCACACACAAGGCATTTCATCTTGGTGTCGTGGTGCATAACAAAAACTACACAAAATCATAAATGTAAAATAGAAAGTGAATCAGTTATTCATGAAGTAAATCAATCAGATTATCTTTGAACAAGTACCTATCAGAATCTGATAAAAAAAAAAAGACACCGGAGGAGGTGCGTCAGGCAGCAATGCCCAGCAGGTAGACCATCAACCTGTGTCATGATGATGTGTGGCCAGTAGCTTAATGTGTATAAATGCCAAATTTGTGAGGAATTTCTCAGCAGTACTCTGAGACTAAATTGATTTGATTATTGGTAGTACACTGCAGCACAAGTACTTTTTTAAAATGATCAAAATTGGTGTAGCCGAACCAGAGATATTTACCTGGCGCCTGCATTACCCACAATGTACCTTGATGAGATTCACTTGACTGTACAGAGATGAGACTGGGCAGTGTTAGTGTTGGGCCGGTCTTCATTTTGCTCTTAGATTGGTCTAATGAAAATGGACTGATTTTAGCCACCTTCCCCGCAGATCTGCTACAGGTCTGCACTGCACTGAGATTTAATGATGCTGGAAGTGTTTTTCTATTTGTACAATCTTTTGAATTTTCCCAGTAAAATGTCAAAATGGACATATTTTATTTAATTTTAATTTTATTTTATTTTATGAAAGCAGCTGAACAGTGTGACTGACTTGGTTTGCCATGTTTTTAAAATTTTCAATTTTCCCAGAATTAACGGCAAATTGATTAAAAAAAACAAAGATGCAGTCAAAGTCTGTCTTTATGAAACTTAGACCTGACTTCTATAACTTATGAGTTGATAGATGAGGAGTGGGCTACAGAGTTCTGGTAACCTCACGTCTCACTAACACCACACCACACCCCCCTTTCAAACTGATAGTCTTCAGCCCTAACTGATGCTGATTTGACGCTGATCCCTCTGGAGTCACAAAAGGCAACATTTTCACATATAGAGTGGCACTCATCAAGGCCTGTAAAAAGACTGATGTGAAAATAGGTGGTGTTACCCTTTACTTAAAAATAGTTTCACAATTGGTAGTAAACCCAAAGTTTGCCTTCAGATTGTCTCCTTTTGAAATGCAGTTTTGAATCACATTTCACACGAGGTACAGGAGTAGATTGTTTGGCTTGTTTCAGGAGTAATTCAATGAGAACTTTCGGTTGGAATAATTGTACGACTTTTAACTTAAACTGTTGTTCATCTGCAATCCTTGTCCATCCAGATCCAGATGACCAGTTAAAGCTGACAGAAGACACCAGGCAGCTGGGGCTGGTGGTCTGCAGAGGGACCTCTGTAGTGCTTATCTGTCCTCAGGATGGTATGGAGGCTATACCAAATCCATTCATACAGCAGCAGGACGGCTAGCACACAGTCTGTCATTCACAAGCTACTGACACACACACACACACACACACACACACACACAAACATGCACACACTTTAAAATTTTGCAAGTTGTTGTTTTTTTGGTTATTGTTTTAATTTTTTAAATTGTGACAGTGATGTATAAAACAAAGCAAATTTCTGTTGTTAAAAATCATAAGTTGATCAGCAAGAGGACACTTGAAAGCACTTTTTGTTTCTATCTGTGGTTTGCAAATTTGCAAAGATTTGAGTTGTAAAGAGACCACAAGTTTGGAAAGTGTTAACAGTACCATTTTTTTCTTTTATATCCAGAATAAGTCAACTTTTTACTCATTTGTTTTTGATAAGAAAATAAAATGAAAACATATGTGGAGTCTTGTAAATGTTTGTCTTCTTTGCACGTGTACATTTTGGATGGACAAATTAAGGGCTGATTTGCAGATATTATATCCTATTTAGCAGTCTACAATGACCAGTGCTATTTGAAATGGTTATTCTGTCATTTGAGTCCATCTGCTGCTCAGTCAGTGCTTCCTATTGTGGTCAGGAAACAAACAATTATCTGGTTAAATAGAAGTTTTAATGTAACTTTCACCAGGTCGTAGCTTATTTGCAACTGACACACACACCAATGGATTGTCATGTATCTTTTATACTCACTCGCTACCTAATGATAACCCTGCAGAAAACCGATGGATTGGCTATAGTTCCATAACCCTAACCCTTTTTCAAACAGTAACAAAAGTATTTGATTGTCACCCTCACAAGTGTTTGTAGGGATAAAGGGAGTGTAGGTTGCATGTGAAGATAAGCCAGACAAGGCTGTTAGCACACTGACAAAGAGACATTTGTAGTATTAACTGCTTTAAGTCTGCAGTACTTAACAGGGTGTGGGGGATAATGTAGGTAAACTGCATTCACTTTGGTTACTATTGTATATTTTTAAAGGGACATAAGGCAAGTTGTGTATGCTCTATTAATATGTTCCTGGTTAGCATTGTGTCCTGAACTGGGTTCCAAATGTCACGTAATAGATTTGTGAATATAAAATATGTTTGTATAACATAGATTTAAAAAGCACCTTTAAATTGAGTTCTATGGAATCACTTCTTACCTTTATACAAATAACAAACTCTAAGTGCCCTAGGTTAATAAAGTCATAGTAAAGGCACCTGAACTGAACTGATTGGAGGTAAAAGGCACCTAAAGGTTCGCCAGTTGTGAGCTCGGGACTTGTAGCCAAAAGTAAAAAGGCAGGTTTCCAGGACTCCCCTCCCCTCTTCTGTTGCTCATTCACTGTCAATGGAGCACAAACAGGCAGCAACTAGAGGGAGTACTTTGCTGCATTAAAGAGAGAGCAGGTACATTTTTTATACCCTATTTTTTCCAGCATTACTTTTCTCTGAATTGCGTAAAGGAGCATCGGGTGTTTACCAGGATATAATGGAAGCTCTGAGGTGACCGAAGAAATGCTTGTGCACATCGGGGTGGAACCTAAAAGCGCTTTTTACGCCTAAAGGGATCAAGACCGAAGGGAGGAGGGTCGGACGGGGATTTTCTGAAGCCGACTAGACTTCCTAAAGTAAACTGAAAAGGTGGGTTACCTCCGCTGGATGGACGCGGCACGCCCCTTCGGCAGATGGAACAAATAGCGGATCTCTCAGCCTTGTCTTCCATCCATGTATGTATTCTTGTGCGCGCCAAGTCATGCACTAAGAACGGCAGGATATCGTAAATGTCAGTGTTGAGGGGAATGAGAGAAGAAAGAGGTAAGTGAGTTTGCTTCAGAACATAGAGACTGTATTGTTTTTTGCTGCGCAGGGGTGCACCTGGAGTCACAGTGCGTAAATGGCTGCTGCAGTGAAAATGCTCATCGAGTCTGAATTAATTCAATCATTGTTATCTGTAACATTTTCGGAAAGTTTTCTTGTTTTTACTGTGACCTTTCTTCTACATCTGATTTGTGAGCAACATGATCTTATGGTCGCCTACACAGCCTCAGCCAGGTACTGTATTCAGGAGCTTGATGTTTTTGTGTAGTCTTGACGAGTTAATATTCCTCAAAGACATTTCTGTTGCCAGAAGGCTACCCTTTATTTATTTGGAATACCCATCACTGGTGAATATTGTACGTATGGATTTGTGCAGGATCATTTGTGTCAATCATCAAATGGAACTTATACTACCTATATATACTACCTATACCTATACTAACAGTCCATACAGACCTATACTGTTATATATTATATAGGAGTGGGAATGAAAGAAAAGAACATTTATAACTGTTATAAACATAGTGTAATAATCACATTGATGATCAAATTAATTATTTCCAGGTGATAAAGTAAACAAAAATAAATGAGGTATTTAAGGTTTCGGTTTATATGTGTGAACACTTCTGTCTGGCATAATGAAACATGAAGGAACACATACTGTAAATATGATTTAACATAACATATTCCATATTGTGATACACTTTATATGAATATCATAAACATATTCTTATTTATAATGTGTCACCATCTATGACATCTCAGTCCAACATTATATCAGTGTGTAATAAAAGACTTTACGTCTTACTGAATACAGCATTTCAGAGCAAACTGTCATTGTATTTTTTCACAGACTTGGATCACTTTGTCTGTTGAGTAATATGATAATGGAGATAGTGGAATGTGAGCTGTGAGGTTGGTGCTGTAAATCCAACATGGAGCTAAAGAAGGATGGAGGAGGGCCATGGTCCTCTCCAGGACCCTCTTCTGCTCCCGCCAGCCCCGCCTGCCACAGAGGCGCAGTCATTGCCTTCCTGCTCTTCTTCCTCACTATAGGAGTCCTTGTAGGTCTGCTTATTGGTAGGTTTGAAGACAGTGATGTCACATTTACAACACAATCACATTACATTAATTTGTGACATTTTATCATGTATCATAAAGTCATATCATGTATCATGTTCTGAGCTATTTAGACCACTCTGTTATACACAGTTAATCTAGTTAATCCATTTGCGATTCTATCTGAGTTTTTCTCCTTCGTCACTGCCAGCATACATGGTGCAGGAGCAGCATTATTTCCTGGAGACAGTAGAGCTGAAGGGTCTGAAGTATGACCCTATTCTGCAGGATGAGAACTCTGGGTTCTCCATAGTACTATCCTCAGTTTTAAAATCAAAGGTCAGTCCTGACTGTCACTGTGACGAGAGCTTAATATTTCTTTTTAAATGCGCTAAATTGTTCATTTTCACTTTCTTACAGATTAAAAATGTCTTTGCTGCCTCCTCAATATCACATCACTATATTGGTTGCAATATTGTTGCCTATGGGTGAGTAAGAGTTCAACCACAGATTTTTTAAAAAAATCACATCAGGGGTCTTTGACAACCACATTGTGTTTTTCCTCTGTCTTCCCAGTAACATTAATAGTGATGTGATGGCAACATTCAGACTGGTCTTCAGGGTCTCCAAGGTCCAGCAGTATTCAGATAACTTTGTTCAGGACTTGCTGAGAGCAGGGCTCAACTCAGTCATGCACGGGAAACCACTAGAAGTGCCTGAGTTTGGACAGATCAATGCTATCATTTTACTGGGTAGTAAAGCATCAGTTGTCATCAGTTGACTGTCTGTGGCCCTACAAATGGATGTGTGTAGTGCAAGTTATAAAAATAGGTTGCAGCAGTCTTCACAGGATTTAATGTTGAATGTTTTCTCTTGATTCCCAGGAGCCAGCGGGAAGTCGTTTTATACAATTGGAGATGAGTTTACAGGTGAGTTATGTTTTTTGACCCGCATCAAATGGTACCTGAAAATATTCCCCACTGAAGCACAGCCATTCTACTTGTTCTAAAACACTGTAAACAATTATATCTTAAAGGAAAATTACATCTATATTGATTGATACAGATCAGAAGATTCCTTTCAAAAGATTATTCTATTTCCTTGTTTATTTATCTGAATTACTTTTACTGAAATGACTTGTTCACATCACATTTTCTTCTCTAACACTCATCTCCTTAATATCTGGGCTCTCCAGCCAGGTGTCCTAACAACACTTTCTCTTGTGACAATGGAGAATGTGTCACCAAATTAAATCCAGAGTGTGACTTCATACCGGACTGTGCAGATGGATCCGATGAAGCTCGTTGTGGTGAGTGACAAACTATACACTATTACTTTATCTCCCCTCTTTCTTAATTGTGTCCCACCCTATCCATTAATCACACTCTCCCTCTCAGCCTGTGGTACACGTCCTGCCATGGGGAATCGGGTTGTGGGTGGTGAAGATGCTCGGCAAGGCGAGCTGCCATGGCAGGTCAGTCTGAAGCTCCATGGACGCCATACTTGTGGAGCCTCCATCATCAGTGAACGGTGGCTGGTCAGTGCGGCACACTGCTTTGAGAGGTACGCAGCAGTTGTCATCCTTCACCTGAGAGCAAGTTCTCCTGAGTCAGTGAAGAGTAGTGCCTGCTAAAATGCGAAATTGTGCAATTCGTGGAATTACAACTGAAACCATGATTTGTCTATCTCTCTGTTTTCAGGGACAACGACCCCAGAGAGTGGACAGCACTTGTAGGGGCCAAACTGGTGAGCGGCGAGGAGTCTGCGTCCAAAACGATTAACATCAAGTCACTGATTGTGTCTCCAGACTACAACCCCATGACCGTCGACAATGATGTGACTGTGCTGGAGCTGGAGACCCCTCTCACCTTCAGCCCTTATATCCAGCCTGTCTGCCTGCCCTCCCCATCTCATGTCTTTGCCCCCGGCCACAGCTGTCTGGTGTCAGGGTGGGGTTCATTAAACCAGTTCAATCGTGAGTCTGACTGTAGGAGTTCACCTCATAACAGCAGATGAGTGATTCAAACTAAAAAAGGAGCTGACCTACAGACTTCTCATCCTTTTTTTCTTGACTTAAACAAATCATTCATATTGCATAGATAGAGAAAGACAGGATAATTAAGGCATTCAATGTATATTTTACAGCTCCATATCAACAGTCAGTCATATGAGAAAATTGTATCCATTAATAGCAATGCAGGTTTTTAGACAAGCACTTAAGCGGCATCACAACTGACAAAGTCCTACATAACACACTCTCTTTTATCTCAGAATTGTAATATCCAGCTTTATATTCTAGACTGATAGTACACCTTTATATTCATGAAAGCTGTTGTACCTTGTCATTAAAGAGTACATGAAATAGCCTCTGTATATATACAGTATGTACTTGTATATACATATATAATATTATCAATTTCTACTGCTGTGCTGCTGGACTGCAAGCTTCAAATATGATCAGTATGAGAAATTAGTAATTCACTTGTCTTGTGCTCTTCTGTCATTCAGCGGCTGTGCCTCCCACACTGCAAAAGGCGGTGGTGAAAATCATCGACTCCAAGGTGTGTAATAAATCGTCTGTGTACAGAGGTGCAGTTTCTCACCACATGATGTGTGCTGGATTCCTCCAGGGCAAGGTGGACTCTTGTCAGGTCAGTGCTGTTTTTATGTGGTTCACATAATGTAGCAACAATAGCATGAGCTATCAACTTACATCTTCATAGAACAGATTCTTGACTTGGGGCAGAGTTTGTATATGTACAATGATGATCTGGTCTTCTTTTGCTAAACTGTGTGTTACTACTGTTCCCACCCTAAAAATAGACGCCTGTAGGCTGTTGCTGATGTTTTCATGCCAGCATAACATGATGATGTTGCTGTTAATATGACAATAATTATATTATATAATAATTATAGCTCAGTCAATTTAACTGGACACAATATCACGTGGAAACATTATGCTTTGTCCCATTTGTTTTCAGTTTGACCATCATAGACATGTCTATTAATTTTCTTAATTAAACACACTGAGCTAATCAGACATGTTTTACTTACAGGGTGATTCTGGAGGGCCTCTGGTGTGTGAGGGGGCCCCGGGGAGGTTCTTCCTGGCTGGGGTGGTGAGCTGGGGTGTTGGCTGCGCCCAGATCAATAGGCCTGGGGTTTATTCTCGGATCACCAGGCTCCGCAACTGGATTCTAAGCCACACAGATCCCAGCTTGGTCCCTGATTACTCCAAGTATGTTACCACTGTGCCTGTTACTGTTCCAGGAGGGACCCCTAATAACCTGCCAGTACCCAGGACAACGGCCATGGACTTGTCATCTGCACCAACACTTCCTGGTATTATCCTAATTAAAGCAACTTGACTGATAAAATAATTTATAAATGAGTTGCTCATTCACCAGTTAGTTTCCTAACACCCATGCTGCTCTCTCCATCATGTGTTTTAGTCTTGAACTGCAGTGGAAACTTCCAGTGTAGTGCCACTTCATGCATCAGCAAAGTCAATCCAGAGTGTGATGGAGTCCCTGACTGCCCCAACCAGGCTGACGAAAGAAACTGTGGTTAGTTTATATGTGTGAAGCAGAGAACAAGACTTGCTTTAAAAGAAATGCTTTTGACTTCGTTTTTTGTTTCAGACTGTGGTTTGCGTCCTGCATTGGGCTCCCAGAGGATTGTGGGTGGAATAACAGCTCGTAGGGGGGAATGGCCTTGGATTGGCAGTCTTCAGTATCAGAGACATCACCGCTGTGGCGCCACACTCATTCACAGTAAATGGTTGCTGGGTGCAGCACACTGCTTCAAAAGGTTCTGTGCATTAGCCAAATTTAAAGAGTTACTTCAAAACTTAAAACAATTATATACATTTATATCAAAAATAACTCTTCTACTAGATCCAGAATGATCCTAACCCAATTATAATCTATACCCACAGTGACTCCAACCCCACTAACTGGGCTGTGAGTCTGGGATCTGTGCTGCGCTCAGGGGTAGGAGCACTGGTCATCCCAATCCAGAGGGTCATCATTCACCCGGCTTTCAATGGCACCAGCATGGACCACGATGTGGCTCTGTTGGAGTTGTCAGTCCCAGCACCCATGTCCTACACCATCCAGTCTGTTTGTCTCCCCTCACCAGTGCACCATTTCCTGAAGAATGCAGAGTGCTACATCACTGGCTGGGGATCGATGAGGGAAGGAGGTGAGAGATGTAGTGTTGCTTCACACTGATATGACATATAGTTTTCCAGAAAGCATTGTACAAGTGCATTCATGATATGAATACACCCCTGATCAAACAAACTGACCCTTTTTAAAATCATCCTTAACATGAAATTCTATGCCTAAGCTAAGAAAAATCATTTATACGGTGCATCTTGGTTGACAGATGAGGGTAAAAGCAAGAAAACATAATTGGAGCAAAAGCTTCCACATTATTATTAAACTAAAAACAGGAAAATAGATTTAATTTTAAAGGTGCAATAAAAGACATTCAGGCTCACTGGTTGTCTGCAAACAATTATTTGCTATGTAAAAATATAGTGGAGTAATGATGTCCTGAGCAGTGAATTAAATCACATTGTGTGCTGTTATCCGAGTTTTTCTGTTTTTTGTTTTGATATCTTGTCTGCCTCGTGTGCATGTTATTGAGTATGTGTCTGTTTTTTTAAGATGGTGGCCGCACAACAACCTTTCTCAAATTATAGCTTAACAGTAGGCTAAAATATGTTTCTGAGGTGGGAAATAGGCAATGCAGTAACAGAATAGTGATCCATATTTGATCAGCACTGCCTAGTTTGACAGTTTGATCTGAGTTTCAGTTCAGGAACCACCTTCTTTCCAACTTTATTGAGTATTTGATTTGGTCTGAGATGCTGGTGCTATACTGTGACATCTAGTGGCTGAATGTCTATATTGCAACTTTAAAGGATCCTTTTAATTTTACATTTACAAGAGGTCTTGTGCTAAGCAAATTATCCCTGGGCAGCATTTCCATCCACATGAACTATGAATGGGTATATTCACCTAGATTACAGTATATACAATACTTTCTCACTCTTCACCCTTTGAGATTCTGATTTATCTTTCCACTGAAACTTCTGCTGCTTCAGCAACAGGATGGAAATGAATGCAATTAAGTTTTTAATGCTCAGAGTAGTTAAAAATTACATTGTTAGAATGTAAAAGCAACTTATCTTTCCAGAAACAGTGTTGTAATCAGGCTTTATTTTAGTGAAAACGCATAAGCCACTAATATAAATGCTATCCTCCTTCCCATAGGTTCATTGACTAACCTGCTACAGAAAGCTGCAGTGAACATCATTGACCAGGCAGACTGTCAGCACTCATATGGAAATGTGCTAACTCCTAACATGATGTGTGCTGGACACATGGACGGAGGCAGAGACACCTGTTTGGTAAGATGTAGTACAGTATACTGTGTGACACAAATACCTATCTTTAATGCCCGGGAATGGGCCGGACATCTGGGTGGAACAATCTTGGCAGTGTCCATGGCCATGGCTTTGATAATTCTTTTTACAGTGACTGGTTAACCAGGTCAGAACAAAGTAAGTGTTGCCCTTCAGAGGACTTGTCTCTGAACAAGTAAAAGCATACAACAAATTTTGGTTTGAGAATACTTTTGGCAATACAATTATGGTGCTAACATGATGGAGAAAACCAGTGTTGCTTATTCAAGAAAATTGCTACACTTATGTGAGAGATGCATATCTAATGGTTGAGAGTAGACTTTCCTAAAAATACAGAGCTCCCCTTCTCACCTGCTCCCTCTCTGTAATCTTCTTATGTAAGGAAACCCACATGCATTCCTGTCTCGGTCAAAGCACCTGGCATCTCAGCAGCTATCCAAGTGACATTCTCTTTGTACCCACTTAAGAGCAGAGAATAAATTATTACCTTTAGCAAAATAACTGCCGATCTGTCAGTATTTCTTCTCTCTCTTCTCCATCATCCAGGGTGACTCCGGAGGGCCGCTGACTTGTCGTCAGCCCTCTGGCCAGTGGTTTATTGCTGGAGTGACCAGCTGGGGACATGGATGCGGGCGAATAGGTTTTCCGGGAGTTTACACTCGTGTTACATCTGTAAGGAAATGGATATCTACATACTTGCCTTTCTGAAGTTTAATAAGAAGCAAAAAAGCAGCTGTTCCCAGATAAATAATACACCAAATGGACACAGTGGACATTCCTCTTCTACACTAAACTGGAGACAGTGGACATGCCTCTTCTACACTAAACTGTACTGTGCAAGGACTAAAGTCATGCTAACACAGTCAATACACTCACACTTACTGCAATATTGACCTGTGTGACCTATTGGGTCATGGGTGCTGTTTGTAATACTGTGCAATCATCTGAACTGGGACATTCCTCTGTCAACATGTGCTGAAGGAATAAGGAGAATTCTCACATTTTGGATTTACATTCTGGACATTTTGCTAGAAAATGCATGACTAAGTATTTATTTCAGATATTTATTTTCCTGATAAACATACATGGTGCAGTGAATTTTTTGTTATTTTGTGTGGGGTTCTCAATATATGTGGTTCATTTATGGGTACATTTTCTTGTCTGTTTTTGTGTTTTAGAAATATATTAAGACTAGGGTGCAATGTAGTGATTGTTACTGAAAGGTGGGTTTTCTCTAGAAAATATATAAATATATAAAGAAAACTTTTGCCTGGGTTTCATGAAGGTAACAAAACAGGTTGCTGTGATAACATATTTTCACACTTCTTGATGAGAATCATGAAACTAACAAGAGGAAAATAACTGATTGACATGATTTATTTATTTTTCAGGAAAACCATTTAATTTGCTCACACGCACACTCCCAGTCAATTTGAAAATACTGTTCACAGGCTTATTTGGCTCATACTTCCCAACACAACCTCAGCAAAGGATTTTGGTTCCCAGACATCTGACAAACCGCACACACAAAGCTGAGAAAGGTTCAGTACCACATCTACAGCAAAAAAGACCCTGCTGAAACAAGCCCACTACTGTGGAGGGCGGCAGATAGTGTGACAACTAGAAAACAGGTCAGACAAAACAGTTTTGTTCTCCAGGCGTACTTTGATATAGGACTGTTTGGAGGCTTGTGAATGTCAGGTTCACGGTTGTGAAAACACCAAGTTGCTCTCCAATTCTTTCTGTTGATTTTCAGTAGGTGTACAGAGCATGTTTACCTCACACAGCATGTTAAGAAAAGCTGCGTTGTGGGTTCCCTTCAGAGCCCCAGTTGTGCTGCATATTACATACAAACAAATATTCTGTATGTATATACTGACACAGTGTTTTAAGGAGCAATTTTAGTAACTGAAGGACACAAGTCTCGTTAACCCTTGTCAGTATCATATGTCCTAATTATACAGATTAAAACTTAGTCTGCTGGCAGGAAGATGTGTTTAAACTGAAGCCACACTAATGAACTCTTACTTACTGCAAAAAACAAAGGCAATTTTTCTGCTGTTGACTAGTCAATGACAGCAACATTGACAATATCAAATATTGGGTTACACCCAGAACCATTTGTCAATCAAAGGGCTAACACACACAAACACATTCACACTATCATTCATTCCAACAAGCAATTTAAAGTTTCCAATTCTCCTGACCTACTTGCAGGTCGGCCCTGCAGCTTTTAACATGGCATGTTTAATGGTTAACCAGAAGATTAATTATATATTTATATATAACATAAAAACACAGATAGTTAATCTTTGTTACTGAACTGTTCCTCAGAGCAAAATGAAAATGTCCACACAGAGACACTGTTATGGCTAGAGTCCACAGGCTCTGCTAGCCTGTCTGTGAGGTAAAATGACAGAAGTTAATGGTGTGCTGCTGCCATGACACACCTTGTGCACACATTGTGACCTCTGGTGGTGCACTGCGCTCCTCTGTAGGTAAGCGGTGGCCCGAGGAGGGGAGGGATGAAGTGATGGATGTTCACATGCGAGCTCTTTCCCTCTGTAATCTAGAGTTGTATGTTCGGGACACGGTATTCCAGGCATCCATATACCGATCCATACACATGGCAATGCATTTCTGTGTGGATAAAAGCAGTGAGGTTAACACTTTTATGAAATTAACCCTGAAATTGAGTAATAGTGTCAGATCTTTTAGATGGCTGCCAACAATTTAAAATTATTTCCATTATCTCTTAATCCGCCAATTAATCATTCATTAATTGGTCCAAAAATTATGTTAAAATTCATGTAAACCGCCCATGACAAAAGCTGAAATATTCACATTGCTTGTTTTGTCTGAACAGTCCAAATCCCAGTTTACTATCACAGAAATCAAAGAGACGCAACACATCCTAACATTTGGTAGATACAGGAAGGGAACCAGTGAATTATTGTAGTTTTGTCTCAAAAGTGACAAACATGTTAGGAATTACTAATACAGACTAATCGTTTCTGTTATAAACGTTGTATGTGAGAGGAAATTGTTTTTTGATATGGCCCAACAACACTTACCTGCTCTGAGTTGTCCAGCGTGCTTCCAGGTTTACCTATGCACTTCTTGAAGCATTTATCTGTCATCCTCTGAAATATGAATAGAGAGATTGTTCAGTTTAGTATAATTTATTACTGACAGCTAACTTCTGGTTACAACCACAACTAAACAACACTGCCGTGTGCACATTTATATACACACGAGGACCAAGAAGAAAGAGAGTTTACGGTGTGCTCTTTAACTTATATTTCTCACAGTTTTTTTTACATATATATTTATAAATATGTTATATATCTGCAAGTAAGAAACCCTCAAAACATCAAGTTGCAGCTGGTTGAAAAATTAAGGATTACTATCAACAGCAATGCTAATGTTTCATGCATGTGGGAACAAATCAACTACATCTCCGTATAACGGCATGACATGAGTAATAAAGGTCATGCCACCCCTAAAAAACTTCAGGCCAGTGAATGAACTGAGTGTCAGGTTAGTCCAGCTAGTTTAGCAGCCGTGTCCATTGATTTACCTGCAGCAGCTCCTGAGCGTTAGCCACCGCAATCTGGACCTTGACCTGCTCCATGATCGTGCCGGTGTCCATTTTACCGCCCGATCCTCCTGCTGAGAAGTCAGAGCCAAACCCGTCCATTTCTACCGGAGTTGTTAACGAAACCCTTGAGGTTAACCGAGCTTCTTTAATCACACGTGTGGGCAGCTGCTGCTAGCTTTGGCTAACGTTAGTGTACTGTGTCCTTGAGAGCGACGGAAGGCGGGATACGTCATTTCCGTACGGAGGAGTCCGACATGGGAAATGTAGTTTTGCGAGTGGATACTGTCTTTGTTTTTTGTTTTTTTTTTGTTTTTTTATTGAACACAAGTTATACACAAAATACACATTTATACAAAATACTCATAGAGGAAAATACAATCCAAGTAAGAAAATAAAACATACTTTGGGGGGGGGGGGGGGGGGGGGGGTAACATGAAAAAAGACATACACACAAACAATAAGGTAATCATAAATAAAAATAAAAACAGTAAGGCATTAAGGCATTATAAGGCAAAGAGCATCGACATTTCAGAAAGAGATTAAAATAAAAGATACTTTGATATATCAGCTAATAATTTTTTTGCAGAGTTATTTGACTTAATTTTTTTTATAGAGACAAAAAAAAGTTTGAAATCATTTAAAAAACATTGGAAAGAGGGCTTCATTTTTCTCCACTTACAACAGTGTATATGATATTTAGCCAGTAAAAGAATGACATTTACCACGAGAGACACTGATTTGTCAATTGTATCTATGTAAAAAATAATATTTGAGATTTCTAATTTTGGGATGTCGTTCATTTTTAGAGCTAGCCAGTCTCTAATTTCACGCCAAAAGGTTTGTGAGACAGGACACAATAAAAACATATGATCAAGTGATTCTTCAGATTCATTACAAAAAGCACAGGGGTCAACTTCAAATTTAAATCTTTGTCTCAAAAAATCAGCGGTTGGATAAATTTTATCCAACCGCTAAAATTTATCCAACCGCGGTTGGATAAATTTTATCCAACCGCATTTAAACACATCAGATAAATCTTGGCCTCTTTTTTGTTAACAAAACTGTTCCAAAATCAAAGCTCTATGAATGTAAAATGGATGTAATGTAATGTTAAAAACTTCAGTTAGTTTATACCATTCTCAATTGAAAAAATATAAAATATATAATATGTTTATAGTACAATATATCTATATATACATATACATATATATAATAAAATAATATGATATAAATATATAAATAAAACAGATTGATACATAAGATAGTGTGTATCTATCTATATATATTTATATATTATATAAAGATATATATACTATCTTAACTATCTATTTTATAGCTATATATAGATATATATTGTGTATATATATACTATCTTATCTATCTATTTTATATATGTATATAATAAAATAATATAATATAAATACGGTATATCAATAAAAATATAGATAGATAAGATAGTGGATAGATAGATATAATTATTATTACTATTACCTCGTATTATTTTATTTCCATGTCTGATTTCCAGATAGTTCAATGATATGTATACTTACTCTTAACCTCTGACAACTATTTATAACCAAACTATTTATATTCATTCATATTTATGTATTTATACTATTGATTTATTTTATTTATATTTATACATGTCTGATTTCCAGATATTTCCATGATATGTATACTTACTCTTAACCTCTGACAACTATTTACAACCAAACTATTTATATTTATTCATATTTATACATTCATACGATTGATTTATTTTATTTATATTTATATGTTTATACAACTGATTTATTTCGCGTATCGCGTTTTGAGTCTGGGGGCGTTTTTTCCAAGCAGAGTTGCCGTACATAACCGTCCAAGATGGTGGACGATCGAGAACGCTACTGCGCATGTCAGACTCACATCGGGTAGGCGACTCACATCGGGTAGTGACAAGGAGAAAAAGAAAAAGAAACGGAAACGGAAACGGATTTCATATTTCACCAGAATGGATACTTGGCGAGCTGTACAGAAAGTCCTGAGTCATAAGATGATCGTTGTGGATAAAGGGAAGACATTGAAGGTATGTAGCATTATAGCTTTTCTTACTTTAGCTGAGTGGCTAGCCGAGCTAATCGCTAATACTATTACGGCTGTGAGCAACCATATAAGTCGTGAGTGGTCTTGAATGAATCAGGGCAATCTAAGCTTTCTAACAATGTATACAACAATATATATGTTTAAGGGTTGGTGTTTAAACAATTCAGAAGAACTTGTCGCTACCTCCCAACCTCCGACCCGTCCCGTAGGCGGAACACAATGCTTTCACGGTGCTTGATTTTACACATTTTTCATTCAGGCCGCCCCTCTGGCCCCTTGTAGCAAGTTTTGGGACAATCCCCCACCCTTCCCATTTTTTACTTTTTCAACACTACCGGCCCTGTCATTTTTTTCAATTTTTGCCCGCTTTGGAAAATCCTTGACAATTTTCACACAATGCCTTCACGGTGCTTGATTTTACACATTTTTCATTCAGGCCGCCCCTCTGGCCCCTTGTAGCAAGTTTTGGGACAATCCCCCACCCTTCCCATTTTTTACTTTTTCGACACTACCGGTCCTGTCATTTTTTTCAATTTTTGGCCGCTTTGGAAAATCCTTGACAATTTTCACACAATGCCCTCACGGTACTTGATTTTACACATTTTTCATTCAGGCCGCCCCTCTGGCCCCTTGTAGCAAGTTTTGGGACAATCCCCCACCCTTCCCATTTTTGACTTTTTCGACACTACTGGCCCTGTCATTTTTTTCAATTTTTGCCCGCTTTGGAAAATCCTTGACAATTTTCACACAATGCCTTCACAGTGCTTGATTTTACACATCTTTAATTCAGGCCGCCCCTCTGGCCCCTTGTAGCAAGTTTTGGGACAATCCCCCACCCTTCCCATTTTTGACTTTTTCGACACTACCGACCCTGTCATTTTTTTCAATTTTTGCCCGCTTTGGAAAATCCTTGACAATTTTCACACAATGCCTTCACGGTGCTTGATTTTACACATTTTTCATTCAGGCCGCCCCTCTGGCCCCTTGTAGCAAGTTTTGGGACAATCCCCCACCCTTCCCATTTTTGACTTTTTCAACACTACCGGCCCTGTCATTTTTTTCAATTTTTGCCCGCTTTGGAAAATCCTTGACAAATTTTCACACAATGCCTTCACGGTGCTTGATTTTACACATTTTTCATTCAGGCCGCCCCTCTGGCCCCTTGTAGCAAGTTTTGGGACAATCCCCCATCCTTCCCATTTTTGACTTTTTCGACACTACCGGCCCTGTCATTTTTTTCAATTTTTGCCCGCTTTGGAAAATCCTTCACAATTTTCACACAATGCCCTCACGGTGCTTGATTTTACACATTTTTCATTCAGGCCGCCCCTCTGGCCCCTTGTAGCAAGTTTTGGGACAATCCCCCACCCTTCCCATTTTTGAATTTTTCGACACTACCGGCCCTGTCGTTTTTTTCAATTTTTGCCCGCTTTGGAAAATCCTTGACAATTTTCACACAATGCCTTCACAGTGCTTGATTTTACACATCTTTAATTCAGGCCGCCCCTCTGGCCCCTTGTAGCAAGTTTTGGGACAATCCCCCACCCTTCCCATTTTTGACTTTTTCGACACTACCGGCCCTGTCGTTTTTTTCCATTTTTGGCCGCTTTGGAAAATCCTTCACAATTTTCACACAATGCCCTCACGGTGCTTGATTTTACACATTTTTCATTCAGGCCGCCCCTCTGGCCCCTTGTAGCAAGTTTTGGGACAATCCCCCACCCTTCCCATTTTTGACTTTTTCGACACTACCGGCCCTGTCGTTTTTTTCCATTTTTGGCCGCTTTGGAAAATCCTTCACAATTTTCACACAATGCCCTCACGGTGCTTGATTTTACACATTTTTCATTCAGGCCGCCCCTCTGGCCCCTTGTAGCAAGTTTTGGGACAATCCCCCACCCTTCCCATTTTTGACTTTTTCGACACTACCGACCCTGTCATTTTTTTTCAATTTTTACCCCTATGGAAAATCCTTCACAATTTTCACACAATGCCTTCACGGTGCTTGATTTTACACATTTTTCAATCAGCCCGCCCCTCTGGCCCCTTGTAGCAAGTTTTGGGACAATCCCCCACCCTTCCCATTTTTGAATTTTTCGACACTACCGGCCCTGTCGTTTTTTTCAATTTTTGGCCGCTTTGGAAAATCCTTCATAATTTTCACACAATGCCCTCACGGTGCTTGATTTTACACATTTTTCATTCAGGCCGCCCCTCTGGCCCCTTGTAGCAAGTTTTGGGACAATCCCCCACCCTTCCCATTTTTGAATTTTTCGACACTACCGGCCCTGTCGTTTTTTTCAATTTTTGGCCGCTTTGGAAAATCCTTCATAATTTTCACACAATGCCCTCACGGTGCTTGGTTTTACAAATTTTTCATTCAGGCCGCCCCTCTGGCCCCTTGTAGCAAGTTTTGGGACAATCCCCCACCCTTCCCATTTTTGACTTTTTCGACACTACCGGCCCTGTCATTTTTTTCCATTTTTGGCCGCTTTGGAAAATCCTTCACAATTTTCACACAATGCCCTCACGGTGCTTGATTTTACACATTTTTCATTCAGGCCGCCCCTCTGGCCCCTTGTAGCAAGTTTTGGGACAATCCCCCACCCTTCCCATTTTTGACTTTTTCGACACTACCGGCCCTGTCGTTTTTTTCAATTTTTGGCCGCTTTGGAAAATCCTTCACAATTTTCACACAATGCCCTCACGGTGCTTGATTTTACACATTTTTCATTCAGGCCGCCCCTCTGGCCCCTTGTAGCAAGTTTTGGGACAATCCCCCACCCTTCCCATTTTTGAATTTTTCGACACTACCGGCCCTGTCGTTTTTTTCAATTTTTGGCCGCTTTGGAAAATCCTTCATAATTTTCACACAATGCCCTCACGGTGCTTGATTTTACAAATTTTTCATTCAGGCCGCCCCTCTGGCCCCTTGTAGCAAGTTTTGGGACAATCCCCCACCCTTCCCATTTTTGAATTTTTCGACACTACCGGCCCTGTCGTTTTTTTCAATTTTTGGCCGCTTTGGAAAATCCTTCATAATTTTCACACAATGCCCTCACGGTGCTTGATTTTACAAATTTTTCATTCAGGCCGCCCCTCTGGCCCCTTGTAGCAAGTTTTGGGACAATCCCCCACCCTTCCCATTTTTGACTTTTTCGACACTACCGGCCCTGTCATTTTTTTCAATTTTTACCCCTATGGAAAATCCTTCACAATTTTCACACAATGCCTTCACGGTGCTTGATTTTACACATTTTTCAATCAGCCCGCCCCTCTGGCCCCTTGTAGCAAGTTTTGGGACAATCCCCCACCCTTCCCATTTTTGACTTTTTCGACACTACCGGCCCTGTCGTTTTTTTCAATTTTTGGCCGCTTTGGAAAATCCTTCACAATTTTCACACAATGCCCTCACGGTGCTTGATTTTACACATTTTTCATTCAGGCCGCCCCTCTGGCCCCTTGTAGCAAGTTTTGGGACAATCCCCCACCCTTCCCATTTTTGAATTTTTCGACACTACCGGCCCTGTCATTTTTTTCAATTTTTGGCCGCTTTGGAAAATCCTTCATAATTTTCACACAATGCCCTCACGGTGCTTGATTTTACAAATTTTTCATTCAGGCCGCCCCTCTGGCCCCTTGTAGCAAGTTTTGGGACAATCCCCCACCCTTCCCATTTTTGACTTTTTCGACACTACCGGCCCTGTCGTTTTTTTCCATTTTTGGCCGCTTTGGAAAATCCTTCATAATTTTCACACAATGCCCTCACGGTGCTTGATTTTACACATTTTTCATTCAGGCCGCCCCTCTGGCCCCTTGTAGCAAGTTTTGGGACAATCCCCCACCCTTCCCATTTTTGACTTTTTCGACACTACCGACCCTGTCATTTTTTTCAATTTTTACCCCTATGGAAAATCCTTCACAATTTTCACACAATGCCTTCACGGTGCTTGATTTTACACATTTTTCAATCAGCCCGCCCCTCTGGCCCCTTGTAGCAAGTTTTGGGACAATCCCCCACCCTTCCCATTTTTGACTTTTTCGACACTACCGGCCCTGTCATTTTTTTCCATTTTTGGCCGCTTTGGAAAATCCTTCACAATTTTCACACAATGCCCTCACGGTGCTTGATTTTACACATTTTTCATTCAGGCCGCCCCTCTGGCCCCTTGTAGCAAGTTTTGGGACAATCCCCCACCCTTCCCATTTTTGACTTTTTCAACACTACCGGCCCTGTCGTTTTTTTCCATTTTTGGCCGCTTTGGAAAATCCTTCACAATTTTCACACAATGCCCTCACGGTGCTTGATTTTACACATTTTTCATTCAGGCCGCCCCTCTGGCCCCTTGTAGCAAGTTTTGGGACAATCCCCCACCCTTCCCATTTTTGACTTTTTCGACACTACCGGCCCTGTCGTTTTTTTCAATTTTTGGCCGCTTTGGAAAATCCTTCACAATTTTCACACAATGCCCTCACGGTGCTTGATTTTACACATTTTTCATTCAGGCCGCCCCTCTGGCCCCTTGTAGCAAGTTTTGGGACAATCCCCCACCCTTCCCATTTTTGACTTTTTCGACACTACCGGCCCTGTCATTTTTTTCCATTTTTGGCCGCTTTGGAAAATCCTTCACAATTTTCACACAATGCCCTCACGGTGCTTGATTTTACACATTTTTCATTCAGGCCGCCCCTCTGGCCCCTTGTAGCAAGTTTTGGGACAATCCCCCACCCTTCCCATTTTTGACTTTTTCGACACTACCGACCCTGTCATTTTTTTCAATTTTTACCCCTATGGAAAATCCTTCACAATTTTCACACAATGCCTTCACGGTGCTTGATTTTACACATTTTTCAATCAGCCCGCCCCTCTGGCCCCTTGTAGCAAGTTTTGGGACAATCCCCCACCCTTCCCATTTTTGACTTTTTCGACACTACCGGCCCTGTCATTTTTTTCCATTTTTGGCCGCTTTGAAAAATCCTTCACAATTTTCACACAATGCCCTCACGGTGCTTGATTTTACACATTTTTCATTCAGGCCGCCCCTCTGGCCCCTTGTAGCAAGTTTTGGGACAATCCCCCACCCTTCCCATTTTTGACTTTTTCGACACTACCGGCCCTGTCATTTTTTTCCATTTTTGGCCGCTTTGGAAAATTCTTCACAATTTTCACACAATGCTCTCACGGTGCTTTTTTTTACACATTTTTCATTCAGGCCGCCCCTCTGGCCCCTTGTAGCAAGTTTTGGGACAATCCCCCACCCTTCCCATTTTTGACTTTTTCGACACTACCGACCCTGTCATTTTTTTCAATTTTTACCCCTATGGAAAATCCTTCACAATTTTCACACAATGCCTTCACGGTGCTTGATTTTACACATTTTTCAATCAGCCCGCCCCTCTGGCCCCTTGTAGCAAGTTTTGGGACAATCCCCCACCCTTCCCATTTTTGACTTTTTCGACACTACCGGCCCTGTCATTTTTTTCCATTTTTGGCCGCTTTGGAAAATCCTTCACAATTTTCACACAATGCCCTCACGGTGCTTGATTTTACAAATTTTTCATTCAGGCCGCCCCTCTGGCCCCTTGTAGCAAGTTTTGGGACAATCCCCCACCCTTCCCATTTTTGACTTTTTCGACACTACCGGCCCTGTCATTTTTTTCCATTTTTGGCCGCTTTGGAAAATCCTTCACAATTTTCACACAATGCCCTCACGGTGCTTGATTTTACACATTTTTCATTCAGGCCGCCCCTCTGGCCCCTTGTAGCAAGTTTTGGGACAATCCCCCACCCTTCCCATTTTTTACTTTTTCGACACTACCGGCCCTGTCGTTTTTTTCAATTTTTGGCCGCTTTGGAAAATCCTTCATAATTTTCACACAATGCCCTCACGGTGCTTGATTTTACAAATTTTTCATTCAGGCCGCCCCTCTGGCCCCTTGTAGCAAGTTTTGGGACAATCCCCCACCCTTCCCATTTTTGACTTTTTCGACACTACCGGCCCTGTCGTTTTTTTCAATTTTTGGCCGCTTTGGAAAATCCTTCATAATTTTCACACAATGCCCTCACGGTGCTTGATTTTACAAATTTTTCATTCAGGCCGCCCCTCTGGCCCCTTGTAGCAAGTTTTGGGACAATCCCCCACCCTTCCCATTTTTGACTTTTTCGACACTACCGGCCCTGTCATTTTTTTCAATTTTTGCCCGCTTTGGAAAATCCTTCACAATTTTCACACAATGCCCTCACGGTGCTTGATTTTACACATTTTTCATTCAGGCCGCCCCTCTGGCCCCTTGTAGCAAGTTTTGGGACAATCCCCCACCCTTCCCATTTTTGACTTTTTCGACACTACCGGCCCTGTCATTTTTTTCAATTTTTGGCCGCTTTGGAAAATCCTTCACAATTTTCACACAATGCCCTCACGGTGCTTGATTTTACACATTTTTCATTCAGGCCGCCCCTCTGGCCCCTTGTAGCAAGTTTTGGGACAATCCCCCACCCTTCCCATTTTTGAATTTTTCGACACTACCGGCCCTGTCATTTTTTTCCATTTTTGGCCGCTTTGGAAAATCCTTCACAATTTTCACACAATGCCCTCACGGTGCTTGATTTTACACATTTTTCATTCAGGCCGCCCCTCTGGCCCCTTGTAGCAAGTTTTGGGACAATCCCCCACCCTTCCCATTTTTGACTTTTTCGACACTACCGGCCCTGTCGTTTTTTTCAATTTTTGGCCGCTTTGGAAAATCCTTCACAATTTTCACACAATGCCCTCACGGTGCTTGATTTTACACATTTTTCATTCAGGCCGCCCCTCTGGCCCCTTGTAGCAAGTTTTGGGACAATCCCCCACCCTTCCCATTTTTGACTTTTTCGACACTACCGGCCCTGTCATTTTTTTCCATTTTTGGCCGCTTTGGAAAATCCTTCACAATTTTCACACAATGCCCTCACGGTGCTTGATTTTACACATTTTTCATTCAGGCCGCCCCTCTGGCCCCTTGTAGCAAGTTTTGGGACAATCCCCCACCCTTCCCATTTTTGACTTTTTCGACACTACCGACCCTGTCATTTTTTTCAATTTTTACCCCTATGGAAAATCCTTCACAATTTTCACACAATGCCTTCACGGTGCTTGATTTTACACATTTTTCAATCAGCCCGCCCCTCTGGCCCCTTGTAGCAAGTTTTGGGACAATCCCCCACCCTTCCCATTTTTGACTTTTTCGACACTACCGGCCCTGTCATTTTTTTCCATTTTTGGCCGCTTTGGAAAATCCTTCACAATTTTCACACAATGCCCTCACGGTGCTTGATTTTACAAATTTTTCATTCAGGCCGCCCCTCTGGCCCCTTGTAGCAAGTTTTGGGACAATCCCCCACCCTTCCCATTTTTGACTTTTTCGACACTACCGGCCCTGTCATTTTTTTCCATTTTTGGCCGCTTTGGAAAATCCTTCACAATTTTCACACAATGCCCTCACGGTGCTTGATTTTACACATTTTTCATTCAGGCCGCCCCTCTGGCCCCTTGTAGCAAGTTTTGGGACAATCCCCCACCCTTCCCATTTTTGACTTTTTCGACACTACCGACCCTGTCATTTTTTTCAATTTTTACCCCTATGGAAAATCCTTCACAATTTTCACACAATGCCTTCACGGTGCTTGATTTTACACATTTTTCAATCAGCCCGCCCCTCTGGCCCCTTGTAGCAAGTTTTGGGACAATCCCCCACCCTTCCCATTTTTGACTTTTTCGACACTACCGGCCCTGTCATTTTTTTCCATTTTTGGCCGCTTTGGAAAATCCTTCACAATTTTCACACAATGCCCTCACGGTGCTTGATTTTACACATTTTTCATTCAGGCCGCCCCTCTGGCCCCTTGTAGCAAGTTTTGGGACAATCCCCCACCCTTCCCATTTTTGACTTTTTCGACACTACCGACCCTGTCATTTTTTTCAATTTTTACCCCTATGGAAAATCCTTCACAATTTTCACACAATGCCCTCACGGTGCTTGATTTTACACATTTTTCAATCAGCCCGCCCCTCTGGCCCCTTGTAGCAAGTTTTGGGACAATCCCCCACCCTTCCCATTTTTGACTTTTTCGACACTACCGGCCCTGTCATTTTTTTTCATTTTTGGCCGCTTTGGAAAATCCTTCACAATTTTCACACAATGCCCTCACGGTGCTTGATTTTACACATTTTTCATTCAGGCCGCCCCTCTGGTCCCTTGTAGCAAGTTTTGGGACAATCCCCCACCCTTCCCATTTTTGACTTTTTCGACACTACCGACCCTGTCATTTTTTTCAATTTTTACCCCTATGGAAAATCCTTCACAATTTTCACACAATGCCTTCACGGTGCTTGATTTTACACATTTTTCAATCAGCCCGCCCCTCTGGCCCCTTGTAGCAAGTTTTGGGACAATCCCCCACCCTTCCCATTTTTGACTTTTTCGACACTACCGGCCCTGTCGTTTTTTTCAATTTTTGGCCGCTTTGGAAAATCCTTCACAATTTTCACACAATGCCCTCACGGTGCTTGATTTTACACATTTTTCATTCAGGCCGCCCCTCTGGCCCCTTGTAGCAAGTTTTGGGACAATCCCCCACCCTTCCCATTTTTGACTTTTTCGACACTACCGGCCCTGTCGTTTTTTTCAATTTTTGGCCGCTTTGGAAAATCCTTCATAATTTTCACACAATGCCCTCACGGTGCTTGATTTTACAAATTTTTCATTCAGGCCGCCCCTCTGGCCCCTTGTAGCAAGTTTTGGGACAATCCCCCACCCTTCCCATTTTTGACTTTTTCGACACTACCGGCCCTGTCGTTTTTTTCAATTTTTGGCCGCTTTGGAAAATCCTTCATAATTTTCACACAATGCCCTCACGGTGCTTGATTTTACAAATTTTTCATTCAGGCCGCCCCTCTGGCCCCTTGTAGCAAGTTTTGGGACAATCCCCCACCCTTCCCATTTTTGACTTTTTCGACACTACCGGCCCTGTCGTTTTTTTCAATTTTTGGCCGCTTTGGAAAATCCTTCATAATTTTCACACAATGCCCTCACGGTGCTTGATTTTACAAATTTTTCATTCAGGCCGCCCCTCTGGCCCCTTGTAGCAAGTTTTGGGACAATCCCCCACCCTTCCCATTTTTGACTTTTTCGACACTACCGGCCCTGTCATTTTTTTCCATTTTTGGCCGCTTTGGAAAATCCTTCACAATTTTCACACAATGCCCTCACGGTGCTTGATTTTACACATTTTTCATTCAGGCCGCCCCTCTGGCCCCTTGTAGCAAGTTTTGGGACAATCCCCCACCCTTCCCATTTTTGACTTTTTCGACACTACCGACCCTGTCATTTTTTTCAATTTTTACCCCTATGGAAAATCCTTCACAATTTTCACACAATGCCCTCACGGTGCTTGATTTTACACATTTTTCATTCAGGCCGCCCCTCTGGCCCCTTGTAGCAAGTTTTGGGACAATCCCCCACCCTTCCCATTTTTGACTTTTTCGACACTACCGACCCTGTCATTTTTTTTCAATTTTTACCCCTATGGAAAATCCTTCACAATTTTCACACAATGCCTTCACGGTGCTTGATTTTACACATTTTTCAATCAGCCCGCCCCTCTGGCCCCTTGTAGCAAGTTTTGGGACAATCCCCCACCCTTCCCATTTTTGACTTTTTCGACACTACCGGCCCTGTCGTTTTTTTCAATTTTTGGCCGCTTTGGAAAATCCTTCACAATTTTCACACAATGCCCTCAACGGTGCTTGATTTTACACATTTTTCATTCAGGCCGCCCCTCTGGCCCCTTGTAGCAAGTTTTGGGACAATCCCCCACCCTTCCCATTTTTGACTTTTTCGACACTACCGGCCCTGTCGTTTTTTTCAATTTTTGGCCGCTTTGGAAAATCCTTCATAATTTTCACACAATGCCCTCACGGTGCTTGATTTTACACATTTTTCATTCAGGCCGCCCCTCTGGCCCCTTGTAGCAAGTTTTGGGACAATCCCCCACCCTTCCCATTTTTGAATTTTTCGACACTACCGGCCCTGTCGTTTTTTTCAATTTTTGGCCGCTTTGGAAAATCCTTCATAATTTTCACACAATGCCCTCACGGTGCTTGATTTTACAAATTTTTCATTCAGGCCGCCCCTCTGGCCCCTTGTAGCAAGTTTTGGGACAATCCCCCACCCTTCCCATTTTTGACTTTTTCGACACTACCGGCCCTGTCATTTTTTTCCATTTTTGGCCGCTTTGGAAAATCCTTCACAATTTTCACACAATGCCCTCACGGTGCTTGATTTTACACATTTTTCATTCAGGCCGCCCCTCTGGCCCCTTGTAGCAAGTTTTGGGACAATCCCCCACCCTTCCCATTTTTGACTTTTTCGACACTACCGGCCCTGTCGTTTTTTTCAATTTTTGGCCGCTTTGGAAAATCCTTCACAATTTTCACACAATGCCCTCACGGTGCTTGATTTTACACATTTTTCATTCAGGCCGCCCCTCTGGCCCCTTGTAGCAAGTTTTGGGACAATCCCCCACCCTTCCCATTTTTGACTTTTTCGACACTACCGGCCCTGTCATTTTTTTCCATTTTTGGCCGCTTTGGAAAATCCTTCACAATTTTCACACAATGCCCTCACGGTGCTTGATTTTACAAATTTTTCATTCAGGCCGCCCCTCTGGCCCCTTGTAGCAAGTTTTGGGACAATCCCCCACCCTTCCCATTTTTGACTTTTTCGACACTACCGGCCCTGTCATTTTTTTCCATTTTTGGCCGCTTTGGAAAATCCTTCACAATTTTCACACAATGCCCTCACGGTGCTTGATTTTACACATTTTTCATTCAGGCCGCCCCTCTGGCCCCTTGTAGCAAGTTTTGGGACAATCCCCCACCCTTCCCATTTTTGACTTTTTCGACACTACCGACCCTGTCATTTTTTTCAATTTTTACCCCTATGGAAAATCCTTCACAATTTTCACACAATGCCTTCACGGTGCTTGATTTTACACATTTTTCAATCAGCCCGCCCCTCTGGCCCCTTGTAGCAAGTTTTGGGACAATCCCCCACCCTTCCCATTTTTGACTTTTTCGACACTACCGGCCCTGTCATTTTTTTCCATTTTTGGCCGCTTTGGAAAATCCTTCACAATTTTCACACAATGCCCTCACGGTGCTTGATTTTACACATTTTTCATTCAGGCCGCCCCTCTGGCCCCTTGTAGCAAGTTTTGGGACAATCCCCCACCCTTCCCATTTTTGACTTTTTCGACACTACCGGCCCTGTCATTTTTTTCCATTTTTGGCCGCTTTGGAAAATCCTTCACAATTTTCACACAATGCCCTCACGGTGCTTGATTTTACACATTTTTCATTCAGGCCGCCCCTCTGGCCCCTTGTAGCAAGTTTTGGGACAATCCCCCACCCTTCCCATTTTTGACTTTTTCGACACTACCGACCCTGTCATTTTTTTCAATTTTTACCCCTATGGAAAATCCTTCACAATTTTCACACAATGCCCTCACGGTGCTTGATTTTACACATTTTTCAATCAGCCCGCCCCTCTGGCCCCTTGTAGCAAGTTTTGGGACAATCCCCCACCCTTCCCATTTTTGACTTTTTCGACACTACCGGCCCTGTCATTTTTTTTCATTTTTGGCCGCTTTGGAAAATCCTTCACAATTTTCACACAATGCCCTCACGGTGCTTGATTTTACACATTTTTCATTCAGGCCGCCCCTCTGGCCCCTTGTAGCAAGTTTTGGGACAATCCCCCACCCTTCCCATTTTTGACTTTTTCGACACTACCGGCCCTGTCGTTTTTTTCAATTTTTGGCCGCTTTGGAAAATCCTTCACAATTTTCACACAATGCCCTCACGGTGCTTGATTTTACACATTTTTCATTCAGGCCGCCCCTCTGGCCCCTTGTAGCAAGTTTTGGGACAATCCCCCACCCTTCCCATTTTTGACTTTTTCGACACTACCGGCCCTGTCATTTTTTTCCATTTTTGGCCGCTTTGGAAAATCCTTCACAATTTTCACACAATGCCCTCACGGTGCTTGATTTTACAAATTTTTCATTCAGGCCGCCCCTCTGGCCCCTTGTAGCAAGTTTTGGGACAATCCCCCACCCTTCCCATTTTTGACTTTTTCGACACTACCGGCCCTGTCATTTTTTTCCATTTTTGGCCGCTTTGGAAAATCCTTCACAATTTTCACACAATGCCCTCACGGTGCTTGATTTTACACATTTTTCATTCAGGCCGCCCCTCTGGCCCCTTGTAGCAAGTTTTGGGACAATCCCCCACCCTTCCCATTTTTGACTTTTTCGACACTACCGACCCTGTCATTTTTTTCAATTTTTACCCCTATGGAAAATCCTTCACAATTTTCACACAATGCCTTCACGGTGCTTGATTTTACACATTTTTCAATCAGCCCGCCCCTCTGGCCCCTTGTAGCAAGTTTTGGGACAATCCCCCACCCTTCCCATTTTTGACTTTTTCGACACTACCGGCCCTGTCATTTTTTTCCATTTTTGGCCGCTTTGGAAAATCCTTCACAATTTTCACACAATGCCCTCACGGTGCTTGATTTTACACATTTTTCATTCAGGCCGCCCCTCTGGCCCCTTGTAGCAAGTTTTGGGACAATCCCCCACCCTTCCCATTTTTGACTTTTTCGACACTACCGGCCCTGTCATTTTTTTCCATTTTTGGCCGCTTTGGAAAATCCTTCACAATTTTCACACAATGCCCTCACGGTGCTTGATTTTACACATTTTTCATTCAGGCCGCCCCTCTGGCCCCTTGTAGCAAGTTTTGGGACAATCCCCCACCCTTCCCATTTTTGACTTTTTCGACACTACCGACCCTGTCATTTTTTTCAATTTTTACCCCTATGGAAAATCCTTCACAATTTTCACACAATGCCCTCACGGTGCTTGATTTTACACATTTTTCAATCAGCCCGCCCCTCTGGCCCCTTGTAGCAAGTTTTGGGACAATCCCCCACCCTTCCCATTTTTGACTTTTTCGACACTACCGGCCCTGTCATTTTTTTTCATTTTTGGCCGCTTTGGAAAATCCTTCACAATTTTCACACAATGCCCTCACGGTGCTTGATTTTACACATTTTTCATTCAGGCCGCCCCTCTGGTCCCTTGTAGCAAGTTTTGGGACAATCCCCCACCCTTCCCATTTTTGACTTTTTCGACACTACCGACCCTGTCATTTTTTTCAATTTTTACCCCTATGGAAAATCCTTCACAATTTTCACACAATGCCTTCACGGTGCTTGATTTTACACATTTTTCAATCAGCCCGCCCCTCTGGCCCCTTGTAGCAAGTTTTGGGACAATCCCCCACCCTTCCCATTTTTGACTTTTTCGACACTACCGGCCCTGTCGTTTTTTTCAATTTTTGGCCGCTTTGGAAAATCCTTCACAATTTTCACACAATGCCCTCACGGTGCTTGATTTTACACATTTTTCATTCAGGCCGCCCCTCTGGCCCCTTGTAGCAAGTTTTGGGACAATCCCCCACCCTTCCCATTTTTGACTTTTTCGACACTACCGGCCCTGTCGTTTTTTTCAATTTTTGGCCGCTTTGGAAAATCCTTCATAATTTTCACACAATGCCCTCACGGTGCTTGATTTTACAAATTTTTCATTCAGGCCGCCCCTCTGGCCCCTTGTAGCAAGTTTTGGGACAATCCCCCACCCTTCCCATTTTTGACTTTTTCGACACTACCGGCCCTGTCGTTTTTTTCAATTTTTGGCCGCTTTGGAAAATCCTTCATAATTTTCACACAATGCCCTCACGGTGCTTGATTTTACAAATTTTTCATTCAGGCCGCCCCTCTGGCCCCTTGTAGCAAGTTTTGGGACAATCCCCCACCCTTCCCATTTTTGACTTTTTCGACACTACCGGCCCTGTCGTTTTTTTCAATTTTTGGCCGCTTTGGAAAATCCTTCATAATTTTCACACAATGCCCTCACGGTGCTTGATTTTACAAATTTTTCATTCAGGCCGCCCCTCTGGCCCCTTGTAGCAAGTTTTGGGACAATCCCCCACCCTTCCCATTTTTGACTTTTTCGACACTACCGGCCCTGTCATTTTTTTCCATTTTTGGCCGCTTTGGAAAATCCTTCACAATTTTCACACAATGCCCTCACGGTGCTTGATTTTACACATTTTTCATTCAGGCCGCCCCTCTGGCCCCTTGTAGCAAGTTTTGGGACAATCCCCCACCCTTCCCATTTTTGACTTTTTCGACACTACCGACCCTGTCATTTTTTTCAATTTTTACCCCTATGGAAAATCCTTCACAATTTTCACACAATGCCCTCATGGTGCTTGATTTTACACATTTTTCATTCAGGCCGCCCCTCTGGCCCCTTGTAGCAAGTTTTGGGACAATCCCCCACCCTTCCCATTTTTGACTTTTTCGACACTACCGACCCTGTCATTTTTTTTCAATTTTTACCCCTATGGAAAATCCTTCACAATTTTCACACAATGCCTTCACGGTGCTTGATTTTACACATTTTTCAATCAGCCCGCCCCTCTGGCCCCTTGTAGCAAGTTTTGGGACAATCCCCCACCCTTCCCATTTTTGACTTTTTCGACACTACCGGCCCTGTCGTTTTTTTCAATTTTTGGCCGCTTTGGAAAATCCTTCACAATTTTCACACAATGCCCTCACGGTGCTTGATTTTACACATTTTTCATTCAGGCCGCCCCTCTGGCCCCTTGTAGCAAGTTTTGGGACAATCCCCCACCCTTCCCATTTTTGACTTTTTCGACACTACCGGCCCTGTCGTTTTTTTCAATTTTTGGCCGCTTTGGAAAATCCTTCATAATTTTCACACAATGCCCTCACGGTGCTTGATTTTACACATTTTTCATTCAGGCCGCCCCTCTGGCCCCTTGTAGCAAGTTTTGGGACAATCCCCCACCCTTCCCATTTTTGAATTTTTCGACACTACCGGCCCTGTCGTTTTTTTCAATTTTTGGCCGCTTTGGAAAATCCTTCATAATTTTCACACAATGCCCTCACGGTGCTTGATTTTACAAATTTTTCATTCAGGCCGCCCCTCTGGCCCCTTGTAGCAAGTTTTGGGACAATCCCCCACCCTTCCCATTTTTGACTTTTTCGACACTACCGGCCCTGTCATTTTTTTCCATTTTTGGCCGCTTTGGAAAATCCTTCACAATTTTCACACAATGCCCTCACGGTGCTTGATTTTACACATTTTTCATTCAGGCCGCCCCTCTGGCCCCTTGTAGCAAGTTTTGGGACAATCCCCCACCCTTCCCATTTTTGACTTTTTCGACACTACCGGCCCTGTCGTTTTTTTCAATTTTTGGCCGCTTTGGAAAATCCTTCACAATTTTCACACAATGCCCTCACGGTGCTTGATTTTACACATTTTTCATTCAGGCCGCCCCTCTGGCCCCTTGTAGCAAGTTTTGGGACAATCCCCCACCCTTCCCATTTTTGACTTTTTCGACACTACCGGCCCTGTCGTTTTTTTCAATTTTTGGCCGCTTTGGAAAATCCTTCATAATTTTCACACAATGCCCTCACGGTGCTTGATTTTACAAATTTTTCATTCAGGCCGCCCCTCTGGCCCCTTGTAGCAAGTTTTGGGACAATCCCCCACCCTTCCCATTTTTGACTTTTTCGACACTACCGGCCCTGTCATTTTTTTCAATTTTTACCCCTATGGAAAATCCTTCACAATTTTCACACAATGCCTTCACGGTGCTTGATTTTACACATTTTTCAATCAGCCCGCCCCTCTGGCCCCTTGTAGCAAGTTTTGGGACAATCCCCCACCCTTCCCATTTTTGACTTTTTCGACACTACCGGCCCTGTCGTTTTTTTCAATTTTTGGCCGCTTTGGAAAATCCTTCACAATTTTCACACAATGCCCTCACGGTGCTTGATTTTACACATTTTTCATTCAGGCCGCCCCTCTGGCCCCTTGTAGCAAGTTTTGGGACAATCCCCCACCCTTCCCATTTTTGAATTTTTCGACACTACCGGCCCTGTCGTTTTTTTCAATTTTTGGCCGCTTTGGAAAATCCTTCACAATTTTCACACAATGCCCTCACGGTGCTTGATTTTACAAATTTTTCATTCAGGCCGCCCCTCTGGCCCCTTGTAGCAAGTTTTGGGACAATCCCCCACCCTTCCCATTTTTGACTTTTTCGACACTACCGGCCCTGTCGTTTTTTTCAATTTTTGGCCGCTTTGGAAAATCCTTCATAATTTTCACACAATGCCCTCACGGTGCTTGATTTTACAAATTTTTCATTCAGGCCGCCCCTCTGGCCCCTTGTAGCAAGTTTTGGGACAATCCCCCACCCTTCCCATTTTTGAATTTTTCGACACTACCGGCCCTGTCGTTTTTTTCAATTTTTGGCCGCTTTGGAAAATCCTTCATAATTTTCACACAATGCCCTCACGGTGCTTGATTTTACAAATTTTTCATTCAGGCCGCCCCTCTGGCCCCTTGTAGCAAGTTTTGGGACAATCCCCCACCCTTCCCATTTTTGACTTTTTCGACACTACCGACCCTGTCATTTTTTTCAATTTTTACCCCTATGGAAAATCCTTCACAATTTTCACACAATGCCTTCACGGTGCTTGATTTTACACATTTTTCAATCAGCCCGCCCCTCTGGCCCCTTGTAGCAAGTTTTGGGACAATCCCCCACCCTTCCCATTTTTGACTTTTTCGACACTACCGGCCCTGTCATTTTTTTCCATTTTTGGCCGCTTTGGAAAATCCTTCACAATTTTCACACAATGCCCTCACGGTGCTTGATTTTACACATTTTTCATTCAGGCCGCCCCTCTGGCCCCTTGTAGCAAGTTTTGGGACAATCCCCCACCCTTCCCATTTTTGACTTTTTCGACACTACCGGCCCTGTCATTTTTTTCCATTTTTGGCCGCTTTGGAAAATCCTTCACAATTTTCACACAATGCCCTCACGGTGCTTGATTTTACACATTTTTCATTCAGGCCGCCCCTCTGGCCCCTTGTAGCAAGTTTTGGGACAATCCCCCACCCTTCCCATTTTTGACTTTTTCGACACTACCGGCCCTGTCGTTTTTTTCAATTTTTGGCCGCTTTGGAAAATCCTTCACAATTTTCACACAATGCCCTCACGGTGCTTGATTTTACACATTTTTCATTCAGGCCGCCCCTCTGGCCCCTTGTAGCAAGTTTTGGGACAATCCCCCACCCTTCCCATTTTTGACTTTTTCGACACTACCGGCCCTGTCATTTTTTTCCATTTTTGGCCGCTTTGGAAAATCCTTCACAATTTTCACACAATGCCCTCACGGTGCTTGATTTTACACATTTTTCATTCAGGCCGCCCCTCTGGCCCCTTGTAGCAAGTTTTGGGACAATCCCCCACCCTTCCCATTTTTGACTTTTTCGACACTACCGACCCTGTCATTTTTTTCAATTTTTACCCCTATGGAAAATCCTTCACAATTTTCACACAATGCCTTCACGGTGCTTGATTTTACACATTTTTCAATCAGCCCGCCCCTCTGGCCCCTTGTAGCAAGTTTTGGGACAATCCCCCACCCTTCCCATTTTTGACTTTTTCGACACTACCGGCCCTGTCATTTTTTTCCATTTTTGGCCGCTTTGGAAAATCCTTCACAATTTTCACACAATGCCCTCACGGTGCTTGATTTTACAAATTTTTCATTCAGGCCGCCCCTCTGGCCCCTTGTAGCAAGTTTTGGGACAATCCCCCACCCTTCCCATTTTTGACTTTTTCGACACTACCGGCCCTGTCATTTTTTTCCATTTTTGGCCGCTTTGGAAAATCCTTCACAATTTTCACACAATGCCCTCACGGTGCTTGATTTTACACATTTTTCATTCAGGCCGCCCCTCTGGCCCCTTGTAGCAAGTTTTGGGACAATCCCCCACCCTTCCCATTTTTGACTTTTTCGACACTACCGACCCTGTCATTTTTTTCAATTTTTACCCCTATGGAAAATCCTTGACAATTTTCACACAATGCCTTCACGGTGCTTGATTTTACACATTTTTCAATCAGCCCGCCCCTCTGGCCCCTTGTAGCAAGTTTTGGGACAATCCCCCACCCTTCCCATTTTTGACTTTTTCGACACTACCGGCCCTGTCGTTTTTTTCAATTTTTGGCCGCTTTGGAAAATCCTTCATAATTTTCACACAATGCCCTCACGGTGCTTGATTTTACACATTTTTCATTCAGGCCGCCCCTCTGGCCCCTTGTAGCAAGTTTTGGGACAATCCCCCACCCTTCCCATTTTTGACTTTTTCGACACTACCGGCCCTGTCGTTTTTTTCAATTTTTGGCCGCTTTGGAAAATCCTTCACAATTTTCACACAATGCCCTCACGGTGCTTGATTTTACACATTTTTCATTCAGGCCGCCCCTCTGGCCCCTTGTAGCAAGTTTTGGGACAATCCCCCACCCTTCCCATTTTTGACTTTTTCGACACTACCGGCCCTGTCGTTTTTTTCAATTTTTGGCCGCTTTGGAAAATCCTTCATAATTTTCACACAATGCCCTCACGGTGCTTGATTTTACAAATTTTTCATTCAGGCCGCCCCTCTGGCCCCTTGTAGCAAGTTTTGGGACAATCCCCCACCCTTCCCATTTTTGACTTTTTCGACACTACCGGCCCTGTCGTTTTTTTCAATTTTTGGCCGCTTTGGAAAATCCTTCATAATTTTCACACAATGCCCTCACGGTGCTTGATTTTACAAATTTTTCATTCAGGCCGCCCCTCTGGCCCCTTGTAGCAAGTTTTGGGACAATCCCCCACCCTTCCCATTTTTGACTTTTTCGACACTACCGGCCCTGTCGTTTTTTTCAATTTTTGGCCGCTTTGGAAAATCCTTCATAATTTTCACACAATGCCCTCACGGTGCTTGATTTTACAAATTTTTCATTCAGGCCGCCCCTCTGGCCCCTTGTAGCAAGTTTTGGGACAATCCCCCACCCTTCCCATTTTTGACTTTTTCGACACTACCGGCCCTGTCATTTTTTTCCATTTTTGGCCGCTTTGGAAAATCCTTCACAATTTTCACACAATGCCCTCACGGTGCTTGATTTTACACATTTTTCATTCAGGCCGCCCCTCTGGCCCCTTGTAGCAAGTTTTGGGACAATCCCCCACCCTTCCCATTTTTGACTTTTTCGACACTACCGACCCTGTCATTTTTTTCAATTTTTACCCCTATGGAAAATCCTTCACAATTTTCACACAATGCCCTCATGGTGCTTGATTTTACACATTTTTCATTCAGGCCGCCCCTCTGGCCCCTTGTAGCAAGTTTTGGGACAATCCCCCACCCTTCCCATTTTTGACTTTTTCGACACTACCGACCCTGTCATTTTTTTTCAATTTTTACCCCTATGGAAAATCCTTCACAATTTTCACACAATGCCTTCACGGTGCTTGATTTTACACATTTTTCAATCAGCCCGCCCCTCTGGCCCCTTGTAGCAAGTTTTGGGACAATCCCCCACCCTTCCCATTTTTGACTTTTTCGACACTACCGGCCCTGTCGTTTTTTTCAATTTTTGGCCGCTTTGGAAAATCCTTCACAATTTTCACACAATGCCCTCACGGTGCTTGATTTTACACATTTTTCATTCAGGCCGCCCCTCTGGCCCCTTGTAGCAAGTTTTGGGACAATCCCCCACCCTTCCCATTTTTGACTTTTTCGACACTACCGGCCCTGTCGTTTTTTTCAATTTTTGGCCGCTTTGGAAAATCCTTCATAATTTTCACACAATGCCCTCACGGTGCTTGATTTTACACATTTTTCATTCAGGCCGCCCCTCTGGCCCCTTGTAGCAAGTTTTGGGACAATCCCCCACCCTTCCCATTTTTGAATTTTTCGACACTACCGGCCCTGTCGTTTTTTTCAATTTTTGGCCGCTTTGGAAAATCCTTCATAATTTTCACACAATGCCCTCACGGTGCTTGATTTTACAAATTTTTCATTCAGGCCGCCCCTCTGGCCCCTTGTAGCAAGTTTTGGGACAATCCCCCACCCTTCCCATTTTTGACTTTTTCGACACTACCGGCCCTGTCATTTTTTTCCATTTTTGGCCGCTTTGGAAAATCCTTCACAATTTTCACACAATGCCCTCACGGTGCTTGATTTTACACATTTTTCATTCAGGCCGCCCCTCTGGCCCCTTGTAGCAAGTTTTGGGACAATCCCCCACCCTTCCCATTTTTGACTTTTTCGACACTACCGGCCCTGTCGTTTTTTTCAATTTTTGGCCGCTTTGGAAAATCCTTCACAATTTTCACACAATGCCCTCACGGTGCTTGATTTTACACATTTTTCATTCAGGCCGCCCCTCTGGCCCCTTGTAGCAAGTTTTGGGACAATCCCCCACCCTTCCCATTTTTGACTTTTTCGACACTACCGGCCCTGTCGTTTTTTTCAATTTTTGGCCGCTTTGGAAAATCCTTCATAATTTTCACACAATGCCCTCACGGTGCTTGATTTTACAAATTTTTCATTCAGGCCGCCCCTCTGGCCCCTTGTAGCAAGTTTTGGGACAATCCCCCACCCTTCCCATTTTTGACTTTTTCGACACTACCGGCCCTGTCATTTTTTTCAATTTTTACCCCTATGGAAAATCCTTCACAATTTTCACACAATGCCTTCACGGTGCTTGATTTTACACATTTTTCAATCAGCCCGCCCCTCTGGCCCCTTGTAGCAAGTTTTGGGACAATCCCCCACCCTTCCCATTTTTGACTTTTTCGACACTACCGGCCCTGTCGTTTTTTTCAATTTTTGGCCGCTTTGGAAAATCCTTCACAATTTTCACACAATGCCCTCACGGTGCTTGATTTTACACATTTTTCATTCAGGCCGCCCCTCTGGCCCCTTGTAGCAAGTTTTGGGACAATCCCCCACCCTTCCCATTTTTGAATTTTTCGACACTACCGGCCCTGTCGTTTTTTTCAATTTTTGGCCGCTTTGGAAAATCCTTCACAATTTTCACACAATGCCCTCACGGTGCTTGATTTTACAAATTTTTCATTCAGGCCGCCCCTCTGGCCCCTTGTAGCAAGTTTTGGGACAATCCCCCACCCTTCCCATTTTTGACTTTTTCGACACTACCGGCCCTGTCGTTTTTTTCAATTTTTGGCCGCTTTGGAAAATCCTTCATAATTTTCACACAATGCCCTCACGGTGCTTGATTTTACAAATTTTTCATTCAGGCCGCCCCTCTGGCCCCTTGTAGCAAGTTTTGGGACAATCCCCCACCCTTCCCATTTTTGAATTTTTCGACACTACCGGCCCTGTCGTTTTTTTCAATTTTTGGCCGCTTTGGAAAATCCTTCATAATTTTCACACAATGCCCTCACGGTGCTTGATTTTACAAATTTTTCATTCAGGCCGCCCCTCTGGCCCCTTGTAGCAAGTTTTGGGACAATCCCCCACCCTTCCCATTTTTGACTTTTTCGACACTACCGACCCTGTCATTTTTTTCAATTTTTACCCCTATGGAAAATCCTTCACAATTTTCACACAATGCCTTCACGGTGCTTGATTTTACACATTTTTCAATCAGCCCGCCCCTCTGGCCCCTTGTAGCAAGTTTTGGGACAATCCCCCACCCTTCCCATTTTTGACTTTTTCGACACTACCGGCCCTGTCATTTTTTTCCATTTTTGGCCGCTTTGGAAAATCCTTCACAATTTTCACACAATGCCCTCACGGTGCTTGATTTTACACATTTTTCATTCAGGCCGCCCCTCTGGCCCCTTGTAGCAAGTTTTGGGACAATCCCCCACCCTTCCCATTTTTGACTTTTTCGACACTACCGGCCCTGTCATTTTTTTCCATTTTTGGCCGCTTTGGAAAATCCTTCACAATTTTCACACAATGCCCTCACGGTGCTTGATTTTACACATTTTTCATTCAGGCCGCCCCTCTGGCCCCTTGTAGCAAGTTTTGGGACAATCCCCCACCCTTCCCATTTTTGACTTTTTCGACACTACCGGCCCTGTCGTTTTTTTCAATTTTTGGCCGCTTTGGAAAATCCTTCACAATTTTCACACAATGCCCTCACGGTGCTTGATTTTACACATTTTTCATTCAGGCCGCCCCTCTGGCCCCTTGTAGCAAGTTTTGGGACAATCCCCCACCCTTCCCATTTTTGACTTTTTCGACACTACCGGCCCTGTCATTTTTTTCCATTTTTGGCCGCTTTGGAAAATCCTTCACAATTTTCACACAATGCCCTCACGGTGCTTGATTTTACACATTTTTCATTCAGGCCGCCCCTCTGGCCCCTTGTAGCAAGTTTTGGGACAATCCCCCACCCTTCCCATTTTTGACTTTTTCGACACTACCGACCCTGTCATTTTTTTCAATTTTTACCCCTATGGAAAATCCTTCACAATTTTCACACAATGCCTTCACGGTGCTTGATTTTACACATTTTTCAATCAGCCCGCCCCTCTGGCCCCTTGTAGCAAGTTTTGGGACAATCCCCCACCCTTCCCATTTTTGACTTTTTCGACACTACCGGCCCTGTCATTTTTTTCCATTTTTGGCCGCTTTGGAAAATCCTTCACAATTTTCACACAATGCCCTCACGGTGCTTGATTTTACAAATTTTTCATTCAGGCCGCCCCTCTGGCCCCTTGTAGCAAGTTTTGGGACAATCCCCCACCCTTCCCATTTTTGACTTTTTCGACACTACCGGCCCTGTCATTTTTTTCCATTTTTGGCCGCTTTGGAAAATCCTTCACAATTTTCACACAATGCCCTCACGGTGCTTGATTTTACACATTTTTCATTCAGGCCGCCCCTCTGGCCCCTTGTAGCAAGTTTTGGGACAATCCCCCACCCTTCCCATTTTTGACTTTTTCGACACTACCGACCCTGTCATTTTTTTCAATTTTTACCCCTATGGAAAATCCTTGACAATTTTCACACAATGCCTTCACGGTGCTTGATTTTACACATTTTTCAATCAGCCCGCCCCTCTGGCCCCTTGTAGCAAGTTTTGGGACAATCCCCCACCCTTCCCATTTTTGACTTTTTCGACACTACCGGCCCTGTCATTTTTTTCCATTTTTGGCCGCTTTGGAAAATCCTTCACAATTTTCACACAATGCCCTCACGGTGCTTGATTTTACACATTTGTCATTCAGGCCGCCCCTCTGGCCCCTTGTAGCAAGTTTTGGGACAATCCCCCACCCTTCCCATTTTTGACTTTTTCGACACTACCGACCCTGTCATTTTTTTCAATTTTTACCCCTATGGAAAATCCTTCACAATTTTCACACAATGCCTTCACGGTGCTTGATTTTACACATTTTTCAATCAGCCCGCCCCTCTGGCCCCTTGTAGCAAGTTTTGGGACAATCCCCCACCCTTCCCATTTTTGACTTTTTCGACACTACCGGCCCTGTCATTTTTTTCCATTTTTGGCCGCTTTGAAAAATCCTTCACAATTTTCACACAATGCCCTCACGGTGCTTGATTTTACACATTTTTCATTCAGGCCGCCCCTCTGGCCCCTTGTAGCAAGTTTTGGGACAATCCCCCACCCTTCCCATTTTTGACTTTTTCGACACTACCGGCCCTGTCATTTTTTTCCATTTTTGGCCGCTTTGGAAAATCCTTCACAATTTTCACACAATGCCCTCACGGTGCTTGATTTTACACATTTTTCATTCAGGCCGCCCCTCTGGCCCCTTGTAGCAAGTTTTGGGACAATCCCCCACCCTTCCCATTTTTGAATTTTTCGACACTACCGGCCCTGTCATTTTTTTCCATTTTTGGCCGCTTTGGAAAATCCTTCACAATTTTCACACAATGCCCTCACGGTGCTTGATTTTACACATTTTTCATTCAGGCCGCCCCTCTGGCCCCTTGTAGCAAGTTTTGGGACAATCCCCCACCCTTCCCATTTTTGACTTTTTCGACACTACCGGCCCTGTCGTTTTTTTCAATTTTTGGCCGCTTTGGAAAATCCTTCACAATTTTCACACAATGCCCTCACGGTGCTTGATTTTACACATTTTTCATTCAGGCCGCCCCTCTGGCCCCTTGTAGCAAGTTTTGGGACAATCCCCCACCCTTCCCATTTTTGACTTTTTCGACACTACCGGCCCTGTCATTTTTTTCCATTTTTGGCCGCTTTGGAAAATCCTTCACAATTTTCACACAATGCCCTCACGGTGCTTGATTTTACACATTTTTCATTCAGGCCGCCCCTCTGGCCCCTTGTAGCAAGTTTTGGGACAATCCCCCACCCTTCCCATTTTTGACTTTTTCGACACTACCGACCCTGTCATTTTTTTCAATTTTTACCCCTATGGAAAATCCTTCACAATTTTCACACAATGCCTTCACGGTGCTTGATTTTACACATTTTTCAATCAGCCCGCCCCTCTGGCCCCTTGTAGCAAGTTTTGGGACAATCCCCCACCCTTCCCATTTTTGACTTTTTCGACACTACCGGCCCTGTCATTTTTTTCCATTTTTGGCCGCTTTGGAAAATCCTTCACAATTTTCACACAATGCCCTCACGGTGCTTGATTTTACAAATTTTTCATTCAGGCCGCCCCTCTGGCCCCTTGTAGCAAGTTTTGGGACAATCCCCCACCCTTCCCATTTTTGACTTTTTCGACACTACCGGCCCTGTCATTTTTTTCCATTTTTGGCCGCTTTGGAAAATCCTTCACAATTTTCACACAATGCCCTCACGGTGCTTGATTTTACACATTTTTCATTCAGGCCGCCCCTCTGGCCCCTTGTAGCAAGTTTTGGGACAATCCCCCACCCTTCCCATTTTTGACTTTTTCGACACTACCGACCCTGTCATTTTTTTCAATTTTTACCCCTATGGAAAATCCTTGACAATTTTCACACAATGCCTTCACGGTGCTTGATTTTACACATTTTTCAATCAGCCCGCCCCTCTGGCCCCTTGTAGCAAGTTTTGGGACAATCCCCCACCCTTCCCATTTTTGACTTTTTCGACACTACCGGCCCTGTCATTTTTTTCCATTTTTGGCCGCTTTGGAAAATCCTTCACAATTTTCACACAATGCCCTCACGGTGCTTGATTTTACACATTTGTCATTCAGGCCGCCCCTCTGGCCCCTTGTAGCAAGTTTTGGGACAATCCCCCACCCTTCCCATTTTTGACTTTTTCGACACTACCGACCCTGTCATTTTTTTCAATTTTTACCCCTATGGAAAATCCTTCACAATTTTCACACAATGCCTTCACGGTGCTTGATTTTACACATTTTTCAATCAGCCCGCCCCTCTGGCCCCTTGTAGCAAGTTTTGGGACAATCCCCCACCCTTCCCATTTTTGACTTTTTCGACACTACCGGCCCTGTCATTTTTTTCCATTTTTGGCCGCTTTGAAAAATCCTTCACAATTTTCACACAATGCCCTCACGGTGCTTGATTTTACACATTTTTCATTCAGGCCGCCCCTCTGGCCCCTTGTAGCAAGTTTTGGGACAATCCCCCACCCTTCCCATTTTTGACTTTTTCGACACTACCGGCCCTGTCATTTTTTTTCCATTTTTGGCCGCTTTGGAAAATCCTTCACAATTTTCACACAATGCCCTCACGGTGCTTGATTTTACACATTTTTCATTCAGGCCGCCCCTCTGGCCCCTTGTAGCAAGTTTTGGGACAATCCCCCACCCTTCCCATTTTTGACTTTTTCGACACTACCGGCCCTGTCGTTTTTTTCAATTTTTGGCCGCTTTGGAAAATCCTTCATAATTTTCACACAATGCCCTCACGGTGCTTGATTTTACAAATTTTTCATTCAGGCCGCCCCTCTGGCCCCTTGTAGCAAGTTTTGGGACAATCCCCCACCCTTCCCATTTTTGACTTTTTCGACACTACCGGCCCTGTCATTTTTTTCCATTTTTGGCCGCTTTGGAAAATCCTTCACAATTTTCACACAATGCCCTCACGGTGCTTGATTTTACACATTTTTCATTCAGGCCGCCCCTCTGGTCCCTTGTAGCAAGTTTTGGGACAATCCCCCACCCTTCCCATTTTTGACTTTTTCGACACTACCGACCCTGTCATTTTTTTTCAATTTTTACCCCTATGGAAAATCCTTCACAATTTTCACACAATGCCTTCACGGTGCTTGATTTTACACATTTTTCAATCAGCCCGCCCCTCTGGCCCCTTGTAGCAAGTTTTGGGACAATCCCCCACCCTTCCCATTTTTGACTTTTTCGACACTACCGGCCCTGTCGTTTTTTTCAATTTTTGGCCGCTTTGGAAAATCCTTCACAATTTTCACACAATGCCCTCACGGTGCTTGATTTTACACATTTTTCATTCAGGCCGCCCCTCTGGCCCCTTGTAGCAAGTTTTGGGACAATCCCCCACCCTTCCCATTTTTGACTTTTTCGACACTACCGGCCCTGTCGTTTTTTTCAATTTTTGGCCGCTTTGGAAAATCCTTCATAATTTTCACACAATGCCCTCACGGTGCTTGATTTTACAAATTTTTCATTCAGGCCGCCCCTCTGGCCCCTTGTAGCAAGTTTTGGGACAATCCCCCACCCTTCCCATTTTTGACTTTTTCGACACTACCGGCCCTGTCGTTTTTTTCAATTTTTGGCCGCTTTGGAAAATCCTTCATAATTTTCACACAATGCCCTCACGGTGCTTGATTTTACAAATTTTTCATTCAGGCCGCCCCTCTGGCCCCTTGTAGCAAGTTTTGGGACAATCCCCCACCCTTCCCATTTTTGACTTTTTCGACACTACCGGCCCTGTCGTTTTTTTCAATTTTTGGCCGCTTTGGAAAATCCTTCATAATTTTCACACAATGCCCTCACGGTGCTTGATTTTACAAATTTTTCATTCAGGCCGCCCCTCTGGCCCCTTGTAGCAAGTTTTGGGACAATCCCCCACCCTTCCCATTTTTGACTTTTTCGACACTACCGGCCCTGTCATTTTTTTCCATTTTTGGCCGCTTTGGAAAATCCTTCACAATTTTCACACAATGCCCTCACGGTGCTTGATTTTACACATTTTTCATTCAGGCCGCCCCTCTGGCCCCTTGTAGCAAGTTTTGGGACAATCCCCCACCCTTCCCATTTTTGACTTTTTCGACACTACCGACCCTGTCATTTTTTTCAATTTTTACCCCTATGGAAAATCCTTCACAATTTTCACACAATGCCCTCACGGTGCTTGATTTTACACATTTTTCAATCAGCCCGCCCCTCTGGCCCCTTGTAGCAAGTTTTGGGACAATCCCCCACCCTTCCCATTTTTGACTTTTTCGACACTACCGGCCCTGTCATTTTTTTTCATTTTTGGCCGCTTTGGAAAATCCTTCACAATTTTCACACAATGCCCTCACGGTGCTTGATTTTACACATTTTTCATTCAGGCCGCCCCTCTGGCCCCTTGTAGCAAGTTTTGGGACAATCCCCCATCCTTCCCATTTTTGACTTTTTCGACACTACCGACCCTGTCATTTTTTTTCAATTTTTACCCCTATGGAAAATCCTTCACAATTTTCACACAATGCCTTCACGGTGCTTGATTTTACACATTTTTCAATCAGCCCGCCCCTCTGGCCCCTTGTAGCAAGTTTTGGGACAATCCCCCACCCTTCCCATTTTTGACTTTTTCGACACTACCGGCCCTGTCGTTTTTTTCAATTTTTGGCCGCTTTGGAAAATCCTTCACAATTTTCACACAATGCCCTCACGGTGCTTGATTTTACACATTTTTCATTCAGGCCGCCCCTCTGGCCCCTTGTAGCAAGTTTTGGGACAATCCCCCACCCTTCCCATTTTTGACTTTTTCGACACTACCGGCCCTGTCGTTTTTTTCAATTTTTGGCCGCTTTGGAAAATCCTTCATAATTTTCACACAATGCCCTCACGGTGCTTGATTTTACACATTTTTCATTCAGGCCGCCCCTCTGGCCCCTTGTAGCAAGTTTTGGGACAATCCCCCACCCTTCCCATTTTTGAATTTTTCGACACTACCGGCCCTGTCGTTTTTTTCAATTTTTGGCCGCTTTGGAAAATCCTTCATAATTTTCACACAATGCCCTCACGGTGCTTGATTTTACAAATTTTTCATTCAGGCCGCCCCTCTGGCCCCTTGTAGCAAGTTTTGGGACAATCCCCCACCCTTCCCATTTTTGACTTTTTCGACACTACCGGCCCTGTCATTTTTTTCCATTTTTGGCCGCTTTGGAAAATCCTTCACAATTTTCACACAATGCCCTCACGGTGCTTGATTTTACACATTTTTCATTCAGGCCGCCCCTCTGGCCCCTTGTAGCAAGTTTTGGGACAATCCCCCACCCTTCCCATTTTTGACTTTTTCGACACTACCGGCCCTGTCGTTTTTTTCAATTTTTGGCCGCTTTGGAAAATCCTTCACAATTTTCACACAATGCCCTCACGGTGCTTGATTTTACACATTTTTCATTCAGGCCGCCCCTCTGGCCCCTTGTAGCAAGTTTTGGGACAATCCCCCACCCTTCCCATTTTTGAATTTTTCGACACTACCGGCCCTGTCGTTTTTTTCAATTTTTGGCCGCTTTGGAAAATCCTTCATAATTTTCACACAATGCCCTCACGGTGCTTGATTTTACAAATTTTTCATTCAGGCCGCCCCTCTGGCCCCTTGTAGCAAGTTTTGGGACAATCCCCCACCCTTCCCATTTTTGAATTTTTCGACACTACCGGCCCTGTCGTTTTTTTCAATTTTTGGCCGCTTTGGAAAATCCTTCATAATTTTCACACAATGCCCTCACGGTGCTTGATTTTACAAATTTTTCATTCAGGCCGCCCCTCTGGCCCCTTGTAGCAAGTTTTGGGACAATCCCCCACCCTTCCCATTTTTGACTTTTTCGACACTACCGGCCCTGTCGTTTTTTTCAATTTTTGGCCGCTTTGGAAAATCCTTCATAATTTTCACACAATGCCCTCACGGTGCTTGATTTTACAAATTTTTCATTCAGGCCGCCCCTCTGGCCCCTTGTAGCAAGTTTTGGGACAATCCCCCACCCTTCCCATTTTTGAATTTTTCGACACTACCGGCCCTGTCGTTTTTTTCAATTTTTGGCCGCTTTGGAAAATCCTTCATAATTTTCACACAATGCCCTCACGGTGCTTGATTTTACAAATTTTTCATTCAGGCCGCCCCTCTGGCCCCTTGTAGCAAGTTTTGGGACAATCCCCCACCCTTCCCATTTTTGACTTTTTCGACACTACCGACCCTGTCATTTTTTTCAATTTTTACCCCTATGGAAAATCCTTCACAATTTTCACACAATGCCTTCACGGTGCTTGATTTTACACATTTTTCAATCAGCCCGCCCCTCTGGCCCCTTGTAGCAAGTTTTGGGACAATCCCCCACCCTTCCCATTTTTGACTTTTTCGACACTACCGGCCCTGTCATTTTTTTCCATTTTTGGCCGCTTTGGAAAATCCTTCACAATTTTCACACAATGCCCTCACGGTGCTTGATTTTACACATTTTTCATTCAGGCCGCCCCTCTGGCCCCTTGTAGCAAGTTTTGGGACAATCCCCCACCCTTCCCATTTTTGACTTTTTCGACACTACCGGCCCTGTCATTTTTTTCCATTTTTGGCCGCTTTGGAAAATCCTTCACAATTTTCACACAATGCCCTCACGGTGCTTGATTTTACACATTTTTCATTCAGGCCGCCCCTCTGGCCCCTTGTAGCAAGTTTTGGGACAATCCCCCACCCTTCCCATTTTTGACTTTTTCGACACTACCGGCCCTGTCATTTTTTTCCATTTTTGGCCGCTTTGGAAAATCCTTCACAATTTTCACACAATTCCCTCACGGTGCTTGATTTTACACATTTTTCATTCAGGCCGCCCCTCTGGCCCCTTGTAGCAAGTTTTGGGACAATCCCCCACCCTTCCCATTTTTGACTTTTTCAACACTACCGGCCCTGTCATTTTTTTCAATTTTTGCCCGCTTTGGAAAATCCTTGACAAATTTTCACACAATGCCCTCACGGTGCTTGATTTTACACATTTTTCATTCAGGCCGCCCCTCTGGCCCCTTGTAGCAAGTTTTGGGACAATCCCCCACCCTTCCCATTTTTGACTTTTTCGACACTACCGACCCTGTCATTTTTTTCAATTTTTACCCCTATGGAAAATCCTTCACAATTTTCACACAATGCCTTCACGGTGCTTGATTTTACACATTTTTCAATCAGCGCGCCCCTCTGGCCCCTTGTAGCAAGTTTTGGGACAATCCCCCACCCTTCCCATTTTTGACTTTTTCGACACTACCGGCCCTGTCGTTTTTTTCAATTTTTGCCCGCTTTGGAAAATCCTTCAAAATTTTCACACAATGCCCTCACGGTGCTTGATTTTACACATTTTTCATTCAGGCCGCCCCTCTGGCCCCTTGTAGCAAGTTTTGGGACAATCCCCCACCCTTCCCATTTTTGACTTTTTCGACATTACCGACCCTGTCATTTTTTTCAATTTTTACCCCTATGGAAAATCCTTCACAATTTTCACACAATGCCTTCACGGTGCTTGATTTTACACATTTTTCAATCAGCCCGCCCCTCTGGCCCCTTGTAGCAAGTTTTGGGACAATCCCCCACCCTTCCCATTTTTGACTTTTTCGACACTACCGGCCCTGTCGTTTTTTTCCATTTTTGGCCGCTTTGGAAAATCCTTCACAATTTTCACACAATTCCCTCACGGTGCTTGATTTTACACATTTTTCATTCAGGCCGCCCCTCTGGCCCCTTGTAGCAAGTTTTGGGACAATCCCCCACCCTTCCCATTTTTGACTTTTTCAACACTACCGGCCCTGTCATTTTTTTCAATTTTTGCCCGCTTTGGAAAATCCTTGACAAATTTTCACACAATGCCCTCACGGTGCTTGATTTTACACATTTTTCATTCAGGCCGCCCCTCTGGCCCCTTGTAGCAAGTTTTGGGACAATCCCCCACCCTTCCCATTTTTGACTTTTTCGACACTACCGACCCTGTCATTTTTTTCAATTTTTACCCCTATGGAAAATCCTTCACAATTTTCACACAATGCCTTCACGGTGCTTGATTTTACACATTTTTCAATCAGCCCGCCCCTCTGGCCCCTTGTAGCAAGTTTTGGGACAATCCCCCACCCTTCCCATTTTTGACTTTTTCGACACTACCGGCCCTGTCGTTTTTTTCAATTTTTGGCCGCTTTGGAAAATCCTTCACAATTTTCACACAATGCCCTCACGGTGCTTGATTTTACACATTTTTCATTCAGGCCGCCCCTCTGGCCCCTTGTAGCAAGTTTTGGGACAATCCCCCACCCTTCCCATTTTTGAATTTTTCGACACTACCGGCCCTGTCGTTTTTTTCAATTTTTGGCCGCTTTGGAAAATCCTTCACAATTTTCACACAATGCCCTCACGGTGCTTGATTTTACACATTTTTCATTCAGGCCGCCCCTCTGGCCCCTTGTAGCAAGTTTTGGGACAATCCCCCACCCTTCCCATTTTTGACTTTTTCGACACTACCGGCCCTGTCGTTTTTTTCAATTTTTGGCCGCTTTGGAAAATCCTTCACAATTTTCACACAATGCCCTCACGGTGCTTGATTTTACACATTTTTCATTCAGGCCGCCCCTCTGGCCCCTTGTAGCAAGTTTTGGGACAATCCCCCACCCTTCCCATTTTTGACTTTTTCGACACTACCGACCCTGTCATTTTTTTCAATTTTTACCCCTATGGAAAATCCTTCACAATTTCCACACAATGCCTTCACGGTGCTTGATTTTACACATTTTTCAATCAGCCCGCCCCTCTGGCCCCTTGTAGCAAGTTTTGGGACAATCCCCCACCCTTCCCATTTTTGACTTTTTCGACACTACCGGCCCTGTCGTTTTTTTCAATTTTTGCCCGCTTTGGAAAATCCTTCAAAATTTTCACACAATGCCCTCACGGTGCTTGATTTTACACATTTTTCATTCAGGCCGCCCCTCTGGCCCCTTGTAGCAAGTTTTGGGACAATCCCCCACCCTTCCCATTTTTGACTTTTTCGACACTACCGACCCTGTCATTTTTTTCAATTTTTACCCCTATGAAAAATCCTTCACAATTTTCACACAATGCCCTCACGGTGCTTGATTTTACACATTTTTCAATCAGCCCGCCCCTCTGGCCCCTTGTAGCAAGTTTTGGGACAATCCCCCACCCTTCCCATTTTTGACTTTTTCGACACTACCGGCCCTGTCGTTTTTTTCAATTTTTGGCCGCTTTGGAAAATCCTTCATAATTTTCACACAATGCCCTCACGGTGCTTGATTTTACAAATTTTTCATTCAGGCCGCCCCTCTGGCCCCTTGTAGCAAGTTTTGGGACAATCCCCCACCCTTCCCATTTTTGACTTTTTCGACACTACCGACCCTGTCATTTTTTTCAATTTTTACCCCTATGGAAAATCCTTCACAATTTTCACACAATGCCCTCACGGTGCTTGATTTTACACATTTTTCAATCAGCCCGCCCCTCTGGCCCCTTGTAGCAAGTTTTGGGACAATCCCCCACCCTTCCCATTTTTGACTTTTTCGACACTACCGGCCCTGTCGTTTTTTTCAATTTTTGGCCGCTTTGGAAAATCCTTCATAATTTTCACACAATGCCCTCACGGTGCTTGATTTTACAAATTTTTCATTCAGGCCGCCCCTCTGGCCCCTTGTAGCAAGTTTTGGGACAATCCCCCACCCTTCCCATTTTTGAATTTTTCGACACTACCGGCCCTGTCGTTTTTTTCAATTTTTGGCCGCTTTGGAAAATCCTTCATAATTTTCACACAATGCCCTCACGGTGCTTGATTTTACAAATTTTTCATTCAGGCCGCCCCTCTGGCCCCTTGTAGCAAGTTTTGGGACAATCCCCCACCCTTCCCATTTTTGACTTTTTCGACACTACCGGCCCTGTCGTTTTTTTCAATTTTTGGCCGCTTTGGAAAATCCTTCACAATTTTCACACAATGCCCTCACGGTGCTTGATTTTACACATTTTTCATTCAGGCCGCCCCTCTGGCCCCTTGTAGCAAGTTTTGGGACAATCCCCCACCCTTCCCATTTTTGACTTTTTCGACACTACCGGCCCTGTCATTTTTTTCAATTTTTGCCCGCTTTGGAAAATCCTTCACAATTTTCACACAATGCCCTCACGGTGCTTGATTTTACACATTTTTCATTCAGGCCGCCCCTCTGGCCCCTTGTAGCAAGTTTTGGGACAATCCCCCACCCTTCCCATTTTTGACTTTTTCGACACTACCGGCCCTGTCGTTTTTTTCAATTTTTGGCCGCTTTGGAAAATCCTTCACAATTTTCACACAATGCCCTCACGGTGCTTGATTTTACACATTTTTCATTCAGGCCGCCCCTCTGGCCCCTTGTAGCAAGTTTTGGGACAATCCCCCACCCTTCCCATTTTTGACTTTTTCGACACTACCGACCCTGTCATTTTTTTCAATTTTTACCCCTATGGAAAATCCTTCACAATTTCCACACAATGCCTTCACGGTGCTTGATTTTACACATTTTTCAATCAGCCCGCCCCTCTGGCCCCTTGTAGCAAGTTTTGGGACAATCCCCCACCCTTCCCATTTTTGACTTTTTCGACACTACCGGCCCTGTCATTTTTTTCAATTTTTACCCCTATGGAAAATCCTTCACAATTTTCACACAATGCCCTCACGGTGCTTGATTTTACACATTTTTCAATCAGCCCGCCCCTCTGGCCCCTTGTAGCAAGTTTTGGGACAATCCCCCACCCTTCCCATTTTTGACTTTTTCGACACTACCGGCCCTGTCGTTTTTTTCAATTTTTGGCCGCTTTGGAAAATCCTTCATAATTTTCACACAATGCCCTCACGGTGCTTGATTTTACACATTTTTCATTCAGGCCGCCCCTCTGGCCCCTTGTAGCAAGTTTTGGGACAATCCCCCACCCTTCCCATTTTTGACTTTTTCGACACTACCGACCCTGTCATTTTTTTCAATTTTTACCCCTATGGAAAATCCTTCACAATTTCCACACAATGCCTTCACGGTGCTTGATTTTACACATTTTTCAATCAGCCCGCCCCTCTGGCCCCTTGTAGCAAGTTTTGGGACAATCCCCCACCCTTCCCATTTTTGACTTTTTCGACACTACCGGCCCTGTCGTTTTTTTCAATTTTTGCCCGCTTTGGAAAATCCTTCAAAATTTTCACACAATGCCCTCACGGTGCTTGATTTTACACATTTTTCATTCAGGCCGCCCCTCTGGCCCCTTGTAGCAAGTTTTGGGACAATCCCCCACCCTTCCCATTTTTGACTTTTTCGACACTACCGGCCCTGTCATTTTTTTCAATTTTTACCCCTATGGAAAATCCTTCACAATTTTCACACAATGCCCTCACGGTGCTTGATTTTACACATTTTTCAATCAGCCCGCCCCTCTGGCCCCTTGTAGCAAGTTTTGGGACAATCCCCCACCCTTCCCATTTTTGACTTTTTCGACACTACCGGCCCTGTCGTTTTTTTCAATTTTTGGCCGCTTTGGAAAATCCTTCATAATTTTCACACAATGCCCTCACGGTGCTTGATTTTACAAATTTTTCATTCAGGCCGCCCCTCTGGCCCCTTGTAGCAAGTTTTGGGACAATCCCCCACCCTTCCCATTTTTGACTTTTTCGACACTACCGGCCCTGTCGTTTTTTTCAATTTTTGGCCGCTTTGGAAAATCCTTCACAATTTTCACACAATGCCCTCACGGTGCTTGATTTTACACATTTTTCAATCAGCCCGCCCCTCTGGCCCCTTGTAGCAAGTTTTGGGACAATCCCCCACCCTTCCCATTTTTGACTTTTTCGACACTACCGGCCCTGTCGTTTTTTTCAATTTTTGGCCGCTTTGGAAAATCCTTCATAATTTTCACACAATGCCCTCACGGTGCTTGATTTTACAAATTTTTCATTCAGGCCGCCCCTCTGGCCCCTTGTAGCAAGTTTTGGGACAATCCCCCACCCTTCCCATTTTTGACTTTTTCGACACTACCGACCCTGTCATTTTTTTCAATTTTTACCCCTATGGAAAATCCTTCACAATTTTCACACAATGCCCTCACGGTGCTTGATTTTACACATTTTTCAATCAGCCCGCCCCTCTGGCCCCTTGTAGCAAGTTTTGGGACAATCCCCCACCCTTCCCATTTTTGACTTTTTCGACACTACCGGCCCTGTCGTTTTTTTCAATTTTTGGCCGCTTTGGAAAATCCTTCATAATTTTCACACAATGCCCTCACGGTGCTTGATTTTACAAATTTTTCATTCAGGCCGCCCCTCTGGCCCCTTGTAGCAAGTTTTGGGACAATCCCCCACCCTTCCCATTTTTGAATTTTTCGACACTACCGGCCCTGTCGTTTTTTTCAATTTTTGGCCGCTTTGGAAAATCCTTCATAATTTTCACACAATGCCCTCACGGTGCTTGATTTTACAAATTTTTCATTCAGGCCGCCCCTCTGGCCCCTTGTAGCAAGTTTTGGGACAATCCCCCACCCTTCCCATTTTTGACTTTTTCGACACTACCGGCCCTGTCGTTTTTTTCAATTTTTGGCCGCTTTGGAAAATCCTTCACAATTTTCACACAATGCCCTCACGGTGCTTGATTTTACACATTTTTCATTCAGGCCGCCCCTCTGGCCCCTTGTAGCAAGTTTTGGGACAATCCCCCACCCTTCCCATTTTTGACTTTTTCGACACTACCGGCCCTGTCATTTTTTTCAATTTTTGCCCGCTTTGGAAAATCCTTCACAATTTTCACACAATGCCTTCACGGTGCTTGATTTTACACATTTTTCATTCAGGCCGCCCCTCTGGCCCCTTGTAGCAAGTTTTGGGACAATCCCCCACCCTTCCCATTTTTGACTTTTTCGACACTACCGGCCCTGTCGTTTTTTTCAATTTTTGGCCGCTTTGGAAAATCCTTCACAATTTTCACACAATGCCCTCACGGTGCTTGATTTTACACATTTTTCATTCAGGCCGCCCCTCTGGCCCCTTGTAGCAAGTTTTGGGACAATCCCCCACCCTTCCCATTTTTGACTTTTTCGACACTACCGACCCTGTCATTTTTTTCAATTTTTACCCCTATGGAAAATCCTTCACAATTTCCACACAATGCCTTCACGGTGCTTGATTTTACACATTTTTCAATCAGCCCGCCCCTCTGGCCCCTTGTAGCAAGTTTTGGGACAATCCCCCACCCTTCCCATTTTTGACTTTTTCGACACTACCGGCCCTGTCATTTTTTTCAATTTTTACCCCTATGGAAAATCCTTCACAATTTTCACACAATGCCCTCACGGTGCTTGATTTTACACATTTTTCAATCAGCCCGCCCCTCTGGCCCCTTGTAGCAAGTTTTGGGACAATCCCCCACCCTTCCCATTTTTGACTTTTTCGACACTACCGGCCCTGTCGTTTTTTTCAATTTTTGGCCGCTTTGGAAAATCCTTCATAATTTTCACACAATGCCCTCACGGTGCTTGATTTTACACATTTTTCATTCAGGCCGCCCCTCTGGCCCCTTGTAGCAAGTTTTGGGACAATCCCCCACCCTTCCCATTTTTGACTTTTTCGACACTACCGACCCTGTCATTTTTTTCAATTTTTACCCCTATGGAAAATCCTTCACAATTTCCACACAATGCCTTCACGGTGCTTGATTTTACACATTTTTCAATCAGCCCGCCCCTCTGGCCCCTTGTAGCAAGTTTTGGGACAATCCCCCACCCTTCCCATTTTTGACTTTTTCGACACTACCGGCCCTGTCGTTTTTTTCAATTTTTGCCCGCTTTGGAAAATCCTTCAAAATTTTCACACAATGCCCTCACGGTGCTTGATTTTACACATTTTTCATTCAGGCCGCCCCTCTGGCCCCTTGTAGCAAGTTTTGGGACAATCCCCCACCCTTCCCATTTTTGACTTTTTCGACACTACCGGCCCTGTCATTTTTTTCAATTTTTACCCCTATGGAAAATCCTTCACAATTTTCACACAATGCCCTCACGGTGCTTGATTTTACACATTTTTCAATCAGCCCGCCCCTCTGGCCCCTTGTAGCAAGTTTTGGGACAATCCCCCACCCTTCCCATTTTTGACTTTTTCGACACTACCGGCCCTGTCGTTTTTTTCAATTTTTGGCCGCTTTGGAAAATCCTTCATAATTTTCACACAATGCCCTCACGGTGCTTGATTTTACAAATTTTTCATTCAGGCCGCCCCTCTGGCCCCTTGTAGCAAGTTTTGGGACAATCCCCCACCCTTCCCATTTTTGACTTTTTCGACACTACCGGCCCTGTCATTTTTTTCAATTTTTACCCCTATGGAAAATCCTTCACAATTTTCACACAATGCCCTCACGGTGCTTGATTTTACACATTTTTCAATCAGCCCGCCCCTCTGGCCCCTTGTAGCAAGTTTTGGGACAATCCCCCACCCTTCCCATTTTTGACTTTTTCGACACTACCGGCCCTGTCGTTTTTTTCAATTTTTGGCCGCTTTGGAAAATCCTTCATAATTTTCACACAATGCCCTCACGGTGCTTGATTTTACAAATTTTTCATTCAGGCCGCCCCTCTGGCCCCTTGTAGCAAGTTTTGGGACAATCCCCCACCCTTCCCATTTTTGACTTTTTCGACACTACCGGCCCTGTCGTTTTTTTCAATTTTTGGCCGCTTTGGAAAATCCTTCACAATTTTCACACAATGCCCTCACGGTGCTTGATTTTACACATTTTTCATTCAGGCCGCCCCTCTGGCCCCTTGTAGCAAGTTTTGGGACAATCCCCCACCCTTCCCATTTTTGACTTTTTCGACACTACCGACCCTGTCATTTTTTTCAATTTTTACCCCTATGGAAAATCCTTCACAATTTTCACACAATGCCCTCACGGTGCTTGATTTTACACATTTTTCAATCAGCCCGCCCCTCTGGCCCCTTGTAGCAAGTTTTGGGACAATCCCCCACCCTTCCCATTTTTGACTTTTTCGACACTACCGGCCCTGTCGTTTTTTTCAATTTTTGGCCGCTTTGGAAAATCCTTCATAATTTTCACACAATGCCCTCACGGTGCTTGATTTTACAAATTTTTCATTCAGGCCGCCCCTCTGGCCCCTTGTAGCAAGTTTTGGGACAATCCCCCACCCTTCCCATTTTTGAATTTTTCGACACTACCGGCCCTGTCGTTTTTTTCAATTTTTGGCCGCTTTGGAAAATCCTTCATAATTTTCACACAATGCCCTCACGGTGCTTGATTTTACAAATTTTTCATTCAGGCCGCCCCTCTGGCCCCTTGTAGCAAGTTTTGGGACAATCCCCCACCCTTCCCATTTTTGACTTTTTCGACACTACCAGCCCTGTCGTTTTTTTCAATTTTTGGCCGCTTTGGAAAATCCTTCACAATTTTCACACAATGCCCTCACGGTGCTTGATTTTACACATTTTTCATTCAGGCCGCCCCTCTGGCCCCTTGTAGCAAGTTTTGGGACAATCCCCCACCCTTCCCATTTTTGACTTTTTCGACACTACCGACCCTGTCATTTTTTTCAATTTTTACCCCTATGGAAAATCCTTCACAATTTTCACACAATGCCTTCACGGTGCTTGATTTTACACATTTTTCAATCAGCCCGCCCCTCTGGCCCCTTGTAGCAAGTTTTGGGACAATCCCCCACCCTTCCCATTTTTGACTTTTTCGACACTACTGACCCTGTCATTTTTTTCAAGTTTTTACCCCTATGGAAAATCCTTCACAATTTTCACACAATGCCTTCACGGTGCTTGATTTTACACATTTTTCAATCAGCCCGCCCCTCTGGCCCCTTGTAGCAAGTTTTGGGACAATCCCCCACCCTTCCCATTTTTGACTTTTTCGACACTACCGGCCCTGTCGTTTTTTTCAATTTTTGGCCGCTTTGGAAAATCCTTCACAATTTTTACACAATGCCCTCACGGTGCTTGATTTTACACATTTTTCATTCAGGCCGCCCCTCTGGCCCCTTGTAGCAAGTTTTGGGACAATCCCCCACCCTTCCCATTTTTGACTTTTTCGACACTACCGACCCTGTCATTTTTTTCAATTTTTACCCCTATGGAAAATCCTTCACAATTTTCACACAATGCCCTCACGGTGCTTGATTTTACACATTTTTCAATCAGCCCGCCCCTCTGGCCCCTTGTAGCAAGTTTTGGGACAATCCCCCACCCTTCCCATTTTTGACTTTTTCGACACTACCGGCCCTGTCGTTTTTTTCAATTTTTGGCCGCTTTGGAAAATCCTTCATAATTTTCACACAATGCCCTCACGGTGCTTGATTTTACACATTTTTCATTCAGGCCGCCCCTCTGGCCCCTTGTAGCAAGTTTTGGGACAATCCCCCACCCTTCCCATTTTTGACTTTTTCGACACTACCGGCCCTGTCGTTTTTTTCAATTTTTGCCCGCTTTGGAAAATCCTTCACAATTTTCACACAATGCCCTCACGGTGCTTGATTTTACACATTTTTCATTCAGGCCGCCCCTCTGGCCCCTTGTAGCAAGTTTTGGGACAATCCCCCACCCTTCCCATTTTTGACTTTTTCGACACTACCGACCCTGTCATTTTTTTCAATTTTTACCCCTATGGAAAATCCTTCACAATTTCCACACAATGCCTTCACGGTGCTTGATTTTACACATTTTTCAATCAGCCCGCCCCTCTGGCCCCTTGTAGCAAGTTTTGGGACAATCCCCCACCCTTCCCATTTTGAATTTTTCGACACTACCGGCCCTGTCGTTTTTTTCAATTTTTGCCCGCTTTGGAAAATCCTTCAAAATTTTCACACAATGCCCTCACGGTGCTTGATTTTACACATTTTTCATTCAGGCCGCCCCTCTGGCCCCTTGTAGCAAGTTTTGGGACAATCCCCCACCCTTCCCATTTTTGACTTTTTCGACACTACCGGCCCTGTCATTTTTTTCAATTTTTACCCCTATGGAAAATCCTTCACAATTTTCACACAATGCCCTCACGGTGCTTGATTTTACACATTTTTCAATCAGCCCGCCCCTCTGGCCCCTTGTAGCAAGTTTTGGGACAATCCCCCACCCTTCCCATTTTTGACTTTTTCGACACTACCGACCCTGTCATTTTTTTCAATTTTTACCCCTATGGAAAATCCTTCACAATTTTCACACAATGCCCTCACGGTGCTTGATTTTACACATTTTTCAATCAGCCCGCCCCTCTGGCCCCTTGTAGCAAGTTTTGGGACAATCCCCCACCCTTCCCATTTTTGTCTTTTTCGACACTACCGGCCCTGTCGTTTTTTTCAATTTTTGGCCGCTTTGGAAAATCCTTCATAATTTTCACACAATGCCCTCACGGTGCTTGATTTTACAAATTTTTCATTCAGGCCGCCCCTCTGGCCCCTTGTAGCAAGTTTTGGGACAATCCCCCACCCTTCCCATTTTTGAATTTTTCGACACTACCGGCCCTGTCGTTTTTTTCAATTTTTGGCCGCTTTGGAAAATCCTTCATAATTTTCACACAATGCCCTCACGGTGCTTGATTTTACAAATTTTTCATTCAGGCCGCCCCTCTGGCCCCTTGTAGCAAGTTTTGGGACAATCCCCCACCCTTCCCATTTTTGACTTTTTCGACACTACCGACCCTGTCATTTTTTTCAATTTTTACCCCTATGGAAAATCCTTCACAATTTTCACACAATGCCTTCACGGTGCTTGATTTTACACATTTTTCAATCAGCCCGCCCCTCTGGCCCCTTGTAGCAAGTTTTGGGACAATCCCCCACCCTTCCCATTTTTGACTTTTTCGACACTACCGGCCCTGTCGTTTTTTTCAATTTTTGGCCGCTTTGGAAAATCCTTCACAATTTTCACACAATGCCCTCACGGTGCTTGATTTTACACATTTTTCATTCAGGCCGCCCCTCTGGCCCCTTGTAGCAAGTTTTGGGACAATCCCCCACCCTTCCCATTTTTGACTTTTTCGACACTACCGACCCTGTCATTTTTTTCAAGTTTTTACCCCTATGGAAAATCCTTCACAATTTTCACACAATGCCTTCACGGTGCTTGATTTTACACATTTTTCAATCAGCCCGCCCCTCTGGCCCCTTGTAGCAAGTTTTGGGACAATCCCCCACCCTTCCCATTTTTGACTTTTTCGACACTACCGACCCTGTCATTTTTTTCAATTTTTACCCCTATGGAAAATCCTTCACAATTTTCACACAATGCCCTCACGGTGCTTGATTTTACACATTTTTCAATCAGCCCGCCCCTCTGGCCCCTTGTAGCAAGTTTTGGGACAATCCCCCACCCTTCCCATTTTTGACTTTTTCGACACTACCGGCCCTGTCGTTTTTTTCAATTTTTGGCCGCTTTGGAAAATCCTTCATAATTTTCACACAATGCCCTCACGGTGCTTGATTTTACAAATTTTTCATTCAGGCCGCCCCTCTGGCCCCTTGTAGCAAGTTTTGGGACAATCCCCCACCCTTCCCATTTTTGAATTTTTCGACACTACCGGCCCTGTCATTTTTTTCAATTTTTGCCCGCTTTGGAAAATCCTTCACAATTTTCACACAATGCCCTCACGGTGCTTGATTTTACACATTTTTCATTCAGGCCGCCCCTCTGGCCCCTTGTAGCAAGTTTTGGGACAATCCCCCACCCTTCCCATTTTTGACTTTTTCGACACTACCGGCCCTGTCGTTTTTTTCAATTTTTGGCCGCTTTGGAAAATCCTTCACAATTTTCACACAATGCCCTCACGGTGCTTGATTTTACACATTTTTCATTCAGGCCGCCCCTCTGGCCCCTTGTAGCAAGTTTTGGGACAATCCCCCACCCTTCCCATTTTTGACTTTTTCGACACTACCGACCCTGTCATTTTTTTCAATTTTTACCCCTATGGAAAATCCTTCACAATTTCCACACAATGCCTTCACGGTGCTTGATTTTACACATTTTTCAATCAGCCCGCCCCTCTAGCCCCTTGTAGCAAGTTTTGGGACAATCCCCCACCCTTCCCATTTTTGACTTTTTCGACACTACCGGCCCTGTCGTTTTTTTCAATTTTTGGCCGCTTTGGAAAATCCTTCAAAATTTTCACACAATGCCCTCACGGTGCTTGATTTTACACATTTTTCATTCAGGCCGCCCCTCTGGCCCCTTGTAGCAAGTTTTGGGACAATCCCCCACCCTTCCCATTTTTGACTTTTTCGACACTACCGACCCTGTCATTTTTTTCAATTTTTACCCCTATGGAAAATCCTTCACAATTTTCACACAATGCCCTCACGGTGCTTGATTTTACACATTTTTCAATCAGCCCGCCCCTCTGGCCCCTTGTAGCAAGTTTTGGGACAATCCCCCACCCTTCCCATTTTTGACTTTTTCGACACTACCGGCCCTGTCGTTTTTTTCAATTTTTGGCCGCTTTGGAAAATCCTTCATAATTTTCACACAATGCCCTCACGGTGCTTGATTTTACAAATTTTTCATTCAGGCCGCCCCTCTGGCCCCTTGTAGCAAGTTTTGGGACAATCCCCCACCCTTCCCATTTTTGAATTTTTCGACACTACCGGCCCTGTCATTTTTTTCAATTTTTGCCCGCTTTGGAAAATCCTTCACAATTTTCACACAATGCCCTCACGGTGCTTGATTTTACACATTTTTCATTCAGGCCGCCCCTCTGGCCCCTTGTAGCAAGTTTTGGGACAATCCCCCACCCTTCCCATTTTTGACTTTTTCGACACTACCGGCCCTGTCGTTTTTTTCAATTTTTGGCCGCTTTGGAAAATCCTTCACAATTTTCACACAATGCCCTCACGGTGCTTGATTTTACACATTTTTCATTCAGGCCGCCCCTCTGGCCCCTTGTAGCAAGTTTTGGGACAATCCCCCACCCTTCCCATTTTTGACTTTTTCGACACTACCGGCCCTGTCGTTTTTTTCAATTTTTGCCCGCTTTGGAAAATCCTTCAAAATTTTCACACAATGCCCTCACGGTGCTTGATTTTACACATTTTTCATTCAGGCCGCCCCTCTGGCCCCTTGTAGCAAGTTTTGGGACAATCCCCCACCCTTCCCATTTTTGACTTTTTCGACACTACCGGCCCTGTCATTTTTTTCAATTTTTACCCCTATGGAAAATCCTTCACAATTTTCACACAATGCCCTCACGGTGCTTGATTTTACACATTTTTCAATCAGCCCGCCCCTCTGGCCCCTTGTAGCAAGTTTTGGGACAATCCCCCACCCTTCCCATTTTTGACTTTTTCGACACTACCGACCCTGTCATTTTTTTCAATTTTTACCCCTATGGAAAATCCTTCACAATTTTCACACAATGCCCTCACGGTGCTTGATTTTACACATTTTTCAATCAGCCCGCCCCTCTGGCCCCTTGTAGCAAGTTTTGGGACAATCCCCCACCCTTCCCATTTTTGACTTTTTCGACACTACCGGCCCTGTCGTTTTTTTCAATTTTTGGCCGCTTTGGAAAATCCTTCATAATTTTCACACAATGCCCTCACGGTGCTTGATTTTACAAATTTTTCATTCAGGCCGCCCCTCTGGCCCCTTGTAGCAAGTTTTGGGACAATCCCCCACCCTTCCCATTTTTGAATTTTTCGACACTACCGGCCCTGTCGTTTTTTTCAATTTTTGGCCGCTTTGGAAAATCCTTCATAATTTTCACACAATGCCCTCACGGTGCTTGATTTTACAAATTTTTCATTCAGGCCGCCCCTCTGGCCCCTTGTAGCAAGTTTTGGGACAATCCCCCACCCTTCCCATTTTTGACTTTTTCGACACTACCGGCCCTGTCGTTTTTTTCAATTTTTGGCCGCTTTGGAAAATCCTTCACAATTTTCACACAATGCCCTCACGGTGCTTGATTTTACACATTTTTCAATCAGCCCGCCCCTCTGGCCCCTTGTAGCAAGTTTTGGGACAATCCCCCACCCTTCCCATTTTTGACTTTTTCGACACTACCGACCCTGTCATTTTTTTCAATTTTTACCCCTATGGAAAATCCTTCACAATTTTCACACAATGCCTTCACGGTGCTTGATTTTACACATTTTTCAATCAGCCCGCCCCTCTGGCCCCTTGTAGCAAGTTTTGGGACAATCCCCCACCCTTCCCATTTTTGACTTTTTCGACACTACCGGCCCTGTCGTTTTTTTCAATTTTTGCCCGCTTTGGAAAATCCTTCACAATTTTCACACAATGCCCTCACGGTGCTTGATTTTACACATTTTTCATTCAGGCCGCCCCTCTGGCCCCTTGTAGCAAGTTTTGGGACAATCCCCCACCCTTCCCATTTTTGACTTTTTCGACACTACCGGCCCTGTCGTTTTTTTCAATTTTTGCCCGCTTTGGAAAATCCTTCACAATTTTCACACAATGCCCTCACGGTGCTTGATTTTACACATTTTTCATTCAGGCCGCCCCTCTGGCCCCTTGTAGCAAGTTTTGGGACAATCCCCCACCCTTCCCATTTTTGACTTTTTCGACACTACCGACCCTGTCATTTTTTTCAAGTTTTTACCCCTATGGAAAATCCTTCACAATTTTCACACAATGCCTTCACGGTGCTTGATTTTACACATTTTTCAATCAGCCCGCCCCTCTGGCCCCTTGTAGCAAGTTTTGGGACAATCCCCCACCCTTCCCATTTTTGACTTTTTCGACACTACCGGCCCTGTCGTTTTTTTCAATTTTTGGCCGCTTTGGAAAATCCTTCACAATTTTTACACAATGCCCTCACGGTGCTTGATTTTACACATTTTTCATTCAGGCCGCCCCTCTGGCCCCTTGTAGCAAGTTTTGGGACAATCCCCCACCCTTCCCATTTTTGACTTTTTCGACACTACCGACCCTGTCATTTTTTTCAATTTTTACCCCTATGGAAAATCCTTCACAATTTTCACACAATGCCCTCACGGTGCTTGATTTTACACATTTTTCAATCAGCCCGCCCCTCTGGCCCCTTGTAGCAAGTTTTGGGACAATCCCCCACCCTTCCCATTTTTGACTTTTTCGACACTACCGACCCTGTCATTTTTTTCAATTTTTACCCCTATGGAAAATCCTTCACAATTTCCACACAATGCCTTCACGGTGCTTGATTTTACACATTTTTCAATCAGCCCGCCCCTCTAGCCCCTTGTAGCAAGTTTTGGGACAATCCCCCACCCTTCCCATTTTTGACTTTTTCGACACTACCGGCCCTGTCGTTTTTTTCAATTTTTGGCCGCTTTGGAAAATCCTTCAAAATTTTCACACAATGCCCTCACGGTGCTTGATTTTACACATTTTTCATTCAGGCCGCCCCTCTGGCCCCTTGTAGCAAGTTTTGGGACAATCCCCCACCCTTCCCATTTTTGACTTTTTCGACACTACCGACCCTGTCATTTTTTTCAATTTTTACCCCTATGGAAAATCCTTCACAATTTTCACACAATGCCCTCACGGTGCTTGATTTTACACATTTTTCAATCAGCCCGCCCCTCTGGCCCCTTGTAGCAAGTTTTGGGACAATCCCCCACCCTTCCCATTTTTGACTTTTTCGACACTACCGGCCCTGTCGTTTTTTTCAATTTTTGCCCGCTTTGGAAAATCCTTCACAATTTTCACACAATGCCCTCACGGTGCTTGATTTTACACATTTTTCATTCAGGCCGCCCCTCTGGCCCCTTGTAGCAAGTTTTGGGACAATCCCCCACCCTTCCCATTTTTGACTTTTTCGACACTACCGACCCTGTCATTTTTTTCAAGTTTTTACCCCTATGGAAAATCCTTCACAATTTTCACACAATGCCTTCACGGTGCTTGATTTTACACATTTTTCAATCAGCCCGCCCCTCTGGCCCCTTGTAGCAAGTTTTGGGACAATCCCCCACCCTTCCCATTTTTGACTTTTTCGACACTACCGGCCCTGTCGTTTTTTTCAATTTTTGGCCGCTTTGGAAAATCCTTCACAATTTTTACACAATGCCCTCACGGTGCTTGATTTTACACATTTTTCATTCAGGCCGCCCCTCTGGCCCCTTGTAGCAAGTTTTGGGACAATCCCCCACCCTTCCCATTTTTGACTTTTTCGACACTACCGACCCTGTCATTTTTTTCAATTTTTACCCCTATGGAAAATCCTTCACAATTTTCACACAATGCCCTCACGGTGCTTGATTTTACACATTTTTCAATCAGCCCGCCCCTCTGGCCCCTTGTAGCAAGTTTTGGGACAATCCCCCACCCTTCCCATTTTTGACTTTTTCGACACTACCGGCCCTGTCGTTTTTTTCAATTTTTGGCCGCTTTGGAAAATCCTTCAAAATTTTCACACAATGCCCTCACGGTGCTTGATTTTACACATTTTTCATTCAGGCCGCCCCTCTGGCCCCTTGTAGCAAGTTTTGGGACAATCCCCCACCCTTCCCATTTTTGACTTTTTCGACACTACCGACCCTGTCATTTTTTTCAATTTTTACCCCTATGGAAAATCCTTCACAATTTTCACACAATGCCCTCACGGTGCTTGATTTTACACATTTTTCAATCAGCCCGCCCCTCTGGCCCCTTGTAGCAAGTTTTGGGACAATCCCCCACCCTTCCCATTTTTGACTTTTTCGACACTACCGGCCCTGTCGTTTTTTTCAATTTTTGGCCGCTTTGGAAAATCCTTCATAATTTTCACACAATGCCCTCACGGTGCTTGATTTTACAAATTTTTCATTCAGGCCGCCCCTCTGGCCCCTTGTAGCAAGTTTTGGGACAATCCCCCACCCTTCCCATTTTTGAATTTTTCGACACTACCGGCCCTGTCATTTTTTTCAATTTTTGCCCGCTTTGGAAAATCCTTCACAATTTTCACACAATGCCCTCACGGTGCTTGATTTTACACATTTTTCATTCAGGCCGCCCCTCTGGCCCCTTGTAGCAAGTTTTGGGACAATCCCCCACCCTTCCCATTTTTGACTTTTTCGACACTACCGGCCCTGTCGTTTTTTTCAATTTTTGGCCGCTTTGGAAAATCCTTCACAATTTTCACACAATGCCCTCACGGTGCTTGATTTTACACATTTTTCATTCAGGCCGCCCCTCTGGCCCCTTGTAGCAAGTTTTGGGACAATCCCCCACCCTTCCCATTTTTGACTTTTTCGACACTACCGGCCCTGTCATTTTTTTCAATTTTTACCCCTATGGAAAATCCTTCACAATTTCCACACAATGCCTTCACGGTGCTTGATTTTACACATTTTTCAATCAGCCCGCCCCTCTGGCCCCTTGTAGCAAGTTTTGGGACAATCCCCCACCCTTCCCATTTTTGACTTTTTCGACACTACCGGCCCTGTCGTTTTTTTCAATTTTTGCCCGCTTTGGAAAATCCTTCAAAATTTTCACACAATGCCCTCACGGTGCTTGATTTTACACATTTTTCATTCAGGCCGCCCCTCTGGCCCCTTGTAGCAAGTTTTGGGACAATCCCCCACCCTTCCCATTTTTGACTTTTTCGACACTACCGGCCCTGTCATTTTTTTCAATTTTTACCCCTATGGAAAATCCTTCACAATTTTCACACAATGCCCTCACGGTGCTTGATTTTACACATTTTTCAATCAGCCCGCCCCTCTGGCCCCTTGTAGCAAGTTTTGGGACAATCCCCCACCCTTCCCATTTTTGACTTTTTCGACACTACCGACCCTGTCATTTTTTTCAATTTTTACCCCTATGGAAAATCCTTCACAATTTTCACACAATGCCCTCACGGTGCTTGATTTTACACATTTTTCAATCAGCCCGCCCCTCTGGCCCCTTGTAGCAAGTTTTGGGACAATCCCCCACCCTTCCCATTTTTGACTTTTTCGACACTACCGACCCTGTCGTTTTTTTCAATTTTTGGCCGCTTTGGAAAATCCTTCATAATTTTCACACAATGCCCTCACGGTGCTTGATTTTACAAATTTTTCATTCAGGCCGCCCCTCTGGCCCCTTGTAGCAAGTTTTGGGACAATCCCCCACCCTTCCCATTTTTGAATTTTTCGACACTACCGGCCCTGTCGTTTTTTTCAATTTTTGGCCGCTTTGGAAAATCCTTCACAATTTTCACACAATGCCCTCACGGTGCTTGATTTTACACATTTTTCATTCAGGCCGCCCCTCTGGCCCCTTGTAGCAAGTTTTGGGACAATCCCCCACCCTTCCCATTTTTGACTTTTTCGACACTACCGACCCTGTCATTTTTTTCAATTTTTACCCCTATGGAAAATCCTTCACAATTTTCACACAATGCCTTCACGGTGCTTGATTTTACACATTTTTCAATCAGCCCGCCCCTCTGGCCCCTTGTAGCAAGTTTTGGGACAATCCCCCACCCTTCCCATTTTTGACTTTTTCGACACTACCGGCCCTGTCGTTTTTTTCAATTTTTGCCCGCTTTGGAAAATCCTTCACAATTTTCACACAATGCCCTCACGGTGCTTGATTTTACACATTTTTCATTCAGGCCGCCCCTCTGGCCCCTTGTAGCAAGTTTTGGGACAATCCCCCACCCTTCCCATTTTTGACTTTTTCGACACTACCGACCCTGTCGTTTTTCAAGTTTTTACCCCTATGGAAAATCCTTCACAATTTTCACACAATGCCTTCACGGTGCTTGATTTTACACATTTTTCAATCAGCCCGCCCCTCTGGCCCCTTGTAGCAAGTTTTGGGACAATCCCCCACCCTTCCCATTTTTGACTTTTTCGACACTACCGGCCCTGTCGTTTTTTTCAATTTTTGGCCGCTTTGGAAAATCCTTCACAATTTTTACACAATGCCCTCACGGTGCTTGATTTTACACATTTTTCATTCAGGCCGCCCCTCTGGCCCCTTGTAGCAAGTTTTGGGACAATCCCCCACCCTTCCCATTTTTGACTTTTTCGACACTACCGACCCTGTCATTTTTTTCAATTTTTACCCCTATGGAAAATCCTTCACAATTTTCACACAATGCCCTCACGGTGCTTGATTTTACACATTTTTCAATCAGCCCGCCCCTCTGGCCCCTTGTAGCAAGTTTTGGGACAATCCCCCACCCTTCCCATTTTTGACTTTTTCGACACTACCGGCCCTGTCGTTTTTTTCAATTTTTGGCCGCTTTGGAAAATCCTTCATAATTTTCACACAATGCCCTCACGGTGCTTGATTTTACAAATTTTTCATTCAGGCCGCCCCTCTGGCCCCTTGTAGCAAGTTTTGGGACAATCCCCCACCCTTCCCATTTTTGACTTTTTCGACACTACCGGCCCTGTCATTTTTTTCCATTTTTGGCCGCTTTGGAAAATCCTTCACAATTTTCACACAATGCCCTCACGGTGCTTGATTTTACACATTTTTCATTCAGGCCGCCCCTCTGGCCCCTTGTAGCAAGTTTTGGGACAATCCCCCACCCTTCCCATTTTTGACTTTTTCGACACTACCGACCCTGTCGTTTTTTTCAATTTTTACCCCTATGGAAAATCCTTGACAATTTTCACACAATGCCTTCACGGTGCTTGATTTTACACATTTTTCAATCAGCCCGCCCCTCTGGCCCCTTGTAGCAAGTTTTGGGACAATCCCCCACCCTTCCCATTTTTGACTTTTTCGACACTACCGGCCCTGTCATTTTTTTCCATTTTTGGCCGCTTTGGAAAATCCTTCACAATTTTCACACAATGCCCTCACGGTGCTTGATTTTACACATTTTTCATTCAGGCCGCCCCTCTGGCCCCTTGTAGCAAGTTTTGGGACAATCCCCCACCCTTCCCATTTTTGACTTTTTCAACACTACCGGCCCTGTCGTTTTTTTCCATTTTTGGCCGCTTTGGAAAATCCTTCACAATTTTCACACAATGCCCTCACGGTGCTTGATTTTACACATTTTTCATTCAGGCCGCCCCTCTGGCCCCTTGTAGCAAGTTTTGGGACAATCCCCCACCCTTCCCATTTTTGACTTTTTCGACACTACCGGCCCTGTCATTTTTTTCCATTTTTGGCCGCTTTGGAAAATCCTTCACAATTTTCACACAATGCCCTCATGGTGCTTGATTTTACACATTTTTCATTCAGGCCGCCCCTCTGGCCCCTTGTAGCAAGTTTTGGGACAATCCCCCACCCTTCCCATTTTTGACTTTTTCGACACTACCGGCCCTGTCGTTTTTTTCAATTTTTGGCCGCTTTGGAAAATCCTTCACAATTTTCACACAATGCCCTCACGGTGCTTGATTTTACACATTTTTCATTCAGGCCGCCCCTCTGGCCCCTTGTAGCAAGTTTTGGGACAATCCCCCACCCTTCCCATTTTTGACTTTTTCGACACTACCGGCCCTGTCATTTTTTTCCATTTTTGGCCGCTTTGGAAAATCCTTCACAATTTTCACACAATGCCCTCACGGTGCTTGATTTTACACATTTGTCATTCAGGCCGCCCCTCTGGCCCCTTGTAGCAAGTTTTGGGACAATCCCCCACCCTTCCCATTTTTGACTTTTTCGACACTACCGACCCTGTCATTTTTTTCAATTTTTACCCCTATGGAAAATCCTTCACAATTTTCACACAATGCCTTCACGGTGCTTGATTTTACACATTTTTCAATCAGCCCGCCCCTCTGGCCCCTTGTAGCAAGTTTTGGGACAATCCCCCACCCTTCCCATTTTTGACTTTTTCGACACTACCGGCCCTGTCATTTTTTTCCATTTTTGGCCGCTTTGAAAAATCCTTCACAATTTTCACACAATGCCCTCACGGTGCTTGATTTTACACATTTTTCATTCAGGCCGCCCCTCTGGCCCCTTGTAGCAAGTTTTGGGACAATCCCCCACCCTTCCCATTTTTGACTTTTTCGACACTACCGGCCCTGTCATTTTTTTCCATTTTTGGCCGCTTTGGAAAATCCTTCACAATTTTCACACAATGCCCTCACGGTGCTTGATTTTACACATTTTTCATTCAGGCCGCCCCTCTGGCCCCTTGTAGCAAGTTTTGGGACAATCCCCCACCCTTCCCATTTTTGAATTTTTCGACACTACCGGCCCTGTCGTTTTTTTCAATTTTTGGCCGCTTTGGAAAATCCTTCATAATTTTCACACAATGCCCTCACGGTGCTTGATTTTACAAATTTTTCATTCAGGCCGCCCCTCTGGCCCCTTGTAGCAAGTTTTGGGACAATCCCCCACCCTTCCCATTTTTGACTTTTTCGACACTACCGGCCCTGTCGTTTTTTTCAATTTTTGGCCGCTTTGGAAAATCCTTCATAATTTTCACACAATGCCCTCACGGTGCTTGATTTTACAAATTTTTCATTCAGGCCGCCCCTCTGGCCCCTTGTAGCAAGTTTTGGGACAATCCCCCACCCTTCCCATTTTTGACTTTTTCGACACTACCGGCCCTGTCATTTTTTTCCATTTTTGGCCGCTTTGGAAAATCCTTCACAATTTTCACACAATGCCCTCACGGTGCTTGATTTTACACATTTTTCATTCAGGCCGCCCCTCTGGCCCCTTGTAGCAAGTTTTGGGACAATCCCCCACCCTTCCCATTTTTGACTTTTTCGACACTACCGACCCTGTCATTTTTTTCAATTTTTACCCCTATGGAAAATCCTTCACAATTTTCACACAATGCCCTCACGGTGCTTGATTTTACACATTTTTCAATCAGCCCGCCCCTCTGGCCCCTTGTAGCAAGTTTTGGGACAATCCCCCACCCTTCCCATTTTTGACTTTTTCGACACTACCGGCCCTGTCATTTTTTTTCATTTTTGGCCGCTTTGGAAAATCCTTCACAATTTTCACACAATGCCCTCACGGTGCTTGATTTTACACATTTTTCAATCAGCCCGCCCCTCTGGCCCCTTGTAGCAAGTTTTGGGACAATCCCCCACCCTTCCCATTTTTGACTTTTTCGACACTACCGGCCCTGTCGTTTTTTTCAATTTTTGGCCGCTTTGGAAAATCCTTCACAATTTTCACACAATGCCCTCACGGTGCTTGATTTTACACATTTTTCATTCAGGCCGCCCCTCTGGCCCCTTGTAGCAAGTTTTGGGACAATCCCCCACCCTTCCCATTTTTGACTTTTTCGACACTACCGGCCCTGTCGTTTTTTTCAATTTTTGGCCGCTTTGGAAAATCCTTCATAATTTTCACACAATGCCCTCACGGTGCTTGATTTTACAAATTTTTCATTCAGGCCGCCCCTCTGGCCCCTTGTAGCAAGTTTTGGGACAATCCCCCACCCTTCCCATTTTTGACTTTTTCGACACTACCGGCCCTGTCATTTTTTTCCATTTTTGGCCGCTTTGGAAAATCCTTCACAATTTTCACACAATGCCCTCACGGTGCTTGATTTTACACATTTTTCATTCAGGCCGCCCCTCTGGCCCCTTGTAGCAAGTTTTGGGACAATCCCCCACCCTTCCCATTTTTGACTTTTTCGACACTACCGACCCTGTCATTTTTTTCAATTTTTACCCCTATGGAAAATCCTTCACAATTTTCACACAATGCCTTCACGGTGCTTGATTTTACACATTTTTCAATCAGCCCGCCCCTCTGGCCCCTTGTAGCAAGTTTTGGGACAATCCCCCACCCTTCCCATTTTTGACTTTTTCGACACTACCCCCTGTCGTTTTTTTCAATTTTTGGCCGCTTTGGAAAATCCTTCAAAATTTTCACACAATGCCCTCACGGTGCTTGATTTTACAAATTTTTCATTCAGGCCGCCCCTCTGGCCCCTTGTAGCAAGTTTTGGGACAATCCCCCACCCTTCCCATTTTTGACTTTTTCGACACTACCGGCCCTGTCATTTTTTTCCATTTTTGGCCGCTTTGGAAAATCCTTCACAATTTTCACACAATGCCCTCACGGTGCTTGATTTTACACATTTTTCATTCAGGCCGCCCCTCTGGCCCCTTGTAGCAAGTTTTGGGACAATCCCCCACCCTTCCCATTTTTGACTTTTTCGACACTACCGACCCTGTCATTTTTTTCAATTTTTACCCCTATGGAAAATCCTTCACAATTTTCACACAATGCCTTCACGGTGCTTGATTTTACACATTTTTCAATCAGCCCGCCCCTCTGGCCCCTTGTAGCAAGTTTTGGGACAATCCCCCACCTTTCCCATTTTTGACTTTTTCGACACTACCGGCCCTGTCGTTTTTTTCAATTTTTGGCCGCTTTGGAAAATCCTTCACAATTTTCACACAATGCCCTCACGGTGCTTGATTTTACACATTTTTCATTCAGGCCGCCCCTCTGGCCCCTTGTAGCAAGTTTTGGGACAATCCCCCACCCTTCCCATTTTTGACTTTTTCGACACTACCGACCCTGTCATTTTTTTCAATTTTTACCCCTATGGAAAATCCTTCACAATTTTCACACAATGCCTTCACGGTGCTTGATTTTACACATTTTTCAATCAGCCCGCCCCTCTGGCCCCTTGTAGCAAGTTTTGGGACAATCCCCCACCCTTCCCATTTTTGACTTTTTCGACACTACCGGCCCTGTCATTTTTTTCCATTTTTGGCCGCTTTGGAAAATCCTTCACAATTTTCACACAATGCCCTCACGGTGCTTGATTTTACAAATTTTTCATTCAGGCCGCCCCTCTGGCCCCTTGTAGCAAGTTTTGGGACAATCCCCCACCCTTCCCATTTTTGACTTTTTCGACACTACCGGCCCTGTCATTTTTTTCCATTTTTGGCCGCTTTGGAAAATCCTTCACAATTTTCACACAATGCCCTCACGGTGCTTGATTTTACACATTTTTCATTCAGGCCGCCCCTCTGGCCCCTTGTAGCAAGTTTTGGGACAATCCCCCACCCTTCCCATTTTTGACTTTTTCGACACTACCGACCCTGTCATTTTTTTCAATTTTTACCCCTATGGAAAATCCTTCACAATTTTCACACAATGCCTTCACGGTGCTTGATTTTACACATTTTTCAATCAGCCCGCCCCTCTGGCCCCTTGTAGCAAGTTTTGGGACAATCCCCCACCCTTCCCATTTTTGAATTTTTCGACACTACCGGCCCTGTCGTTTTTTTCAATTTTTGGCCGCTTTGGAAAATCCTTCATAATTTTCACACAATGCCCTCACGGTGCTTGATTTTACAAATTTTTCATTCAGGCCGCCCCTCTGGCCCCTTGTAGCAAGTTTTGGGACAATCCCCCACCCTTCCCATTTTTGACTTTTTCGACACTACCGGCCCTGTCGTTTTTTTCAATTTTTGGCCGCTTTGGAAAATCCTTCATAATTTTCACGCAATGCCCTCACGGTGCTTGATTTTACAAATTTTTCATTCAGGCCGCCCCTCTGGCCCCTTGTAGCAAGTTTTGGGACAATCCCCCACCCTTCCCATTTTTGACTTTTTCGACACTACCGGCCCTGTCATTTTTTTCCATTTTTGGCCGCTTTGGAAAATCCTTCACAATTTTCACACAATGCCCTCACGGTGCTTGATTTTACACATTTTTCATTCAGGCCGCCCCTCTGGCCCCTTGTAGCAAGTTTTGGGACAATCCCCCACCCTTCCCATTTTTGACTTTTTCGACACTACCGACCCTGTCATTTTTTTCAATTTTTACCCCTATGGAAAATCCTTCACAATTTTCACACAATGCCCTCACGGTGCTTGATTTTACACATTTTTCAATCAGCCCGCCCCTCTGGCCCCTTGTAGCAAGTTTTGGGACAATCCCCCACCCTTCCCATTTTTGACTTTTTCGACACTACCGGCCCTGTCATTTTTTTTCATTTTTGGCCGCTTTGGAAAATCCTTCACAATTTTCACACAATGCCCTCACGGTGCTTGATTTTACACATTTTTCAATCAGCCCGCCCCTCTGGCCCCTTGTAGCAAGTTTTGGGACAATCCCCCACCCTTCCCATTTTTGACTTTTTCGACACTACCGGCCCTGTCGTTTTTTTCAATTTTTGGCCGCTTTGGAAAATCCTTCACAATTTTCACACAATGCCCTCACGGTGCTTGATTTTACACATTTTTCATTCAGGCCGCCCCTCTGGCCCCTTGTAGCAAGTTTTGGGACAATCCCCCACCCTTCCCATTTTTGACTTTTTCGACACTACCGGCCCTGTCGTTTTTTTCAATTTTTGGCCGCTTTGGAAAATCCATCATAATTTTCACACAATGCCCTCACGGTGCTTGATTTTACACATTTTTCATTCAGGCCGCCCCTCTGGCCCCTTGTAGCAAGTTTTGGGACAATCCCCCACCCTTCCCATTTTTGACTTTTTCGACACTACCGGCCCTGTCGTTTTTTTCAATTTTTGGCCGCTTTGGAAAATCCTTCATAATTTTCACACAATGCCCTCACGGTGCTTGATTTTACAAATTTTTCATTCAGGCCGCCCCTCTGGCCCCTTGTAGCAAGTTTTGGGACAATCCCCCACCCTTCCCATTTTTGACTTTTTCGACACTACCGGCCCTGTCATTTTTTTCCATTTTTGGCCGCTTTGGAAAATCCTTCACAATTTTCACACAATGCCCTCACGGTGCTTGATTTTACACATTTTTCATTCAGGCCGCCCCTCTGGCCCCTTGTAGCAAGTTTTGGGACAATCCCCCACCCTTCCCATTTTTGACTTTTTCGACACTACCGACCCTGTCATTTTTTTCAATTTTTACCCCTTTGGAAAATCCTTCACAATTTTCACACAATGCCCTCACGGTGCTTGATTTTACACATTTTTCAATCAGCCCGCCCCTCTGGCCCCTTGTAGCAAGTTTTGGGACAATCCCCCACCCTTCCCATTTTTGACTTTTTCGACACTACCGGCCCTGTCGTTTTTTTCAATTTTCGGCCGCTTTGGAAAATCCTTCATAATTTTCACACAATGCCCTCACGGTGCTTGATTTTACAAATTTTTCATTCAGGCCGCCCCTCTGGCCCCTTGTAGCAAGTTTTGGGACAATCCCCCACCCTTCCCATTTTTGAATTTTTCGACACTACCGGCCCTGTCGTTTTTTTCAATTTTTGGCCGCTTTGGAAAATCCTTCATAATTTTCACACAATGCCCTCACGGTGCTTGATTTTACAAATTTTTCATTCAGGCCGCCCCTCTGGCCCCTTGTAGCAAGTTTTGGGACAATCCCCCACCCTTCCCATTTTTGACTTTTTCGACACTACCGGCCCTGTCGTTTTTTTCAATTTTTGGCCGCTTTGTAAAATCCTTCACAATTTTCACACAATGCCCTCACGGTGCTTGATTTTACACATTTTTCATTCAGGCCGCCCCTCTGGCCCCTTGTAGCAAGTTTTGGGACAATCCCCCACCCTTCCCATTTTTGACTTTTTCGACACTACCGACCCTGTCATTTTTTTCAATTTTTACCCCTATGGAAAATCCTTCACAATTTTCACACAATGCCTTCACGGTGCTTGATTTTACACATTTTTCAATCAGCCCGCCCCTCTGGCCCCTTGTAGCAAGTTTTGGGACAATCCCCCACCCTTCCCATTTTTGACTTTTTCGACACTACCGGCCCTGTCGTTTTTTTCAATTTTTGCCCGCTTTGGAAAATCCTTCAAAATTTTCACACAATGCCCTCACGGTGCTTGATTTTACACATTTTTCATTCAGGCCGCCCCTCTGGCCCCTTGTAGCAAGTTTTGGGACAATCCCCCACCCTTCCCATTTTTGACTTTTTCGACACTACCGACCCTGTCATTTTTTTCAATTTTTACCCCTATGGAAAATTCTTCACAATTTTCACACAATGCCTTCACGGTGCTTGATTTTACACATTTTTCAATCAGCCCGCCCCTCTGGCCCCTTGTAGCAAGTTTTGGGACAATCCCCCACCTTTCCCATTTTTGACTTTTTCGACACTACCGGCCCTGTCGTTTTTTTCAATTTTTGGCCGCTTTGGAAAATCCTTCACAATTTTCACACAATGCCCTCACGGTGCTTGATTTTACACATTTTTCATTCAGGCCGCCCCTCTGGCCCCTTGTAGCAAGTTTTGGGACAATCCCCCACCCTTCCCATTTTTGACTTTTTCGACACTACCGGCCCTGTCGTTTTTTTCAATTTTTGGCCGCTTTGGAAAATCCTTCACAATTTTCACACAATGCCCTCACGGTGCTTGATTTTACACATTTTTCATTCAGGCCGCCCCTCTGGCCCCTTGTAGCAAGTTTTGGGACAATCCCCCACCCTTCCCATTTTTGACTTTTTCGACACTACCGACCCTGTCATTTTTTTCAATTTTTACCCCTATGGAAAATCCTTCACAATTTTCACACAATGCCTTCACGGTGCTTGATTTTACACATTTTTCAATCAGCCCGCCCCTCTGGCCCCTTGTAGCAAGTTTTGGGACAATCCCCCACCCTTCCCATTTTTGACTTTTTCGACACTACCGGCCCTGTCATTTTTTTCCATTTTTGGCCGCTTTGGAAAATCCTTCACAATTTTCACACAATGCCCTCACGGTGCTTGATTTTACAAATTTTTCATTCAGGCCGCCCCTCTGGCCCCTTGTAGCAAGTTTTGGGACAATCCCCCACCCTTCCCATTTTTGACTTTTTCGACACTACCGGCCCTGTCATTTTTTTCCATTTTTGGCCGCTTTGGAAAATCCTTCACAATTTTCACACAATGCCCTCACGGTGCTTGATTTTACACATTTTTCATTCAGGCCGCCCCTCTGGCCCCTTGTAGCAAGTTTTGGGACAATCCCCCACCCTTCCCATTTTTGACTTTTTCGACACTACCGACCCTGTCATTTTTTTCAATTTTTACCCCTATGGAAAATCCTTCACAATTTTCACACAATGCCTTCACGGTGCTTGATTTTACACATTTTTCAATCAGCCCGCCCCTCTGGCCCCTTGTAGCAAGTTTTGGGACAATCCCCCACCCTTCCCATTTTTGACTTTTTCGACACTACCGGCCCTGTCATTTTTTTCAATTTTTGGCCGCTTTGGAAAATCCTTCATAATTTTCACACAATGCCCTCACGGTGCTTGATTTTACACATTTTTCATTCAGGCCGCCCCTCTGGCCCCTTGTAGCAAGTTTTGGGACAATCCCCCACCCTTCCCATTTTTGACTTTTTCGACACTACCGGCCCTGTCGTTTTTTTCAATTTTTGGCCGCTTTGGAAAATCCTTCACAATTTTCACACAATGCCCTCACGGTGCTTGATTTTACACATTTTTCATTCAGGCCGCCCCTCTGGCCCCTTGTAGCAAGTTTTGGGACAATCCCCCACCCTTCCCATTTTTGAATTTTTCGACACTACCGGCCCTGTCGTTTTTTTCAATTTTTGGCCGCTTTGGAAAATCCTTCATAATTTTCACACAATGCCCTCACGGTGCTTGATTTTACAAATTTTTCATTCAGGCCGCCCCTCTGGCCCCTTGTAGCAAGTTTTGGGACAATCCCCCACCCTTCCCATTTTTGACTTTTTCGACACTACCGGCCCTGTCATTTTTTTCCATTTTTGGCCGCTTTGGAAAATCCTTCACAATTTTCACACAATGCCCTCACGGTGCTTGATTTTACACATTTTTCATTCAGGCCGCCCCTCTGGCCCCTTGTAGCAAGTTTTGGGACAATCCCCCACCCTTCCCATTTTTGACTTTTTCGACACTACCGACCCTGTCATTTTTTTCAATTTTTACCCCTATGGAAAATCCTTCACAATTTTCACACAATGCCCTCACGGTGCTTGATTTTACACATTTTTCAATCAGCCCGCCCCTCTGGCCCCTTGTAGCAAGTTTTGGGACAATCCCCCACCCTTCCCATTTTTGACTTTTTCGACACTACCGGCCCTGTCGTTTTTTTCAATTTTTGGCCGCTTTGGAAAATCCTTCATAATTTTCACACAATGCCCTCACGGTGCTTGATTTTACAAATTTTTCATTCAGGCCGCCCCTCTGGCCCCTTGTAGCAAGTTTTGGGACAATCCCCCACCCTTCCCATTTTTGAATTTTTCGACACTACCGGCCCTGTCGTTTTTTTCAATTTTTGGCCGCTTTGGAAAATCCTTCATAATTTTCACACAATGCCCTCACGGTGCTTGATTTTACAAATTTTTCATTCAGGCCGCCCCTCTGGCCCCTTGTAGCAAGTTTTGGGACAATCCCCCACCCTTCCCATTTTTGACTTTTTCGACACTACCGGCTGTCGTTTTTTTCAATTTTTGGCCGCTTTGTAAAATCCTTCACAATTTTCACACAATGCCCTCACGGTGCTTGATTTTACAAATTTTTCATTCAGGCCGCCCCTCTGGCCCCTTGTAGCAAGTTTTGGGACAATCCCCCACCCTTCCCATTTTTGACTTTTTCGACACTACCGACCCTGTCATTTTTTTCAATTTTTACCCCTATGGAAAATCCTTCACAATTTTCACACAATGCCTTCACGGTGCTTGATTTTACACATTTTTCAATCAGCCCGCCCCTCTGGCCCCTTGTAGCAAGTTTTGGGACAATCCCCCACCCTTCCCATTTTTGACTTTTTCGACACTACCGGCCCTGTCGTTTTTTTCAATTTTTGCCCGCTTTGGAAAATCCTTCACAATTTTCACACAATGCCCTCACGGTGCTTGATTTTACACATTTTTCATTCAGGCCGCCCCTCTGGCCCCTTGTAGCAAGTTTTGGGACAATCCCCCACCCTTCCCATTTTTGACTTTTTCGACACTACCGACCCTGTCATTTTTTTCAAGTTTTTACCCCTATGGAAAATCCTTCACAATTTTCACACAATGCCTTCACGGTGCTTGATTTTACACATTTTTCAATCAGCCCGCCCCTCTGGCCCCTTGTAGCAAGTTTTGGGACAATCCCCCACCCTTCCCATTTTTGACTTTTTCGACACTACCGGCCCTGTCATTTTTTTCCATTTTTGGCCGCTTTGAAAAATCCTTCACAATTTTCACACAATGCCCTCACGGTGCTTGATTTTACACATTTTTCATTCAGGCCGCCCCTCTGGCCCCTTGTAGCAAGTTTTGGGACAATCCCCCACCCTTCCCATTTTTGACTTTTTCGACACTACCGGCCCTGTCATTTTTTTCCATTTTTGGCCGCTTTGGAAAATCCTTCACAATTTTCACACAATGCCCTCACGGTGCTTGATTTTACACATTTTTCATTCAGGCCGCCCCTCTGGCCCCTTGTAGCAAGTTTTGGGACAATCCCCCACCCTTCCCATTTTTGACTTTTTCGACACTACCGACCCTGTCATTTTTTTCAATTTTTACCCCTATGGAAAATCCTTCACAATTTTCACACAATGCCTTCACGGTGCTTGATTTTACACATTTTTCAATCAGCCCGCCCCTCTGGCCCCTTGTAGCAAGTTTTGGGACAATCCCCCACCCTTCCCATTTTTGACTTTTTCGACACTACCGGCCCTGTCATTTTTTTCCATTTTTGGCCGCTTTGGAAAATCCTTCACAATTTTCACACAATGCCCTCACGGTGCTTGATTTTACAAATTTTTCATTCAGGCCGCCCCTCTGGCCCCTTGTAGCAAGTTTTGGGACAATCCCCCACCCTTCCCATTTTTGACTTTTTCGACACTACCGACCCTGTCATTTTTTTCAATTTTTACCCCTATGGAAAATCCTTCACAATTTTCACACAATGCCCTCACGGTGCTTGATTTTACACATTTTTCAATCAGCCCGCCCCTCTGGCCCCTTGTAGCAAGTTTTGGGACAATCCCCCACCCTTCCCATTTTTGACTTTTTCGACACTACCGGCCCTGTCGTTTTTTTCAATTTTTGCCCGCTTTGGAAAATCCTTCAAAATTTTCACACAATGCCCTCACGGTGCTTGATTTTACACATTTTTCATTCAGGCCGCCCCTCTGGCCCCTTGTAGCAAGTTTTGGGACAATCCCCCACCCTTCCCATTTTTGACTTTTTCGACACTACCGACCCTGTCATTTTTTTCAATTTTTACCCCTATGGAAAATCCTTCACAATTTTCACACAATGCCTTCACGGTGCTTGATTTTACACATTTTCCAATCAGCCCGCCCCTCTGGCCCCTTGTAGCAAGTTTTGGGACAATCCCCCACCTTTCCCATTTTTGACTTTTTCGACACTACCGGCCCTGTCGTTTTTTTCAATTTTTGGCCGCTTTGGAAAATCCTTCACAATTTTCACACAATGCCCTCACGGTGCTTGATTTTACACATTTTTCATTCAGGCCGCCCCTCTGGCCCCTTGTAGCAAGTTTTGGGACAATCCCCCACCCTTCCCATTTTTGAATTTTTCGACACTACCGGCCCTGTCGTTTTTTTCAATTTTTGGCCGCTTTGGAAAATCCTTCATAATTTTCACACAATGCCTTCACGGTGCTTGATTTTACACATTTTTCAATCAGCCCGCCCCTCTGGCCCCTTGTAGCAAGTTTTGGGACAATCCCCCACCTTTCCCATTTTTGACTTTTTCGACACTACCGGCCCTGTCGTTTTTTTCAATTTTTGGCCGCTTTGGAAAATCCTTCACAATTTTCACACAATGCCCTCACGGTGCTTGATTTTACACATTTTTCATTCAGGCCGCCCCTCTGGCCCCTTGTAGCAAGTTTTGGGACAATCCCCCACCCTTCCCATTTTTGAATTTTTCGACACTACCGGCCCTGTCGTTTTTTTCAATTTTTGGCCGCTTTGGAAAATCCTTCATAATTTTCACACAATGCCCTCACGGTGCTTGATTTTACAAATTTTTCATTCAGGCCGCCCCTCTGGCCCCTTGTAGCAAGTTTTGGGACAATCCCCCACCCTTCCCATTTTTGACTTTTTCGACACTACCGGCCCTGTCGTTTTTTTCAATTTTTGGCCGCTTTGGAAAATCCTTCACAATTTTCACACAATGCCCTCACGGTGCTTGATTTTACACATTTTTCATTCAGGCCGCCCCTCTGGCCCCTTGTAGCAAGTTTTGGGACAATCCCCCACCCTTCCCATTTTTGACTTTTTCGACACTACCGGCCCTGTCGTTTTTTTCAATTTTTGGCCGCTTTGGAAAATCCTTCATAATTTTCACACAATGCCCTCACGGTGCTTGATTTTACAAATTTTTCATTCAGGCCGCCCCTCTGGCCCCTTGTAGCAAGTTTTGGGACAATCCCCCACCCTTCCCATTTTTGACTTTTTCGACACTACCGGCCCTGTCATTTTTTTCCATTTTTGGCCGCTTTGGAAAATCCTTCACAATTTTCACACAATGCCCTCACGGTGCTTGATTTTACACATTTTTCATTCAGGCCGCCCCTCTGGCCCCTTGTAGCAAGTTTTGGGACAATCCCCCACCCTTCCCATTTTTGACTTTTTCGACACTACCGGCCCTGTCGTTTTTTTCAATTTTTGGCCGCTTTGGAAAATCCTTCATAATTTTCACACAATGCCCTCACGGTGCTTGATTTTACAAATTTTTCATTCAGGCCGCCCCTCTGGCCCCTTGTAGCAAGTTTTGGGACAATCCCCCACCCTTCCCATTTTTGAATTTTTCGACACTACCGGCCCTGTCGTTTTTTTCAATTTTTGGCCGCTTTGGAAAATCCTTCATAATTTTCACACAATGCCCTCACGGTGCTTGATTTTACAAATTTTTCATTCAGGCCGCCCCTCTGGCCCCTTGTAGCAAGTTTTGGGACAATCCCCCACCCTTCCCATTTTTGACTTTTTCGACACTACCGGCCCTGTCGTTTTTTTCAATTTTTGGCCGCTTTGTAAAATCCTTCACAATTTTCACACAATGCCCTCACGGTGCTTGATTTTACAAATTTTTCATTCAGGCCGCCCCTCTGGCCCCTTGTAGCAAGTTTTGGGACAATCCCCCACCCTTCCCATTTTTGACTTTTTCGACACTACCGACCCTGTCATTTTTTTCAATTTTTACCCCTATGGAAAATCCTTCACAATTTTCACACAATGCCTTCACGGTGCTTGATTTTACACATTTTTCAATCAGCCCGCCCCTCTGGCCCCTTGTAGCAAGTTTTGGGACAATCCCCCACCCTTCCCATTTTTGACTTTTTCGACACTACCGGCCCTGTCGTTTTTTTCAATTTTTGCCCGCTTTGGAAAATCCTTCACAATTTTCACACAATGCCCTCACGGTGCTTGATTTTACACATTTTTCATTCAGGCCGCCCCTCTGGCCCCTTGTAGCAAGTTTTGGGACAATCCCCCACCCTTCCCATTTTTGAATTTTTCGACACTACCGGCCCTGTCGTTTTTTTCAATTTTTGGCCGCTTTGGAAAATCCTTCATAATTTTCACACAATGCCCTCACGGTGCTTGATTTTACAAATTTTTCATTCAGGCCGCCCCTCTGGCCCCTTGTAGCAAGTTTTGGGACAATCCCCCACCCTTCCCATTTTTGACTTTTTCGACACTACCGGCCCTGTCGTTTTTTTCAATTTTTGGCCGCTTTGGAAAATCCTTCACAATTTTCACACAATGCCCTCACGGTGCTTGATTTTACACATTTTTCATTCAGGCCGCCCCTCTGGCCCCTTGTAGCAAGTTTTGGGACAATCCCCCACCCTTCCCATTTTTGACTTTTTCGACACTACCGGCCCTGTCGTTTTTTTCAATTTTTGGCCGCTTTGGAAAATCCTTCATAATTTTCACACAATGCCCTCACGGTGCTTGATTTTACAAATTTTTCATTCAGGCCGCCCCTCTGGCCCCTTGTAGCAAGTTTTGGGACAATCCCCCACCCTTCCCATTTTTGACTTTTTCGACACTACCGGCCCTGTCATTTTTTTCCATTTTTGGCCGCTTTGGAAAATCCTTCACAATTTTCACACAATGCCCTCACGGTGCTTGATTTTACACATTTTTCATTCAGGCCGCCCCTCTGGCCCCTTGTAGCAAGTTTTGGGACAATCCCCCACCCTTCCCATTTTTGACTTTTTCGACACTACCGGCCCTGTCGTTTTTTTCAATTTTTGGCCGCTTTGGAAAATCCTTCATAATTTTCACACAATGCCCTCACGGTGCTTGATTTTACAAATTTTTCATTCAGGCCGCCCCTCTGGCCCCTTGTAGCAAGTTTTGGGACAATCCCCCACCCTTCCCATTTTTGAATTTTTCGACACTACCGGCCCTGTCGTTTTTTTCAATTTTTGGCCGCTTTGGAAAATCCTTCATAATTTTCACACAATGCCCTCACGGTGCTTGATTTTACAAATTTTTCATTCAGGCCGCCCCTCTGGCCCCTTGTAGCAAGTTTTGGGACAATCCCCCACCCTTCCCATTTTTGACTTTTTCGACACTACCGGCCCTGTCGTTTTTTTCAATTTTTGGCCGCTTTGTAAAATCCTTCACAATTTTCACACAATGCCCTCACGGTGCTTGATTTTACAAATTTTTCATTCAGGCCGCCCCTCTGGCCCCTTGTAGCAAGTTTTGGGACAATCCCCCACCCTTCCCATTTTTGACTTTTTCGACACTACCGACCCTGTCATTTTTTTCAATTTTTACCCCTATGGAAAATCCTTCACAATTTTCACACAATGCCTTCACGGTGCTTGATTTTACACATTTTTCAATCAGCCCGCCCCTCTGGCCCCTTGTAGCAAGTTTTGGGACAATCCCCCACCCTTCCCATTTTTGACTTTTTCGACACTACCGGCCCTGTCGTTTTTTTCAATTTTTGCCCGCTTTGGAAAATCCTTCACAATTTTCACACAATGCCCTCACGGTGCTTGATTTTACACATTTTTCATTCAGGCCGCCCCTCTGGCCCCTTGTAGCAAGTTTTGGGACAATCCCCCACCCTTCCCATTTTTGACTTTTTCGACACTACCGACCCTGTCATTTTTTTCAAGTTTTTACCCCTATGGAAAATCCTTCACAATTTTCACACAATGCCTTCACGGTGCTTGATTTTACACATTTTTCAATCAGCCCGCCCCTCTGGCCCCTTGTAGCAAGTTTTGGGACAATCCCCCACCCTTCCCATTTTTGACTTTTTCGACACTACCGGCCCTGTCGTTTTTTTCAATTTTTGCCCGCTTTGGAAAATCCTTCAAAATTTTCACACAATGCCCTCACGGTGCTTGATTTTACACATTTTTCATTCAGGCCGCCCCTCTGGCCCCTTGTAGCAAGTTTTGGGACAATCCCCCACCCTTCCCATTTTTGACTTTTTCGACACTACCGACCCTGTCATTTTTTTCAATTTTTACCCCTATGGAAAATCCTTCACAATTTTCACACAATGCCTTCACGGTGCTTGATTTTACACATTTTTCAATCAGCCCGCCCCTCTGGCCCCTTGTAGCAAGTTTTGGGACAATCCCCCACCTTTCCCATTTTTGACTTTTTCGACACTACCGGCCCTGTCGTTTTTTTTCAATTTTTGGCCGCTTTGGAAAATCCTTCACAATTTTCACACAATGCCCTCACGGTGCTTGATTTTACACATTTTTCATTCAGGCCGCCCCTCTGGCCCCTTGTAGCAAGTTTTGGGACAATCCCCCACCCTTCCCATTTTTGAATTTTTCGACACTACCGGCCCTGTCGTTTTTTTCAATTTTTGGCCGCTTTGGAAAATCCTTCATAATTTTCACACAATGCCCTCACGGTGCTTGATTTTACAAATTTTTCATTCAGGCCGCCCCTCTGGCCCCTTGTAGCAAGTTTTGGGACAATCCCCCACCCTTCCCATTTTTGACTTTTTCGACACTACCGGCCCTGTCGTTTTTTTCAATTTTTGGCCGCTTTGGAAAATCCTTCACAATTTTCACACAATGCCCTCACGGTGCTTGATTTTACACATTTTTCATTCAGGCCGCCCCTCTGGCCCCTTGTAGCAAGTTTTGGGACAATCCCCCACCCTTCCCATTTTTGAATTTTTCGACACTACCGGCCCTGTCGTTTTTTTCAATTTTTGGCCGCTTTGGAAAATCCTTCATAATTTTCACACAATGCCCTCACGGTGCTTGATTTTACAAATTTTTCATTCAGGCCGCCCCTCTGGCCCCTTGTAGCAAGTTTTGGGACAATCCCCCACCCTTCCCATTTTTGACTTTTTCGACACTACCGGCCCTGTCGTTTTTTTCAATTTTTGGCCGCTTTGGAAAATCCTTCACAATTTTCACACAATGCCCTCACGGTGCTTGATTTTACACATTTTTCAATCAGCCCGCCCCTCTGGCCCCTTGTAGCAAGTTTTGGGACAATCCCCCACCCTTCCCATTTTTGACTTTTTCGACACTACCGACCCTGTCATTTTTTTCAATTTTTACCCCTATGGAAAATCCTTCACAATTTTCACACAATGCCTTCACGGTGCTTGATTTTACACATTTTCCAATCAGCCCGCCCCTCTGGCCCCTTGTAGCAAGTTTTGGGACAATCCCCCACCTTTCCCATTTTTGACTTTTTCGACACTACCGGCCCTGTCGTTTTTTTCAATTTTTGGCCGCTTTGGAAAATCCTTCACAATTTTCACACAATGCCCTCACGGTGCTTGATTTTACACATTTTTCATTCAGGCCGCCCCTCTGGCCCCTTGTAGCAAGTTTTGGGACAATCCCCCACCCTTCCCATTTTTGAATTTTTCGACACTACCGGCCCTGTCGTTTTTTTCAATTTTTGGCCGCTTTGGAAAATCCTTCATAATTTTCACACAATGCCCTCACGGTGCTTGATTTTACACATTTTTCAATCAGCCCGCCCCTCTGGCCCCTTGTAGCAAGTTTTGGGACAATCCCCCACCTTTCCCATTTTTGACTTTTTCGACACTACCGGCCCTGTCGTTTTTTTCAATTTTTGGCCGCTTTGGAAAATCCTTCACAATTTTCACACAATGCCCTCACGGTGCTTGATTTTACACATTTTTCATTCAGGCCGCCCCTCTGGCCCCTTGTAGCAAGTTTTGGGACAATCCCCCACCCTTCCCATTTTTGAATTTTTCTACACTACCGGCCCTGTCGTTTTTTTCAATTTTTGGCCGCTTTGGAAAATCCTTCATAATTTTCACACAATGCCCTCACGGTGCTTGATTTTACAAATTTTTCATTCAGGCCGCCCCTCTGGCCCCTTGTAGCAAGTTTTGGGACAATCCCCCACCCTTCCCATTTTTGACTTTTTCGACACTACCGGCCCTGTCGTTTTTTTCAATTTTTGGCCGCTTTGGAAAATCCTTCACAATTTTCACACAATGCCCTCACGGTGCTTGATTTTACACATTTTTCATTCAGGCCGCCCCTCTGGCCCCTTGTAGCAAGTTTTGGGACAATCCCCCACCCTTCCCATTTTTGACTTTTTCGACACTACCGGCCCTGTCGTTTTTTTCAATTTTTGGCCGCTTTGGAAAATCCTTCATAATTTTCACACAATGCCCTCACGGTGCTTGATTTTACAAATTTTTCATTCAGGCCGCCCCTCTGGCCCCTTGTAGCAAGTTTTGGGACAATCCCCCACCCTTCCCATTTTTGACTTTTTCGACACTACCGGCCCTGTCGTTTTTTTCAATTTTTGGCCGCTTTGTAAAATCCTTCACAATTTTCACACAATGCCCTCACGGTGCTTGATTTTACAAATTTTTCATTCAGGCCGCCCCTCTGGCCCCTTGTAGCAAGTTTTGGGACAATCCCCCACCCTTCCCATTTTTGACTTTTTCGACACTACCGACCCTGTCATTTTTTTCAATTTTTACCCCTATGGAAAATCCTTCACAATTTTCACACAATGCCTTCACGGTGCTTGATTTTACACATTTTTCAATCAGCCCGCCCCTCTGGCCCCTTGTAGCAAGTTTTGGGACAATCCCCCACCCTTCCCATTTTTGACTTTTTCGACACTACCGGCCCTGTCGTTTTTTTCAATTTTTGCCCGCTTTGGAAAATCCTTCACAATTTTCACACAATGCCCTCACGGTGCTTGATTTTACACATTTTTCATTCAGGCCGCCCCTCTGGCCCCTTGTAGCAAGTTTTGGGACAATCCCCCACCCTTCCCATTTTTGACTTTTTCGACACTACCGACCCTGTCATTTTTTTCAAGTTTTTACCCCTATGGAAAATCCTTCACAATTTTCACACAATGCCTTCACGGTGCTTGATTTTACACATTTTTCAATCAGCCCGCCCCTCTGGCCCCTTGTAGCAAGTTTTGGGACAATCCCCCACCCTTCCCATTTTTGACTTTTTCGACACTACCGGCCCTGTCGTTTTTTTTCAATTTTTGGCCGCTTTGGAAAATCCTTCACAATTTTCACACAATGCCCTCACGGTGCTTGATTTTACACATTTTTCATTCAGGCCGCCCCTCTGGCCCCTTGTAGCAAGTTTTGGGACAATCCCCCACCCTTCCCATTTTTGACTTTTTCGACACTACCGACCCTGTCATTTTTTTCAATTTTTGGCCGCTTTGGAAAATCCTTCACAATTTTCACACAATGCCTTCACGGTGCTTGATTTTACACATTTTTCAATCAGCCCGCCCCTCTGGCCCCTTGTAGCAAGTTTTGGGACAATCCCCCACCTTTCCCATTTTTGACTTTTTCGACACTACCGGCCCTGTCGTTTTTTTCAATTTTTGGCCGCTTTGGAAAATCCTTCACAATTTTCACACAATGCCCTCACGGTGCTTGATTTTACACATTTTTCATTCAGGCCGCCCCTCTGGCCCCTTGTAGCAAGTTTTGGGACAATCCCCCACCCTTCCCATTTTTGAATTTTTCGACACTACTGGCCCTGTCGTTTTTTTCAATTTTTGGCCGCTTTGGAAAATCCTTCATAATTTTCACACAATGCCCTCACGGTGCTTGATTTTACACATTTTTCATTCAGGCCGCCCCTCTGGCCCCTTGTAGCAAGTTTTGGGACAATCCCCCACCCTTCCCATTTTTGAATTTTTCGACACTACCGGCCCTGTCGTTTTTTTCAATTTTTGGCCGCTTTGGAAAATCCTTCACAATTTTCACACAATGCCCTCACGGTGCTTGATTTTACACATTTTTCATTCAGGCCGCCCCTCTGGCCCCTTGTAGCAAGTTTTGGGACAATCCCCCACCCTTCCCATTTTTGACTTTTTCGACACTACCGACCCTGTCATTTTTTTCAATTTTTACCCCTATGGAAAATCCTTCACAATTTTCACACAATGCCTTCACGGTGCTTGATTTTACACATTTTTCAATCAGCGCGCCCCTCTGGCCCCTTGTAGCAAGTTTTGGGACAATCCCCCACCCTTCCCATTTTTGACTTTTTCGACACTACCGGCCCTGTCATTTTTTTCAATTTTTGCCCGCTTTGGAAAATCCTTGACAAATTTTCACACAATGCCCTCACGGTGCTTGATTTTACACATTTTTCATTCAGGCCGCCCCTCTGGCCCCTTGTAGCAAGTTTTGGGACAATCCCCCACCCTTCCCATTTTTGACTTTTTCGACACTACCGACCCTGTCATTTTTTTCAATTTTTACCCCTATGGAAAATCCTTCACAATTTTCACACAATGCCTTCACGGTGCTTGATTTTACACATTTTTCAATCAGCCCGCCCCTCTGGCCCCTTGTAGCAAGTTTTGGGACAATCCCCCACCCTTCCCATTTTTGACTTTTTCGACACTACCGGCCCTGTCGTTTTTTTCAATTTTTGGCCGCTTTGGAAAATCCTTCACAATTTTCACACAATGCCCTCACGGTGCTTGATTTTACACATTTTTCATTCAGGCCGCCCCTCTGGCCCCTTGTAGCAAGTTTTGGGACAATCCCCCACCCTTCCCATTTTTGACTTTTTCGACACTACCGGCCCTGTCGTTTTTTTCAATTTTTGGCCGCTTTGGAAAATCCTTCATAATTTTCACACAATGCCCTCACGGTGCTTGATTTTACACATTTTTCATTCAGGCCGCCCCTCTGGCCCCTTGTAGCAAGTTTTGGGACAATCCCCCACCCTTCCCATTTTTGACTTTTTCGACACTACCGGCCCTGTCGTTTTTTTCAATTTTTGGCCGCTTTGGAAAATCCTTCATAATTTTCACACAATGCCCTCACGGTGCTTGATTTTACAAATTTTTCATTCAGGCCGCCCCTCTGGCCCCTTGTAGCAAGTTTTGGGACAATCCCCCACCCTTCCCATTTTTGACTTTTTCGACACTACCGGCCCTGTCATTTTTTTCCATTTTTGGCCGCTTTGGAAAATCCTTCACAATTTTCACACAATGCCCTCACGGTGCTTGATTTTACACATTTTTCATTCAGGCCGCCCCTCTGGCCCCTTGTAGCAAGTTTTGGGACAATCCCCCACCCTTCCCATTTTTGACTTTTTCGACACTACCGACCCTGTCATTTTTTTCAATTTTTACCCCTATGGAAAATCCTTCACAATTTTCACACAATGCCCTCACGGTGCTTGATTTTACACATTTTTCAATCAGCCCGCCCCTCTGGCCCCTTGTAGCAAGTTTTGGGACAATCCCCCACCCTTCCCATTTTTGACTTTTTCGACACTACCGGCCCTGTCGTTTTTTTCAATTTTTGGCCGCTTTGTAAAATCCTTCACAATTTTCACACAATGCCCTCACGGTGCTTGATTTTACACATTTTTCATTCAGGCCGCCCCTCTGGCCCCTTGTAGCAAGTTTTGGGACAATCCCCCACCCTTCCCATTTTTGACTTTTTCGACACTACCGACCCTGTCATTTTTTTCAATTTTTACCCCTATGGAAAATCCTTCACAATTTTCACACAATGCCTTCACGGTGCTTGATTTTACACATTTTTCAATCAGCCCGCCCCTCTGGCCCCTTGTAGCAAGTTTTGGGACAATCCCCCACCCTTCCCATTTTTGACTTTTTCGACACTACCCCCTGTCGTTTTTTTCAATTTTTGCCCGCTTTGGAAAATCCTTCAAAATTTTCACACAATGCCCTCACGGTGCTTGATTTTACACATTTTTCATTCAGGCCGCCCCTCTGGCCCCTTGTAGCAAGTTTTGGGACAATCCCCCACCCTTCCCATTTTTGACTTTTTCGACACTACCGACCCTGTCATTTTTTTCAATTTTTACCCCTATGGAAAATTCTTCACAATTTTCACACAATGCCTTCACGGTGCTTGATTTTACACATTTTTCAATCAGCCCGCCCCTCTGGCCCCTTGTAGCAAGTTTTGGGACAATCCCCCACCCTTCCCATTTTTGACTTTTTCGACACTACCGACCCTGTCATTTTTTTCAATTTTTACCCCTATGGAAAATTCTTCACAATTTTCACACAATGCCTTCACGGTGCTTGATTTTACACATTTTTCAATCAGCCCGCCCCTCTGGCCCCTTGTAGCAAGTTTTGGGACAATCCCCCACCTTTCCCATTTTTGACTTTTTCGACACTACCGGCCCTGTCGTTTTTTTCAATTTTTGGCCGCTTTGGAAAATCCTTCACAATTTTCACACAATGCCCTCACGGTGCTTGATTTTACACATTTTTCATTCAGGCCGCCCCTCTGGCCCCTTGTAGCAAGTTTTGGGACAATCCCCCACCCTTCCCATTTTTGACTTTTTCGACACTACCGACCCTGTCATTTTTTTCAATTTTTGGCCGCTTTGGAAAATCCTTCACAATTTTCACACAATGCCTTCACGGTGCTTGATTTTACACATTTTTCAATCAGCCCGCCCCTCTGGCCCCTTGTAGCAAGTTTTGGGACAATCCCCCACCTTTCCCATTTTTGACTTTTTCGACACTACCGGCCCTGTCGTTTTTTTCAATTTTTGGCCGCTTTGGAAAATCCTTCACAATTTTCACACAATGCCCTCACGGTGCTTGATTTTACACATTTTTCATTCAGGCCGCCCCTCTGGCCCCTTGTAGCAAGTTTTGGGACAATCCCCCACCCTTCCCATTTTTGAATTTTTCGACACTACTGGCCCTGTCGTTTTTTTCAATTTTTGGCCGCTTTGGAAAATCCTTCATAATTTTCACACAATGCCCTCACGGTGCTTGATTTTACACATTTTTCATTCAGGCCGCCCCTCTGGCCCCTTGTAGCAAGTTTTGGGACAATCCCCCACCCTTCCCATTTTTGAATTTTTCGACACTACCGGCCCTGTCGTTTTTTTCAATTTTTGGCCGCTTTGGAAAATCCTTCACAATTTTCACACAATGCCCTCACGGTGCTTGATTTTACACATTTTTCATTCAGGCCGCCCCTCTGGCCCCTTGTAGCAAGTTTTGGGACAATCCCCCACCCTTCCCATTTTTGACTTTTTCGACACTACCGACCCTGTCATTTTTTTCAATTTTTACCCCTATGGAAAATCCTTCACAATTTTCACACAATGCCTTCACGGTGCTTGATTTTACACATTTTTCAATCAGCGCGCCCCTCTGGCCCCTTGTAGCAAGTTTTGGGACAATCCCCCACCCTTCCCATTTTTGACTTTTTCGACACTACCGGCCCTGTCATTTTTTTCAATTTTTGCCCGCTTTGGAAAATCCTTGACAAATTTTCACACAATGCCCTCACGGTGCTTGATTTTACACATTTTTCATTCAGGCCGCCCCTCTGGCCCCTTGTAGCAAGTTTTGGGACAATCCCCCACCCTTCCCATTTTTGACTTTTTCGACACTACCGACCCTGTCATTTTTTTCAATTTTTACCCCTATGGAAAATCCTTCACAATTTTCACACAATGCCTTCACGGTGCTTGATTTTACACATTTTTCAATCAGCCCGCCCCTCTGGCCCCTTGTAGCAAGTTTTGGGACAATCCCCCACCCTTCCCATTTTTGACTTTTTCGACACTACCGGCCCTGTCGTTTTTTTCAATTTTTGGCCGCTTTGGAAAATCCTTCACAATTTTCACACAATGCCCTCACGGTGCTTGATTTTACACATTTTTCATTCAGGCCGCCCCTCTGGCCCCTTGTAGCAAGTTTTGGGACAATCCCCCACCCTTCCCATTTTTGACTTTTTCGACACTACCGGCCCTGTCGTTTTTTTCAATTTTTGGCCGCTTTGGAAAATCCTTCATAATTTTCACACAATGCCCTCACGGTGCTTGATTTTACACATTTTTCATTCAGGCCGCCCCTCTGGCCCCTTGTAGCAAGTTTTGGGACAATCCCCCACCCTTCCCATTTTTGACTTTTTCGACACTACCGGCCCTGTCGTTTTTTTCAATTTTTGGCCGCTTTGGAAAATCCTTCATAATTTTCACACAATGCCCTCACGGTGCTTGATTTTACAAATTTTTCATTCAGGCCGCCCCTCTGGCCCCTTGTAGCAAGTTTTGGGACAATCCCCCACCCTTCCCATTTTTGACTTTTTCGACACTACCGGCCCTGTCATTTTTTTCCATTTTTGGCCGCTTTGGAAAATCCTTCACAATTTTCACACAATGCCCTCACGGTGCTTGATTTTACACATTTTTCATTCAGGCCGCCCCTCTGGCCCCTTGTAGCAAGTTTTGGGACAATCCCCCACCCTTCCCATTTTTGACTTTTTCGACACTACCGACCCTGTCATTTTTTTCAATTTTTACCCCTATGGAAAATCCTTCACAATTTTCACACAATGCCCTCACGGTGCTTGATTTTACACATTTTTCAATCAGCCCGCCCCTCTGGCCCCTTGTAGCAAGTTTTGGGACAATCCCCCACCCTTCCCATTTTTGACTTTTTCGACACTACCGGCCCTGTCGTTTTTTTCAATTTTTGGCCGCTTTGTAAAATCCTTCACAATTTTCACACAATGCCCTCACGGTGCTTGATTTTACACATTTTTCATTCAGGCCGCCCCTCTGGCCCCTTGTAGCAAGTTTTGGGACAATCCCCCACCCTTCCCATTTTTGACTTTTTCGACACTACCGACCCTGTCATTTTTTTCAATTTTTACCCCTATGGAAAATCCTTCACAATTTTCACACAATGCCTTCACGGTGCTTGATTTTACACATTTTTCAATCAGCCCGCCCCTCTGGCCCCTTGTAGCAAGTTTTGGGACAATCCCCCACCCTTCCCATTTTTGACTTTTTCGACACTACCCCCTGTCGTTTTTTTCAATTTTTGCCCGCTTTGGAAAATCCTTCAAAATTTTCACACAATGCCCTCACGGTGCTTGATTTTACACATTTTTCATTCAGGCCGCCCCTCTGGCCCCTTGTAGCAAGTTTTGGGACAATCCCCCACCCTTCCCATTTTTGACTTTTTCGACACTACCGACCCTGTCATTTTTTTCAATTTTTACCCCTATGGAAAATTCTTCACAATTTTCACACAATGCCTTCACGGTGCTTGATTTTACACATTTTTCAATCAGCCCGCCCCTCTGGCCCCTTGTAGCAAGTTTTGGGACAATCCCCCACCTTTCCCATTTTTGACTTTTTCGACACTACCGGCCCTGTCGTTTTTTTCAATTTTTGGCCGCTTTGGAAAATCCTTCACAATTTTCACACAATGCCCTCACGGTGCTTGATTTTACACATTTTTCATTCAGGCCGCCCCTCTGGCCCCTTGTAGCAAGTTTTGGGACAATCCCCCACCCTTCCCATTTTTGACTTTTTCGACACTACCGACCCTGTCATTTTTTTCAATTTTTACCCCTATGGAAAATCCTTCACAATTTTCACACAATGCCTTCACGGTGCTTGATTTTACACATTTTTCAATCAGCCCGCCCCTCTGGCCCCTTGTAGCAAGTTTTGGGACAATCCCCCACCCTTCCCATTTTTGACTTTTTCGACACTACCGGCCCTGTCATTTTTTTCCATTTTTGGCCGCTTTGGAAAATCCTTCACAATTTTCACACAATGCCCTCACGGTGCTTGATTTTACAAATTTTTCATTCAGGCCGCCCCTCTGGCCCCTTGTAGCAAGTTTTGGGACAATCCCCCACCCTTCCCATTTTTGACTTTTTCGACACTACCGGCCCTGTCATTTTTTTCCATTTTTGGCCGCTTTGGAAAATCCTTCACAATTTTCACACAATGCCCTCACGGTGCTTGATTTTACACATTTTTCATTCAGGCCGCCCCTCTGGCCCCTTGTAGCAAGTTTTGGGACAATCCCCCACCCTTCCCATTTTTGACTTTTTCGACACTACCGACCCTGTCATTTTTTTCAATTTTTACCCCTATGGAAAATCCTTCACAATTTTCACACAATGCCTTCACGGTGCTTGATTTTACACATTTTTCAATCAGCCCGCCCCTCTGGCCCCTTGTAGCAAGTTTTGGGACAATCCCCCACCCTTCCCATTTTTGACTTTTTCGACACTACCGGCCCTGTCGTTTTTTTCAATTTTTGGCCGCTTTGGAAAATCCTTCATAATTTTCACACAATGCCCTCACGGTGCTTGATTTTACAAATTTTTCATTCAGGCCGCCCCTCTGGCCCCTTGTAGCAAGTTTTGGGACAATCCCCCACCCTTCCCATTTTTGACTTTTTCGACACTACCGGCCCTGTCGTTTTTTTCAATTTTTGGCCGCTTTGGAAAATCCTTCATAATTTTCACACAATGCCCTCACGGTGCTTGATTTTACAAATTTTTCATTCAGGCCGCCCCTCTGGCCCCTTGTAGCAAGTTTTGGGACAATCCCCCACCCTTCCCATTTTTGACTTTTTCGACACTACCGGCCCTGTCATTTTTTTCCATTTTTGGCCGCTTTGGAAAATCCTTCACAATTTTCACACAATGCCCTCACGGTGCTTGATTTTACACATTTTTCATTCAGGCCGCCCCTCTGGCCCCTTGTAGCAAGTTTTGGGACAATCCCCCACCCTTCCCATTTTTGACTTTTTCGACACTACCGACCCTGTCATTTTTTTCAATTTTTACCCCTATGGAAAATCCTTCACAATTTTCACACAATGCCCTCACGGTGCTTGATTTTACACATTTTTCAATCAGCCCGCCCCTCTGGCCCCTTGTAGCAAGTTTTGGGACAATCCCCCACCCTTCCCATTTTTGACTTTTTCGACACTACCGGCCCTGTCATTTTTTTTCATTTTTGGCCGCTTTGGAAAATCCTTCACAATTTTCACACAATGCCCTCACGGTGCTTGATTTTACACATTTTTCAATCAGCCCGCCCCTCTGGCCCCTTGTAGCAAGTTTTGGGACAATCCCCCACCCTTCCCATTTTTGACTTTTTCGACACTACCGGCCCTGTCGTTTTTTTCAATTTTTGGCCGCTTTGGAAAATCCTTCACAATTTTCACACAATGCCCTCACGGTGCTTGATTTTACACATTTTTCATTCAGGCCGCCCCTCTGGCCCCTTGTAGCAAGTTTTGGGACAATCCCCCACCCTTCCCATTTTTGACTTTTTCGACACTACCGGCCCTGTCGTTTTTTTCAATTTTTGGCCGCTTTGGAAAATCCTTCATAATTTTCACACAATGCCCTCACGGTGCTTGATTTTACACATTTTTCATTCAGGCCGCCCCTCTGGCCCCTTGTAGCAAGTTTTGGGACAATCCCCCACCCTTCCCATTTTTGACTTTTTCGACACTACCGGCCCTGTCGTTTTTTTCAATTTTTGGCCGCTTTGGAAAATCCTTCATAATTTTCACACAATGCCCTCACGGTGCTTGATTTTACAAATTTTTCATTCAGGCCGCCCCTCTGGCCCCTTGTAGCAAGTTTTGGGACAATCCCCCACCCTTCCCATTTTTGACTTTTTCGACACTACCGGCCCTGTCATTTTTTTCCATTTTTGGCCGCTTTGGAAAATCCTTCACAATTTTCACACAATGCCCTCACGGTGCTTGATTTTACACATTTTTCATTCAGGCCGCCCCTCTGGCCCCTTGTAGCAAGTTTTGGGACAATCCCCCACCCTTCCCATTTTTGACTTTTTCGACACTACCGACCCTGTCATTTTTTTCAATTTTTACCCCTTTGGAAAATCCTTCACAATTTTCACACAATGCCCTCACGGTGCTTGATTTTACACATTTTTCAATCAGCCCGCCCCTCTGGCCCCTTGTAGCAAGTTTTGGGACAATCCCCCACCCTTCCCATTTTTGACTTTTTCGACACTACCGGCCCTGTCGTTTTTTTCAATTTTCGGCCGCTTTGGAAAATCCTTCATAATTTTCACACAATGCCCTCACGGTGCTTGATTTTACAAATTTTTCATTCAGGCCGCCCCTCTGGCCCCTTGTAGCAAGTTTTGGGACAATCCCCCACCCTTCCCATTTTTGAATTTTTCGACACTACCGGCCCTGTCGTTTTTTTCAATTTTTGGCCGCTTTGGAAAATCCTTCATAATTTTCACACAATGCCCTCACGGTGCTTGATTTTACAAATTTTTCATTCAGGCCGCCCCTCTGGCCCCTTGTAGCAAGTTTTGGGACAATCCCCCACCCTTCCCATTTTTGACTTTTTCGACACTACCGGCCCTGTCGTTTTTTTCAATTTTTGGCCGCTTTGTAAAATCCTTCACAATTTTCACACAATGCCCTCACGGTGCTTGATTTTACACATTTTTCATTCAGGCCGCCCCTCTGGCCCCTTGTAGCAAGTTTTGGGACAATCCCCCACCCTTCCCATTTTTGACTTTTTCGACACTACCGACCCTGTCATTTTTTTCAATTTTTACCCCTATGGAAAATCCTTCACAATTTTCACACAATGCCTTCACGGTGCTTGATTTTACACATTTTTCAATCAGCCCGCCCCTCTGGCCCCTTGTAGCAAGTTTTGGGACAATCCCCCACCCTTCCCATTTTTGACTTTTTCGACACTACCGGCCCTGTCGTTTTTTTCAATTTTTGCCCGCTTTGGAAAATCCTTCAAAATTTTCACACAATGCCCTCACGGTGCTTGATTTTACACATTTTTCATTCAGACCGCCCCTCTGGCCCCTTGTAGCAAGTTTTGGGACAATCCCCCACCCTTCCCATTTTTGACTTTTTCGACACTACCGACCCTGTCATTTTTTTCAATTTTTACCCCTATGGAAAATTCTTCACAATTTTCACACAATGCCTTCACGGTGCTTGATTTTACACATTTTTCAATCAGCCCGCCCCTCTGGCCCCTTGTAGCAAGTTTTGGGACAATCCCCCACCTTTCCCATTTTTGACTTTTTCGACACTACCGGCCCTGTCGTTTTTTTCAATTTTTGGCCGCTTTGGAAAATCCTTCACAATTTTCACACAATGCCCTCACGGTGCTTGATTTTACACATTTTTCATTCAGGCCGCCCCTCTGGCCCCTTGTAGCAAGTTTTGGGACAATCCCCCACCCTTCCCATTTTTGACTTTTTCGACACTACCGGCCCTGTCGTTTTTTTCAATTTTTGGCCGCTTTGGAAAATCCTTCACAATTTTCACACAATGCCCTCACGGTGCTTGATTTTACACATTTTTCATTCAGGCCGCCCCTCTGGCCCCTTGTAGCAAGTTTTGGGACAATCCCCCACCCTTCCCATTTTTGACTTTTTCGACACTACCGACCCTGTCATTTTTTTCAATTTTTACCCCTATGGAAAATCCTTCACAATTTTCACACAATGCCTTCACGGTGCTTGATTTTACAAATTTTCAATCAGCCCGCCCCTCTGGCCCCTTGTAGCAAGTTTTGGGACAATCCCCCACCCTTCCCATTTTTGACTTTTTCGACACTACCGGCCCTGTCATTTTTTTCCATTTTTGGCCGCTTTGGAAAATCCTTCACAATTTTCACACAATGCCCTCACGGTGCTTGATTTTACAAATTTTTCATTCAGGCCGCCCCTCTGGCCCCTTGTAGCAAGTTTTGGGACAATCCCCCACCCTTCCCATTTTTGACTTTTTCGACACTACCGGCCCTGTCATTTTTTTCCATTTTTGGCCGCTTTGGAAAATCCTTCACAATTTTCACACAATGCCCTCACGGTGCTTGATTTTACACATTTTTCATTCAGGCCGCCCCTCTGGCCCCTTGTAGCAAGTTTTGGGACAATCCCCCACCCTTCCCATTTTTGACTTTTTCGACACTACCGACCCTGTCATTTTTTTCAATTTTTACCCCTATGGAAAATCCTTCACAATTTTCACACAATGCCTTCACGGTGCTTGATTTTACACATTTTTCAATCAGCCCGCCCCTCTGGCCCCTTGTAGCAAGTTTTGGGACAATCCCCCACCCTTCCCATTTTTGACTTTTTCGACACTACCGGCCCTGTCATTTTTTTCAATTTTTGGCCGCTTTGGAAAATCCTTCATAATTTTCACACAATGCCCTCACGGTGCTTGATTTTACACATTTTTCATTCAGGCCGCCCCTCTGGCCCCTTGTAGCAAGTTTTGGGACAATCCCCCACCCTTCCCATTTTTGACTTTTTCGACACTACCGGCCCTGTCGTTTTTTTCAATTTTTGGCCGCTTTGGAAAATCCTTCACAATTTTCACACAATGCCCTCACGGTGCTTGATTTTACACATTTTTCATTCAGGCCGCCCCTCTGGCCCCTTGTAGCAAGTTTTGGGACAATCCCCCACCCTTCCCATTTTTGAATTTTTCGACACTACCGGCCCTGTCGTTTTTTTCAATTTTTGGCCGCTTTGGAAAATCCTTCATAATTTTCACACAATGCCCTCACGGTGCTTGATTTTACAAATTTTTCATTCAGGCCGCCCCTCTGGCCCCTTGTAGCAAGTTTTGGGACAATCCCCCACCCTTCCCATTTTTGACTTTTTCGACACTACCGGCCCTGTCATTTTTTTCCATTTTTGGCCGCTTTGGAAAATCCTTCACAATTTTCACACAATGCCCTCACGGTGCTTGATTTTACAAATTTTTCATTCAGGCCGCCCCTCTGGCCCCTTGTAGCAAGTTTTGGGACAATCCCCCACCCTTCCCATTTTTGACTTTTTCGACACTACCGACCCTGTCATTTTTTTCAATTTTTACCCCTATGGAAAATCCTTCACAATTTTCACACAATGCCCTCACGGTGCTTGATTTTACACATTTTTCAATCAGCCCGCCCCTCTGGCCCCTTGTAGCAAGTTTTGGGACAATCCCCCACCCTTCCCATTTTTGACTTTTTCGACACTACCGGCCCTGTCGTTTTTTTCAATTTTTGCCCGCTTTGGAAAATCCTTCAAAATTTTCACACAATGCCCTCACGGTGCTTGATTTTACACATTTTTCATTCAGGCCGCCCCTCTGGCCCCTTGTAGCAAGTTTTGGGACAATCCCCCACCCTTCCCATTTTTGACTTTTTCGACACTACCGACCCTGTCATTTTTTTCAATTTTTACCCCTATGGAAAATCCTTCACAATTTTCACACAATGCCTTCACGGTGCTTGATTTTACACATTTTCCAATCAGCCCGCCCCTCTGGCCCCTTGTAGCAAGTTTTGGGACAATCCCCCACCTTTCCCATTTTTGACTTTTTCGACACTACCGGCCCTGTCGTTTTTTTCAATTTTTGGCCGCTTTGGAAAATCCTTCACAATTTTCACACAATGCCCTCACGGTGCTTGATTTTACACATTTTTCATTCAGGCCGCCCCTCTGGCCCCTTGTAGCAAGTTTTGGGACAATCCCCCACCCTTCCCATTTTTGAATTTTTCGACACTACCGGCCCTGTCGTTTTTTTCAATTTTTGGCCGCTTTGGAAAATCCTTCATAATTTTCACACAATGCCTTCACGGTGCTTGATTTTACACATTTTTCAATCAGCCCGCCCCTCTGGCCCCTTGTAGCAAGTTTTGGGACAATCCCCCACCTTTCCCATTTTTGACTTTTTCGACACTACCGGCCCTGTCGTTTTTTTCAATTTTTGGCCGCTTTGGAAAATCCTTCACAATTTTCACACAATGCCCTCACGGTGCTTGATTTTACACATTTTTCATTCAGGCCGCCCCTCTGGCCCCTTGTAGCAAGTTTTGGGACAATCCCCCACCCTTCCCATTTTTGAATTTTTCGACACTACCGGCCCTGTCGTTTTTTTCAATTTTTGGCCGCTTTGGAAAATCCTTCATAATTTTCACACAATGCCCTCACGGTGCTTGATTTTACAAATTTTTCATTCAGGCCGCCCCTCTGGCCCCTTGTAGCAAGTTTTGGGACAATCCCCCACCCTTCCCATTTTTGACTTTTTCGACACTACCGGCCCTGTCGTTTTTTTCAATTTTTGGCCGCTTTGGAAAATCCTTCATAATTTTCACACAATGCCCTCACGGTGCTTGATTTTACAAATTTTTCATTCAGGCCGCCCCTCTGGCCCCTTGTAGCAAGTTTTGGGACAATCCCCCACCCTTCCCATTTTTGACTTTTTCGACACTACCGGCCCTGTCATTTTTTTCCATTTTTGGCCGCTTTGGAAAATCCTTCACAATTTTCACACAATGCCCTCACGGTGCTTGATTTTACACATTTTTCATTCAGGCCGCCCCTCTGGCCCCTTGTAGCAAGTTTTGGGACAATCCCCCACCCTTCCCATTTTTGACTTTTTCGACACTACCGACCCTGTCATTTTTTTCAATTTTTACCCCTATGGAAAATCCTTCACAATTTTCACACAATGCCCTCACGGTGCTTGATTTTACACATTTTTCAATCAGCCCGCCCCTCTGGCCCCTTGTAGCAAGTTTTGGGACAATCCCCCACCCTTCCCATTTTTGACTTTTTCGACACTACCGGCCCTGTCGTTTTTTTCAATTTTTGGCCGCTTTGGAAAATCCTTCATAATTTTCACACAATGCCCTCACGGTGCTTGATTTTACAAATTTTTCATTCAGGCCGCCCCTCTGGCCCCTTGTAGCAAGTTTTGGGACAATCCCCCACCCTTCCCATTTTTGAATTTTTCGACACTACCGGCCCTGTCGTTTTTTTCAATTTTTGGCCGCTTTGGAAAATCCTTCATAATTTTCACACAATGCCCTCACGGTGCTTGATTTTACAAATTTTTCATTCAGGCCGCCCCTCTGGCCCCTTGTAGCAAGTTTTGGGACAATCCCCCACCCTTCCCATTTTTGACTTTTTCGACACTACCGGCCCTGTCGTTTTTTTCAATTTTTGGCCGCTTTGTAAAATCCTTCACAATTTTCACACAATGCCCTCACGGTGCTTGATTTTACAAATTTTTCATTCAGGCCGCCCCTCTGGCCCCTTGTAGCAAGTTTTGGGACAATCCCCCACCCTTCCCATTTTTGACTTTTTCGACACTACCGACCCTGTCATTTTTTTCAATTTTTACCCCTATGGAAAATCCTTCACAATTTTCACACAATGCCTTCACGGTGCTTGATTTTACACATTTTTCAATCAGCCCGCCCCTCTGGCCCCTTGTAGCAAGTTTTGGGACAATCCCCCACCCTTCCCATTTTTGACTTTTTCGACACTACCGGCCCTGTCGTTTTTTTCAATTTTTGCCCGCTTTGGAAAATCCTTCACAATTTTCACACAATGCCCTCACGGTGCTTGATTTTACACATTTTTCATTCAGGCCGCCCCTCTGGCCCCTTGTAGCAAGTTTTGGGACAATCCCCCACCCTTCCCATTTTTGACTTTTTCGACACTACCGACCCTGTCATTTTTTTCAAGTTTTTACCCCTATGGAAAATCCTTCACAATTTTCACACAATGCCTTCACGGTGCTTGATTTTACACATTTTTCAATCAGCCCGCCCCTCTGGCCCCTTGTAGCAAGTTTTGGGACAATCCCCCACCCTTCCCATTTTTGACTTTTTCGACACTACCGGCCCTGTCGTTTTTTTCAATTTTTGCCCGCTTTGGAAAATCCTTCAAAATTTTCACACAATGCCCTCACGGTGCTTGATTTTACACATTTTTCATTCAGGCCGCCCCTCTGGCCCCTTGTAGCAAGTTTTGGGACAATCCCCCACCCTTCCCATTTTTGACTTTTTCGACACTACCGACCCTGTCATTTTTTTCAATTTTTACCCCTATGGAAAATCCTTCACAATTTTCACACAATGCCTTCACGGTGCTTGATTTTACACATTTTTCAATCAGCCCGCCCCTCTGGCCCCTTGTAGCAAGTTTTGGGACAATCCCCCACCTTTCCCATTTTTGACTTTTTCGACACTACCGGCCCTGTCGTTTTTTTTCAATTTTTGGCCGCTTTGGAAAATCCTTCACAATTTTCACACAATGCCCTCACGGTGCTTGATTTTACACATTTTTCATTCAGGCCGCCCCTCTGGCCCCTTGTAGCAAGTTTTGGGACAATCCCCCACCCTTCCCATTTTTGAATTTTTCGACACTACCGGCCCTGTCGTTTTTTTCAATTTTTGGCCGCTTTGGAAAATCCTTCATAATTTTCACACAATGCCCTCACGGTGCTTGATTTTACAAATTTTTCATTCAGGCCGCCCCTCTGGCCCCTTGTAGCAAGTTTTGGGACAATCCCCCACCCTTCCCATTTTTGACTTTTTCGACACTACCGGCCCTGTCGTTTTTTTCAATTTTTGGCCGCTTTGGAAAATCCTTCACAATTTTCACACAATGCCCTCACGGTGCTTGATTTTACACATTTTTCATTCAGGCCGCCCCTCTGGCCCCTTGTAGCAAGTTTTGGGACAATCCCCCACCCTTCCCATTTTTGAATTTTTCGACACTACCGGCCCTGTCGTTTTTTTCAATTTTTGGCCGCTTTGGAAAATCCTTCATAATTTTCACACAATGCCCTCACGGTGCTTGATTTTACAAATTTTTCATTCAGGCCGCCCCTCTGGCCCCTTGTAGCAAGTTTTGGGACAATCCCCCACCCTTCCCATTTTTGACTTTTTCGACACTACCGGCCCTGTCGTTTTTTTCAATTTTTGGCCGCTTTGGAAAATCCTTCACAATTTTCACACAATGCCCTCACGGTGCTTGATTTTACACATTTTTCAATCAGCCCGCCCCTCTGGCCCCTTGTAGCAAGTTTTGGGACAATCCCCCACCCTTCCCATTTTTGACTTTTTCGACACTACCGACCCTGTCATTTTTTTCAATTTTTACCCCTATGGAAAATCCTTCACAATTTTCACACAATGCCTTCACGGTGCTTGATTTTACACATTTTCCAATCAGCCCGCCCCTCTGGCCCCTTGTAGCAAGTTTTGGGACAATCCCCCACCTTTCCCATTTTTGACTTTTTCGACACTACCGGCCCTGTCGTTTTTTTCAATTTTTGGCCGCTTTGGAAAATCCTTCACAATTTTCACACAATGCCCTCACGGTGCTTGATTTTACACATTTTTCATTCAGGCCGCCCCTCTGGCCCCTTGTAGCAAGTTTTGGGACAATCCCCCACCCTTCCCATTTTTGAATTTTTCGACACTACCGGCCCTGTCGTTTTTTTCAATTTTTGGCCGCTTTGGAAAATCCTTCATAATTTTCACACAATGCCTTCACGGTGCTTGATTTTACACATTTTTCAATCAGCCCGCCCCTCTGGCCCCTTGTAGCAAGTTTTGGGACAATCCCCCACCTTTCCCATTTTTGACTTTTTCGACACTACCGGCCCTGTCGTTTTTTTCAATTTTTGGCCGCTTTGGAAAATCCTTCACAATTTTCACACAATGCCCTCACGGTGCTTGATTTTACACATTTTTCATTCAGGCCGCCCCTCTGGCCCCTTGTAGCAAGTTTTGGGACAATCCCCCACCCTTCCCATTTTTGAATTTTTCGACACTACCGGCCCTGTCGTTTTTTTCAATTTTTGGCCGCTTTGGAAAATCCTTCATAATTTTCACACAATGCCCTCACGGTGCTTGATTTTACAAATTTTTCATTCAGGCCGCCCCTCTGGCCCCTTGTAGCAAGTTTTGGGACAATCCCCCACCCTTCCCATTTTTGACTTTTTCGACACTACCGGCCCTGTCGTTTTTTTCAATTTTTGGCCGCTTTGGAAAATCCTTCACAATTTTCACACAATGCCCTCACGGTGCTTGATTTTACACATTTTTCATTCAGGCCGCCCCTCTGGCCCCTTGTAGCAAGTTTTGGGACAATCCCCCACCCTTCCCATTTTTGACTTTTTCGACACTACCGACCCTGTCATTTTTTTCAATTTTTACCCCTATGGAAAATCCTTCACAATTTTCACACAATGCCCTCACGGTGCTTGATTTTACACATTTTTCAATCAGCCCGCCCCTCTGGCCCCTTGTAGCAAGTTTTGGGACAATCCCCCACCCTTCCCATTTTTGACTTTTTCGACACTACCGGCCCTGTCGTTTTTTTCAATTTTTGGCCGCTTTGGAAAATCCTTCATAATTTTCACACAATGCCCTCACGGTGCTTGATTTTACAAATTTTTCATTCAGGCCGCCCCTCTGGCCCCTTGTAGCAAGTTTTGGGACAATCCCCCACCCTTCCCATTTTTGAATTTTTCGACACTACCGGCCCTGTCGTTTTTTTCAATTTTTGGCCGCTTTGGAAAATCCTTCATAATTTTCACACAATGCCCTCACGGTGCTTGATTTTACAAATTTTTCATTCAGGCCGCCCCTCTGGCCCCTTGTAGCAAGTTTTGGGACAATCCCCCACCCTTCCCATTTTTGACTTTTTCGACACTACCGGCCCTGTCGTTTTTTTCAATTTTTGGCCGCTTTGTAAAATCCTTCACAATTTTCACACAATGCCCTCACGGTGCTTGATTTTACAAATTTTTCATTCAGGCCGCCCCTCTGGCCCCTTGTAGCAAGTTTTGGGACAATCCCCCACCCTTCCCATTTTTGACTTTTTCGACACTACCGACCCTGTCATTTTTTTCAATTTTTACCCCTATGGAAAATCCTTCACAATTTTCACACAATGCCTTCACGGTGCTTGATTTTACACATTTTTCAATCAGCCCGCCCCTCTGGCCCCTTGTAGCAAGTTTTGGGACAATCCCCCACCCTTCCCATTTTTGACTTTTTCGACACTACCGGCCCTGTCGTTTTTTTCAATTTTTGCCCGCTTTGGAAAATCCTTCACAATTTTCACACAATGCCCTCACGGTGCTTGATTTTACACATTTTTCATTCAGGCCGCCCCTCTGGCCCCTTGTAGCAAGTTTTGGGACAATCCCCCACCCTTCCCATTTTTGACTTTTTCGACACTACCGACCCTGTCATTTTTTTCAAGTTTTTACCCCTATGGAAAATCCTTCACAATTTTCACACAATGCCTTCACGGTGCTTGATTTTACACATTTTTCAATCAGCCCGCCCCTCTGGCCCCTTGTAGCAAGTTTTGGGACAATCCCCCACCCTTCCCATTTTTGACTTTTTCGACACTACCGGCCCTGTCGTTTTTTTCAATTTTTGCCCGCTTTGGAAAATCCTTCAAAATTTTCACACAATGCCCTCACGGTGCTTGATTTTACACATTTTTCATTCAGGCCGCCCCTCTGGCCCCTTGTAGCAAGTTTTGGGACAATCCCCCACCCTTCCCATTTTTGACTTTTTCGACACTACCGACCCTGTCATTTTTTTCAATTTTTACCCCTATGGAAAATCCTTCACAATTTTCACACAATGCCTTCACGGTGCTTGATTTTACACATTTTTCAATCAGCCCGCCCCTCTGGCCCCTTGTAGCAAGTTTTGGGACAATCCCCCACCCTTCCCATTTTTGACTTTTTCGACACTACCGGCCCTGTCGTTTTTTTTCAATTTTTGGCCGCTTTGGAAAATCCTTCACAATTTTCACACAATGCCCTCACGGTGCTTGATTTTACACATTTTTCATTCAGGCCGCCCCTCTGGCCCCTTGTAGCAAGTTTTGGGACAATCCCCCACCCTTCCCATTTTTGAATTTTTCGACACTACCGGCCCTGTCGTTTTTTTCAATTTTTGGCCGCTTTGGAAAATCCTTCATAATTTTCACACAATGCCCTCACGGTGCTTGATTTTACACATTTTTCATTCAGGCCGCCCCTCTGGCCCCTTGTAGCAAGTTTTGGGACAATCCCCCACCCTTCCCATTTTTGACTTTTTCGACACTACCGGCCCTGTCGTTTTTTTCAATTTTTGGCCGCTTTGGAAAATCCTTCACAATTTTCACACAATGCCCTCACGGTGCTTGATTTTACACATTTTTCATTCAGGCCGCCCCTCTGGCCCCTTGTAGCAAGTTTTGGGACAATCCCCCACCCTTCCCATTTTTGAATTTTTCGACACTACCGGCCCTGTCGTTTTTTTCAATTTTTGGCCGCTTTGGAAAATCCTTCATAATTTTCACACAATGCCCTCACGGTGCTTGATTTTACAAATTTTTCATTCAGGCCGCCCCTCTGGCCCCTTGTAGCAAGTTTTGGGACAATCCCCCACCCTTCCCATTTTTGACTTTTTCGACACTACCGGCCCTGTCGTTTTTTTCAATTTTTGGCCGCTTTGGAAAATCCTTCACAATTTTCACACAATGCCCTCACGGTGCTTGATTTTACACATTTTTCAATCAGCCCGCCCCTCTGGCCCCTTGTAGCAAGTTTTGGGACAATCCCCCACCCTTCCCATTTTTGACTTTTTCGACACTACCGACCCTGTCATTTTTTTCAATTTTTACCCCTATGGAAAATCCTTCACAATTTTCACACAATGCCTTCACGGTGCTTGATTTTACACATTTTTCAATCAGCCCGCCCCTCTGGCCCCTTGTAGCAAGTTTTGGGACAATCCCCCACCTTTCCCATTTTTGACTTTTTCGACACTACCGGCCCTGTCGTTTTTTTTCAATTTTTGGCCGCTTTGGAAAATCCTTCACAATTTTCACACAATGCCCTCACGGTGCTTGATTTTACACATTTTTCATTCAGGCCGCCCCTCTGGCCCCTTGTAGCAAGTTTTGGGACAATCCCCCACCCTTCCCATTTTTGACTTTTTCGACACTACCGACCCTGTCATTTTTTTCAATTTTTACCCCTATGGAAAATCCTTCACAATTTTCACACAATGCCTTCACGGTGCTTGATTTTACACATTTTTCAATCAGCCCGCCCCTCTGGCCCCTTGTAGCAAGTTTTGGGACAATCCCCCACCTTTCCCATTTTTGACTTTTTCGACACTACCCGGCCCTGTCGTTTTTTTCAATTTTTGGCCGCTTTGGAAAATCCTTCACAATTTTCACACAATGCCCTCACGGTGCTTGATTTTACACATTTTTCATTCAGGCCGCCCCTCTGGCCCCTTGTAGCAAGTTTTGGGACAATCCCCCACCCTTCCCATTTTTGAATTTTTCGACACTACTGGCCCTGTCGTTTTTTTCAATTTTTGGCCGCTTTGGAAAATCCTTCATAATTTTCACACAATGCCCTCACGGTGCTTGATTTTACAAATTTTTCATTCAGGCCGCCCCTCTGGCCCCTTGTAGCAAGTTTTGGGACAATCCCCCACCCTTCCCATTTTTGACTTTTTCGACACTACCGGCCCTGTCGTTTTTTTCAATTTTTGGCCGCTTTGGAAAATCCTTCACAATTTTCACACAATGCCCTCACGGTGCTTGATTTTACACATTTTTCATTCAGGCCGCCCCTCTGGCCCCTTGTAGCAAGTTTTGGGACAATCCCCCACCCTTCCCATTTTTGACTTTTTCGACACTACCGACCCTGTCATTTTTTTCAATTTTTACCCCTATGGAAAATCCTTCACAATTTTCACACAATGCCTTCACGGTGCTTGATTTTACACATTTTTCAATCAGCGCGCCCCTCTGGCCCCTTGTAGCAAGTTTTGGGACAATCCCCCACCCTTCCCATTTTTGACTTTTTCGACACTACCGGCCCTGTCGTTTTTTTCAATTTTTGGCCGCTTTGGAAAATCCTTCACAATTTTCACACAATGCCCTCACGGTGCTTGATTTTACACATTTTTCATTCAGGCCGCCCCTCTGGCCCCTTGTAGCAAGTTTTGGGACAATCCCCCACCCTTCCCATTTTTGACTTTTTCGACACTACCGGCCCTGTCATTTTTTTCAATTTTTGCCTGCTTTGGAAAATCCTTCACAATTTTCACACAATGCCCTCACGGTGCTTGATTTTACACATTTTTCATTCAGGCCGCCCCTCTGGCCCCTTGTAGCAAGTTTTGGGACAATCCCCCACCCTTCCCATTTTTGACTTTTTCGACACTACCGGCCCTGTCGTTTTTTTCAATTTTTGGCCGCTTTGGAAAATCCTTCACAATTTTCACACAATGCCCTCACGGTGCTTGATTTTACACATTTTTCATTCAGGCCGCCCCTCTGGCCCCTTGTAGCAAGTTTTGGGACAATCCCCCACCCTTCCCATTTTTGACTTTTTCGACGCTACCCGACCCTGTCATTTTTTTCAATTTTTACCCCTATGGAAAATCCTTCACAATTTCCACACAATGCCTTCACGGTGCTTGATTTTACACATTTTTCAATCAGCCCGCCCCTCTGGCCCCTTGTAGCAAGTTTTGGGACAATCCCCCACCCTTCCCATTTTTGACTTTTTCGACACTACCGGCCCTGTCGTTTTTTTCAATTTTTGCCCGCTTTGGAAAATCCTTCAAAATTTTCACACAATGCCCTCACGGTGCTTGATTTTACACATTTTTCATTCAGGCCGCCCCTCTGGCCCCTTGTAGCAAGTTTTGGGACAATCCCCCACCCTTCCCATTTTTGAATTTTTCGACACTACCGACCCTGTCATTTTTTTCAATTTTTACCCCTATGGAAAATCCTTCACAATTTTCACACAATGCCCTCACGGTGCTTGATTTTACACATTTTTCAATCAGCCCGCCCCTCTGGCCCCTTGTAGCAAGTTTTGGGACAATCCCCCACCCTTCCCATTTTTGACTTTTTCGACACTACCGGCCCTGTCGTTTTTTTCAATTTTTGGCCGCTTTGGAAAATCCTTCATAATTTTCACACAATGCCCTCACGGTGCTTGATTTTACAAATTTTTCATTCAGGCCGCCCCTCTGGCCCCTTGTAGCAAGTTTTGGGACAATCCCCCACCCTTCCCATTTTTGAATTTTTCGACACTACCCGGCCCTGTCGTTTTTTTCAATTTTTGGCCGCTTTGGAAAATCCTTCATAATTTTCACACAATGCCCTCACGGTGCTTGATTTTACAAATTTTTCATTCAGGCCGCCCCTCTGGCCCCTTGTAGCAAGTTTTGGGACAATCCCCCACCCTTCCCATTTTTGACTTTTTCGACACTACCGGCCCTGTCGTTTTTTTCAATTTTTGCCCGCTTTGGAAAATCCTTCACAATTTTCACACAATGCCCTCACGGTGCTTGATTTTACACATTTTTCATTCAGGCCGCCCCTCTGGCCCCTTGTAGCAAGTTTTGGGACAATCCCCCACCCTTCCCATTTTTGACTTTTTCGACACTACCGGCCCTGTCATTTTTTTCAATTTTTACCCCTATGGAAAATCCTTCAAAATTTTCACACAATGCCCTCACGGTGCTTGATTTTACACATTTTTCATTCAGGCCGCCCCTCTGGCCCCTTGTAGCAAGTTTTGGGACAATCCCCCACCCTTCCCATTTTTGACTTTTTCGACACTACCGGCCCTGTCATTTTTTTCAATTTTTACCCCTATGGAAAATCCTTCACAATTTTCACACAATGCCCTCACGGTGCTTGATTTTACACATTTTTCAATCAGCCCGCCCCTCTGGCCCCTTGTAGCAAGTTTTGGGACAATCCCCCACCCTTCCCATTTTTGACTTTTTCGACACTACCGGCCCTGTCGTTTTTTTCAATTTTTGGCCGCTTTGGAAAATCCTTCATAATTTTCACACAATGCCCTCACGGTGCTTGATTTTACAAATTTTTCATTCAGGCCGCCCCTCTGGCCCCTTGTAGCAAGTTTTGGGACAATCCCCCACCCTTCCCATTTTTGACTTTTTCGACACTACCGGCCCTGTCGTTTTTTTCAATTTTTGGCCGCTTTGGAAAATCCTTCACAATTTTCACACAATGCCCTCACGGTGCTTGATTTTACACATTTTTCATTCAGGCCGCCCCTCTGGCCCCTTGTAGCAAGTTTTGGGACAATCCCCCACCCTTCCCATTTTTGAATTTTTCGACACTACCGGCCCTGTCGTTTTTTTCAATTTTTGGCCGCTTTGGAAAATCCTTCATAATTTTCACACAATGCCCTCACGGTGCTTGATTTTACAAATTTTTCATTCAGGCCGCCCCTCTGGCCCCTTGTAGCAAGTTTTGGGACAATCCCCCACCCTTCCCATTTTTGACTTTTTCGACACTACCGGCCCTGTCGTTTTTTTCAATTTTTGGCCGCTTTGGAAAATCCTTCACAATTTTCACACAATGCCCTCACGGTGCTTGATTTTACACATTTTTCAATCAGCCCGCCCCTCTGGCCCCTTGTAGCAAGTTTTGGGACAATCCCCCACCTTTCCCATTTTTGACTTTTTCGACACTACCGGCCCTGTCGTTTTTTTCAATTTTTGGCCGCTTTGGAAAATCCTTCACAATTTTCACACAATGCCCTCACGGTGCTTGATTTTACACATTTTTCATTCAGGCCGCCCCTCTGGCCCCTTGTAGCAAGTTTTGGGACAATCCCCCACCCTTCCCATTTTTGACTTTTTCGACACTACCGACCCTGTCATTTTTTTCAATTTTTACCCCTATGGAAAATCCTTCACAATTTTCACACAATGCCTTCACGGTGCTTGATTTTACACATTTTTCAATCAGCCCGCCCCTCTGGCCCCTTGTAGCAAGTTTTGGGACAATCCCCCACCTTTCCCATTTTTGACTTTTTCGACACTACCGGCCCTGTCGTTTTTTTCAATTTTTGGCCGCTTTGGAAAATCCTTCACAATTTTCACACAATGCCCTCACGGTGCTTGATTTTACACATTTTTCATTCAGGCCGCCCCTCTGGCCCCTTGTAGCAAGTTTTGGGACAATCCCCCACCCTTCCCATTTTTGAATTTTTCGACACTACCGGCCCTGTCGTTTTTTTCAATTTTTGGCCGCTTTGGAAAATCCTTCATAATTTTCACACAATGCCCTCACGGTGCTTGATTTTACAAATTTTTCATTCAGGCCGCCCCTCTGGCCCCTTGTAGCAAGTTTTGGGACAATCCCCCACCCTTCCCATTTTTGACTTTTTCGACACTACCGGCCCTGTCGTTTTTTTCAATTTTTGGCCGCTTTGGAAAATCCTTCACAATTTTCACACAATGCCCTCACGGTGCTTGATTTTACACATTTTTCATTCAGGCCGCCCCTCTGGCCCCTTGTAGCAAGTTTTGGGACAATCCCCCACCCTTCCCATTTTTGACTTTTTCGACACTACCGACCCTGTCATTTTTTTCAATTTTTACCCCTATGGAAAATCCTTCACAATTTTCACACAATGCCTTCACGGTGCTTGATTTTACACATTTTTCAATCAGCGCGCCCCTCTGGCCCCTTGTAGCAAGTTTTGGGACAATCCCCCACCCTTCCCATTTTTGACTTTTTCGACACTACCGGCCCTGTCGTTTTTTTCAATTTTTGCCCGCTTTGGAAAATCCTTCAAAATTTTCACACAATGCCCTCACGGTGCTTGATTTTACACATTTTTCATTCAGGCCGCCCCTCTGGCCCCTTGTAGCAAGTTTTGGGACAATCCCCCACCCTTCCCATTTTTGACTTTTTCGACACTACCGACCCTGTCATTTTTTTCAATTTTTACCCCTATGGAAAATCCTTCACAATTTTCACACAATGCCTTTACGGTGCTTGATTTTACACATTTTTCAATCAGCCCGCCCCTCTGGCCTCTTGTAGCAAGTTTTGGGACAATCCCCCACCCTTCCCATTTTTGACTTTTTCGACACTACCGGCCCTGTCGTTTTTTTCCATTTTTGGCCGCTTTGGAAAATCCTTCACAATTTTCACACAATTCCCTCACGGTGCTTGATTTTACACATTTTTCATTCAGGCCGCCCCTCTGGCCCCTTGTAGCAAGTTTTGGGACAATCCCCCACCCTTCCCATTTTTGACTTTTTCGACACTACCGGCCCTGTCATTTTTTTCCATTTTTGGCCGCTTTGGAAAATCCTTCACAATTTTCACACAATGCCCTCACGGTGCTTGATTTTACACATTTTTCAATCAGCCCGCCCCTCTGGCCCCTTGTAGCAAGTTTTGGGACAATCCCCCACCTTTCCCATTTTTGACTTTTTCGACACTACCGGCCCTGTCGTTTTTTTCAATTTTTGGCCGCTTTGGAAAATCCTTCACAATTTTCACACAATGCCCTCACGGTGCTTGATTTTACACATTTTTCATTCAGGCCGCCCCTCTGGCCCCTTGTAGCAAGTTTTGGGACAATCCCCCACCCTTCCCATTTTTGACTTTTTCGACACTACCGACCCTGTCATTTTTTTCAATTTTTACCCCTATGGAAAATCCTTCACAATTTTCACACAATGCCTTCACGGTGCTTGATTTTACACATTTTTCAATCAGCGCGCCCCTCTGGCCCCTTGTAGCAAGTTTTGGGACAATCCCCCACCCTTCCCATTTTTGACTTTTTCGACACTACCGGCCCTGTCGTTTTTTTCAATTTTTGGCCGCTTTGGAAAATCCTTCACAATTTTCACACAATGCCCTCACGGTGCTTGATTTTACACATTTTTCATTCAGGCCGCCCCTCTGGCCCCTTGTAGCAAGTTTTGGGACAATCCCCCACCCTTCCCATTTTTGAATTTTTCGACACTACCGGCCCTGTCGTTTTTTTCAATTTTTGGCCGCTTTGGAAAATCCTTCACAATTTTCACACAATGCCCTCACGGTGCTTGATTTTACACATTTTTCATTCAGGCCGCCCCTCTGGCCCCTTGTAGCAAGTTTTGGGACAATCCCCCACCCTTCCCATTTTTGACTTTTTCGACACTACCGACCCTGTCATTTTTTTCAATTTTTACCCCTATGGAAAATCCTTCACAATTTTCACACAATGCCTTCACGGTGCTTGATTTTACACATTTTTCAATCAGCCCGCCCCTCTGGCCCCTTGTAGCAAGTTTTGGGACAATCCCCCACCTTTCCCATTTTTGACTTTTTCGACACTACCGGCCCTGTCGTTTTTTTCAATTTTTGGCCGCTTTGGAAAATCCTTCACAATTTTCACACAATGCCCTCACGGTGCTTGATTTTACACATTTTTCATTCAGGCCGCCCCTCTGGCCCCTTGTAGCAAGTTTTGGGACAATCCCCCACCCTTCCCATTTTTGAATTTTTCGACACTACCGGCCCTGTCGTTTTTTTCAATTTTTGGCCGCTTTGGAAAATCCTTCATAATTTTCACACAATGCCCTCACGGTGCTTGATTTTACAAATTTTTCATTCAGGCCGCCCCTCTGGCCCCTTGTAGCAAGTTTTGGGACAATCCCCCACCCTTCCCATTTTTGACTTTTTCGACACTACCGGCCCTGTCGTTTTTTTCAATTTTTGGCCGCTTTGGAAAATCCTTCACAATTTTCACACAATGCCCTCACGGTGCTTGATTTTACACATTTTTCATTCAGGCCGCCCCTCTGGCCCCTTGTAGCAAGTTTTGGGACAATCCCCCACCCTTCCCTTTTTTGACTTTTTCGACACTACCGACCCTGTCATTTTTTTCAATTTTTACCCCTATGGAAAATCCTTCACAATTTTCACACAATGCCTTCACGGTGCTTGATTTTACACATTTTTCAATCAGCGCGCCCCTCTGGCCCCTTGTAGCAAGTTTTGGGACAATCCCCCACCCTTCCCATTTTTGACTTTTTCGACACTACCCGGCCCTGTCGTTTTTTTCAATTTTTGCCCGCTTTGGAAAATCCTTCAAAATTTTCACACAATGCCCTCACGGTGCTTGATTTTACACATTTTTCATTCAGGCCGCCCCTCTGGCCCCTTGTAGCAAGTTTTGGGACAATCCCCCACCCTTCCCATTTTTGACTTTTTCGACACTACCGACCCTGTCATTTTTTTCAATTTTTACCCCTATGGAAAATCCTTCACAATTTTCACACAATGCCTTCACGGTGCTTGATTTTACACATTTTTCAATCAGCCCGCCCCTCTGGCCTCTTGTAGCAAGTTTTGGGACAATCCCCCACCCTTCCCATTTTTGACTTTTTCGACACTACCGGCCCTGTCGTTTTTTTCCATTTTTGGCCGCTTTGGAAAATCCTTCACAATTTTCACACAATTCCCTCACGGTGCTTGATTTTACACATTTTTCATTCAGGCCGCCCCTCTGGCCCCTTGTAGCAAGTTTTGGGACAATCCCCCACCCTTCCCATTTTTGACTTTTTCGACACTACCGGCCCTGTCATTTTTTTCCATTTTTGGCCGCTTTGGAAAATCCTTCACAATTTTCACACAATGCCCTCACGGTGCTTGATTTTACACATTTTTCAATCAGCCCGCCCCTCTGGCCCCTTGTAGCAAGTTTTGGGACAATCCCCCACCTTTCCCATTTTTGACTTTTTCGACACTACCGGCCCTGTCGTTTTTTTCAATTTTTGGCCGCTTTGGAAAATCCTTCACAATTTTCACACAATGCCCTCACGGTGCTTGATTTTACACATTTTTCATTCAGGCCGCCCCTCTGGCCCCTTGTAGCAAGTTTTGGGACAATCCCCCACCCTTCCCATTTTTGACTTTTTCGACACTACCGACCCTGTCATTTTTTTCAATTTTTACCCCTATGGAAAATCCTTCACAATTTTCACACAATGCCTTCACGGTGCTTGATTTTACACATTTTTCAATCAGCGCGCCCCTCTGGCCCCTTGTAGCAAGTTTTGGGACAATCCCCCACCCTTCCCATTTTTGACTTTTTCGACACTACCCGGCCCTGTCGTTTTTTTCAATTTTTGGCCGCTTTGGAAAATCCTTCACAATTTTCACACAATGCCCTCACGGTGCTTGATTTTACACATTTTTCATTCAGGCCGCCCCTCTGGCCCCTTGTAGCAAGTTTTGGGACAATCCCCCACCCTTCCCATTTTTGAATTTTTCGACACTACCGGCCCTGTCGTTTTTTTCAATTTTTGGCCGCTTTGGAAAATCCTTCATAATTTTCACACAATGCCCTCACGGTGCTTGATTTTACAAATTTTTCATTCAGGCCGCCCCTCTGGCCCCTTGTAGCAAGTTTTGGGACAATCCCCCACCCTTCCCATTTTTGACTTTTTCGACACTACCGGCCCTGTCGTTTTTTTCAATTTTTGGCCGCTTTGGAAAATCCTTCACAATTTTCACACAATGCCCTCACGGTGCTTGATTTTACACATTTTTCATTCAGGCCGCCCCTCTGGCCCCTTGTAGCAAGTTTTGGGACAATCCCCCACCCTTCCCATTTTTGACTTTTTCGACACTACCGACCCTGTCATTTTTTTCAATTTTTACCCCTATGGAAAATCCTTCACAATTTTCACACAATGCCTTCACGGTGCTTGATTTTACACATTTTTCAATCAGCGCGCCCCTCTGGCCCCTTGTAGCAAGTTTTGGGACAATCCCCCACCCTTCCCATTTTTGACTTTTTCGACACTACCGGCCCTGTCGTTTTTTTCAATTTTTGCCCGCTTTGGAAAATCCTTCAAAATTTTCACACAATGCCCTCACGGTGCTTGATTTTACACATTTTTCATTCAGGCCGCCCCTCTGGCCCCTTGTAGCAAGTTTTGGGACAATCCCCTACCCTTCCCATTTTTGACTTTTTCGACACTACCGACCCTGTCATTTTTTTCAATTTTTACCCCTATGGAAAATCCTTCACAATTTTCACACAATGCCTTCACGGTGCTTGATTTTACACATTTTTCAATCAGCCCGCCCCTCTGGCCCCTTGTAGCAAGTTTTGGGACAATCCCCCACCCTTCCCATTTTTGACTTTTTCGACACTACCGGCCCTGTCGTTTTTTTCCATTTTTGGCCGCTTTGGAAAATCCTTCACAATTTTCACACAATTCCCTCACGGTGCTTGATTTTACACATTTTTCATTCAGGCCGCCCCTCTGGCCCCTTGTAGCAAGTTTTGGGACAATCCCCCACCCTTCCCATTTTTGACTTTTTCAACACTACCGGCCCTGTCATTTTTTTCAATTTTTGCCCGCTTTGGAAAATCCTTGACAAATTTTCACACAATGCCCTCACGGTGCTTGATTTTACACATTTTTCATTCAGGCCGCCCCTCTGGCCCCTTGTAGCAAGTTTTGGGACAATCCCCCACCCTTCCCATTTTTGACTTTTTCGACACTACCGACCCTGTCATTTTTTTCAATTTTTACCCCTATGGAAAATCCTTCACAATTTTCACACAATGCCTTCACGGTGCTTGATTTTACACATTTTTCAATCAGCCCGCCCCTCTGGCCCCTTGTAGCAAGTTTTGGGACAATCCCCCACCCTTCCCATTTTTGACTTTTTCGACACTACCGGCCCTGTCGTTTTTTTCAATTTTTGCCCGCTTTGGAAAATCCTTCATAATTTTCACACAATGCCCTCACGGTGCTTGATTTTACAAATTTTTCATTCAGGCCGCCCCTCTGGCCCCTTGTAGCAAGTTTTGGGACAATCCCCCACCCTTCCCATTTTTGACTTTTTCGACACTACCGGCCCTGTCGTTTTTTTCAATTTTTGGCCGCTTTGGAAAATCCTTCACAATTTTCACACAATGCCCTCACGGTGCTTGATTTTACACATTTTTCATTCAGGCCGCCCCTCTGGCCCCTTGTAGCAAGTTTTGGGACAATCCCCCACCCTTCCCATTTTTGACTTTTTCGACACTACCGGCCCTGTCGTTTTTTTCAATTTTTACCCCTATGGAAAATCCTTCACAATTTCCACACAATGCCTTCACGGTGCTTGATTTTACACATTTTTCAATCAGCCCGCCCCTCTGGCCCCTTGTAGCAAGTTTTGGGACAATCCCCCACCCTTCCCATTTTTGACTTTTTCGACACTACCGGCCCTGTCGTTTTTTTCAATTTTTGCCCGCTTTGGAAAATCCTTCAAAATTTTCACACAATGCCCTCACGGTGCTTGATTTTACACATTTTTCATTCAGGCCGCCCCTCTGGCCCCTTGTAGCAAGTTTTGGGACAATCCCCCACCCTTCCCATTTTTGACTTTTTCGACACTACCGGCCCTGTCATTTTTTTCAATTTTTACCCCTATGGAAAATCCTTCACAATTTTCACACAATGCCCTCACGGTGCTTGATTTTACACATTTTTCAATCAGCCCGCCCCTCTGGCCCCTTGTAGCAAGTTTTGGGACAATCCCCCACCCTTCCCATTTTTGACTTTTTCGACACTACCGGCCCTGTCGTTTTTTTCAATTTTTGGCCGCTTTGGAAAATCCTTCACAATTTTCACACAATGCCCTCACGGTGCTTGATTTTACACATTTTTCATTCAGGCCGCCCCTCTGGCCCCTTGTAGCAAGTTTTGGGACAATCCCCCACCCTTCCCATTTTTGACTTTTTCGACACTACCAGCCCTGTCGTTTTTTTCAATTTTTGGCCGCTTTGGAAAATCCTTCACAATTTTCACACAATGCCCTCACGGTGCTTGATTTTACACATTTTTCATTCAGGCCGCCCCTCTGGCCCCTTGTAGCAAGTTTTGGGACAATCCCCCACCCTTCCCATTTTTGACTTTTTCGACACTACCGACCCTGTCATTTTTTTCAATTTTTACCCCTATGGAAAATCCTTCACAATTTTCACACAATGCCTTCACGGTGCTTGATTTTACACATTTTTCAATCAGCCCGCCCCTCTGGCCCCTTGTAGCAAGTTTTGGGACAATCCCCCACCCTTCCCATTTTTGACTTTTTCGACACTACCGGCCCTGTCGTTTTTTTCAATTTTTGCCCGCTTTGGAAAATCCTTCACAATTTTCACACAATGCCCTCACGGTGCTTGATTTTACACATTTTTCATTCAGGCCGCCCCTCTGGCCCCTTGTAGCAAGTTTTGGGACAATCCCCCACCCTTCCCATTTTTGACTTTTTCGACACTACTGACCATGTCATTTTTTTCAAGTTTTTACCCCTATGGAAAATCCTTCACAATTTTCACACAATGCCTTCACGGTGCTTGATTTTACACATTTTTCAATCAGCCCGCCCCTCTGGCCCCTTGTAGCAAGTTTTGGGACAATCCCCCACCCTTCCCATTTTTGACTTTTTCGACACTACCGGCCCTGTCGTTTTTTTCAATTTTTGGCCGCTTTGGAAAATCCTTCATAATTTTCACACAATGCCCTCACGGTGCTTGATTTTACAAATTTTTCATTCAGGCCGCCCCTCTGGCCCCTTGTAGCAAGTTTTGGGACAATCCCCCACCCTTCCCATTTTTGAATTTTTCGACACTACCGGCCCTGTCATTTTTTTCAATTTTTGCCCGCTTTGGAAAATCCTTCACAATTTTCACACAATGCCCTCACGGTGCTTGATTTTACAAATTTTTCATTCAGGCCGCCCCTCTGGCCCCTTGTAGCAAGTTTTGGGACAATCCCCCACCCTTCCCATTTTTGACTTTTTCGACACTACCGGCCCTGTCGTTTTTTTCAATTTTTGGCCGCTTTGGAAAATCCTTCACAATTTTCACACAATGCCCTCACGGTGCTTGATTTTACACATTTTTCATTCAGGCCGCCCCTCTGGCCCCTTGTAGCAAGTTTTGGGACAATCCCCCACCCTTCCCATTTTTGACTTTTTCGACACTACCGACCCTGTCATTTTTTTCAATTTTTACCCCTATGGAAAATCCTTCACAATTTCCGCACAATGCCTTCACGGTGCTTGATTTTACACATTTTTCAATCAGCCCGCCCCTCTGGCCCCTTGTAGCAAGTTTTGGGACAATCCCCCACCCTTCCCATTTTTGACTTTTTCGACACTACCGGCCCTGTCGTTTTTTTCAATTTTTGCCCGCTTTGGAAAATCCTTCAAAATTTTCACACAATGCCCTCACGGTGCTTGATTTTACACATTTTTCAATCAGCCCGCCCCTCTGGCCCCTTGTAGCAAGTTTTGGGACAATCCCCCACCCTTCCCATTTTTGACTTTTTCGACACTACCGACCCTGTCATTTTTTTCAATTTTTACCCCTATGGAAAATCCTTCACAATTTTCACACAATGCCCTCACGGTGCTTGATTTTACAAATTTTTCATTCAGGCCGCCCCTCTGGCCCCTTGTAGCAAGTTTTGGGACAATCCCCCACCCTTCCCATTTTTGACTTTTTCGACACTACCGGCCCTGTCGTTTTTTTCAATTTTTGGCCGCTTTGGAAAATCCTTCATAATTTTCACACAATGCCCTCACGGTGCTTGATTTTACAAATTTTTCATTCAGGCCGCCCCTCTGGCCCCTTGTAGCAAGTTTTGGGACAATCCCCCACCCTTCCCATTTTTGAATTTTTCGACACTACCGGCCCTGTCATTTTTTTCAATTTTTGCCCGCTTTGGAAAATCCTTCACAATTTTCACACAATGCCCTCACGGTGCTTGATTTTACAAATTTTTCATTCAGGCCGCCCCTCTGGCCCCTTGTAGCAAGTTTTGGGACAATCCCCCACCCTTCCCATTTTTGACTTTTTCGACACTACCGGCCCTGTCGTTTTTTTCAATTTTTGGCCGCTTTGGAAAATCCTTCACAATTTTCACACAATGCCCTCACGGTGCTTGATTTTACACATTTTTCATTCAGGCCGCCCCTCTGGCCCCTTGTAGCAAGTTTTGGGACAATCCCCCACCCTTCCCATTTTTGACTTTTTCGACACTACCGACCCTGTCATTTTTTTCAATTTTTACCCCTATGGAAAATCCTTCACAATTTCCGCACAATGCCTTCACGGTGCTTGATTTTACACATTTTTCAATCAGCCCGCCCCTCTGGCCCCTTGTAGCAAGTTTTGGGACAATCCCCCACCCTTCCCATTTTTGACTTTTTCGACACTACCGGCCCTGTCGTTTTTTTCAATTTTTGCCCGCTTTGGAAAATCCTTCAAAATTTTCACACAATGCCCTCACGGTGCTTGATTTTACACATTTTTCAATCAGCCCGCCCCTCTGGCCCCTTGTAGCAAGTTTTGGGACAATCCCCCACCCTTCCCATTTTTGACTTTTTCGACACTACCGACCCTGTCATTTTTTTCAATTTTTACCCCTATGGAAAATCCTTCACAATTTTCACACAATGCCCTCACGGTGCTTGATTTTACAAATTTTTCATTCAGGCCGCCCCTCTGGCCCCTTGTAGCAAGTTTTGGGACAATCCCCCACCCTTCCCATTTTTGACTTTTTCGACACTACCGGCCCTGTCGTTTTTTTCAATTTTTGGCCGCTTTGGAAAATCCTTCATAATTTTCACACAATGCCCTCACGGTGCTTGATTTTACAAATTTTTCATTCAGGCCGCCCCTCTGGCCCCTTGTAGCAAGTTTTGGGACAATCCCCCACCCTTCCCATTTTTGAATTTTTCGACACTACCGGCCCTGTCATTTTTTTCAATTTTTGCCCGCTTTGGAAAATCCTTCACAATTTTCACACAATGCCCTCACGGTGCTTGATTTTACACATTTTTCATTCAGGCCGCCCCTCTGGCCCCTTGTAGCAAGTTTTGGGACAATCCCCCACCCTTCCCATTTTTGACTTTTTCGACACTACTGACCATGTCATTTTTTTCAAGTTTTTACCCCTATGGAAAATCCTTCACAATTTTCACACAATGCCTTCACGGTGCTTGATTTTACACATTTTTCAATCAGCCCGCCCCTCTGGCCCCTTGTAGCAAGTTTTGGGACAATCCCCCACCCTTCCCATTTTTGACTTTTTCGACACTACCGGCCCTGTCGTTTTTTTCAATTTTTGGCCGCTTTGGAAAATCCTTCACAATTTTTACACAATGCCCTCACGGTGCTTGATTTTACACATTTTTCATTCAGGCCGCCCCTCTGGCCCCTTGTAGCAAGTTTTGGGACAATCCCCCACCCTTCCCATTTTTGACTTTTTCGACACTACCGACCCTGTCATTTTTTTCAATTTTTACCCCTATGGAAAATCCTTCACAATTTTCACACAATGCCCTCACGGTGCTTGATTTTACACATTTTTCAATCAGCCCGCCCCTCTGGCCCCTTGTAGCAAGTTTTGGGACAATCCCCCACCCTTCCCATTTTTGACTTTTTCGACACTACCGGCCCTGTCGTTTTTTTCAATTTTTGGCCGCTTTGGAAAATCCTTCATAATTTTCACACAATGCCCTCACGGTGCTTGATTTTACAAATTTTTCATTCAGGCCGCCCCTCTGGCCCCTTGTAGCAAGTTTTGGGACAATCCCCCACCCTTCCCATTTTTGAATTTTTCGACACTACCGGCCCTGTCATTTTTTTCAATTTTTGCCCGCTTTGGAAAATCCTTCACAATTTTCACACAATGCCCTCACGGTGCTTGATTTTACAAATTTTTCATTCAGGCCGCCCCTCTGGCCCCTTGTAGCAAGTTTTGGGACAATCCCCCACCCTTCCCATTTTTGACTTTTTCGACACTACCGGCCCTGTCGTTTTTTTCAATTTTTGGCCGCTTTGGAAAATCCTTCACAATTTTCACACAATGCCCTCACGGTGCTTGATTTTACACATTTTTCATTCAGGCCGCCCCTCTGGCCCCTTGTAGCAAGTTTTGGGACAATCCCCCACCCTTCCCATTTTTGACTTTTTCGACACTACCGACCCTGTCATTTTTTTCAATTTTTACCCCTATGGAAAATCCTTCACAATTTCCGCACAATGCCTTCACGGTGCTTGATTTTACACATTTTTCAATCAGCCCGCCCCTCTGGCCCCTTGTAGCAAGTTTTGGGACAATCCCCCACCCTTCCCATTTTTGACTTTTTCGACACTACCGGCCCTGTCGTTTTTTTCAATTTTTGCCCGCTTTGGAAAATCCTTCAAAATTTTCACACAATGCCCTCACGGTGCTTGATTTTACACATTTTTCAATCAGCCCGCCCCTCTGGCCCCTTGTAGCAAGTTTTGGGACAATCCCCCACCCTTCCCATTTTTGACTTTTTCGACACTACCGACCCTGTCATTTTTTTCAATTTTTACCCCTATGGAAAATCCTTCACAATTTTCACACAATGCCCTCACGGTGCTTGATTTTACAAATTTTTCATTCAGGCCGCCCCTCTGGCCCCTTGTAGCAAGTTTTGGGACAATCCCCCACCCTTCCCATTTTTGACTTTTTCGACACTACCGGCCCTGTCGTTTTTTTCAATTTTTGGCCGCTTTGGAAAATCCTTCATAATTTTCACACAATGCCCTCACGGTGCTTGATTTTACAAATTTTTCATTCAGGCCGCCCCTCTGGCCCCTTGTAGCAAGTTTTGGGACAATCCCCCACCCTTCCCATTTTTGAATTTTTCGACACTACCGGCCCTGTCATTTTTTTCAATTTTTGCCCGCTTTGGAAAATCCTTCACAATTTTCACACAATGCCCTCACGGTGCTTGATTTTACACATTTTTCATTCAGGCCGCCCCTCTGGCCCCTTGTAGCAAGTTTTGGGACAATCCCCCACCCTTCCCATTTTTGACTTTTTCGACACTACCGACCCTGTCATTTTTTTCAATTTTTACCCCTATGGAAAATCCTTCACAATTTTCACACAATGCCCTCACGGTGCTTGATTTTACACATTTTTCAATCAGCCCGCCCCTCTGGCCCCTTGTAGCAAGTTTTGGGACAATCCCCCACCCTTCCCATTTTTGACTTTTTCGACACTACCGACCCTGTCGTTTTTTTCAATTTTTACCCCTATGGAAAATCCTTGACAATTTTCACACAATGCCTTCACGGTGCTTGATTTTACACATTTTTCAATCAGCCCGCCCCTCTGGCCCCTTGTAGCAAGTTTTGGGACAATCCCCCACCCTTCCCATTTTTGACTTTTTCGACACTACCGGCCCTGTCATTTTTTTCCATTTTTGGCCGCTTTGGAAAATCCTTCACAATTTTCACACAATGCCCTCACGGTGCTTGATTTTACACATTTTTCATTCAGGCCGCCCCTCTGGCCCCTTGTAGCAAGTTTTGGGACAATCCCCCACCCTTCCCATTTTTGACTTTTTCAACACTACCGGCCCTGTCGTTTTTTTCCATTTTTGGCCGCTTTGGAAAATCCTTCACAATTTTCACACAATGCCCTCACGGTGCTTGATTTTACACATTTTTCATTCAGGCCGCCCCTCTGGCCCCTTGTAGCAAGTTTTGGGACAATCCCCCACCCTTCCCATTTTTGACTTTTTCGACACTACCGGCCCTGTCATTTTTTTCCATTTTTGGCCGCTTTGGAAAATCCTTCACAATTTTCACACAATGCCCTCAAGGTGCTTGATTTTACACATTTTTCATTCAGGCCGCCCCTCTGGCCCCTTGTAGCAAGTTTTGGGACAATCCCCCACCCTTCCCATTTTTGACTTTTTCGACACTACCGGCCCTGTCGTTTTTTTCAATTTTTGGCCGCTTTGGAAAATCCTTCACAATTTTCACACAATGCCCTCACGGTGCTTGATTTTACACATTTTTCATTCAGGCCGCCCCTCTGGCCCCTTGTAGCAAGTTTTGGGACAATCCCCCACCCTTCCCATTTTTGACTTTTTCGACACTACCGGCCCTGTCATTTTTTTCCATTTTTGGCCGCTTTGGAAAATCCTTCACAATTTTCACACAATGCCCTCACGGTGCTTGATTTTACACATTTGTCATTCAGGCCGCCCCTCTGGCCCCTTGTAGCAAGTTTTGGGACAATCCCCCACCCTTCCCATTTTTGACTTTTTCGACACTACCGACCCTGTCATTTTTTTCAATTTTTACCCCTATGGAAAATCCTTCACAATTTTCACACAATGCCTTCACGGTGCTTGATTTTACACATTTTTCAATCAGCCCGCCCCTCTGGCCCCTTGTAGCAAGTTTTGGGACAATCCCCCACCCTTCCCATTTTTGACTTTTTCGACACTACCGGCCCTGTCGTTTTTTTCAATTTTTGGCCGCTTTGGAAAATCCTTCACAATTTTCACACAATGCCCTCACGGTGCTTGATTTTACACATTTTTCATTCAGGCCGCCCCTCTGGCCCCTTGTCGCAAGTTTTGGGACAATCCCCCACCCTTCCCATTTTTGAATTTTTCGACACTACCGGCCCTGTCGTTTTTTTCAATTTTTGCCCGCTTTGGAAAATCCTTCATAATTTTCACACAATGCCCTCACGGTGCTTGATTTTACAAATTTTTCATTCAGGCCGCCCCTCTGGCCCCTTGTAGCAAGTTTTGGGACAATCCCCCACCCTTCCCATTTTTGACTTTTTCGACACTACCGGCCCTGTCGTTTTTTTCAATTTTTGGCCGCTTTGGAAAATCCTTCACAATTTTCACACAATGCCCTCACGGTGCTTGATTTTACACATTTTTCATTCAGGCCGCCCCTCTGGCCCCTTGTAGCAAGTTTTGGGACAATCCCCCACCCTTCCCATTTTTGACTTTTTCGACACTACCGGCCCTGTCATTTTTTTCAATTTTTGCCTGCTTTGGAAAATCCTTCACAATTTTCACACAATGCCCTCACGGTGCTTGATTTTACACATTTTTCATTCAGGCCGCCCCTCTGGCCCCTTGTAGCAAGTTTTGGGACAATCCCCCACCCTTCCCATTTTTGACTTTTTCGACGCTACCGACCCTGTCATTTTTTTCAATTTTTACCCCTATGGAAAATCCTTCACAATTTCCACACAATGCCTTCACGGTGCTTGATTTTACACATTTTTCAATCAGCCCGCCCCTCTGGCCCCTTGTAGCAAGTTTTGGGACAATCCCCCACCCTTCCCATTTTTGACTTTTTCGACACTACCGGCCCTGTCGTTTTTTTCAATTTTTGCCCGCTTTGGAAAATCCTTCAAAATTTTCACACAATGCCCTCACGGTGCTTGATTTTACACATTTTTCATTCAGGCCGCCCCTCTGGCCCCTTGTAGCAAGTTTTGGGACAATCCCCCACCCTTCCCATTTTTGAATTTTTCGACACTACCGACCCTGTCATTTTTTTCAATTTTTACCCCTATGGAAAATCCTTCACAATTTTCACACAATGCCCTCACGGTGCTTGATTTTACACATTTTTCAATCAGCCCGCCCCTCTGGCCCCTTGTAGCAAGTTTTGGGACAATCCCCCACCCTTCCCATTTTTGACTTTTTCGACACTACCGGCCCTGTCGTTTTTTTCAATTTTTGGCCGCTTTGGAAAATCCTTCATAATTTTCACACAATGCCCTCACGGTGCTTGATTTTACAAATTTTTCATTCAGGCCGCCCCTCTGGCCCCTTGTAGCAAGTTTTGGGACAATCCCCCACCCTTCCCATTTTTGAATTTTTCGACACTACCGGCCCTGTCGTTTTTTTCAATTTTTGGCCGCTTTGGAAAATCCTTCATAATTTTCACACAATGCCCTCACGGTGCTTGATTTTACAAATTTTTCATTCAGGCCGCCCCTCTGGCCCCTTGTAGCAAGTTTTGGGACAATCCCCCACCCTTCCCATTTTTGACTTTTTCGACACTACCGGCCCTGTCATTTTTTTCAATTTTTGCCCGCTTTGGAAAATCCTTCACAATTTTCACACAATGCCCTCACGGTGCTTGATTTTACACATTTTTCATTCAGGCCGCCCCTCTGGCCCCTTGTAGCAAGTTTTGGGACAATCCCCCACCCTTCCCATTTTTGACTTTTTCGACACTACCGGCCCTGTCATTTTTTTCAATTTTTACCCCTATGGAAAATCCTTCAAAATTTTCACACAATGCCCTCACGGTGCTTGATTTTACACATTTTTCATTCAGGCCGCCCCTCTGGCCCCTTGTAGCAAGTTTTGGGACAATCCCCCACCCTTCCCATTTTTGACTTTTTCGACACTACCGGCCCTGTCATTTTTTTCAATTTTTACCCCTATGGAAAATCCTTCACAATTTTCACACAATGCCCTCACGGTGCTTGATTTTACACATTTTTCAATCAGCCCGCCCCTCTGGCCCCTTGTAGCAAGTTTTGGGACAATCCCCCACCCTTCCCATTTTTGACTTTTTCGACACTACCGGCCCTGTCGTTTTTTTCAATTTTTGGCCGCTTTGGAAAATCCTTCATAATTTTCACACAATGCCCTCACGGTGCTTGATTTTACAAATTTTTCATTCAGGCCGCCCCTCTGGCCCCTTGTAGCAAGTTTTGGGACAATCCCCCACCCTTCCCATTTTTGACTTTTTCGACACTACCGGCCCTGTCGTTTTTTTCAATTTTTGGCCGCTTTGGAAAATCCTTCACAATTTTCACACAATGCCCTCACGGTGCTTGATTTTACACATTTTTCATTCAGGCCGCCCCTCTGGCCCCTTGTAGCAAGTTTTGGGACAATCCCCCACCCTTCCCATTTTTGAATTTTTCGACACTACCGGCCCTGTCGTTTTTTTCAATTTTTGGCCGCTTTGGAAAATCCTTCATAATTTTCACACAATGCCCTCACGGTGCTTGATTTTACAAATTTTTCATTCAGGCCGCCCCTCTGGCCCCTTGTAGCAAGTTTTGGGACAATCCCCCACCCTTCCCATTTTTGACTTTTTCGACACTACCGGCCCTGTCGTTTTTTTCAATTTTTGGCCGCTTTGGAAAATCCTTCACAATTTTCACACAATGCCCTCACGGTGCTTGATTTTACACATTTTTCAATCAGCCCGCCCCTCTGGCCCCTTGTAGCAAGTTTTGGGACAATCCCCCACCTTTCCCATTTTTGACTTTTTCGACACTACCGGCCCTGTCGTTTTTTTCAATTTTTGGCCGCTTTGGAAAATCCTTCACAATTTTCACACAATGCCCTCACGGTGCTTGATTTTACACATTTTTCATTCAGGCCGCCCCTCTGGCCCCTTGTAGCAAGTTTTGGGACAATCCCCCACCCTTCCCATTTTTGACTTTTTCGACACTACCGACCCTGTCATTTTTTTCAATTTTTACCCCTATGGAAAATCCTTCACAATTTTCACACAATGCCTTCACGGTGCTTGATTTTACACATTTTTCAATCAGCCCGCCCCTCTGGCCCCTTGTAGCAAGTTTTGGGACAATCCCCCACCTTTCCCATTTTTGACTTTTTCGACACTACCGGCCCTGTCGTTTTTTTCAATTTTTGGCCGCTTTGGAAAATCCTTCACAATTTTCACACAATGCCCTCACGGTGCTTGATTTTACACATTTTTCATTCAGGCCGCCCCTCTGGCCCCTTGTAGCAAGTTTTGGGACAATCCCCCACCCTTCCCATTTTTGAATTTTTCGACACTACCGGCCCTGTCGTTTTTTTCAATTTTTGGCCGCTTTGGAAAATCCTTCATAATTTTCACACAATGCCCTCACGGTGCTTGATTTTACAAATTTTTCATTCAGGCCGCCCCTCTGGCCCCTTGTAGCAAGTTTTGGGACAATCCCCCACCCTTCCCATTTTTGACTTTTTCGACACTACCGGCCCTGTCGTTTTTTTCAATTTTTGGCCGCTTTGGAAAATCCTTCACAATTTTCACACAATGCCCTCACGGTGCTTGATTTTACACATTTTTCATTCAGGCCGCCCCTCTGGCCCCTTGTAGCAAGTTTTGGGACAATCCCCCACCCTTCCCATTTTTGACTTTTTCGACACTACCGACCCTGTCATTTTTTTCAATTTTTACCCCTATGGAAAATCCTTCACAATTTTCACACAATGCCTTCACGGTGCTTGATTTTACACATTTTTCAATCAGCGCGCCCCTCTGGCCCCTTGTAGCAAGTTTTGGGACAATCCCCCACCCTTCCCATTTTTGACTTTTTCGACACTACCGGCCCTGTCGTTTTTTTCAATTTTTGCCCGCTTTGGAAAATCCTTCAAAATTTTCACACAATGCCCTCACGGTGCTTGATTTTACACATTTTTCATTCAGGCCGCCCCTCTGGCCCCTTGTAGCAAGTTTTGGGACAATCCCCCACCCTTCCCATTTTTGACTTTTTCGACACTACCGACCCTGTCATTTTTTTCAATTTTTACCCCTATGGAAAATCCTTCACAATTTTCACACAATGCCTTCACGGTGCTTGATTTTACACATTTTTCAATCAGCCCGCCCCTCTGGCCTCTTGTAGCAAGTTTTGGGACAATCCCCCACCCTTCCCATTTTTGACTTTTTCGACACTACCGGCCCTGTCGTTTTTTTCCATTTTTGGCCGCTTTGGAAAATCCTTCACAATTTTCACACAATTCCCTCACGGTGCTTGATTTTACACATTTTTCATTCAGGCCGCCCCTCTGGCCCCTTGTAGCAAGTTTTGGGACAATCCCCCACCCTTCCCATTTTTGACCTTTTCGACACTACCGGCCCTGTCATTTTTTTCCATTTTTGGCCGCTTTGGAAAATCCTTCACAATTTTCACACAATGCCCTCACGGTGCTTGATTTTACACATTTTTCAATCAGCCCGCCCCTCTGGCCCCTTGTAGCAAGTTTTGGGACAATCCCCCACCTTTCCCATTTTTGACTTTTTCGACACTACCGGCCCTGTCGTTTTTTTCAATTTTTGGCCGCTTTGGAAAATCCTTCACAATTTTCACACAATGCCCTCACGGTGCTTGATTTTACACATTTTTCATTCAGGCCGCCCCTCTGGCCCCTTGTAGCAAGTTTTGGGACAATCCCCCACCCTTCCCATTTTTGACTTTTTCGACACTACCGACCCTGTCATTTTTTTCAATTTTTACCCCTATGGAAAATCCTTCACAATTTTCACACAATGCCTTCACGGTGCTTGATTTTACACATTTTTCAATCAGCGCGCCCCTCTGGCCCCTTGTAGCAAGTTTTGGGACAATCCCCCACCCTTCCCATTTTTGACTTTTTCGACACTACCGGCCCTGTCGTTTTTTTCAATTTTTGGCCGCTTTGGAAAATCCTTCACAATTTTCACACAATGCCCTCACGGTGCTTGATTTTACACATTTTTCATTCAGGCCGCCCCTCTGGCCCCTTGTAGCAAGTTTTGGGACAATCCCCCACCCTTCCCATTTTTGACTTTTTCGACACTACCGACCCTGTCATTTTTTTCAATTTTTACCCCTATGGAAAATCCTTCACAATTTTCACACAATGCCTTCACGGTGCTTGATTTTACACATTTTTCAATCAGCCCGCCCCTCTGGCCCCTTGTAGCAAGTTTTGGGACAATCCCCCACCTTTCCCATTTTTGACTTTTTCGACACTACCGGCCCTGTCGTTTTTTTCAATTTTTGGCCGCTTTGGAAAATCCTTCACAATTTTCACACAATGCCCTCACGGTGCTTGATTTTACACATTTTTCATTCAGGCCGCCCCTCTGGCCCCTTGTAGCAAGTTTTGGGACAATCCCCCACCCTTCCCATTTTTGAATTTTTCGACACTACCGGCCCTGTCGTTTTTTTCAATTTTTGGCCGCTTTGGAAAATCCTTCATAATTTTCACACAATGCCCTCACGGTGCTTGATTTTACAAATTTTTCATTCAGGCCGCCCCTCTGGCCCCTTGTAGCAAGTTTTGGGACAATCCCCCACCCTTCCCATTTTTGACTTTTTCGACACTACCGGCCCTGTCGTTTTTTTCAATTTTTGGCCGCTTTGGAAAATCCTTCACAATTTTCACACAATGCCCTCACGGTGCTTGATTTTACACATTTTTCATTCAGGCCGCCCCTCTGGCCCCTTGTAGCAAGTTTTGGGACAATCCCCCACCCTTCCCATTTTTGACTTTTTCGACACTACCGACCCTGTCATTTTTTTCAATTTTTACCCCTATGGAAAATCCTTCACAATTTTCACACAATGCCTTCACGGTGCTTGATTTTACACATTTTTCAATCAGCGCGCCCCTCTGGCCCCTTGTAGCAAGTTTTGGGACAATCCCCCACCCTTCCCATTTTTGACTTTTTCGACACTACCGGCCCTGTCGTTTTTTTCAATTTTTGCCCGCTTTGGAAAATCCTTCAAAATTTTCACACAATGCCCTCACGGTGCTTGATTTTACACATTTTTCATTCAGGCCGCCCCTCTGGCCCCTTGTAGCAAGTTTTGGGACAATCCCCCACCCTTCCCATTTTTGACTTTTTCGACACTACCGACCCTGTCATTTTTTTCAATTTTTACCCCTATGGAAAATCCTTCACAATTTTCACACAATGCCTTCACGGTGCTTGATTTTACACATTTTTCAATCAGCCCGCCCCTCTGGCCTCTTGTAGCAAGTTTTGGGACAATCCCCCACCCTTCCCATTTTTGACTTTTTCGACACTACCGGCCCTGTCGTTTTTTTCCATTTTTGGCCGCTTTGGAAAATCCTTCACAATTTTCACACAATTCCCTCACGGTGCTTGATTTTACACATTTTTCATTCAGGCCGCCCCTCTGGCCCCTTGTAGCAAGTTTTGGGACAATCCCCCACCCTTCCCATTTTTGACTTTTTCGACACTACCGGCCCTGTCATTTTTTTCCATTTTTGGCCGCTTTGGAAAATCCTTCACAATTTTCACACAATGCCCTCACGGTGCTTGATTTTACACATTTTTCAATCAGCCCGCCCCTCTGGCCCCTTGTAGCAAGTTTTGGGACAATCCCCCACCTTTCCCATTTTTGACTTTTTCGACACTACCGGCCCTGTCGTTTTTTTCAATTTTTGGCCGCTTTGGAAAATCCTTCACAATTTTCACACAATGCCCTCACGGTGCTTGATTTTACACATTTTTCATTCAGGCCGCCCCTCTGGCCCCTTGTAGCAAGTTTTGGGACAATCCCCCACCCTTCCCATTTTTGACTTTTTCGACACTACCGACCCTGTCATTTTTTTCAATTTTTACCCCTATGGAAAATCCTTCACAATTTTCACACAATGCCTTCACGGTGCTTGATTTTACACATTTTTCATTCAGGCCGCCCCTCTGGCTCCTTGTAGCAAGTTTTGGGACAATCCCCCACCCTTCCCATTTTTGACTTTTTCGACACTACAGGCCCTGTCATTTTTTTCAATTTTTGCCCGCTTTGGAAAATCCTTCACAATTTTCACACAATGCCTTCACGGTGCTTGATTTTACACATTTTTCATTCAGCCCGCCCCTCTGGCCCCTTGTAGCAAGTTTTGGGACAATCCCCCACCCTTCCCATTTTTGACTTTTTCGACACTACCGACCCTGTCATTTTTTTCAATTTTTACCCCTATGGAAAATCCTTCACAATTTTCACACAATGCCTTCACGGTGCTTGATTTTACACATTTTTCAATCAGCCCGCCCCTCTGGCCCCTTGTAGCAAGTTTTGGGACAATCCCCCACCCTTCCCATTTTTGACTTTTTCGACACTACCGGCCCTGTCGTTTTTTTCAATTTTTGGCCGCTTTGGAAAATCCTTCACAATTTTCACACAATGCCCTCACGGTGCTTGATTTTACACATTTTTCATTCAGGCCGCCCCTCTGGCCCCTTGTAGCAAGTTTTGGGACAATCCCCCACCCTTCCCATTTTTGAATTTTTCGACACTACCGGCCCTGTCGTTTTTTTCAATTTTTGCCCGCTTTGGAAAATCCTTCATAATTTTCACACAATGCCCTCACGGTGCTTGATTTTACAAATTTTTCATTCAGGCCGCCCCTCTGGCCCCTTGTAGCAAGTTTTGGGACAATCCCCCACCCTTCCCATTTTTGACTTTTTCGACACTACCGGCCCTGTCGTTTTTTTCAATTTTTGGCCGCTTTGGAAAATCCTTCACAATTTTCACACAATGCCCTCACGGTGCTTGATTTTACACATTTTTCATTCAGGCCGCCCCTCTGGCCCCTTGTAGCAAGTTTTGGGACAATCCCCCACCCTTCCCATTTTTGACTTTTTCGACACTACCGGCCCTGTCATTTTTTTCAATTTTTGCCTGCTTTGGAAAATCCTTCACAATTTTCACACAATGCCCTCACGGTGCTTGATTTTACACATTTTTCATTCAGGCCGCCCCTCTGGCCCCTTGTAGCAAGTTTTGGGACAATCCCCCACCCTTCCCATTTTTGACTTTTTCGACACTACCGGCCCTGTCGTTTTTTTCAATTTTTGGCCGCTTTGGAAAATCCTTCACAATTTTCACACAATGCCCTCACGGTGCTTGATTTTACACATTTTTCATTCAGGCCGCCCCTCTGGCCCCTTGTAGCAAGTTTTGGGACAATCCCCCACCCTTCCCATTTTTGACTTTTTCGACGCTACCGACCCTGTCATTTTTTTCAATTTTTACCCCTATGGAAAATCCTTCACAATTTCCACACAATGCCTTCACGGTGCTTGATTTTACACATTTTTCAATCAGCCCGCCCCTCTGGCCCCTTGTAGCAAGTTTTGGGACAATCCCCCACCCTTCCCATTTTTGACTTTTTCGACACTACCGGCCCTGTCGTTTTTTTCAATTTTTGGCCGCTTTGGAAAATCCTTCACAATTTTCACACAATGCCCTCACGGTGCTTGATTTTACACATTTTTCATTCAGGCCGCCCCTCTGGCCCCTTGTAGCAAGTTTTGGGACAATCCCCCACCCTTCCCATTTTTGAATTTTTCGACACTACCGGCCCTGTCGTTTTTTTCAATTTTTGGCCGCTTTGGAAAATCCTTCATAATTTTCACACAATGCCCTCACGGTGCTTGATTTTACAAATTTTTCATTCAGGCCGCCCCTCTGGCCCCTTGTAGCAAGTTTTGGGACAATCCCCCACCCTTCCCATTTTTGACTTTTTCGACACTACCGGCCCTGTCGTTTTTTTCAATTTTTGGCCGCTTTGGAAAATCCTTCACAATTTTCACACAATGCCCTCACGGTGCTTGATTTTACACATTTTTCAATCAGCCCGCCCCTCTGGCCCCTTGTAGCAAGTTTTGGGACAATCCCCCACCTTTCCCATTTTTGACTTTTTCGACACTACCGGCCCTGTCGTTTTTTTCAATTTTTGGCCGCTTTGGAAAATCCTTCACAATTTTCACACAATGCCCTCACGGTGCTTGATTTTACACATTTTTCATTCAGGCCGCCCCTCTGGCCCCTTGTAGCAAGTTTTGGGACAATCCCCCACCCTTCCCATTTTTGACTTTTTCGACACTACCGACCCTGTCATTTTTTTCAATTTTTACCCCTATGGAAAATCCTTCACAATTTTCACACAATGCCTTCACGGTGCTTGATTTTACACATTTTTCAATCAGCCCGCCCCTCTGGCCCCTTGTAGCAAGTTTTGGGACAATCCCCCACCTTTCCCATTTTTGACTTTTTCGACACTACCGGCCCTGTCGTTTTTTTCAATTTTTGGCCGCTTTGGAAAATCCTTCACAATTTTCACACAATGCCCTCACGGTGCTTGATTTTACACATTTTTCATTCAGGCCGCCCCTCTGGCCCCTTGTAGCAAGTTTTGGGACAATCCCCCACCCTTCCCATTTTTGAATTTTTCGACACTACCGGCCCTGTCGTTTTTTTCAATTTTTGGCCGCTTTGGAAAATCCTTCATAATTTTCACACAATGCCCTCACGGTGCTTGATTTTACAAATTTTTCATTCAGGCCGCCCCTCTGGCCCCTTGTAGCAAGTTTTGGGACAATCCCCCACCCTTCCCATTTTTGACTTTTTCGACACTACCGGCCCTGTCGTTTTTTTCAATTTTTGGCCGCTTTGGAAAATCCTTCACAATTTTCACACAATGCCCTCACGGTGCTTGATTTTACACATTTTTCATTCAGGCCGCCCCTCTGGCCCCTTGTAGCAAGTTTTGGGACAATCCCCCACCCTTCCCATTTTTGACTTTTTCGACACTACCGACCCTGTCATTTTTTTCAATTTTTACCCCTATGGAAAATCCTTCACAATTTTCACACAATGCCTTCACGGTGCTTGATTTTACACATTTTTCAATCAGCGCGCCCCTCTGGCCCCTTGTAGCAAGTTTTGGGACAATCCCCCACCCTTCCCATTTTTGACTTTTTCGACACTACCGGCCCTGTCGTTTTTTTCAATTTTTGCCCGCTTTGGAAAATCCTTCAAAATTTTCACACAATGCCCTCACGGTGCTTGATTTTACACATTTTTCATTCAGGCCGCCCCTCTGGCCCCTTGTAGCAAGTTTTGGGACAATCCCCCACCCTTCCCATTTTTGACTTTTTCGACACTACCGACCCTGTCATTTTTTTCAATTTTTACCCCTATGGAAAATCCTTCACAATTTTCACACAATGCCTTCACGGTGCTTGATTTTACACATTTTTCAATCAGCCCGCCCCTCTGGCCTCTTGTAGCAAGTTTTGGGACAATCCCCCACCCTTCCCATTTTTGACTTTTTCGACACTACCGGCCCTGTCGTTTTTTTCCATTTTTGGCCGCTTTGGAAAATCCTTCACAATTTTCACACAATTCCCTCACGGTGCTTGATTTTACACATTTTTCATTCAGGCCGCCCCTCTGGCCCCTTGTAGCAAGTTTTGGGACAATCCCCCACCCTTCCCATTTTTGACTTTTTCGACACTACCGGCCCTGTCATTTTTTTCCATTTTTGGCCGCTTTGGAAAATCCTTCACAATTTTCACACAATGCCCTCACGGTGCTTGATTTTACACATTTTTCAATCAGCCCGCCCCTCTGGCCCCTTGTAGCAAGTTTTGGGACAATCCCCCACCTTTCCCATTTTTGACTTTTTCGACACTACCGGCCCTGTCGTTTTTTTCAATTTTTGGCCGCTTTGGAAAATCCTTCACAATTTTCACACAATGCCCTCACGGTGCTTGATTTTACACATTTTTCATTCAGGCCGCCCCTCTGGCCCCTTGTAGCAAGTTTTGGGACAATCCCCCACCCTTCCCATTTTTGACTTTTTCGACACTACCGACCCTGTCATTTTTTTCAATTTTTACCCCTATGGAAAATCCTTCACAATTTTCACACAATGCCTTCACGGTGCTTGATTTTACACATTTTTCATTCAGGCCGCCCCTCTGGCTCCTTGTAGCAAGTTTTGGGACAATCCCCCACCCTTCCCATTTTTGACTTTTTCGACACTACAGGCCCTGTCATTTTTTTCAATTTTTGCCCGCTTTGGAAAATCCTTCACAATTTTCACACAATGCCTTCACGGTGCTTGATTTTACACATTTTTCATTCAGCCCGCCCCTCTGGCCCCTTGTAGCAAGTTTTGGGACAATCCCCCACCCTTCCCATTTTTGACTTTTTCGACACTACCGACCCTGTCATTTTTTTCAATTTTTACCCCTATGGAAAATCCTTCACAATTTTCACACAATGCCTTCACGGTGCTTGATTTTACACATTTTTCAATCAGCCCGCCCCTCTGGCCCCTTGTAGCAAGTTTTGGGACAATCCCCCACCCTTCCCATTTTTGACTTTTTCGACACTACCGGCCCTGTCGTTTTTTTCAATTTTTGGCCGCTTTGGAAAATCCTTCACAATTTTCACACAATGCCCTCACGGTGCTTGATTTTACACATTTTTCATTCAGGCCGCCCCTCTGGCCCCTTGTAGCAAGTTTTGGGACAATCCCCCACCCTTCCCATTTTTGAATTTTTCGACACTACCGGCCCTGTCGTTTTTTTCAATTTTTGGCCGCTTTGGAAAATCCTTCATAATTTTCACACAATGCCCTCACGGTGCTTGATTTTACAAATTTTTCATTCAGGCCGCCCCTCTGGCCCCTTGTAGCAAGTTTTGGGACAATCCCCCACCCTTCCCATTTTTGACTTTTTCGACACTACCGGCCCTGTCGTTTTTTTCAATTTTTGGCCGCTTTGGAAAATCCTTCACAATTTTCACACAATGCCCTCACGGTGCTTGATTTTACACATTTTTCATTCAGGCCGCCCCTCTGGCCCCTTGTAGCAAGTTTTGGGACAATCCCCCACCCTTCCCATTTTTGACTTTTTCGACACTACCGGCCCTGTCATTTTTTTCAATTTTTGCCTGCTTTGGAAAATCCTTCACAATTTTCACACAATGCCCTCACGGTGCTTGATTTTACACATTTTTCATTCAGGCCGCCCCTCTGGCCCCTTGTAGCAAGTTTTGGGACAATCCCCCACCCTTCCCATTTTTGACTTTTTCGACACTACCGGCCCTGTCGTTTTTTTCAATTTTTGGCCGCTTTGGAAAATCCTTCACAATTTTCACACAATGCCCTCACGGTGCTTGATTTTACACATTTTTCATTCAGGCCGCCCCTCTGGCCCCTTGTAGCAAGTTTTGGGACAATCCCCCACCCTTCCCATTTTTGACTTTTTCGACGCTACCGACCCTGTCATTTTTTTCAATTTTTACCCCTATGGAAAATCCTTCACAATTTCCACACAATGCCTTCACGGTGCTTGATTTTACACATTTTTCAATCAGCCCGCCCCTCTGGCCCCTTGTAGCAAGTTTTGGGACAATCCCCCACCCTTCCCATTTTTGACTTTTTCGACACTACCGGCCCTGTCGTTTTTTTCAATTTTTGGCCGCTTTGGAAAATCCTTCACAATTTTCACACAATGCCCTCACGGTGCTTGATTTTACACATTTTTCATTCAGGCCGCCCCTCTGGCCCCTTGTAGCAAGTTTTGGGACAATCCCCCACCCTTCCCATTTTTGAATTTTTCGACACTACCGGCCCTGTCGTTTTTTTCAATTTTTGGCCGCTTTGGAAAATCCTTCATAATTTTCACACAATGCCCTCACGGTGCTTGATTTTACAAATTTTTCATTCAGGCCGCCCCTCTGGCCCCTTGTAGCAAGTTTTGGGACAATCCCCCACCCTTCCCATTTTTGACTTTTTCGACACTACCGGCCCTGTCGTTTTTTTCAATTTTTGGCCGCTTTGGAAAATCCTTCACAATTTTCACACAATGCCCTCACGGTGCTTGATTTTACACATTTTTCAATCAGCCCGCCCCTCTGGCCCCTTGTAGCAAGTTTTGGGACAATCCCCCACCTTTCCCATTTTTGACTTTTTCGACACTACCGGCCCTGTCGTTTTTTTCAATTTTTGGCCGCTTTGGAAAATCCTTCACAATTTTCACACAATGCCCTCACGGTGCTTGATTTTACACATTTTTCATTCAGGCCGCCCCTCTGGCCCCTTGTAGCAAGTTTTGGGACAATCCCCCACCCTTCCCATTTTTGACTTTTTCGACACTACCGACCCTGTCATTTTTTTCAATTTTTACCCCTATGGAAAATCCTTCACAATTTTCACACAATGCCTTCACGGTGCTTGATTTTACACATTTTTCAATCAGCCCGCCCCTCTGGCCCCTTGTAGCAAGTTTTGGGACAATCCCCCACCTTTCCCATTTTTGACTTTTTCGACACTACCGGCCCTGTCGTTTTTTTCAATTTTTGGCCGCTTTGGAAAATCCTTCACAATTTTCACACAATGCCCTCACGGTGCTTGATTTTACACATTTTTCATTCAGGCCGCCCCTCTGGCCCCTTGTAGCAAGTTTTGGGACAATCCCCCACCCTTCCCATTTTTGAATTTTTCGACACTACCGGCCCTGTCGTTTTTTTCAATTTTTGGCCGCTTTGGAAAATCCTTCATAATTTTCACACAATGCCCTCACGGTGCTTGATTTTACAAATTTTTCATTCAGGCCGCCCCTCTGGCCCCTTGTAGCAAGTTTTGGGACAATCCCCCACCCTTCCCATTTTTGACTTTTTCGACACTACCGGCCCTGTCGTTTTTTTCAATTTTTGGCCGCTTTGGAAAATCCTTCACAATTTTCACACAATGCCCTCACGGTGCTTGATTTTACACATTTTTCATTCAGGCCGCCCCTCTGGCCCCTTGTAGCAAGTTTTGGGACAATCCCCCACCCTTCCCATTTTTGACTTTTTCGACACTACCGACCCTGTCATTTTTTTCAATTTTTACCCCTATGGAAAATCCTTCACAATTTTCACACAATGCCTTCACGGTGCTTGATTTTACACATTTTTCAATCAGCGCGCCCCTCTGGCCCCTTGTAGCAAGTTTTGGGACAATCCCCCACCCTTCCCATTTTTGACTTTTTCGACACTACCGGCCCTGTCGTTTTTTTCAATTTTTGCCCGCTTTGGAAAATCCTTCAAAATTTTCACACAATGCCCTCACGGTGCTTGATTTTACACATTTTTCATTCAGGCCGCCCCTCTGGCCCCTTGTAGCAAGTTTTGGGACAATCCCCCACCCTTCCCATTTTTGACTTTTTCGACACTACCGACCCTGTCATTTTTTTCAATTTTTACCCCTATGGAAAATCCTTCACAATTTTCACACAATGCCTTCACGGTGCTTGATTTTACACATTTTTCAATCAGCCCGCCCCTCTGGCCTCTTGTAGCAAGTTTTGGGACAATCCCCCACCCTTCCCATTTTTGACTTTTTCGACACTACCGGCCCTGTCGTTTTTTTCCATTTTTGGCCGCTTTGGAAAATCCTTCACAATTTTCACACAATTCCCTCACGGTGCTTGATTTTACACATTTTTCATTCAGGCCGCCCCTCTGGCCCCTTGTAGCAAGTTTTGGGACAATCCCCCACCCTTCCCATTTTTGACTTTTTCGACACTACCGGCCCTGTCATTTTTTTCCATTTTTGGCCGCTTTGGAAAATCCTTCACAATTTTCACACAATGCCCTCACGGTGCTTGATTTTACACATTTTTCAATCAGCCCGCCCCTCTGGCCCCTTGTAGCAAGTTTTGGGACAATCCCCCACCTTTCCCATTTTTGACTTTTTCGACACTACCGGCCCTGTCGTTTTTTTCAATTTTTGGCCGCTTTGGAAAATCCTTCACAATTTTCACACAATGCCCTCACGGTGCTTGATTTTACACATTTTTCATTCAGGCCGCCCCTCTGGCCCCTTGTAGCAAGTTTTGGGACAATCCCCCACCCTTCCCATTTTTGACTTTTTCGACACTACCGACCCTGTCATTTTTTTCAATTTTTACCCCTATGGAAAATCCTTCACAATTTTCACACAATGCCTTCACGGTGCTTGATTTTACACATTTTTCATTCAGGCCGCCCCTCTGGCTCCTTGTAGCAAGTTTTGGGACAATCCCCCACCCTTCCCATTTTTGACTTTTTCGACACTACAGGCCCTGTCATTTTTTTCAATTTTTGCCCGCTTTGGAAAATCCTTCACAATTTTCACACAATGCCTTCACGGTGCTTGATTTTACACATTTTTCATTCAGCCCGCCCCTCTGGCCCCTTGTAGCAAGTTTTGGGACAATCCCCCACCCTTCCCATTTTTGACTTTTTCGACACTACCGACCCTGTCATTTTTTTCAATTTTTACCCCTATGGAAAATCCTTCACAATTTTCACACAATGCCTTCACGGTGCTTGATTTTACACATTTTTCAATCAGCCCGCCCCTCTGGCCCCTTGTAGCAAGTTTTGGGACAATCCCCCACCCTTCCCATTTTTGACTTTTTCGACACTACCGGCCCTGTCGTTTTTTTCAATTTTTGGCCGCTTTGGAAAATCCTTCACAATTTTCACACAATGCCCTCACGGTGCTTGATTTTACACATTTTTCATTCAGGCCGCCCCTCTGGCCCCTTGTAGCAAGTTTTGGGACAATCCCCCACCCTTCCCATTTTTGAATTTTTCGACACTACCGGCCCTGTCGTTTTTTTCAATTTTTGGCCGCTTTGGAAAATCCTTCATAATTTTCACACAATGCCCTCACGGTGCTTGATTTTACAAATTTTTCATTCAGGCCGCCCCTCTGGCCCCTTGTAGCAAGTTTTGGGACAATCCCCCACCCTTCCCATTTTTGACTTTTTCGACACTACCGGCCCTGTCGTTTTTTTCAATTTTTGGCCGCTTTGGAAAATCCTTCACAATTTTCACACAATGCCCTCACGGTGCTTGATTTTACACATTTTTCATTCAGGCCGCCCCTCTGGCCCCTTGTAGCAAGTTTTGGGACAATCCCCCACCCTTCCCATTTTTGACTTTTTCGACACTACCGGCCCTGTCATTTTTTTCAATTTTTGCCTGCTTTGGAAAATCCTTCACAATTTTCACACAATGCCCTCACGGTGCTTGATTTTACACATTTTTCATTCAGGCCGCCCCTCTGGCCCCTTGTAGCAAGTTTTGGGACAATCCCCCACCCTTCCCATTTTTGACTTTTTCGACACTACCGGCCCTGTCGTTTTTTTCAATTTTTGGCCGCTTTGGAAAATCCTTCACAATTTTCACACAATGCCCTCACGGTGCTTGATTTTACACATTTTTCATTCAGGCCGCCCCTCTGGCCCCTTGTAGCAAGTTTTGGGACAATCCCCCACCCTTCCCATTTTTGACTTTTTCGACGCTACCGACCCTGTCATTTTTTTCAATTTTTACCCCTATGGAAAATCCTTCACAATTTCCACACAATGCCTTCACGGTGCTTGATTTTACACATTTTTCAATCAGCCCGCCCCTCTGGCCCCTTGTAGCAAGTTTTGGGACAATCCCCCACCCTTCCCATTTTTGACTTTTTCGACACTACCGGCCCTGTCGTTTTTTTCAATTTTTGGCCGCTTTGGAAAATCCTTCACAATTTTCACACAATGCCCTCACGGTGCTTGATTTTACACATTTTTCATTCAGGCCGCCCCTCTGGCCCCTTGTAGCAAGTTTTGGGACAATCCCCCACCCTTCCCATTTTTGAATTTTTCGACACTACCGGCCCTGTCGTTTTTTTCAATTTTTGGCCGCTTTGGAAAATCCTTCATAATTTTCACACAATGCCCTCACGGTGCTTGATTTTACAAATTTTTCATTCAGGCCGCCCCTCTGGCCCCTTGTAGCAAGTTTTGGGACAATCCCCCACCCTTCCCATTTTTGACTTTTTCGACACTACCGGCCCTGTCGTTTTTTTCAATTTTTGGCCGCTTTGGAAAATCCTTCACAATTTTCACACAATGCCCTCACGGTGCTTGATTTTACACATTTTTCAATCAGCCCGCCCCTCTGGCCCCTTGTAGCAAGTTTTGGGACAATCCCCCACCTTTCCCATTTTTGACTTTTTCGACACTACCGGCCCTGTCGTTTTTTTCAATTTTTGGCCGCTTTGGAAAATCCTTCACAATTTTCACACAATGCCCTCACGGTGCTTGATTTTACACATTTTTCATTCAGGCCGCCCCTCTGGCCCCTTGTAGCAAGTTTTGGGACAATCCCCCACCCTTCCCATTTTTGACTTTTTCGACACTACCGACCCTGTCATTTTTTTCAATTTTTACCCCTATGGAAAATCCTTCACAATTTTCACACAATGCCTTCACGGTGCTTGATTTTACACATTTTTCAATCAGCCCGCCCCTCTGGCCCCTTGTAGCAAGTTTTGGGACAATCCCCCACCTTTCCCATTTTTGACTTTTTCGACACTACCGGCCCTGTCGTTTTTTTCAATTTTTGGCCGCTTTGGAAAATCCTTCACAATTTTCACACAATGCCCTCACGGTGCTTGATTTTACACATTTTTCATTCAGGCCGCCCCTCTGGCCCCTTGTAGCAAGTTTTGGGACAATCCCCCACCCTTCCCATTTTTGAATTTTTCGACACTACCGGCCCTGTCGTTTTTTTCAATTTTTGGCCGCTTTGGAAAATCCTTCATAATTTTCACACAATGCCCTCACGGTGCTTGATTTTACAAATTTTTCATTCAGGCCGCCCCTCTGGCCCCTTGTAGCAAGTTTTGGGACAATCCCCCACCCTTCCCATTTTTGACTTTTTCGACACTACCGGCCCTGTCGTTTTTTTCAATTTTTGGCCGCTTTGGAAAATCCTTCACAATTTTCACACAATGCCCTCACGGTGCTTGATTTTACACATTTTTCATTCAGGCCGCCCCTCTGGCCCCTTGTAGCAAGTTTTGGGACAATCCCCCACCCTTCCCATTTTTGACTTTTTCGACACTACCGACCCTGTCATTTTTTTCAATTTTTACCCCTATGGAAAATCCTTCACAATTTTCACACAATGCCTTCACGGTGCTTGATTTTACACATTTTTCAATCAGCGCGCCCCTCTGGCCCCTTGTAGCAAGTTTTGGGACAATCCCCCACCCTTCCCATTTTTGACTTTTTCGACACTACCGGCCCTGTCGTTTTTTTCAATTTTTGCCCGCTTTGGAAAATCCTTCAAAATTTTCACACAATGCCCTCACGGTGCTTGATTTTACACATTTTTCATTCAGGCCGCCCCTCTGGCCCCTTGTAGCAAGTTTTGGGACAATCCCCCACCCTTCCCATTTTTGACTTTTTCGACACTACCGACCCTGTCATTTTTTTCAATTTTTACCCCTATGGAAAATCCTTCACAATTTTCACACAATGCCTTCACGGTGCTTGATTTTACACATTTTTCAATCAGCCCGCCCCTCTGGCCTCTTGTAGCAAGTTTTGGGACAATCCCCCACCCTTCCCATTTTTGACTTTTTCGACACTACCGGCCCTGTCGTTTTTTTCCATTTTTGGCCGCTTTGGAAAATCCTTCACAATTTTCACACAATTCCCTCACGGTGCTTGATTTTACACATTTTTCATTCAGGCCGCCCCTCTGGCCCCTTGTAGCAAGTTTTGGGACAATCCCCCACCCTTCCCATTTTTGACCTTTTCGACACTACCGGCCCTGTCATTTTTTTCCATTTTTGGCCGCTTTGGAAAATCCTTCACAATTTTCACACAATGCCCTCACGGTGCTTGATTTTACACATTTTTCAATCAGCCCGCCCCTCTGGCCCCTTGTAGCAAGTTTTGGGACAATCCCCCACCTTTCCCATTTTTGACTTTTTCGACACTACCGGCCCTGTCGTTTTTTTCAATTTTTGGCCGCTTTGGAAAATCCTTCACAATTTTCACACAATGCCCTCACGGTGCTTGATTTTACACATTTTTCATTCAGGCCGCCCCTCTGGCCCCTTGTAGCAAGTTTTGGGACAATCCCCCACCCTTCCCATTTTTGACTTTTTCGACACTACCGACCCTGTCATTTTTTTCAATTTTTACCCCTATGGAAAATCCTTCACAATTTTCACACAATGCCTTCACGGTGCTTGATTTTACACATTTTTCAATCAGCGCGCCCCTCTGGCCCCTTGTAGCAAGTTTTGGGACAATCCCCCACCCTTCCCATTTTTGACTTTTTCGACACTACCGGCCCTGTCGTTTTTTTCAATTTTTGGCCGCTTTGGAAAATCCTTCACAATTTTCACACAATGCCCTCACGGTGCTTGATTTTACACATTTTTCATTCAGGCCGCCCCTCTGGCCCCTTGTAGCAAGTTTTGGGACAATCCCCCACCCTTCCCATTTTTGAATTTTTCGACACTACCGGCCCTGTCGTTTTTTTCAATTTTTGGCCGCTTTGGAAAATCCTTCACAATTTTCACACAATGCCCTCACGGTGCTTGATTTTACACATTTTTCATTCAGGCCGCCCCTCTGGCCCCTTGTAGCAAGTTTTGGGACAATCCCCCACCCTTCCCATTTTTGACTTTTTCGACACTACCGACCCTGTCATTTTTTTCAATTTTTACCCCTATGGAAAATCCTTCACAATTTTCACACAATGCCTTCACGGTGCTTGATTTTACACATTTTTCAATCAGCCCGCCCCTCTGGCCCCTTGTAGCAAGTTTTGGGACAATCCCCCACCTTTCCCATTTTTGACTTTTTCGACACTACCGGCCCTGTCGTTTTTTTCAATTTTTGGCCGCTTTGGAAAATCCTTCACAATTTTCACACAATGCCCTCACGGTGCTTGATTTTACACATTTTTCATTCAGGCCGCCCCTCTGGCCCCTTGTAGCAAGTTTTGGGACAATCCCCCACCCTTCCCATTTTTGAATTTTTCGACACTACCGGCCCTGTCGTTTTTTTCAATTTTTGGCCGCTTTGGAAAATCCTTCATAATTTTCACACAATGCCCTCACGGTGCTTGATTTTACAAATTTTTCATTCAGGCCGCCCCTCTGGCCCCTTGTAGCAAGTTTTGGGACAATCCCCCACCCTTCCCATTTTTGACTTTTTCGACACTACCGGCCCTGTCGTTTTTTTCAATTTTTGGCCGCTTTGGAAAATCCTTCACAATTTTCACACAATGCCCTCACGGTGCTTGATTTTACACATTTTTCATTCAGGCCGCCCCTCTGGCCCCTTGTAGCAAGTTTTGGGACAATCCCCCACCCTTCCCATTTTTGACTTTTTCGACACTACCGACCCTGTCATTTTTTTCAATTTTTACCCCTATGGAAAATCCTTCACAATTTTCACACAATGCCTTCACGGTGCTTGATTTTACACATTTTTCAATCAGCGCGCCCCTCTGGCCCCTTGTAGCAAGTTTTGGGACAATCCCCCACCCTTCCCATTTTTTACTTTTTCGACACTACCGGCCCTGTCGTTTTTTTCAATTTTTGCCCGCTTTGGAAAATCCTTCAAAATTTTCACACAATGCCCTCACGGTGCTTGATTTTACACATTTTTCATTCAGGCCGCCCCTCTGGCCCCTTGTAGCAAGTTTTGGGACAATCCCCCACCCTTCCCATTTTTGACTTTTTCGACACTACCGACCCTGTCATTTTTTTCAATTTTTACCCCTATGGAAAATCCTTCACAATTTTCACACAATGCCTTCACGGTGCTTGATTTTACACATTTTTCAATCAGCCCGCCCCTCTGGCCTCTTGTAGCAAGTTTTGGGACAATCCCCCACCCTTCCCATTTTTGACTTTTTCGACACTACCGGCCCTGTCGTTTTTTTCCATTTTTGGCCGCTTTGGAAAATCCTTCACAATTTTCACACAATTCCCTCACGGTGCTTGATTTTACACATTTTTCATTCAGGCCGCCCCTCTGGCCCCTTGTAGCAAGTTTTGGGACAATCCCCCACCCTTCCCATTTTTGACTTTTTCGACACTACCGGCCCTGTCATTTTTTTCCATTTTTGGCCGCTTTGGAAAATCCTTCACAATTTTCACACAATGCCCTCACGGTGCTTGATTTTACACATTTTTCAATCAGCCCGCCCCTCTGGCCCCTTGTAGCAAGTTTTGGGACAATCCCCCACCTTTCCCATTTTTGACTTTTTCGACACTACCAGCCCTGTCGTTTTTTTCAATTTTTGGCCGCTTTGGAAAATCCTTCACAATTTTCACACAATGCCCTCACGGTGCTTGATTTTACACATTTTTCATTCAGGCCGCCCCTCTGGCCCCTTGTAGCAAGTTTTGGGACAATCCCCCACCCTTCCCATTTTTGACTTTTTCGACACTACCGACCCTGTCATTTTTTTCAATTTTTACCCCTATGGAAAATCCTTCACAATTTTCACACAATGCCTTCACGGTGCTTGATTTTACACATTTTTCATTCAGGCCGCCCCTCTGGCTCCTTGTAGCAAGTTTTGGGACAATCCCCCACCCTTCCCATTTTTGACTTTTTCGACACTACAGGCCCTGTCATTTTTTTCAATTTTTGCCCGCTTTGGAAAATCCTTCACAATTTTCACACAATGCCTTCACGGTGCTTGATTTTACACATTTTTCATTCAGCCCGCCCCTCTGGCCCCTTGTAGCAAGTTTTGGGACAATCCCCCACCCTTCCCATTTTTGACTTTTTCGACACTACCGACCCTGTCATTTTTTTCAATTTTTACCCCTATGGAAAATCCTTCACAATTTTCACACAATGCCTTCACGGTGCTTGATTTTACACATTTTTCAATCAGCCCGCCCCTCTGGCCCCTTGTAGCAAGTTTTGGGACAATCCCCCACCCTTCCCATTTTTGACTTTTTCGACACTACCGGCCCTGTCGTTTTTTTCAATTTTTGGCCGCTTTGGAAAATCCTTCACAATTTTCACACAATGCCCTCACGGTGCTTGATTTTACACATTTTTCATTCAGGCCGCCCCTCTGGCCCCTTGTAGCAAGTTTTGGGACAATCCCCCACCCTTCCCATTTTTGAATTTTTCGACACTACCGGCCCTGTCGTTTTTTTCAATTTTTGCCCGCTTTGGAAAATCCTTCATAATTTTCACACAATGCCCTCACGGTGCTTGATTTTACAAATTTTTCATTCAGGCCGCCCCTCTGGCCCCTTGTAGCAAGTTTTGGGACAATCCCCCACCCTTCCCATTTTTGACTTTTTCGACACTACCGGCCCTGTCGTTTTTTTCAATTTTTGGCCGCTTTGGAAAATCCTTCACAATTTTCACACAATGCCCTCACGGTGCTTGATTTTACACATTTTTCATTCAGGCCGCCCCTCTGGCCCCTTGTAGCAAGTTTCGGGACAATCCCCCACCCTTCCCATTTTTGACTTTTTCGACACTACCGGCCCTGTCATTTTTTTCAATTTTTGCCTGCTTTGGAAAATCCTTCACAATTTTCACACAATGCCCTCACGGTGCTTGATTTTACACATTTTTCATTCAGGCCGCCCCTCTGGCCCCTTGTAGCAAGTTTTGGGACAATCCCCCACCCTTCCCATTTTTGACTTTTTCGACACTACCGGCCCTGTCGTTTTTTTCAATTTTTGGCCGCTTTGGAAAATCCTTCACAATTTTCACACAATGCCCTCACGGTGCTTGATTTTACACATTTTTCATTCAGGCCGCCCCTCTGGCCCCTTGTAGCAAGTTTTGGGACAATCCCCCACCCTTCCCATTTTTGACTTTTTCGACGCTACCGACCCTGTCATTTTTTTCAATTTTTACCCCTATGGAAAATCCTTCACAATTTCCACACAATGCCTTCACGGTGCTTGATTTTACACATTTTTCAATCAGCCCGCCCCTCTGGCCCCTTGTAGCAAGTTTTGGGACAATCCCCCACCCTTCCCATTTTTGACTTTTTCGACACTACCGGCCCTGTCGTTTTTTTCAATTTTTGCCCGCTTTGGAAAATCCTTCAAAATTTTCACACAATGCCCTCACGGTGCTTGATTTTACACATTTTTCATTCAGGCCGCCCCTCTGGCCCCTTGTAGCAAGTTTTGGGACAATCCCCCACCCTTCCCATTTTTGAATTTTTCGACACTACCGACCCTGTCATTTTTTTCAATTTTTACCCCTATGGAAAATCCTTCACAATTTTCACACAATGCCCTCACGGTGCTTGATTTTACACATTTTTCAATCAGCCCGCCCCTCTGGCCCCTTGTAGCAAGTTTTGGGACAATCCCCCACCCTTCCCATTTTTGACTTTTTCGACACTACCGGCCCTGTCGTTTTTTTCAATTTTTGGCCGCTTTGGAAAATCCTTCATAATTTTCACACAATGCCCTCACGGTGCTTGATTTTACAAATTTTTCATTCAGGCCGCCCCTCTGGCCCCTTGTAGCAAGTTTTGGGACAATCCCCCACCCTTCCCATTTTTGAATTTTTCGACACTACCGGCCCTGTCGTTTTTTTCAATTTTTGGCCGCTTTGGAAAATCCTTCATAATTTTCACACAATGCCCTCACGGTGCTTGATTTTACAAATTTTTCATTCAGGCCGCCCCTCTGGCCCCTTGTAGCAAGTTTTGGGACAATCCCCCACCCTTCCCATTTTTGACTTTTTCGACACTACCGGCCCTGTCATTTTTTTCAATTTTTGCCCGCTTTGGAAAATCCTTCACAATTTTCACACAATGCCCTCACGGTGCTTGATTTTACACATTTTTCATTCAGGCCGCCCCTCTGGCCCCTTGTAGCAAGTTTTGGGACAATCCCCCACCCTTCCCATTTTTGACTTTTTCGACACTACCGGCCCTGTCATTTTTTTCAATTTTTACCCCTATGGAAAATCCTTCAAAATTTTCACACAATGCCCTCACGGTGCTTGATTTTACACATTTTTCATTCAGGCCGCCCCTCTGGCCCCTTGTAGCAAGTTTTGGGACAATCCCCCACCCTTCCCATTTTTGACTTTTTCGACACTACCGGCCCTGTCATTTTTTTCAATTTTTACCCCTATGGAAAATCCTTCACAATTTTCACACAATGCCCTCACGGTGCTTGATTTTACACATTTTTCAATCAGCCCGCCCCTCTGGCCCCTTGTAGCAAGTTTTGGGACAATCCCCCACCCTTCCCATTTTTGACTTTTTCGACACTACCGGCCCTGTCGTTTTTTTCAATTTTTGGCCGCTTTGGAAAATCCTTCATAATTTTCACACAATGCCCTCACGGTGCTTGATTTTACAAATTTTTCATTCAGGCCGCCCCTCTGGCCCCTTGTAGCAAGTTTTGGGACAATCCCCCACCCTTCCCATTTTTGACTTTTTCGACACTACCGGCCCTGTCGTTTTTTTCAATTTTTGGCCGCTTTGGAAAATCCTTCACAATTTTCACACAATGCCCTCACGGTGCTTGATTTTACACATTTTTCATTCAGGCCGCCCCTCTGGCCCCTTGTAGCAAGTTTTGGGACAATCCCCCACCCTTCCCATTTTTGAATTTTTCGACACTACCGGCCCTGTCGTTTTTTTCAATTTTTGGCCGCTTTGGAAAATCCTTCATAATTTTCACACAATGCCCTCACGGTGCTTGATTTTACAAATTTTTCATTCAGGCCGCCCCTCTGGCCCCTTGTAGCAAGTTTTGGGACAATCCCCCACCCTTCCCATTTTTGACTTTTTCGACACTACCGGCCCTGTCGTTTTTTTCAATTTTTGGCCGCTTTGGAAAATCCTTCACAATTTTCACACAATGCCCTCACGGTGCTTGATTTTACACATTTTTCAATCAGCCCGCCCCTCTGGCCCCTTGTAGCAAGTTTTGGGACAATCCCCCACCTTTCCCATTTTTGACTTTTTCGACACTACCGGCCCTGTCGTTTTTTTCAATTTTTGGCCGCTTTGGAAAATCCTTCACAATTTTCACACAATGCCCTCACGGTGCTTGATTTTACACATTTTTCATTCAGGCCGCCCCTCTGGCCCCTTGTAGCAAGTTTTGGGACAATCCCCCACCCTTCCCATTTTTGACTTTTTCGACACTACCGACCCTGTCATTTTTTTCAATTTTTACCCCTATGGAAAATCCTTCACAATTTTCACACAATGCCTTCACGGTGCTTGATTTTACACATTTTTCAATCAGCCCGCCCCTCTGGCCCCTTGTAGCAAGTTTTGGGACAATCCCCCACCTTTCCCATTTTTGACTTTTTCGACACTACCGGCCCTGTCGTTTTTTTCAATTTTTGGCCGCTTTGGAAAATCCTTCACAATTTTCACACAATGCCCTCACGGTGCTTGATTTTACACATTTTTCATTCAGGCCGCCCCTCTGGCCCCTTGTAGCAAGTTTTGGGACAATCCCCCACCCTTCCCATTTTTGAATTTTTCGACACTACCGGCCCTGTCGTTTTTTTCAATTTTTGGCCGCTTTGGAAAATCCTTCATAATTTTCACACAATGCCCTCACGGTGCTTGATTTTACAAATTTTTCATTCAGGCCGCCCCTCTGGCCCCTTGTAGCAAGTTTTGGGACAATCCCCCACCCTTCCCATTTTTGACTTTTTCGACACTACCGGCCCTGTCGTTTTTTTCAATTTTTGGCCGCTTTGGAAAATCCTTCACAATTTTCACACAATGCCCTCACGGTGCTTGATTTTACACATTTTTCATTCAGGCCGCCCCTCTGGCCCCTTGTAGCAAGTTTTGGGACAATCCCCCACCCTTCCCATTTTTGACTTTTTCGACACTACCGACCCTGTCATTTTTTTCAATTTTTACCCCTATGGAAAATCCTTCACAATTTTCACACAATGCCTTCACGGTGCTTGATTTTACACATTTTTCAATCAGCGCGCCCCTCTGGCCCCTTGTAGCAAGTTTTGGGACAATCCCCCACCCTTCCCATTTTTGACTTTTTCGACACTACCGGCCCTGTCGTTTTTTTCAATTTTTGCCCGCTTTGGAAAATCCTTCAAAATTTTCACACAATGCCCTCACGGTGCTTGATTTTACACATTTTTCATTCAGGCCGCCCCTCTGGCCCCTTGTAGCAAGTTTTGGGACAATCCCCCACCCTTCCCATTTTTGACTTTTTCGACACTACCGACCCTGTCATTTTTTTCAATTTTTACCCCTATGGAAAATCCTTCACAATTTCCACACAATGCCTTCACGGTGCTTGATTTTACACATTTTTCAATCAGCCCGCCCCTCTGGCCCCTTGTAGCAAGTTTTGGGACAATCCCCCACCCTTCCCATTTTTGACTTTTTCGACACTACCGGCCCTGTCGTTTTTTTCAATTTTTGCCCGCTTTGGAAAATCCTTCAAAATTTTCACACAATGCCCTCACGGTGCTTGATTTTACACATTTTTCATTCAGGCCGCCCCTCTGGCCCCTTGTAGCAAGTTTTGGGACAATCCCCCACCCTTCCCATTTTTGAATTTTTCGACACTACCGACCCTGTCATTTTTTTCAATTTTTACCCCTATGGAAAATCCTTCACAATTTTCACACAATGCCCTCACGGTGCTTGATTTTACACATTTTTCAATCAGCCCGCCCCTCTGGCCCCTTGTAGCAAGTTTTGGGACAATCCCCCACCCTTCCCATTTTTGACTTTTTCGACACTACCGGCCCTGTCGTTTTTTTCAATTTTTGGCCGCTTTGGAAAATCCTTCATAATTTTCACACAATGCCCTCACGGTGCTTGATTTTACAAATTTTTCATTCAGGCCGCCCCTCTGGCCCCTTGTAGCAAGTTTTGGGACAATCCCCCACCCTTCCCATTTTTGAATTTTTCGACACTACCGGCCCTGTCGTTTTTTTCAATTTTTGGCCGCTTTGGAAAATCCTTCATAATTTTCACACAATGCCCTCACGGTGCTTGATTTTACAAATTTTTCATTCAGGCCGCCCCTCTGGCCCCTTGTAGCAAGTTTTGGGACAATCCCCCACCCTTCCCATTTTTGACTTTTTCGACACTACCGGCCCTGTCATTTTTTTCAATTTTTGCCCGCTTTGGAAAATCCTTCACAATTTTCACACAATGCCCTCACGGTGCTTGATTTTACACATTTTTCATTCAGGCCGCCCCTCTGGCCCCTTGTAGCAAGTTTTGGGACAATCCCCCACCCTTCCCATTTTTGACTTTTTCGACACTACCGGCCCTGTCATTTTTTTCAATTTTTACCCCTATGGAAAATCCTTCAAAATTTTCACACAATGCCCTCACGGTGCTTGATTTTACACATTTTTCATTCAGGCCGCCCCTCTGGCCCCTTGTAGCAAGTTTTGGGACAATCCCCCACCCTTCCCATTTTTGACTTTTTCGACACTACCGGCCCTGTCATTTTTTTCAATTTTTACCCCTATGGAAAATCCTTCACAATTTTCACACAATGCCCTCACGGTGCTTGATTTTACACATTTTTCAATCAGCCCGCCCCTCTGGCCCCTTGTAGCAAGTTTTGGGACAATCCCCCACCCTTCCCATTTTTGACTTTTTCGACACTACCGGCCCTGTCGTTTTTTTCAATTTTTGGCCGCTTTGGAAAATCCTTCATAATTTTCACACAATGCCCTCACGGTGCTTGATTTTACAAATTTTTCATTCAGGCCGCCCCTCTGGCCCCTTGTAGCAAGTTTTGGGACAATCCCCCACCCTTCCCATTTTTGACTTTTTCGACACTACCGGCCCTGTCGTTTTTTTCAATTTTTGGCCGCTTTGGAAAATCCTTCACAATTTTCACACAATGCCCTCACGGTGCTTGATTTTACACATTTTTCATTCAGGCCGCCCCTCTGGCCCCTTGTAGCAAGTTTTGGGACAATCCCCCACCCTTCCCATTTTTGAATTTTTCGACACTACCGGCCCTGTCGTTTTTTTCAATTTTTGGCCGCTTTGGAAAATCCTTCATAATTTTCACACAATGCCCTCACGGTGCTTGATTTTACAAATTTTTCATTCAGGCCGCCCCTCTGGCCCCTTGTAGCAAGTTTTGGGACAATCCCCCACCCTTCCCATTTTTGACTTTTTCGACACTACCGGCCCTGTCGTTTTTTTCAATTTTTGGCCGCTTTGGAAAATCCTTCACAATTTTCACACAATGCCCTCACGGTGCTTGATTTTACACATTTTTCAATCAGCCCGCCCCTCTGGCCCCTTGTAGCAAGTTTTGGGACAATCCCCCACCTTTCCCATTTTTGACTTTTTCGACACTACCGGCCCTGTCGTTTTTTTCAATTTTTGGCCGCTTTGGAAAATCCTTCACAATTTTCACACAATGCCCTCACGGTGCTTGATTTTACACATTTTTCATTCAGGCCGCCCCTCTGGCCCCTTGTAGCAAGTTTTGGGACAATCCCCCACCCTTCCCATTTTTGACTTTTTCGACACTACCGACCCTGTCATTTTTTTCAATTCTTACCCCTATGGAAAATCCTTCACAATTTTCACACAATGCCTTCACGGTGCTTGATTTTACACATTTTTCAATCAGCCCGCCCCTCTGGCCCCTTGTAGCAAGTTTTGGGACAATCCCCCACCTTTCCCATTTTTGACTTTTTCGACACTACCGGCCCTGTCGTTTTTTTCAATTTTTGGCCGCTTTGGAAAATCCTTCACAATTTTCACACAATGCCCTCACGGTGCTTGATTTTACACATTTTTCATTCAGGCCGCCCCTCTGGCCCCTTGTAGCAAGTTTTGGGACAATCCCCCACCCTTCCCATTTTTGAATTTTTCGACACTACCGGCCCTGTCGTTTTTTTCAATTTTTGGCCGCTTTGGAAAATCCTTCATAATTTTCACACAATGCCCTCACGGTGCTTGATTTTACAAATTTTTCATTCAGGCCGCCCCTCTGGCCCCTTGTAGCAAGTTTTGGGACAATCCCCCACCCTTCCCATTTTTGACTTTTTCGACACTACCGGCCCTGTCGTTTTTTTCAATTTTTGGCCGCTTTGGAAAATCCTTCACAATTTTCACACAATGCCCTCACGGTGCTTGATTTTACACATTTTTCATTCAGGCCGCCCCTCTGGCCCCTTGTAGCAAGTTTTGGGACAATCCCCCACCCTTCCCATTTTTGACTTTTTCGACACTACCGACCCTGTCATTTTTTTCAATTTTTACCCCTATGGAAAATCCTTCACAATTTTCACACAATGCCTTCACGGTGCTTGATTTTACACATTTTTCAATCAGCGCGCCCCTCTGGCCCCTTGTAGCAAGTTTTGGGACAATCCCCCACCCTTCCCATTTTTGACTTTTTCGACACTACCGGCCCTGTCGTTTTTTTCAATTTTTGCCCGCTTTGGAAAATCCTTCAAAATTTTCACACAATGCCCTCACGGTGCTTGATTTTACACATTTTTCATTCAGGCCGCCCCTCTGGCCCCTTGTAGCAAGTTTTGGGACAATCCCCCACCCTTCCCATTTTTGACTTTTTCGACACTACCGACCCTGTCATTTTTTTCAATTTTTACCCCTATGGAAAATCCTTCACAATTTTCACACAATGCCTTCACGGTGCTTGATTTTACACATTTTTCAATCAGCCCGCCCCTCTGGCCTCTTGTAGCAAGTTTTGGGACAATCCCCCACCCTTCCCATTTTTGACTTTTTCGACACTACCGGCCCTGTCGTTTTTTTCCATTTTTACCCCTATGGAAAATCCTTCACAATTTTCACACAATGCCTTCACGGTGCTTGATTTTACACATTTTTCAATCAGCGCGCCCCTCTGGCCCCTTGTAGCAAGTTTTGGGACAATCCCCCACCCTTCCCATTTTTGACTTTTTCGACACTACCGGCCCTGTCGTTTTTTTCAATTTTTGCCCGCTTTGGAAAATCCTTCAAAATTTTCACACAATGCCCTCACGGTGCTTGATTTTACACATTTTTCATTCAGGCCGCCCCTCTGGCCCCTTGTAGCAAGTTTTGGGACAATCCCCCACCCTTCCCATTTTTGACTTTTTCGACACTACCGACCCTGTCATTTTTTTCAATTTTTACCCCTATGGAAAATCCTTCACAATTTTCACACAATGCCTTCACGGTGCTTGATTTTACACATTTTTCAATCAGCCCGCCCCTCTGGCCTCTTGTAGCAAGTTTTGGGACAATCCCCCACCCTTCCCATTTTTGACTTTTTCGACACTACCGGCCCTGTCGTTTTTTTCCATTTTTGGCCGCTTTGGAAAATCCTTCACAATTTTCACACAATTCCCTCACGGTGCTTGATTTTACACATTTTTCATTCAGGCCGCCCCTCTGGCCCCTTGTAGCAAGTTTTGGGACAATCCCCCACCCTTCCCATTTTTGACCTTTTCGACACTACCGGCCCTGTCATTTTTTTCCATTTTTGGCCGCTTTGGAAAATCCTTCACAATTTTCACACAATGCCCTCACGGTGCTTGATTTTACACATTTTTCAATCAGCCCGCCCCTCTGGCCCCTTGTAGCAAGTTTTGGGACAATCCCCCACCTTTCCCATTTTTGACTTTTTCGACACTACCGGCCCTGTCGTTTTTTTCAATTTTTGGCCGCTTTGGAAAATCCTTCACAATTTTCACACAATGCCCTCACGGTGCTTGATTTTACACATTTTTCATTCAGGCCGCCCCTCTGGCCCCTTGTAGCAAGTTTTGGGACAATCCCCCACCCTTCCCATTTTTGACTTTTTCGACACTACCGACCCTGTCATTTTTTTCAATTTTTACCCCTATGGAAAATCCTTCACAATTTTCACACAATGCCTTCACGGTGCTTGATTTTACACATTTTTCAATCAGCGCGCCCCTCTGGCCCCTTGTAGCAAGTTTTGGGACAATCCCCCACCCTTCCCATTTTTGACTTTTTCGACACTACCGGCCCTGTCGTTTTTTTCAATTTTTGGCCGCTTTGGAAAATCCTTCACAATTTTCACACAATGCCCTCACGGTGCTTGATTTTACACATTTTTCATTCAGGCCGCCCCTCTGGCCCCTTGTAGCAAGTTTTGGGACAATCCCCCACCCTTCCCATTTTTGAATTTTTCGACACTACCGGCCCTGTCGTTTTTTTCAATTTTTGGCCGCTTTGGAAAATCCTTCACAATTTTCACACAATGCCCTCACGGTGCTTGATTTTACACATTTTTCATTCAGGCCGCCCCTCTGGCCCCTTGTAGCAAGTTTTGGGACAATCCCCCACCCTTCCCATTTTTGACTTTTTCGACACTACCGACCCTGTCATTTTTTTCAATTTTTACCCCTATGGAAAATCCTTCACAATTTTCACACAATGCCTTCACGGTGCTTGATTTTACACATTTTTCATTCAGCCCGCCCCTCTGGCCCCTTGTAGCAAGTTTTGGGACAATCCCCCACCTTTCCCATTTTTGACTTTTTCGACACTACCGGCCCTGTCGTTTTTTTCAATTTTTGGCCGCTTTGGAAAATCCTTCACAATTTTCACACAATGCCCTCACGGTGCTTGATTTTACACATTTTTCATTCAGGCCGCCCCTCTGGCCCCTTGTAGCAAGTTTTGGGACAATCCCCCACCCTTCCCATTTTTGAATTTTTCGACACTACCGGCCCTGTCGTTTTTATCAATTTTTGGCCGCTTTGGAAAATCCTTCATAATTTTCACACAATGCCCTCACGGTGCTTGATTTTACAAATTTTTCATTCAGGCCGCCCCTCTGGCCCCTTGTAGCAAGTTTTGGGACAATCCCCCACCCTTCCCATTTTTGACTTTTTCGACACTACCGGCCCTGTCGTTTTTTTCAATTTTTGGCCGCTTTGGAAAATCCTTCACAATTTTCACACAATGCCCTCACGGTGCTTGATTTTACACATTTTTCATTCAGGCCGCCCCTCTGGCCCCTTGTAGCAAGTTTTGGGACAATCCCCCACCCTTCCCATTTTTGACTTTTTCGACACTACCGACCCTGTCATTTTTTTCAATTTTTACCCCTATGGAAAATCCTTCACAATTTTCACACAATGCCTTCACGGTGCTTGATTTTACACATTTTTCAATCAGCGCGCCCCTCTGGCCCCTTGTAGCAAGTTTCGGGACAATCCCCCACCCTTCCCATTTTTGACTTTTTCGACACTACCGGCCCTGTCGTTTTTTTCAATTTTTGCCCGCTTTGGAAAATCCTTCAAAATTTTCACACAATGCCCTCACGGTGCTTGATTTTACACATTTTTCATTCAGGCCGCCCCTCTGGCCCCTTGTAGCAAGTTTTGGGACAATCCCCCACCCTTCCCATTTTTGACTTTTTCGACACTACCGACCCTGTCATTTTTTTCAATTTTTACCCCTATGGAAAATCCTTCACAATTTTCACACAATGCCTTCACGGTGCTTGATTTTACACATTTTTCAATCAGCCCGCCCCTCTGGCCTCTTGTAGCAAGTTTTGGGACAATCCCCCACCCTTCCCATTTTTGACTTTTTCGACACTACCGGCCCTGTCGTTTTTTTCCATTTTTGGCCGCTTTGGAAAATCCTTCACAATTTTCACACAATTCCCTCACGGTGCTTGATTTTACACATTTTTCATTCAGGCCGCCCCTCTGGCCCCTTGTAGCAAGTTTTGGGACAATCCCCCACCCTTCCCATTTTTGACTTTTTCGACACTACCGGCCCTGTCATTTTTTTCCATTTTTGGCCGCTTTGGAAAATCCTTCACATTTTTCACACAATGCCCTCACGGTGCTTGATTTTACACATTTTTCAATCAGCCCGCCCCTCTGGCCCCTTGTAGCAAGTTTTGGGACAATCCCCCACCTTTCCCATTTTTGACTTTTTCGACACTACCGGCCCTGTCGTTTTTTTCAATTTTTGGCCGCTTTGGAAAATCCTTCACAATTTTCACACAATGCCCTCACGGTGCTTGATTTTACACATTTTTCATTCAGGCCGCCCCTCTGGCCCCTTGTAGCAAGTTTTGGGACAATCCCCCACCCTTCCCATTTTTGACTTTTTCGACACTACCGACCCTGTCGTTTTTTTCAATTTTTACCCCTATGGAAAATCCTTCACAATTTTCACACAATGCCTTCACGGTGCTTGATTTTACACATTTTTCAATCAGCGCGCCCCTCTGGCCCCTTGTAGCAAGTTTTGGGACAATCCCCCACCCTTCCCATTTTTGACTTTTTCGACACTACCGGCCCTGTCATTTTTTTCCATTTTTGGCCGCTTTGGAAAATCCTTCACAATTTTCACACAATGCCCTCACGGTGCTTGATTTTACACATTTTTCATTCAGGCCGCCCCTCTGGCCCCTTGTAGCAAGTTTTGGGACAATCCCCCACCCTTCCCATTTTTGAATTTTTCGACACTACCGGCCCTGTCGTTTTTTTCAATTTTTGGCCGCTTTGGAAAATCCTTCATAATTTTCACACAATGCCCTCACGGTGCTTGATTTTACAAATTTTTCATTCAGGCCGCCCCTCTGGCCCCTTGTAGCAAGTTTTGGGACAATCCCCCACCCTTCCCATTTTTGACTTTTTCGACACTACCGGCCCTGTCGTTTTTTTCAATTTTTGGCCGCTTTGGAAAATCCTTCACAATTTTCACACAATGCCCTCACGGTGCTTGATTTTACACATTTTTCATTCAGGCCGCCCCTCTGGCCCCTTGTAGCAAGTTTTGGGACAATCCCCCACCCTTCCCATTTTTGACTTTTTCGACACTACCGACCCTGTCATTTTTTTCAATTTTTACCCCTATGGAAAATCCTTCACAATTTTCACACAATGCCTTCACGGTGCTTGATTTTACACATTTTTCAATCAGCGCGCCCCTCTGGCCCCTTGTAGCAAGTTTTGGGACAATCCCCCACCCTTCCCATTTTTGACTTTTTCGACACTACCGGCCCTGTCGTTTTTTTCAATTTTTGCCCGCTTTGGAAAATCCTTCAAAATTTTCACACAATGCCCTCACGGTGCTTGATTTTACACATTTTTCATTCAGGCCGCCCCTCTGGCCCCTTGTAGCAAGTTTTGGGACAATCCCCTACCCTTCCCATTTTTGACTTTTTCGACACTACCGACCCTGTCATTTTTTTCAATTTTTACCCCTATGGAAAATCCTTCACAATTTTCACACAATGCCTTCACGGTGCTTGATTTTACACATTTTTCAATCAGCCCGCCCCTCTGGCCCCTTGTAGCAAGTTTTGGGACAATCCCCCACCCTTCCCATTTTTGACTTTTTCGACACTACCGGCCCTGTCGTTTTTTTCCATTTTTGGCCGCTTTGGAAAATCCTTCACAATTTTCACACAATTCCCTCACGGTGCTTGATTTTACACATTTTTCATTCAGGCCGCCCCTCTGGCCCCTTGTAGCAAGTTTTGGGACAATCCCCCACCCTTCCCATTTTTGACTTTTTCAACACTACCGGCCCTGTCATTTTTTTCAATTTTTGCCCGCTTTGGAAAATCCTTGACAAATTTTCACACAATGCCCTCACGGTGCTTGATTTTACACATTTTTCATTCAGGCCGCCCCTCTGGCCCCTTGTAGCAAGTTTTGGGACAATCCCCCACCCTTCCCATTTTTGACTTTTTCGACACTACCGACCCTGTCATTTTTTTCAATTTTTACCCCTATGGAAAATCCTTCACAATTTTCACACAATGCCTTCACGGTGCTTGATTTTACACATTTTTCAATCAGCCCGCCCCTCTGGCCCCTTGTAGCAAGTTTTGGGACAATCCCCCACCCTTCCCATTTTTGACTTTTTCGACACTACCGGCCCTGTCGTTTTTTTCAATTTTTGCCCGCTTTGGAAAATCCTTCATAATTTTCACACAATGCCCTCACGGTGCTTGATTTTACAAATTTTTCATTCAGGCCGCCCCTCTGGCCCCTTGTAGCAAGTTTTGGGACAATCCCCCACCCTTCCCATTTTTGACTTTTTCGACACTACCGGCCCTGTCGTTTTTTTCAATTTTTGGCCGCTTTGGAAAATCCTTCACAATTTTCACACAATGCCCTCACGGTGCTTGATTTTACACATTTTTCATTCAGGCCGCCCCTCTGGCCCCTTGTAGCAAGTTTTGGGACAATCCCCCACCCTTCCCATTTTTGACTTTTTCGACACTACCGACCCTGTCATTTTTTTCAATTTTTACCCCTATGGAAAATCCTTCACAATTTCCACACAATGCCTTCACGGTGCTTGATTTTACACATTTTTCAATCAGCCCGCCCCTCTGGCCCCTTGTAGCAAGTTTTGGGACAATCCCCCACCCTTCCCATTTTTGACTTTTTCGACACTACCGGCCCTGTCGTTTTTTTCAATTTTTGCCCGCTTTGGAAAATCCTTCAAAATTTTCACACAATGCCCTCACGGTGCTTGATTTTACACATTTTTCATTCAGGCCGCCCCTCTGGCCCCTTGTAGCAAGTTTTGGGACAATCCCCCACCCTTCCCATTTTTGACTTTTTCGACACTACCGGCCCTGTCATTTTTTTCAATTTTTACCCCTATGGAAAATCCTTCACAATTTTCACACAATGCCCTCACGGTGCTTGATTTTACACATTTTTCAATCAGCCCGCCCCTCTGGCCCCTTGTAGCAAGTTTTGGGACAATCCCCCACCCTTCCCATTTTTGACTTTTTCGACACTACCGGCCCTGTCGTTTTTTTCAATTTTTGGCCGCTTTGGAAAATCCTTCATAATTTTCACACAATGCCCTCACGGTGCTTGATTTTACAAATTTTTCATTCAGGCCGCCCCTCTGGCCCCTTGTAGCAAGTTTTGGGACAATCCCCCACCCTTCCCATTTTTGACTTTTTCGACACTACCGGCCCTGTCGTTTTTTTCAATTTTTGGCCGCTTTGGAAAATCCTTCACAATTTTCACACAATGCCCTCACGGTGCTTGATTTTACACATTTTTCATTCAGGCCGCCCCTCTGGCCCCTTGTAGCAAGTTTTGGGACAATCCCCCACCCTTCCCATTTTTGACTTTTTCGACACTACCGACCCTGTCATTTTTTTCAATTTTTACCCCTATGGAAAATCCTTCACAATTTTCACACAATGCCCTCACGGTGCTTGATTTTACACATTTTTCAATCAGCCCGCCCCTCTGGCCCCTTGTAGCAAGTTTTGGGACAATCCCCCACCCTTCCCATTTTTGACTTTTTCGACACTACCGGCCCTGTCGTTTTTTTCAATTTTTGGCCGCTTTGGAAAATCCTTCATAATTTTCACACAATGCCCTCACGGTGCTTGATTTTACAAATTTTTCATTCAGGCCGCCCCTCTGGCCCCTTGTAGCAAGTTTTGGGACAATCCCCCACCCTTCCCATTTTTGAATTTTTCGACACTACCGGCCCTGTCGTTTTTTTCAATTTTTGGCCGCTTTGGAAAATCCTTCATAATTTTCACACAATGCCCTCACAGTGCTTGATTTTACAAATTTTTCATTCAGGCCGCCCCTCTGGCCCCTTGTAGCAAGTTTTGGGACAATCCCCCACCCTTCCCATTTTTGACTTTTTCGACACTACCAGCCCTGTCGTTTTTTTCAATTTTTGGCCGCTTTGGAAAATCCTTCACAATTTTCACACAATGCCCTCACGGTGCTTGATTTTACACATTTTTCATTCAGGCCGCCCCTCTGGCCCCTTGTAGCAAGTTTTGGGACAATCCCCCACCCTTCCCATTTTTGACTTTTTCGACACTACCGACCCTGTCATTTTTTTCAATTTTTACCCCTATGGAAAATCCTTCACAATTTTCACACAATGCCCTCACGGTGCTTGATTTTACACATTTTTCAATCAGCCCGCCCCTCTGGCCCCTTGTAGCAAGTTTTGGGACAATCCCCCACCCTTCCCATTTTTGACTTTTTCGACACTACCGGCCCTGTCGTTTTTTTCAATTTTTGGCCGCTTTGGAAAATCCTTCATAATTTTCACACAATGCCCTCACGGTGCTTGATTTTACAAATTTTTCATTCAGGCCGCCCCTCTGGCCCCTTGTAGCAAGTTTTGGGACAATCCCCCACCCTTCCCATTTTTGAATTTTTCGACACTACCGGCCCTGTCATTTTTTTCAATTTTTGCCCGCTTTGGAAAATCCTTCACAATTTTCACACAATGCCCTCACGGTGCTTGATTTTACAAATTTTTCATTCAGGCCGCCCCTCTGGCCCCTTGTAGCAAGTTTTGGGACAATCCCCCACCCTTCCCATTTTTGACTTTTTCGACACTACCGGCCCTGTCGTTTTTTTCAATTTTTGGCCGCTTTGGAAAATCCTTCACAATTTTCACACAATGCCCTCACGGTGCTTGATTTTACACATTTTTCATTCAGGCCGCCCCTCTGGCCCCTTGTAGCAAGTTTTGGGACAATCCCCCACCCTTCCCATTTTTGACTTTTTCGACACTACCGACCCTGTCATTTTTTTCAATTTTTACCCCTATGGAAAATCCTTCACAATTTCCGCACAATGCCTTCACGGTGCTTGATTTTACACATTTTTCAATCAGCCCGCCCCTCTGGCCCCTTGTAGCAAGTTTTGGGACAATCCCCCACCCTTCCCATTTTTGACTTTTTCGACACTACCGGCCCTGTCGTTTTTTTCAATTTTTGCCCGCTTTGGAAAATCCTTCAAAATTTTCACACAATGCCCTCACGGTGCTTGATTTTACAAATTTTTCATTCAGGCCGCCCCTCTGGCCCCTTGTAGCAAGTTTTGGGACAATCCCCCACCCTTCCCATTTTTGAATTTTTCGACACTACCGGCCCTGTCATTTTTTTCAATTTTTGCCCGCTTTGGAAAATCCTTCACAATTTTCACACAATGCCCTCACGGTGCTTGATTTTACACATTTTTCATTCAGGCCGCCCCTCTGGCCCCTTGTAGCAAGTTTTGGGACAATCCCCCACCCTTCCCATTTTTGACTTTTTCGACACTACCGACCCTGTCATTTTTTTCAATTTTTACCCCTATGGAAAATCCTTCACAATTTCCACACAATGCCTTCACGGTGCTTGATTTTACACATTTTTCAATCAGCCCGCCCCTCTGGCCCCTTGTAGCAAGTTTTGGGACAATCCCCCACCCTTCCCATTTTTGACTTTTTCGACACTACCGGCCCTGTCGTTTTTTTCAATTTTTGCCCGCTTTGGAAAATCCTTCAAAATTTTCACACAATGCCCTCACGGTGCTTGATTTTACACATTTTTCATTCAGGCCGCCCCTCTGGCCCCTTGTAGCAAGTTTTGGGACAATCCCCCACCCTTCCCATTTTTGACTTTTTCGACACTACCGGCCCTGTCATTTTTTTCAATTTTTACCCCTATGGAAAATCCTTCACAATTTTCACACAATGCCCTCACGGTGCTTGATTTTACACATTTTTCAATCAGCCCGCCCCTCTGGCCCCTTGTAGCAAGTTTTGGGACAATCCCCCACCCTTCCCATTTTTGACTTTTTCGACACTACCGGCCCTGTCGTTTTTTTCAATTTTTGGCCGCTTTGGAAAATCCTTCATAATTTTCACACAATGCCCTCACGGTGCTTGATTTTACAAATTTTTCATTCAGGCCGCCCCTCTGGCCCCTTGTAGCAAGTTTTGGGACAATCCCCCACCCTTCCCATTTTTGACTTTTTCGACACTACCGGCCCTGTCGTTTTTTTCAATTTTTGGCCGCTTTGGAAAATCCTTCACAATTTTCACACAATGCCCTCACGGTGCTTGATTTTACACATTTTTCATTCAGGCCGCCCCTCTGGCCCCTTGTAGCAAGTTTTGGGACAATCCCCCACCCTTCCCATTTTTGACTTTTTCGACACTACCGACCCTGTCGTTTTTTTCAATTTTTACCCCTATGGAAAATCCTTCACAATTTTCACACAATGCCCTCACGGTGCTTGATTTTACACATTTTTCAATCAGCCCGCCCCTCTGGCCCCTTGTAGCAAGTTTTGGGACAATCCCCCACCCTTCCCATTTTTGACTTTTTCGACACTACCGGCCCTGTCGTTTTTTTCAATTTTTGGCCGCTTTGGAAAATCCTTCATAATTTTCACACAATGCCCTCACGGTGCTTGATTTTACAAATTTTTCATTCAGGCCGCCCCTCTGGCCCCTTGTAGCAAGTTTTGGGACAATCCCCCACCCTTCCCATTTTTGAATTTTTCGACACTACCGGCCCTGTCGTTTTTTTCAATTTTTGCCCGCTTTGGAAAATCCTTCATAATTTTCACACAATGCCCTCACGGTGCTTGATTTTACAAATTTTTCATTCAGGCCGCCCCTCTGGCCCCTTGTAGCAAGTTTTGGGACAATCCCCCACCCTTCCCATTTTTGACTTTTTCGACACTACCAGCCCTGTCGTTTTTTTCAATTTTTGGCCGCTTTGGAAAATCCTTCACAATTTTCACACAATGCCCTCACGGTGCTTGATTTTACACATTTTTCATTCAGGCCGCCCCTCTGGCCCCTTGTAGCAAGTTTTGGGACAATCCCCCACCCTTCCCATTTTTGACTTTTTCGACACTACCGACCCTGTCATTTTTTTCAATTTTTACCCCTATGGAAAATCCTTCACAATTTTCACACAATGCCTTCACGGTGCTTGATTTTACACATTTTTCAATCAGCCCGCCCCTCTGGCCCCTTGTAGCAAGTTTTGGGACAATCCCCCACCCTTCCCATTTTTGAATTTTTCGACACTACCGGCCCTGTCGTTTTTTTCAATTTTTGCCCGCTTTGGAAAATCCTTCAAAATTTTCACACAATGCCCTCACGGTGCTTGATTTTACACATTTTTCATTCAGGCCGCCCCTCTGGCCCCTTGTAGCAAGTTTTGGGACAATCCCCCACCCTTCCCATTTTTGAATTTTTCGACACTACCGGCCCTGTCGTTTTTTTCAATTTTTGGCCGCTTTGGAAAATCCTTCATAATTTTCACACAATGCCCTCACGGTGCTTGATTTTACAAATTTTTCATTCAGGCCGCCCCTCTGGCCCCTTGTAGCAAGTTTTGGGACAATCCCCCACCCTTCCCATTTTTGACTTTTTCGACACTACCGGCCCTGTCGTTTTTTTCAATTTTTGGCCGCTTTGTAAAATCCTTCACAATTTTCACACAATGCCCTCACGGTGCTTGATTTTACACATTTTTCATTCAGGCCGCCCCTCTGGCCCCTTGTAGCAAGTTTTGGGACAATCCCCCACCCTTCCCATTTTTGACTTTTTCGACACTACCGACCCTGTCATTTTTTTCAATTTTTACCCCTATGGAAAATCCTTCACAATTTCCACACAATGCCTTCACGGTGCTTGATTTTACACATTTTTCAATCAGCCCGCCCCTCTGGCCCCTTGTAGCAAGTTTTGGGACAATCCCCCACCCTTCCCATTTTTGACTTTTTCGACACTACCGGCCCTGTCGTTTTTTTCAATTTTTGGCCGCTTTGGAAAATCCTTCACAATTTTCACACAATGCCCTCACGGTGCTTGATTTTACACATTTTTCAATCAGCCCGCCCCTCTGGCCCCTTGTAGCAAGTTTTGGGACAATCCCCCACCCTTCCCATTTTTGACTTTTTCGACACTACCGGCCCTGTCGTTTTTTTCAATTTTTGGCCGCTTTGGAAAATCCTTCATAATTTTCACACAATGCCCTCACGGTGCTTGATTTTACAAATTTTTCATTCAGGCCGCCCCTCTGGCCCCTTGTAGCAAGTTTTGGGACAATCCCCCACCCTTCCCATTTTTGAATTTTTCGACACTACCGGCCCTGTCGTTTTTTTCAATTTTTGGCCGCTTTGGAAAATCCTTCACAATTTTCACACAAAGCCCTCACGGTGCTTGATTTTACAAATTTTTCATTCAGGCCGCCCCTCTGGCCCCTTGTAGCAAGTTTTGGGACAATCCCCCACCCTTCCCATTTTTGACTTTTTCGACACTACCGGCCCTGTCGTTTTTTTCAATTTTTGGCCGCTTTGGAAAATCCTTCACAATTTTCACACAATGCCCTCACGGTGCTTGATTTTACACATTTTTCATTCAGACCGCCCCTCTGGCCCCTTGTAGCAAGTTTTGGGACAATCCCCCACCCTTCCCATTTTTGACTTTTTCGACACTACCGACCCTGTCATTTTTTTCAATTTTTACCCCTATGGAAAATCCTTCACAATTTCCACACAATGCCTTCACGGTGCTTGATTTTACACATTTTTCAATCAGCCCGCCCCTCTGGCCCCTTGTAGCAAGTTTTGGGACAATCCCCCACCCTTCCCATTTTTGACTTTTTCGACACTACCGGCCCTGTCGTTTTTTTCAATTTTTGCCCGCTTTGGAAAATCCTTCAAAATTTTCACACAATGCCCTCACGGTGCTTGATTTTACACATTTTTCATTCAGGCCGCCCCTCTGGCCCCTTGTAGCAAGTTTTGGGACAATCCCCCACCCTTCCCATTTTTGACTTTTTCGACACTACCGACCCTGTCGTTTTTTTCAATTTTTGGCCGCTTTGGAAAATCCTTCATAATTTTCACACAATGCCCTCACGGTGCTTGATTTTACAAATTTTTCATTCAGGCCGCCCCTCTGGCCCCTTGTAGCAAGTTTTGGGACAATCCCCCACCCTTCCCATTTTTGAATTTTTCGACACTACCGGCCCTGTCGTTTTTTTCAATTTTTGGCCGCTTTGGAAAATCCTTCACAATTTTCACACAATGCCCTCACGGTGCTTGATTTTACAAATTTTTCATTCAGGCCGCCCCTCTGGCCCCTTGTAGCAAGTTTTGGGACAATCCCCCACCCTTCCCATTATTGACTTTTTCGACACTACCGGCCCTGTCGTTTTTTTCAATTTTTGGCCGCTTTGGAAAATCCTTCATAATTTTCACACAATGCCCTCACGGTGCTTGATTTTACAAATTTTTCATTCAGGCCGCCCCTCTGGCCCCTTGTAGCAAGTTTTGGGACAATCCCCCACCCTTCCCATTTTTGACTTTTTCGACACTACCGGCCCTGTCGTTTTTTTCAATTTTTGGCCGCTTTGGAAAATCCTTCACAATTTTCACACAATGCCCTCACGGTGCTTGATTTTACACATTTTTCATTCAGGCCGCCCCTCTGGCCCCTTGTAGCAAGTTTTGGGACAATCCCCCACCCTTCCCATTTTTGACTTTTTCGACACTACCGGCCCTGTCGTTTTTTTCAATTTTTGGCCGCTTTGGAAAATCCTTCATAATTTTCACACAATGCCCTCACGGTGCTTGATTTTACAAATTTTTCATTCAGGCCGCCCCTCTGGCCCCTTGTAGCAAGTTTTGGGACAATCCCCCACCCTTCCCATTTTTGACTTTTTCGACACTACCGGCCCTGTCATTTTTTTCCATTTTTGGCCGCTTTGGAAAATCCTTCACAATTTTCACACAATGCCCTCACGGTGCTTGATTTTACACATTTTTCATTCAGGCCGCCCCTCTGGCCCCTTGTAGCAAGTTTTGGGACAATCCCCCACCCTTCCCATTTTTGACTTTTTCGACACTACCGACCCTGTCATTTTTTTCAATTTTTACCCCTATGGAAAATCCTTCACAATTTTCACACAATGCCCTCACGGTGCTTGATTTTACACATTTTTCAATCAGCCCGCCCCTCTGGCCCCTTGTAGCAAGTTTTGGGACAATCCCCCACCCTTCCCATTTTTGAATTTTTCGACACTACCGGCCCTGTCGTTTTTTTCAATTTTTGGCCGCTTTGGAAAATCCTTCATAATTTTCACACAATGCCCTCACGGTGCTTGATTTTACAAATTTTTCATTCAGGCCGCCCCTCTGGCCCCTTGTAGCAAGTTTTGGGACAATCCCCCACCCTTCCCATTTTTGAATTTTTCGACACTACCGGCCCTGTCGTTTTTTTCAATTTTTGGCCGCTTTGGAAAATCCTTCATAATTTTCACACAATGCCCTCACGGTGCTTGATTTTACAAATTTTTCATTCATGCCGCCCCTCTGGCCCCTTGTAGCAAGTTTTGGGACAATCCCCCACCCTTCCCATTTTTGACTTTTTCGACACTACCGGCCCTGTCGTTTTTTTCAATTTTTGGCCGCTTTGGAAAATCCTTCACAATTTTCACACAATGCCCTCACGGTGCTTGATTTTACACATTTTTCATTCAGGCCGCCCCTCTGGCCCCTTGTAGCAAGTTTTGGGACAATCCCCCACCCTTCCCATTTTTGACTTTTTCGACACTACCGACCCTGTCATTTTTTTCAATTTTTACCCCTATGGAAAATCCTTCACAATTTCCACACAATGCCTTCACGGTGCTTGATTTTACACATTTTTCAATCAGCCCGCCCCTCTGGCCCCTTGTAGCAAGTTTTGGGACAATCCCCCACCCTTCCCATTTTTGACTTTTTCGACACTACCGGCCCTGTCGTTTTTTTCAATTTTTGCCCGCTTTGGAAAATCCTTCAAAATTTTCACACAATGCCCTCACGGTGCTTGATTTTACAAATTTTTCATTCAGGCCGCCCCTCTGGCCCCTTGTAGCAAGTTTTGTGACAATCCCCCACCCTTCCCATTTTTGAATTTTTCGACACTACCGGCCCTGTCGTTTTTTTCAATTTTTGGCCGCTTTGGAAAATCCTTCACAATTTTCACACAATGCCCTCACGGTGCTTGATTTTACAAATTTTTCATTCAGGCCGCCCCTCTGGCCCCTTGTAGCAAGTTTTGGGACAATCCCCCACCCTTCCCATTTTTGACTTTTTCGACACTACCGGCCCTGTCGTTTTTTTCAATTTTTGGCCGCTTTGGAAAATCCTTCATAATTTTCACACAATGCCCTCACGGTGCTTGATTTTACAAATTTTTCATTCAGGCCGCCCCTCTGGCCCCTTGTAGCAAGTTTTGGGACAATCCCCCACCCTTCCCATTTTTGACTTTTTCGACACTACCGGCCCTGTCATTTTTTTCCATTTTTGGCCGCTTTGGAAAATCCTTCACAATTTTCACACAATGCCCTCACGGTGCTTGATTTTACACATTTTTCATTCAGGCCGCCCCTCTGGCCCCTTGTAGCAAGTTTTGGGACAATCCCCCACCCTTCCCATTTTTGACTTTTTCGACACTACCGACCCTGTCATTTTTTTCAATTTTTACCCCTATGGAAAATCCTTCACAATTTTCACACAATGCCCTCACGGTGCTTGATTTTACACATTTTTCAATCAGCCCGCCCCTCTGGCCCCTTGTAGCAAGTTTTGGGACAATCCCCCACCCTTCCCATTTTTGACTTTTTCGACACTACCGGCCCTGTCGTTTTTTTCAATTTTTGCCCGCTTTGGAAAATCCTTCAAAATTTTCACACAATGCCCTCACGGTGCTTGATTTTACACATTTTTCATTCAGGCCGCCCCTCTGGCCCCTTGTAGCAAGTTTCGGGACAATCCCCCACCCTTCCCATTTTTGACTTTTTCGACACTACCGGCCCTGTCGTTTTTTTCAATTTTTGGCCGCTTTGGAAAATCCTTCATAATTTTCACACAATGCCCTCACGGTGCTTGATTTTACAAATTTTTCATTCAGGCCGCCCCTCTGGCCCCTTGTAGCAAGTTTTGGGACAATCCCCCACCCTTCCCATTTTTGACTTTTTCGACACTACCGACCCTGTCATTTTTTTCAATTTTTACCCCTATGGAAAATCCTTCACAATTTTCACACAATGCCCTCACGGTGCTTGATTTTACACATTTTTCAATCAGCCCGCCCCTCTGGCCCCTTGTAGCAAGTTTTGGGACAATCCCCCACCCTTCCCATTTTTGACTTTTTCGACACTACCGGCCCTGTCGTTTTTTTCAATTTTTGCCCGCTTTGGAAAATCCTTCAAAATTTTCACACAATGCCCTCACGGTGCTTGATTTTACACATTTTTCATTCAGGCCGCCCCTCTGGCCCCTTGTAGCAAGTTTCGGGACAATCCCCCACCCTTCCCATTTTTGACTTTTTCGACACTACCGGCCCTGTCGTTTTTTTCAATTTTTGGCCGCTTTGGAAAATCCTTCATAATTTTCACACAATGCCCTCACGGTGCTTGATTTTACAAATTTTTCATTCAGGCCGCCCCTCTGGCCCCTTGTAGCAAGTTTTGGGACAATCCCCCACCCTTCCCATTTTTGACTTTTTCGACACTACCGACCCTGTCATTTTTTTCAATTTTTACCCCTATGGAAAATCCTTCACAATTTTCACACAATGCCCTCACGGTGCTTGATTTTACACATTTTTCAATCAGCCCGCCCCTCTGGCCCCTTGTAGCAAGTTTTGGGACAATCCCCCACCCTTCCCATTTTTGAATTTTTCGACACTACCGGCCCTGTCGTTTTTTTCAATTTTTGGCCGCTTTGGAAAATCCTTCATAATTTTCACACAATGCCCTCACGGTGCTTGATTTTACAAATTTTTCATTCAGGCCGCCCCTCTGGCCCCTTGTAGCAAGTTTTGGGACAATCCCCCACCCTTCCCATTTTTGAATTTTTCGACACTACCGGCCCTGTCGTTTTTTTCAATTTTTGGCCGCTTTGGAAAATCCTTCATAATTTTCACACAATGCCCTCACGGTGCTTGATTTTACAAATTTTTCATTCATGCCGCCCCTCTGGCCCCTTGTAGCAAGTTTTGGGACAATCCCCCACCCTTCCCATTTTTGACTTTTTCGACACTACCGGCCCTGTCGTTTTTTTCAATTTTTGGCCGCTTTGGAAAATCCTTCACAATTTTCACACAATGCCCTCACGGTGCTTGATTTTACACATTTTTCATTCAGGCCGCCCCTCTGGCCCCTTGTAGCAAGTTTTGGGACAATCCCCCACCCTTCCCATTTTTGACTTTTTCGACACTACCGACCCTGTCATTTTTTTCAATTTTTACCCCTATGGAAAATCCTTCACAATTTCCACACAATGCCTTCACGGTGCTTGATTTTACACATTTTTCAATCAGCCCGCCCCTCTGGCCCCTTGTAGCAAGTTTTGGGACAATCCCCCACCCTTCCCATTTTTGACTTTTTCGACACTACCGGCCCTGTCGTTTTTTTCAATTTTTGCCCGCTTTGGAAAATCCTTCAAAATTTTCACACAATGCCCTCACGGTGCTTGATTTTACACATTTTTCATTCAGGCCGCCCCTCTGGCCCCTTGTAGCAAGTTTCGGGACAATCCCCCACCCTTCCCATTTTTGACTTTTTCGACACTACCGGCCCTGTCGTTTTTTTCAATTTTTGGCCGCTTTGGAAAATCCTTCATAATTTTCACACAATGCCCTCACGGTGCTTGATTTTACAAATTTTTCATTCAGGCCGCCCCTCTGGCCCCTTGTAGCAAGTTTTGGGACAATCCCCCACCCTTCCCATTTTTGACTTTTTCGACACTACCGGCCCTGTCGTTTTTTTCAATTTTTGGCCGCTTTGGAAAATCCTTCACAATTTTCACACAATGCCCTCACGGTGCTTGATTTTACACATTTTTCATTCAGGCCGCCCCTCTGGCCCCTTGTAGCAAGTTTTGGGACAATCCCCCACCCTTCCCATTTTTGAATTTTTCGACACTACCGGCCCTGTCGTTTTTTTCAATTTTTGGCCGCTTTGGAAAATCCTTCATAATTTTCACACAATGCCCTCACGGTGCTTGATTACAAATTTTTCATTCAGGCCGCCCCTCTGGCCCCTTGTAGCAAGTTTTGGGACAATCCCCCACCCTTCCCATTTTTGACTTTTTCGACACTACCGACCCTGTCATTTTTTTCAATTTTTGGCCGCTTTGGAAAATCCTTCACAATTTTCACACAATGCCCTCACGGTGCTTGATTTTACACATTTTTCATTCAGGCCGCCCCTCTGGCCCCTTGTAGCAAGTTTTGGGACAATCCCCCACCCTTCCCATTTTTGACTTTTTCGACACTACCGACCCTGTCGTTTTTTTCAATTTTTACCCCTATGGAAAATCCTTCACAATTTTCACACAATGCCCTCACGGTGCTTGATTTTACACATTTTTCAATCAGCCCGCCCCTCTGGCTCCTTGTAGCAAGTTTTGGGACAATCCCCCACCCTTCCCATTTTTGACTTTTTCGACACTACCGGCCCTGTCGTTTTTTTCAATTTTTGGCCGCTTTGGAAAATCCTTCATAATTTTCACACAATGCCCTCACGGTGCTTGATTTTACAAATTTTTCATTCAGGCCGCCCCTCTGGCCCCTTGTAGCAAGTTTTGGGACAATCCCCCACCCTTCCCATTTTTGACTTTTTCGACACTACCGGCCCTGTCATTTTTTTCCATTTTTGGCCGCTTTGGAAAATCCTTCACAATTTTCACACAATGCCCTCACGGTGCTTGATTTTACACATTTTTCATTCAGGCCGCCCCTCTGGCCCCTTGTAGCAAGTTTTGGGACAATCCCCCACCCTTCCCATTTTTGACTTTTTCGACACTACCGACCCTGTCATTTTTTTCAATTTTTACCCCTATGGAAAATCCTTCACAATTTTCACACAATGCCCTCACGGTGCTTGATTTTACACATTTTTCAATCAGCCCGCCCCTCTGGCCCCTTGTAGCAAGTTTTGGGACAATCCCCCACCCTTCCCATTTTTGACTTTTTCGACACTACCGGCCCTGTCGTTTTTTTCAATTTTTGGCCGCTTTGGAAAATCCTTCATAATTTTCACACAATGCCCTCACGGTGCTTGATTTTACAAATTTTTCATTCAGGCCGCCCCTCTGGCCCCTTGTAGCAAGTTTTGGGACAATCCCCCACCCTTCCCATTTTTGACTTTTTCGACACTACCGACCCTGTCATTTTTTTCAATTTTTACCCCTATGGAAAATCCTTCACAATTTCCACACAATGCCTTCACGGTGCTTGATTTTACACATTTTTCAATCAGCCCGCCCCTCTGGCCCCTTGTAGCAAGTTTTGGGACAATCCCCCACCCTTCCCATTTTTGACTTTTTCGACACTACCGGCCCTGTCGTTTTTTTCAATTTTTGCCCGCTTTGGAAAATCCTTCAAAATTTTCACACAATGCCCTCACGGTGCTTGATTTTACACATTTTTCATTCAGGCCGCCCCTCTGGCCCCTTGTAGCAAGTTTTGGGACAATCCCCCACCCTTCCCATTTTTGACTTTTTTGACACTACCGACCCTGTCATTTTTTTCAATTTTTACCCCTATGGAAAATCCTTCACAATTTTCACACAATGCCCTCACGGTGCTTGATTTTACACATTTTTCAATCAGCCCGCCCCTCTGGCCCCTTGTAGCAAGTTTTGGGACAATCCCCCACCCTTCCCATTTTTGACTTTTTCGACACTACCGGCCCTGTCGTTTTTTTCAATTTTTGCCCGCTTTGGAAAATCCTTCAAAATTTTCACACAATGCCCTCACGGTGCTTGATTTTACAAATTTTTCATTCAGGCCGCCCCTCTGGCCCCTTGTAGCAAGTTTTGGGACAATCCCCCACCCTTCCCATTTTTGACTTTTTCGACACTACCGGCCCTGTCGTTTTTTTCAATTTTTGGCCGCTTTGGAAAATCCTTCATAATTTTCACACAATGCCCTCACGGTGCTTGATTTTACAAATTTTTCATTCAGGCCGCCCCTCTGGCCCCTTGTAGCAAGTTTTGGGACAATCCCCCACCCTTCCCATTTTTGACTTTTTCGACACTACCGGCCCTGTCGTTTTTTTCAATTTTTGGCCGCTTTGGAAAATCCTTCACAATTTTCACACAATGCCCTCACGGTGCTTGATTTTACACATTTTTCATTCAGGCCGCCCCTCTGGCCCCTTGTAGCAAGTTTTGGGACAATCCCCCACCCTTCCCATTTTTGACTTTTTCGACACTACCGGCCCTGTCGTTTTTTTCAATTTTTGGCCGCTTTGGAAAATCCTTCATAATTTTCACACAATGCCCTCACGGTGCTTGATTTTACACATTTTTCATTCAGGCCGCCCCTCTGGCCCCTTGTAGCAAGTTTTGGGACAATCCCCCACCCTTCCCATTTTTGACTTTTTCGACACTACCGGCCCTGTCGTTTTTTTCAATTTTTGGCCGCTTTGGAAAATCCTTCATAATTTTCACACAATGCCCTCACGGTGCTTGATTTTACAAATTTTTCATTCAGGCCGCCCCTCTGGCCCCTTGTAGCAAGTTTTGGGACAATCCCCCACCCTTCCCATTTTTGACTTTTTCGACACTACCGACCCTGTCATTTTTTTCAATTTTTACCCCTATGGAAAATCCTTCACAATTTCCACACAATGCCTTCACGGTGCTTGATTTTACACATTTTTCAATCAGCCCGCCCCTCTGGCCCCTTGTAGCAAGTTTTGGGACAATCCCCCACCCTTCCCATTTTTGACTTTTTCGACACTACCGGCCCTGTCGTTTTTTTCAATTTTTGCCCGCTTTGGAAAATCCTTCAAAATTTTCACACAATGCCCTCACGGTGCTTGATTTTACACATTTTTCATTCAGGCCGCCCCTCTGGCCCCTTGTAGCAAGTTTTGGGACAATCCCCCACCCTTCCCATTTTTGACTTTTTTGACACTACCGACCCTGTCATTTTTTTCAATTTTTACCCCTATGGAAAATCCTTCACAATTTTCACACAATGCCCTCACGGTGCTTGATTTTACACATTTTTCAATCAGCCCGCCCCTCTGGCCCCTTGTAGCAAGTTTTGGGACAATCCCCCACCCTTCCCATTTTTGACTTTTTCGACACTACCGGCCCTGTCGTTTTTTTCAATTATTGCCCGCTTTGGAAAATCCTTCAAAATTTTCACACAATGCCCTCACGGTGCTTGATTTTACAAATTTTTCATTCAGGCCGCCCCTCTGGCCCCTTGTAGCAAGTTTTGGGACAATCCCCCACCCTTCCCATTTTTGACTTTTTCGACACTACCGGCCCTGTCGTTTTTTTCAATTTTTGGCCGCTTTGGAAAATCCTTCACAATTTTCACACAATGCCCTCACGGTGCTTGATTTTACACATTTTTCATTCAGGCCGCCCCTCTGGCCCCTTGTAGCAAGTTTTGGGACAATCCCCCACCCTTCCCATTTTTGACTTTTTCGACACTACCGACCCTGTCATTTTTTTCAATTTTTACCCCTATGGAAAATCCTTCACAATTTCCACACAATGCCCTCACGGTGCTTGATTTTACACATTTTTCATTCAGGCCGCCCCTCTGGCCCCTTGTAGCAAGTTTTGGGACAATCCCCCACCCTTCCCATTTTTGACTTTTTCGACACTACCGACCCTGTCATTTTTTTCAATTTTTACCCCTATGGAAAATCCTTCACAATTTTCACACAATGCCCTCACGGTGCTTGATTTTACAAATTTTTCATTCAGGCCGCCCCTCTGGCCCCTTGTAGCAAGTTTTGGGACAATCCCCCACCCTTCCCATTTTTGAATTTTTCGACACTACCGGCCCTGTCGTTTTTTTCAATTTTTGGCCGCTTTGGAAAATCCTTCATAATTTTCACACAATGCCCTCACGGTGCTTGATTTTACAAATTTTTCATTCAGGCCGCCCCTCTGGCCCCTTGTAGCAAGTTTTGGGACAATCCCCCACCCTTCCCATTTTTGAATTTTTCGACACTACCGGCCCTGTCGTTTTTTTCCATTTTTGGCCGCTTTGGAAAATCCTTCATAATTTTCACACAATGCCCTCACGGTGCTTGATTTTACAAATTTTTCATTCAGGCCGCCCCTCTGGCCCCTTGTAGCAAGTTTTGGGACAATCCCCCACCCTTCCCATTTTTGACTTTTTCGACACTACCGGCCCTGTCGTTTTTTTCAATTTTTGGCCGCTTTGGAAAATCCTTCACAATTTTCACACAATGCCCTCACGGTGCTTGATTTTACACATTTTTCATTCAGGCCGCCCCTCTGGCCCCTTGTAGCAAGTTTTGGGACAATCCCCCACCCTTCCCATTTTTGAATTTTTCGACACTACCGGCCCTGTCATTTTTTTCCATTTTTGGCCGCTTTGGAAAATCCTTCACAATTTTCACACAATGCCCTCACGGTGCTTGATTTTACACATTTTTCATTCAGGCCGCCCCTCTGGCCCCTTGTAGCAAGTTTTGGGACAATCCCCCACCCTTCCCATTTTTGACTTTTTCGACACTACCGGCCCTGTCGTTTTTTTCAATTTTTGGCCGCTTTGGAAAATCCTTCAAAATTTTCACACAATGCCCTCACGGTGCTTGATTTTACACATTTTTCATTCAGGCCGCCCCTCTGGCCCCTTGTAGCAAGTTTTGGGACAATCCCCCACCCTTCCCATTTTTGACTTTTTTGACACTACCGACCCTGTCATTTTTTTCAATTTTTACCCCTATGGAAAATCCTTCACAATTTTCACACAATGCCCTCACGGTGCTTGATTTTACACATTTTTCAATCAGCCCGCCCCTCTGGCCCCTTGTAGCAAGTTTTGGGACAATCCCCCACCCTTCCCATTTTTGACTTTTTCGACACTACCGGCCCTGTCGTTTTTTTCAATTTTTGGCCGCTTTGGAAAATCCTTCATAATTTTCACACAATGCCCTCACGGTGCTTGATTTTACAAATTTTTCATTCAGGCCGCCCCTCTGGCCCCTTGTAGCAAGTTTTGGGACAATCCCCCACCCTTCCCATTTTTGACTTTTTCGACACTACCGGCCCTGTCGTTTTTTTCAATTTTTGGCCGCTTTGGAAAATCCTTCACAATTTTCACACAATGCCCTCACGGTGCTTGATTTTACACATTTTTCATTCAGGCCGCCCCTCTGGCCCCTTGTAGCAAGTTTTGGGACAATCCCCCACCCTTCCCATTTTTGAATTTTTCGACACTACCGGCCCTGTCGTTTTTTTCAATTTTTGGCCGCTTTGGAAAATCCTTCATAATTTTCACACAATGCCCTCACGGTGCTTGATTTTACAAATTTTTCATTCAGGCCGCCCCTCTGGCCCCTTGTAGCAAGTTTTGGGACAATCCCCCACCCTTCCCATTTTTGACTTTTTCGACACTACCGGCCCTGTCATTTTTTTCCATTTTTGGCCGCTTTGGAAAATCCTTCACAATTTTCACACAATGCCCTCACGGTGCTTGATTTTACAAATTTTTCATTCAGGCCGCCCCTCTGGCCCCTTGTAGCAAGTTTTGGGACAATCCCCCACCCTTCCCATTTTTGACTTTTTCGACACTACCGGCCCTGTCGTTTTTTTCAATTTTTGGCCGCTTTGGAAAATCCTTCACAATTTTCACACAATGCCCTCACGGTGCTTGATTTTACACATTTTTCATTCAGGCCGCCCCTCTGGCCCCTTGTAGCAAGTTTTGGGACAATCCCCCACCCTTCCCATTTTTGACTTTTTTGACACTACCGACCCTGTCATTTTTTTCAATTTTTACCCCTATGGAAAATCCTTCACAATTTCCACACAATGCCCTCACGGTGCTTGATTTTACACATTTTTCAATCAGCCCGCCCCTCTGGCCCCTTGTAGCAAGTTTTGGGACAATCCCCCACCCTTCCCATTTTTGACTTTTTCGACACTACCGACCCTGTCGTTTTTTTCAATTTTTGGCCGCTTTGGAAAATCCTTCATAATTTTCACACAATGCCCTCACGGTGCTTGATTTTACAAATTTTTCATTCAGGCTGCCCCTCTGGCCCCTTGTAGCAAGTTTTGGGACAATCCCCCACCCTTCCCATTTTTGAATTTTTCGACACTACCGGCCCTGTCGTTTTTTTCAATTTTTGGCCGCTTTGGAAAATCCTTCACAATTTTCACACAATGCCCTCACGGTGCTTGATTTTACAAATTTTTCATTCAGGCCGCCCCTCTGGCCCCTTGTAGCAAGTTTTGGGACAATCCCCCACCCTTCCCATTTTTGACTTTTTCGACACTACCGGCCCTGTCGTTTTTTTCAATTTTTGCCCGCTTTGGAAAATCCTTCACAATTTTCACACAATGCCCTCACGGTGCTTGATTTTACACATTTTTCATTCAGGCCGCCCCTCTGGCCCCTTGTAGCAAGTTTTGGGACAATCCCCCACCCTTCCCATTTTTGACTTTTTCGACACTACCGACCCTGTCATTTTTTTCAATTTTTACCCCTATGGAAAATCCTTCACAATTTCCACACAATGCCTTCACGGTGCTTGATTTTACACATTTTTCAATCAGCCCGCCCCTCTGGCCCCTTGTAGCAAGTTTTGGGACAATCCCCCACCCTTCCCATTTTTGACTTTTTCGACACTACCGACCCTGTCGTTTTTTTCAATTTTTGGCCGCTTTGGAAAATCCTTCATAATTTTCACACAATGCCCTCACGGTGCTTGATTTTACAAATTTTTCATTCAGGCTGCCCCTCTGGCCCCTTGTAGCAAGTTTTGGGACAATCCCCCACCCTTCCCATTTTTGAATTTTTCGACACTACCGGCCCTGTCGTTTTTTTCAATTTTTGGCCGCTTTGGAAAATCCTTCACAATTTTCACACAATGCCCTCACGGTGCTTGATTTTACAAATTTTTCATTCAGGCCGCCCCTCTGGCCCCTTGTAGCAAGTTTTGGGACAATCCCCCACCCTTCCCGTTTTTGACTTTTTCGACACTACCGGCCCTGTCGTTTTTTTCAATTTTTGGCCGCTTTGGAAAATCCTTCACAATTTTCACACAATGCCCTCACGGTGCTTGATTTTACAAATTTTTCATTCAGGCCGCCCCTCTGGCCCCTTGTAGCAAGTTTTGGGACAATCCCCCACCCTTCCCATTTTTGACTTTTTCGACACTACCGGCCCTGTCGTTTTTTTCAATTTTTGGCCGCTTTGGAAAATCCTTCACAATTTTCACACAATGCCCTCACGGTGCTTGATTTTACACATTTTTCATTCAGGCCGCCCCTCTGGCCCCTTGTAGCAAGTTTTGGGACAATCCCCCACCCTTCCCATTTTTGACTTTTTCGACACTACCGACCCTGTCATTTTTTTCAATTTTTACCCCTATGGAAAATCCTTCACAATTTCCACACAATGCCTTCACGGTGCTTGATTTTACACATTTTTCAATCAGCCCGCCCCTCTGGCCCCTTGTAGCAAGTTTTGGGACAATCCCCCACCCTTCCCATTTTTGACTTTTTCGACACTACCGGCCCTGTCGTTTTTTTCAATTTTTGCCCGCTTTGGAAAATCCTTCAAAATTTTCACACAATGCCCTCACGGTGCTTGATTTTACAAATTTTTCATTCAGGCCGCCCCTCTGGCCCCTTGTAGCAAGTTTTGGGACAATCCCCCACCCTTCCCATTTTTGACTTTTTCGACACTACCGGCCCTGTCGTTTTTTTCAATTTTTGGCCGCTTTGGAAAATCCTTCACAATTTTCACACAATGCCCTCACGGTGCTTGATTTTACACATTTTTCATTCAGGCCGCCCCTCTGGCCCCTTGTAGCAAGTTTTGGGACAATCCCCCACCCTTCCCATTTTTGAATTTTTCGACACTACCGGCCCTGTCGTTTTTTTCAATTTTTGGCCGCTTTGGAAAATCCTTCATAATTTTCACACAATGCCCTCACGGTGCTTGATTTTACAAATTTTTCATTCAGGCCGCCCCTCTGGCCCCTTGTAGCAAGTTTTGGGACAATCCCCCACCCTTCCCATTTTTGACTTTTTCGACACTACCGGCCCTGTCATTTTTTTCCATTTTTGGCCGCTTTGGAAAATCCTTCACAATTTTCACACAATGCCCTCACGGTGCTTGATTTTACACATTTTTCATTCAGGCCGCCCCTCTGGCCCCTTGTAGCAAGTTTTGGGACAATCCCCCACCCTTCCCATTTTTGACTTTTTCGACACTACCGACCCTGTCATTTTTTTCAATTTTTACCCCTATGGAAAATCCTTCACAATTTTCACACAATGCCCTCACGGTGCTTGATTTTACACATTTTTCAATCAGCCCGCCCCTCTGGCCCCTTGTAGCAAGTTTTGGGACAATCCCCCACCCTTCCCATTTTTGAATTTTTCGACACTACCGGCCCTGTCGTTTTTTTCAATTTTTGCCCGCTTTGGAAAATCCTTCAAAATTTTCACACAATGCCCTCACGGTGCTTGATTTTACACATTTTTCATTCAGGCCGCCCCTCTGGCCCCTTGTAGCAAGTTTTGGGACAATCCCCCACCCTTCCCATTTTTGAATTTTTCGACACTACCGGCCCTGTCGTTTTTTTCAATTTTTGGCCGCTTTGGAAAATCCTTCATAATTTTCACACAATGCCCTCACGGTGCTTGATTTTACAAATTTTTCATTCAGGCCGCCCCTCTGGCCCCTTGTAGCAAGTTTTGGGACAATCCCCCACCCTTCCCATTTTTGACTTTTTCGACACTACCGGCCCTGTCGTTTTTTTCAATTTTTGGCCGCTTTGGAAAATCCTTCACAATTTTCACACAATGCCCTCACGGTGCTTGATTTTACACATTTTTCATTCAGGCCGCCCCTCTGGCCCCTTGTAGCAAGTTTTGGGACAATCCCCCACCCTTCCCATTTTTGACTTTTTTGACACTACCGACCCTGTCATTTTTTTCAATTTTTACCCCTATGGAAAATCCTTCACAATTTCCACACAATGCCCTCACGGTGCTTGATTTTACACATTTTTCAATCAGCCCGCCCCTCTGGCCCCTTGTAGCAAGTTTTGGGACAATCCCCCACCCTTCCCATTTTTGACTTTTTCGACACTACCGACCCTGTCGTTTTTTTCAATTTTTGGCCGCTTTGGAAAATCCTTCATAATTTTCACACAATGCCCTCACGGTGCTTGATTTTACAAATTTTTCATTCAGGCCGCCCCTCTGGCCCCTTGTAGCAAGTTTTGGGACAATCCCCCACCCTTCCCATTTTTGACTTTTTCGACACTACCGGCCCTGTCGTTTTTTTCAATTTTTGGCCGCTTTGGAAAATCCTTCACAATTTTCACACAATGCCCTCACGGTGCTTGATTTTACACATTTTTCATTCAGGCCGCCCCTCTGGCCCCTTGTAGCAAGTTTTGGGACAATCCCCCACCCTTCCCATTTTTGACTTTTTCGACACTACCGACCCTGTCATTTTTTTCAATTTTTACCCCTATGGAAAATCCTTCACAATTTCCACACAATGCCTTCACGGTGCTTGATTTTACACATTTTTCAATCAGCCCGCCCCTCTGGCCCCTTGTAGCAAGTTTTGGGACAATCCCCCACCCTTCCCATTTTTGAATTTTTCGACACTACCGGCCCTGTCGTTTTTTTCAATTTTTGGCCGCTTTGGAAAATCCTTCACAATTTTCACACAATGCCCTCACGGTGCTTGATTTTACAAATTTTTCATTCAGGCCGCCCCTCTGGCCCCTTGTAGCAAGTTTTGGGACAATCCCCCACCCTTCCCATTTTTGACTTTTTCGACACTACCGGCCCTGTCGTTTTTTTCAATTTTTGCCCGCTTTGGAAAATCCTTCACAATTTTCACACAATGCCCTCACGGTGCTTGATTTTACACATTTTTCATTCAGGCCGCCCCTCTGGCCCCTTGTAGCAAGTTTTGGGACAATCCCCCACCCTTCCCATTTTTGACTTTTTCGACACTACCGACCCTGTCATTTTTTTCAATTTTTACCCCTATGGAAAATCCTTCACAATTTCCACACAATGCCTTCACGGTGCTTGATTTTACACATTTTTCAATCAGCCCGCCCCTCTGGCCCCTTGTAGCAAGTTTTGGGACAATCCCCCACCCTTCCCATTTTTGACTTTTTCGACACTACCGGCCCTGTCGTTTTTTTCAATTTTTGGCCGCTTTGGAAAATCCTTCATAATTTTCACACAATGCCCTCACGGTGCTTGATTTTACAAATTTTTCATTCAGGCCGCCCCTCTGGCCCCTTGTAGCAAGTTTTGGGACAATCCCCCACCCTTCCCATTTTTGACTTTTTCGACACTACCGGCCCTGTCGTTTTTTTCAATTTTTGGCCGCTTTGGAAAATCCTTCACAATTTTCACACAATGCCCTCACGGTGTTTGATTTTACACATTTTTCATTCAGGCCGCCCCTCTGGCCCCTTGTAGCAAGTTTTGGGACAATCCCCCACCCTTCCCATTTTTGACTTTTTCGACACTACCGGCCCTGTCGTTTTTTTCAATTTTTGGCCGCTTTGGAAAATCCTTCATAATTTTCACACAATGCCCTCACGGTGCTTGATTTTACAAATTTTTCATTCAGGCCGCCCCTCTGGCCCCTTGTAGCAAGTTTTGGGACAATCCCCCACCCTTCCCATTTTTGACTTTTTCGACACTACCGGCCCTGTCGTTTTTTTCAATTTTTGGCCGCTTTGTAAAATCCTTCACAATTTTCACACAATGCCCTCACGGTGCTTGATTTTACACATTTTTCATTCAGGCCGCCCCTCTGGCCCCTTGTAGCAAGTTTTGGGACAATCCCCCACCCTTCCCATTTTTGACTTTTTCGACACTACCGACCCTGTCATTTTTTTCAATTTTTACCCCTATGGAAAATCCTTCACAATTTTCACACAATGCCTTCACGGTGCTTGATTTTACACATTTTTCAATCAGCCCGCCCCTCTGGCCCCTTGTAGCAAGTTTTGGGACAATCCCCCACCCTTCCCATTTTTGACTTTTTCGACACTACCGGCCCTGTCGTTTTTTTCAATTTTTGCCCGCTTTGGAAAATCCTTCACAATTTTCACACAATGCCCTCACGGTGCTTGATTTTACACATTTTTCATTCAGGCCGCCCCTCTGGCCCCTTGTAGCAAGTTTTGGGACAATCCCCCACCCTTCCCATTTTTGACTTTTTCGACACTACCGACCCTGTCATTTTTTTCAAGTTTTTACCCCTATGGAAAATCCTTCACAATTTTCACACAATGCCTTCACGGTGCTTGATTTTACACATTTTTCAATCAGCCCGCCCCTCTGGCCCCTTGTAGCAAGTTTTGGGACAATCCCCCACCCTTCCCATTTTTTACTTTTTCGACACTACCGGCCCTGTCGTTTTTTTCAATTTTTGCCCGCTTTGGAAAATCCTTCAAAATTTTCACACAATGCCCTCACGGTGCTTGATTTTACACATTTTTCATTCAGGCCGCCCCTCTGGCCCCTTGTAGCAAGTTTTGGGACAATCCCCCACCCTTCCCATTTTTGACTTTTTCGACACTACCGACCCTGTCATTTTTTTCAATTTTTACCCCTATGGAAAATCCTTCACAATTTTCACACAATGCCTTCACGGTGCTTGATTTTACACATTTTTCAATCAGCCCGCCCCTCTGGCCCCTTGTAGCAAGTTTTGGGACAATCCCCCACCTTTCCCATTTTTGACTTTTTCGACACTACCGGCCCTGTCGTTTTTTTCAATTTTTGGCCGCTTTGGAAAATCCTTCATAATTTTCACACAATGCCCTCACGGTGCTTGATTTTACAAATTTTTCATTCAGGCCGCCCCTCTGGCCCCTTGTAGCAAGTTTTGGGACAATCCCCCACCCTTCCCATTTTTGAATTTTTCGACACTACCGGCCCTGTCGTTTTTTTCAATTTTTGGCCGCTTTGGAAAATCCTTCATAATTTTCACACAATGCCCTCACGGTGCTTGATTTTACAAATTTTTCATTCAGGCCGCCCCTCTGGCCCCTTGTAGCAAGTTTTGGGACAATCCCCCACCCTTCCCATTTTTGACTTTTTCGACACTACCGGCCCTGTCGTTTTTTTCAATTTTTGCCCGCTTTGGAAAATCCTTCACAATTTTCACACAATGCCCTCACGGTGCTTGATTTTACACATTTTTCATTCAGGCCGCCCCTCTGGCCCCTTGTAGCAAGTTTTGGGACAATCCCCCACCCTTCCCATTTTTGACTTTTTTGACACTACCGACCCTGTCATTTTTTTCAATTTTTACCCCTATGGAAAATCCTTCACAATTTTCACACAATGCCCTCACGGTGCTTGATTTTACACATTTTTCAATCAGCCCGCCCCTCTGGCCCCTTGTAGCAAGTTTTGGGACAATCCCCCACCCTTCCCATTTTTGACTTTTTCGACACTACCGGCCCTGTCGTTTTTTTCAATTTTTGGCCGCTTTGGAAAATCCTTCAAAATTTTCACACAATGCCCTCACGGTGCTTGATTTTACACATTTTTCATTCAGGCCGCCCCTCTGGCCCCTTGTAGCAAGTTTTGGGACAATCCCCCACCCTTCCCATTTTTGACTTTTTCGACACTACCGACCCTGTCATTTTTTTCAATTTTTACCCCTATGGAAAATCCTTCACAATTTCCACACAATGCCTTCACGGTGCTTGATTTTACACATTTTTCAATCAGCCCGCCCCTCTGGCCCCTTGTAGCAAGTTTTGGGACAATCCCCCACCCTTCCCATTTTTGACTTTTTCGACACTACCGGCCCTGTCGTTTTTTTCAATTTTTGGCCGCTTTGGAAAATCCTTCATAATTTTCACACAATGCCCTCACGGTGCTTGATTTTACAAATTTTTCATTCAGGCCGCCCCTCTGGCCCCTTGTAGCAAGTTTTGGGACAATCCCCCACCCTTCCCATTTTTGACTTTTTCGACACTACCGGCCCTGTCGTTTTTTTCAATTTTTGGCCGCTTTGGAAAATCCTTCACAATTTTCACACAATGCCCTCACGGTGCTTGATTTTACACATTTTTCATTCAGGCCGCCCCTCTGGCCCCTTGTAGCAAGTTTTGGGACAATCCCCCACCCTTCCCATTTTTGAATTTTTCGACACTACCGGCCCTGTCGTTTTTTTCAATTTTTGGCCGCTTTGGAAAATCCTTCATAATTTTCACACAATGCCCTCACGGTGCTTGATTTTACAAATTTTTCATTCAGGCCGCCCCTCTGGCCCCTTGTAGCAAGTTTTGGGACAATCCCCCACCCTTCCCATTTTTGACTTTTTCGACACTACCGGCCCTGTCATTTTTTTCCATTTTTGGCCGCTTTGGAAAATCCTTCACAATTTTCACACAATGCCCTCACGGTGCTTGATTTTACACATTTTTCATTCAGGCCGCCCCTCTGGCCCCTTGTAGCAAGTTTTGGGACAATCCCCCACCCTTCCCATTTTTGACTTTTTCGACACTACCGACCCTGTCATTTTTTTCAATTTTTACCCCTATGGAAAATCCTTCACAATTTTCACACAATGCCTTCACGGTGCTTGATTTTACACATTTTTCAATCAGCCCGCCCCTCTGGCCCCTTGTAGCAAGTTTTGGGACAATCCCCCACCCTTCCCATTTTTGACTTTTTCGAAACTACCGGCCCTGTCGTTTTTTTCAATTTTTGCCCGCTTTGGAAAATCCTTCACAATTTTCACACAATGCCCTCACGGTGCTTGATTTTACACATTTTTCATTCAGGCCGCCCCTCTGGCCCCTTGTAGCAAGTTTTGGGACAATCCCCCACCCTTCCCATTTTTGACTTTTTCGACACTACCGACCCTGTCATTTTTTTCAAGTTTTTACCCCTATGGAAAATCCTTCACAATTTTCACACAATGCCTTCACGGTGCTTGATTTTACACATTTTTCAATCAGCCCGCCCCTCTGGCCCCTTGTAGCAAGTTTTGGGACAATCCCCCACCCTTCCCATTTTTTACTTTTTCGACACTACCGGCCCTGTCGTTTTTTTCAATTTTTGCCCGCTTTGGAAAATCCTTCAAAATTTTCACACAATGCCCTCACGGTGCTTGATTTTACACATTTTTCATTCAGGCCGCCCCTCTGGCCCCTTGTAGCAAGTTTTGGGACAATCCCCCACCCTTCCCATTTTTGACTTTTTCGACACTACCGACCCTGTCATTTTTTTCAATTTTTACCCCTATGGAAAATCCTTCACAATTTTCACACAATGCCTTCACGGTGCTTGATTTTACACATTTTTCAATCAGCCCGCCCCTCTGGCCCCTTGTAGCAAGTTTTGGGACAATCCCCCACCTTTCCCATTTTTGACTTTTTCGACACTACCGGCCCTGTCGTTTTTTTCAATTTTTGGCCGCTTTGGAAAATCCTTCATAATTTTCACACAATGCCCTCACGGTGCTTGATTTTACAAATTTTTCATTCAGGCCGCCCCTCTGGCCCCTTGTAGCAAGTTTTGGGACAATCCCCCACCTTTCCCATTTTTGACTTTTTCGACACTACCGGCCCTGTCGTTTTTTTCAATTTTTGGCCGCTTTGGAAAATCCTTCATAATTTTCACACAATGCCCTCACGGTGCTTGATTTTACAAATTTTTCATTCAGGCCGCCCCTCTGGCCCCTTGTAGCAAGTTTTGGGACAATCCCCCACCCTTCCCATTTTTGAATTTTTCGACACTACCGGCCCTGTCGTTTTTTTCAATTTTTGGCCGCTTTGGAAAATCCTTCATAATTTTCACACAATGCCCTCACGGTGCTTGATTTTACAAATTTTTCATTCAGGCCGCCCCTCTGGCCCCTTGTAGCAAGTTTTGGGACAATCCCCCACCCTTCCCATTTTTGACTTTTTCGACACTACCGGCCCTGTCGTTTTTTTCAATTTTTGGCCGCTTTGGAAAATCCTTCACAATTTTCACACAATGCCCTCACGGTGCTTGATTTTACACATTTTTCATTCAGGCCGCCCCTCTGGCCCCTTGTAGCAAGTTTTGGGACAATCCCCCACCCTTCCCATTTTTGACTTTTTCGACACTACCGACCCTGTCATTTTTTTCAATTTTTACCCCTATGGAAAATCCTTCACAATTTTCACACAATGCCTTCACGGTGCTTGATTTTACACATTTTTCAATCAGCCCGCCCCTCTGGCCCCTTGTAGCAAGTTTTGGGACAATCCCCCACCCTTCCCATTTTTGACTTTTTCGACACTACCGGCCCTGTCGTTTTTTTCAATTTTTGCCCGCTTTGGAAAATCCTTCACAATTTTCACACAATGCCCTCACGGTGCTTGATTTTACACATTTTTCATTCAGGCCGCCCCTCTGGCCCCTTGTAGCAAGTTTTGGGACAATCCCCCACCCTTCCCATTTTTGACTTTTTCGACACTACCGGCCCTGTCGTTTTTTTCAATTTTTGCCCGCTTTGGAAAATCCTTCAAAATTTTCACACAATGCCCTCACGGTGCTTGATTTTACACATTTTTCATTCAGGCCGCCCCTCTGGCCCCTTGTAGCAAGTTTTGGGACAATCCCCCACCCTTCCCATTTTTGACTTTTTTGACACTACCGACCCTGTCATTTTTTTCAATTTTTACCCCTATGGAAAATCCTTCACAATTTTCACACAATGCCCTCACGGTGCTTGATTTTACACATTTTTCAATCAGCCCGCCCCTCTGGCCCCTTGTAGCAAGTTTTGGGACAATCCCCCACCCTTCCCATTTTTGACTTTTTCGACACTACCGGCCCTGTCGTTTTTTTCAATTTTTGGCCGCTTTGGAAAATCCTTCACAATTTCCACACAATGCCTTCACGGTGCTTGATTTTACACATTTTTCAATCAGCCCGCCCCTCTGGCCCCTTGTAGCAAGTTTTGGGACAATCCCCCACCCTTCCCATTTTTGACTTTTTCGACACTACCGGCCCTGTCGTTTTTTTCAATTTTTGGCCGCTTTGGAAAATCCTTCATAATTTTCACACAATGCCCTCACGGTGCTTGATTTTACAAATTTTTCATTCAGGCCGCCCCTCTGGCCCCTTGTAGCAAGTTTTGGGACAATCCCCCACCCTTCCCATTTTTGACTTTTTCGACACTACCGGCCCTGTCGTTTTTTTCCATTTTTGGCCGCTTTGGAAAATCCTTCACAATTTTCACACAATGCCCTCACGGTGCTTGATTTTACACATTTTTCATTCAGGCCGCCCCTCTGGCCCCTTGTAGCAAGTTTTGGGACAATCCCCCACCCTTCCCATTTTTGAATTTTTCGACACTACCGGCCCTGTCGTTTTTTTCAATTTTTGGCCGCTTTGGAAAATCCTTCATAATTTTCACACAATGCCCTCACGGTGCTTGATTTTACAAATTTTTCATTCAGGCCGCCCCTCTGGCCCCTTGTAGCAAGTTTTGGGACAATCCCCCACCCTTCCCATTTTTGACTTTTTCGACACTACCGGCCCTGTCATTTTTTTCCATTTTTGGCCACTTTGGAAAATCCTTCACAATTTTCACACAATGCCCTCACGGTGCTTGATTTTACACATTTTTCATTCAGGCCGCCCCTCTGGCCCCTTGTAGCAAGTTTTGGGACAATCCCCCACCCTTCCCATTTTTGACTTTTTCGACACTACCGACCCTGTCATTTTTTTCAATTTTTACCCCTATGGAAAATCCTTCACAATTTTCACACAATGCCCTCACGGTGCTTGATTTTACACATTTTTCAATCAGCCCGCCCCTCTGGCCCCTTGTAGCAAGTTTTGGGACAATCCCCCACCCTTCCCATTTTTGACTTTTTCGACACTACCGGCCCTGTCGTTTTTTTCAATTTTTGGCCGCTATGGAAAATCCTTCATAATTTTCACACAATGCCCTCACGGTGCTTGATTTTACAAATTTTTCATTCAGGCCGCCCCTCTGGCCCCTTGTAGCAAGTTTTGGGACAATCCCCCACCCTTCCCATTTTTGACTTTTTCGACACTACCGGCCCTGTCGTTTTTTTCAATTTTTGGCCGCTTTGTAAAATCCTTCACAATTTTCACACAATGCCCTCACGGTGCTTGATTTTACACATTTTTCATTCAGGCCGCCCCTCTGGCCCCTTGTAGCAAGTTTTGGGACAATCCCCCACCCTTCCCATTTTTGACTTTTTCGACACTACCGGCCCTGTCGTTTTTTTCAATTTTTGGCCGCTTTGTAAAATCCTTCACAATTTTCACACAATGCCCTCACGGTGCTTGATTTTACACATTTTTCATTCAGGCCGCCCCTCTGGCCCCTTGTAGCAAGTTTTGGGACAATCCCCCACCCTTCCCATTTTTGACTTTTTCGACACTACCGACCCTGTCATTTTTTTCAATTTTTACCCCTATGGAAAATCCTTCACAATTTTCACACAATGCCTTCACGGTGCTTGATTTTACACATTTTTCAATCAGCCCGCCCCTCTGGCCCCTTGTAGCAAGTTTTGGGACAATCCCCCACCCTTCCCATTTTTGACTTTTTCGACACTACCGGCCCTGTCGTTTTTTTCAATTTTTGCCCGCTTTGGAAAATCCTTCACAATTTTCACACAATGCCCTCACGGTGCTTGATTTTACACATTTTTCATTCAGGCCGCCCCTCTGGCCCCTTGTAGCAAGTTTTGGGACAATCCCCCACCCTTCCCATTTTTGACTTTTTCGACACTACCGACCCTGTCATTTTTTTCAAGTTTTTACCCCTATGGAAAATCCTTCACAATTTTCACACAATGCCTTCACGGTGCTTGATTTTACACATTTTTCAATCAGCCCGCCCCTCTGGCCCCTTGTAGCAAGTTTTGGGACAATCCCCCACCCTTCCCATTTTTTACTTTTTCGACACTACCGGCCCTGTCGTTTTTTTCAATTTTTGCCCGCTTTGGAAAATCCTTCAAAATTTTCACACAATGCCCTCACGGTGCTTGATTTTACACATTTTTCATTCAGGCCGCCCCTCTGGCCCCTTGTAGCAAGTTTTGGGACAATCCCCCACCCTTCCCATTTTTGACTTTTTCGACACTACCGACCCTGTCATTTTTTTCAATTTTTACCCCTATGGAAAATCCTTCACAATTTTCACACAATGCCTTCACGGTGCTTGATTTTACACATTTTTCAATCAGCCCGCCCCTCTGGCCCCTTGTAGCAAGTTTTGGGACAATCCCCCACCTTTCCCATTTTTGACTTTTTCGACACTACCGGCCCTGTCGTTTTTTTCAATTTTTGGCCGCTTTGGAAAATCCTTCATAATTTTCACACAATGCCCTCACGGTGCTTGATTTTACAAATTTTTCATTCAGGCCGCCCCTCTGGCCCCTTGTAGCAAGTTTTGGGACAATCCCCCACCCTTCCCATTTTTGAATTTTTCGACACTACCGGCCCTGTCGTTTTTTTCAATTTTTGGCCGCTTTGGAAAATCCTTCATAATTTTCACACAATGCCCTCACGGTGCTTGATTTTACAAATTTTTCATTCAGGCCGCCCCTCTGGCCCCTTGTAGCAAGTTTTGGGACAATCCCCCACCCTTCCCATTTTTGACTTTTTCGACACTACCGGCCCTGTCGTTTTTTTCAATTTTTGGCCGCTTTGGAAAATCCTTCACAATTTTCACACAATGCCCTCACGGTGCTTGATTTTACACATTTTTCATTCAGGCCGCCCCTCTGGCCCCTTGTAGCAAGTTTTGGGACAATCCCCCACCCTTCCCATTTTTGACTTTTTCGACACTACCGACCCTGTCATTTTTTTCAATTTTTACCCCTATGGAAAATCCTTCACAATTTTCACACAATGCCTTCACGGTGCTTGATTTTACACATTTTTCAATCAGCCCGCCCCTCTGGCCCCTTGTAGCAAGTTTTGGGACAATCCCCCACCCTTCCCATTTTTGACTTTTTCGACACTACCGGCCCTGTCGTTTTTTTCAATTTTTGCCCGCTTTGGAAAATCCTTCACAATTTTCACACAATGCCCTCACGGTGCTTGATTTTACAAATTTTTCATTCAGGCCGCCCCTCTGGCCCCTTGTAGCAAGTTTTGGGACAATCCCCCACCCTTCCCATTTTTGACTTTTTCGACACTACCGGCCCTGTCGTTTTTTTCAATTTTTGGCCGCTTTGGAAAATCCTTCACAATTTTCACACAATGCCCTCACGGTGCTTGATTTTACACATTCTTCATTCAGGCCGCCCCTCTGGCCCCTTGTAGCAAGTTTTGGGACAATCCCCCACCCTTCCCATTTTTGACTTTTTCGACACTACCGACCCTGTCATTTTTTTCAATTTTTACCCCTATGGAAAATCCTTCACAATTTCCACACAATGCCCTCACGGTGCTTGATTTTACAAATTTTTCATTCAGGCCGCCCCTCTGGCCCCTTGTAGCAAGTTTTGGGACAATCCCCCACCCTTCCCATTTTTGACTTTTTCGACACTACCGACCCTGTCATTTTTTTCAATTTTTGGCCGCTTTGGAAAATCCTTCATAATTTTCACACAATGCCCTCACGGTGCTTGATTTTACAAATTTTTCATTCAGGCCGCCCCTCTGGCCCCTTGTAGCAAGTTTTGGGACAATCCCCCACCCTTCCCATTTTTGACTTTTTCGACACTACCGGCCCTGTCGTTTTTTTCAATTTTTGGCCGCTTTGGAAAATCCTTCACAATTTTCACACAATGCCCTCACGGTGCTTGATTTTACACATTTTTCATTCAGGCCGCCCCTCTGGCCCCTTGTAGCAAGTTTTGGGACAATCCCCCACCCTTCCCATTTTTGACTTTTTCGACACTACCGACCCTGTCATTTTTTTCAATTTTTACCCCTATGGAAAATCCTTCACAATTTTCACACAATGCCCTCACGGTGCTTGATTTTACACATTTTTCAATCAGCCCGCCCCTCTGGCCCCTTGTAGCAAGTTTTGGGACAATCCCCCACCCTTCCCATTTTTGACTTTTTCGACACTACCGGCCCTGTCGTTTTTTTCAATTTTTGGCCGCTTTGGAAAATCCTTCATAATTTTCACACAATGCCCTCACGGTGCTTGATTTTACAAATTTTTCATTCAGGCCGCCCCTCTGGCCCCTTGTAGCAAGTTTTGGGACAATCCCCCACCCTTCCCATTTTTGAATTTTTCGACACTACCGGCCCTGTCGTTTTTTTCAATTTTTGGCCGCTTTGGAAAATCCTTCATAATTTTCACACAATGCCCTCACGGTGCTTGATTTTACAAATTTTTCATTCAGGCCGCCCCTCTGGCCCCTTGTAGCAAGTTTTGGGACAATCTCCCACCCTTCCCATTTTTGACTTTTTCGACACTACCGGCCCTGTCGTTTTTTTCATTTTTGTCCGCTTTGGAAAATCCTTCACAATTTTCACACAATGCCCTCACGGTGCTTGATTTTACACATTTTTCATTCAGGCCGCCCCTCTGGCCCCTTGTAGCAAGTTTTGGGACAATCCCCCACCCTTCCCATTTTTGACTTTTTCGACACTACCGACCCTGTCATTTTTTTCAATTTTTACCCCTATGGAAAATCCTTCACAATTTCCACACAATGCCTTCACGGTGCTTGATTTTACACATTTTTCAATCAGCCCGCCCCTCTGGCCCCTTGTAGCAAGTTTTGGGACAATCCCCCACCCTTCCCATTTTTGACTTTTTCGACACTACCGGCCCTGTCGTTTTTTTCAATTTTTGCCCGCTTTGGAAAATCCTTCAAAATTTTCACACAATGCCCTCACGGTGCTTGATTTTACACATTTTTCATTCAGGCTGCCCCTCTGGCCCCTTGTAGCAAGTTTTGGGACAATCCCCCACCCTTCCCATTTTTGACTTTTTCGACACTACCGACCCTGTCATTTTTTTCAATTTTTACCCCTATGGAAAATCCTTCACAATTTCCACACAATGCCCTCACGGTGCTTGATTTTACACATTTTTCAATCAGCCCGCCCCTCTGGCCCCTTGTAGCAAGTTTTGGGACAATCCCCCACCCTTCCCATTTTTGACTTTTTCGACACTACCGGCCCTGTCGTTTTTTTCAATTTTTGCCCGCTTTGGAAAATCCTTCAAAATTTTCACACAATGCCCTCACGGTGCTTGATTTTACACATTTTTCATTCAGGCCGCCCCTCTGGCCCCTTGTAGCAAGTTTTGGGACAATCCCCCACCCTTCCCATTTTTGACTTTTTCGACACTACCGACCCTGTCATTTTTTTCAATTTTTACCCCTATGGAAAATCCTTCACAATTTTCACACAATGCCCTCACGGTGCTTGATTTTACACATTTTTCAATCAGCCCGCCCCTCTGGCCCCTTGTAGCAAGTTTTGGGACAATCCCCCACCCTTCCCATTTTTGACTTTTTCGACACTACCGGCCCTGTCGTTTTTTTCAATTTTTGGCCGCTTTGGAAAATCCTTCATAATTTTCACACAATGCCCTCACGGTGCTTGATTTTACAAATTTTTCATTCAGGCCGCCCCTCTGGCCCCTTGTAGCAAGTTTTGGGACAATCCCCCACCCTTCCCATTTTTGACTTTTTCGACACTACCGACCCTGTCATTTTTTTCAATTTTTACCCCTATGGAAAATCCTTCACAATTTTCACACAATGCCTTCACGGTGCTTGATTTTACACATTTTTCAATCAGCCCGCCCCTCTGGCCCCTTGTAGCAAGTTTTGGGACAATCCCCCACCCTTCCCATTTTTGACTTTTTCGACACTACCGGCCCTGTCGTTTTTTTCAATTTTTGCCCGCTTTGGAAAATCCTTCACAATTTTCACACAATGCCCTCACGGTGCTTGATTTTACACATTTTTCATTCAGGCCGCCCCTCTGGCCCCTTGTAGCAAGTTTTGGGACAATCCCCCACCCTTCCCATTTTTGACTTTTTCGACACTACCGGCCCTGTCGTTTTTTTCAATTTTTGCCCGCTTTGGAAAATCCTTCAAAATTTTCACACAATGCCCTCACGGTGCTTGATTTTACACATTTTTCATTCAGGCCGCCCCTCTGGCCCCTTGTAGCAAGTTTTGGGACAATCCCCCACCCTTCCCATTTTTGACTTTTTTGACACTACCGACCCTGTCATTTTTTTCAATTTTTACCCCTATGGAAAATCCTTCACAATTTTCACACAATGCCCTCACGGTGCTTGATTTTACACATTTTTCAATCAGCCCGCCCCTCTGGCCCCTTGTAGCAAGTTTTGGGACAATCCCCCACCCTTCCCATTTTTGACTTTTTCGACACTACCGGCCCTGTCGTTTTTTTCAATTTTTGGCCGCTTTGGAAAATCCTTCAAAATTTTCACACAATGCCCTCACGGTGCTTGATTTTACACATTTTTCATTCAGGCCGCCCCTCTGGCCCCTTGTAGCAAGTTTTGGGACAATCCCCCACCCTTCCCATTTTTGACTTTTTCGACACTACCGACCCTGTCATTTTTTTCAATTTTTACCCCTATGGAAAATCCTTCACAATTTCCACACAATGCCTTCACGGTGCTTGATTTTACACATTTTTCAATCAGCCCGCCCCTCTGGCCCCTTGTAGCAAGTTTTGGGACAATCCCCCACCCTTCCCATTTTTGACTTTTTCGACACTACCGGCCCTGTCGTTTTTTTCAATTTTTGGCCGCTTTGGAAAATCCTTCATAATTTTCACACAATGCCCTCACGGTGCTTGATTTTACAAATTTTTCATTCAGGCCGCCCCTCTGGCCCCTTGTAGCAAGTTTTGGGACAATCCCCCACCCTTCCCATTTTTGACTTTTTCGACACTACCGGCCCTGTCGTTTTTTTCAATTTTTGGCCGCTTTGGAAAATCCTTCACAATTTTCACACAATGCCCTCACGGTGCTTGATTTTACACATTTTTCATTCAGGCCGCCCCTCTGGCCCCTTGTAGCAAGTTTTGGGACAATCCCCCACCCTTCCCATTTTTGACTTTTTCGACACTACCGACCCTGTCATTTTTTTCAATTTTTACCCCTATGGAAAATCCTTCACAATTTTCACACAATGCCTTCACGGTGCTTGATTTTACACATTTTTCAATCAGCCCGCCCCTCTGGCCCCTTGTAGCAAGTTTTGGGACAATCCCCCACCCTTCCCATTTTTGACTTTTTCGACACTACCGACCCTGTCATTTTTTTCAATTTTTACCCCTATGGAAAATCCTTCACAATTTTCACACAATGCCTTCACGGTGCTTGATTTTACACATTTTTCAATCAGCCCGCCCCTCTGGCCCCTTGTAGCAAGTTTTGGGACAATCCCCCACCCTTCCCATTTTTGACTTTTTCGACACTACCGGCCCTGTCGTTTTTTTCAATTTTTGCCCGCTTTGGAAAATCCTTCACAATTTTCACACAATGCCCTCACGGTGCTTGATTTTACACATTTTTCATTCAGGCCGCCCCTCTGGCCCCTTGTAGCAAGTTTTGGGACAATCCCCCACCCTTCCCATTTTTGACTTTTTCGACACTACCGGCCCTGTCGTTTTTTTCAATTTTTGCCCGCTTTGGAAAATCCTTCAAAATTTTCACACAATGCCCTCACGGTGCTTGATTTTACACATTTTTCATTCAGGCCGCCCCTCTGGCCCCTTGTAGCAAGTTTTGGGACAATCCCCCACCCTTCCCATTTTTGACTTTTTTGACACTACCGACCCTGTCATTTTTTTCAATTTTTACCCCTATGGAAAATCCTTCACAATTTTCACACAATGCCCTCACGGTGCTTGATTTTACACATTTTTCAATCAGCCCGCCCCTCTGGCCCCTTGTAGCAAGTTTTGGGACAATCCCCCACCCTTCCCATTTTTGACTTTTTCGACACTACCGGCCCTGTCGTTTTTTTCAATTTTTGGCCGCTTTGGAAAATCCTTCACAATTTCCACACAATGCCTTCACGGTGCTTGATTTTACACATTTTTCAATCAGCCCGCCCCTCTGGCCCCTTGTAGCAAGTTTTGGGACAATCCCCCACCCTTCCCATTTTTGACTTTTTCGACACTACCGGCCCTGTCGTTTTTTTCAATTTTTGCCCGCTTTGGAAAATCCTTCACAATTTCCACACAATGCCTTCACGGTGCTTGATTTTACACATTTTTCAATCAGCCCGCCCCTCTGGCCCCTTGTAGCAAGTTTTGGGACAATCCCCCACCCTTCCCATTTTTGACTTTTTCGACACTACCGGCCCTGTCGTTTTTTTCAATTTTTGGCCGCTTTGGAAAATCCTTCATAATTTTCACACAATGCCCTCACGGTGCTTGATTTTACAAATTTTTCATTCAGGCCGCCCCTCTGGCCCCTTGTAGCAAGTTTTGGGACAATCCCCCACCCTTCCCATTTTTGACTTTTTCGACACTACCGGCCCTGTCGTTTTTTTCCATTTTTGGCCGCTTTGGAAAATCCTTCACAATTTTCACACAATGCCCTCACGGTGCTTGATTTTACACATTTTTCATTCAGGCCGCCCCTCTGGCCCCTTGTAGCAAGTTTTGGGACAATCCCCCACCCTTCCCATTTTTGAATTTTTCGACACTACCGGCCCTGTCGTTTTTTTCAATTTTTGGCCGCTTTGGAAAATCCTTCATAATTTTCACACAATGCCCTCACGGTGCTTGATTTTACAAATTTTTCATTCAGGCCGCCCCTCTGGCCCCTTGTAGCAAGTTTTGGGACAATCCCCCACCCTTCCCATTTTTGACTTTTTCGACACTACCGGCCCTGTCATTTTTTTCCATTTTTGGCCACTTTGGAAAATCCTTCACAATTTTCACACAATGCCCTCACGGTGCTTGATTTTACACATTTTTCATTCAGGCCGCCCCTCTGGCCCCTTGTAGCAAGTTTTGGGACAATCCCCCACCCTTCCCATTTTTGACTTTTTCGACACTACCGACCCTGTCATTTTTTTCAATTTTTACCCCTATGGAAAATCCTTCACAATTTTCACACAATGCCCTCACGGTGCTTGATTTTACACATTTTTCAATCAGCCCGCCCCTCTGGCCCCTTGTAGCAAGTTTTGGGACAATCCCCCACCCTTCCCATTTTTGACTTTTTCGACACTACCGGCCCTGTCGTTTTTTTCAATTTTTGGCCGCTTTGGAAAATCCTTCATAATTTTCACACAATGCCCTCACGGTGCTTGATTTTACAAATTTTTCATTCAGGCCGCCCCTCTGGCCCCTTGTAGCAAGTTTTGGGACAATCCCCCACCCTTCCCATTTTTGACTTTTTCGACACAACCGGCCCTGTCGTTTTTTTCAATTTTTGGCCGCTTTGTAAAATCCTTCACAATTTTCACACAATGCCCTCACGGTGCTTGATTTTACACATTTTTCATTCAGGCCGCCCCTCTGGCCCCTTGTAGCAAGTTTTGGGACAATCCCCCACCCTTCCCATTTTTGACTTTTTCGACACTACCGACCCTGTCATTTTTTTCAATTTTTACCCCTATGGAAAATCCTTCACAATTTTCACACAATGCCTTCACGGTGCTTGATTTTACACATTTTTCAATCAGCCCGCCCCTCTGGCCCCTTGTAGCAAGTTTTGGGACAATCCCCCACCCTTCCCATTTTTGACTTTTTCGACACTACCGGCCCTGTCGTTTTTTTCAATTTTTGCCCGCTTTGGAAAATCCTTCACAATTTTCACACAATGCCCTCACGGTGCTTGATTTTACACATTTTTCATTCAGGCCGCCCCTCTGGCCCCTTGTAGCAAGTTTTGGGACAATCCCCCACCCTTCCCATTTTTGACTTTTTCGACACTACCGACCCTGTCATTTTTTTCAAGTTTTTACCCCTATGGAAAATCCTTCACAATTTTCACACAATGCCTTCACGGTGCTTGATTTTACACATTTTTCAATCAGCCCGCCCCTCTGGCCCCTTGTAGCAAGTTTTGGGACAATCCCTCACCCTTCCCATTTTTTACTTTTTCGACACTACCGGCCCTGTCGTTTTTTTCAATTTTTGCCCGCTTTGGAAAATCCTTCAAAATTTTCACACAATGCCCTCACGGTGCTTGATTTTACACATTTTTCATTCAGGCCGCCCCTCTGGCCCCTTGTAGCAAGTTTTGGGACAATCCCCCACCCTTCCCATTTTTGACTTTTTCGACACTACCGGCCCTGTCATTTTTTTCCATTTTTGGCCACTTTGGAAAATCCTTCACAATTTTCACACAATGCCCTCACGGTGCTTGATTTTACACATTTTTCATTCAGGCCGCCCCTCTGGCCCCTTGTAGCAAGTTTTGGGACAATCCCCCACCCTTCCCATTTTTGACTTTTTCGACACTACCGACCCTGTCATTTTTTTCAATTTTTACCCCTATGGAAAATCCTTCACAATTTTCACACAATGCCCTCACGGTGCTTGATTTTACACATTTTTCAATCAGCCCGCCCCTCTGGCCCCTTGTAGCAAGTTTTGGGACAATCCCCCACCCTTCCCATTTTTGACTTTTTCGACACTACCGGCCCTGTCGTTTTTTTCAATTTTTGGCCGCTTTGGAAAATCCTTCATAATTTTCACACAATGCCCTCACGGTGCTTGATTTTACAAATTTTTCATTCAGGCCGCCCCTCTGGCCCCTTGTAGCAAGTTTTGGGACAATCCCCCACCCTTCCCATTTTTGACTTTTTCGACACAACCGGCCCTGTCGTTTTTTTCAATTTTTGGCCGCTTTGTAAAATCCTTCACAATTTTCACACAATGCCCTCACGGTGCTTGATTTTACACATTTTTCATTCAGGCCGCCCCTCTGGCCCCTTGTAGCAAGTTTTGGGACAATCCCCCACCCTTCCCATTTTTGACTTTTTCGACACTACCGACCCTGTCATTTTTTTCAATTTTTACCCCTATGGAAAATCCTTCACAATTTTCACACAATGCCTTCACGGTGCTTGATTTTACACATTTTTCAATCAGCCCGCCCCTCTGGCCCCTTGTAGCAAGTTTTGGGACAATCCCCCACCCTTCCCATTTTTGACTTTTTCGACACTACCGGCCCTGTCGTTTTTTTCAATTTTTGCCCGCTTTGGAAAATCCTTCACAATTTTCACACAATGCCCTCACGGTGCTTGATTTTACACATTTTTCATTCAGGCCGCCCCTCTGGCCCCTTGTAGCAAGTTTTGGGACAATCCCCCACCCTTCCCATTTTTGACTTTTTCGACACTACCGACCCTGTCATTTTTTTCAAGTTTTTACCCCTATGGAAAATCCTTCACAATTTTCACACAATGCCTTCACGGTGCTTGATTTTACACATTTTTCAATCAGCCCGCCCCTCTGGCCCCTTGTAGCAAGTTTTGGGACAATCCCTCACCCTTCCCATTTTTTACTTTTTCGACACTACCGGCCCTGTCGTTTTTTTCAATTTTTGCCCGCTTTGGAAAATCCTTCAAAATTTTCACACAATGCCCTCACGGTGCTTGATTTTACACATTTTTCATTCAGGCCGCCCCTCTGGCCCCTTGTAGCAAGTTTTGGGACAATCCCCCACCCTTCCCATTTTTGACTTTTTCGACACTACCGACCCTGTCATTTTTTTCAATTTTTACCCCTATGGAAAATCCTTCACAATTTTCACACAATGCCTTCACGGTGCTTGATTTTACACATTTTTCAATCAGCCCGCCCCTCTGGCCCCTTGTAGCAAGTTTTGGGACAATCCCCCACCTTTCCCATTTTTGACTTTTTCGACACTACCGGCCCTGTCGTTTTTTTCAATTTTTGGCCGCTTTGGAAAATCCTTCATAATTTTCACACAATGCCCTCACGGTGCTTGATTTTACAAATTTTTCATTCAGGCCGCCCCTCTGGCCCCTTGTAGCAAGTTTTGGGACAATCCCCCACCCTTCCCATTTTTGAATTTTTCGACACTACCGGCCCTGTCGTTTTTTTCAATTTTTGGCCGCTTTGGAAAATCCTTCATAATTTTCACACAATGCCCTCACGGTGCTTGATTTTACAAATTTTTCATTCAGGCCGCCCCTCTGGCCCCTTGTAGCAAGTTTTGGGACAATCCCCCACCCTTCCCATTTTTGACTTTTTCGACACTACCGGCCCTGTCGTTTTTTTCAATTTTTGGCCGCTTTGGAAAATCCTTCACAATTTTCACACAATGCCCTCCGGTGCTTGATTTTACACATTTTTCATTCAGGCCGCCCCTCTGGCCCCTTGTAGCAAGTTTTGGGACAATCCCCCACCCTTCCCATTTTTGACTTTTTCGACACTACCGACCCTGTCATTTTTTTCAATTTTTACCCCTATGGAAAATCCTTCACAATTTTCACACAATGCCTTCACGGTGCTTGATTTTACACATTTTTCAATCAGCCCGCCCCTCTGGCCCCTTGTAGCAAGTTTTGGGACAATCCCCCACCCTTCCCATTTTTGACTTTTTCGACACTACCGGCCCTGTCGTTTTTTTCAATTTTTGCCCGCTTTGGAAAATCCTTCACAATTTTCACACAATGCCCTCACGGTGCTTGATTTTACACATTTTTCATTCAGGCCGCCCCTCTGGCCCCTTGTAGCAAGTTTTGGGACAATCCCCCACCCTTCCCATTTTTGACTTTTTCGACACTACCGGCCCTGTCGTTTTTTTCAATTTTTGCCCGCTTTGGAAAATCCTTCACAATTTTCACACAATGCCCTCACGGTGCTTGATTTTACACATTTTTCATTCAGGCCGCCCCTCTGGCCCCTTGTAGCAAGTTTTGGGACAATCCCCCACCCTTCCCATTTTTGACTTTTTCGACACTACCGGCCCTGTCGTTTTTTTCAATTTTTGGCCGCTTTGGAAAATCCTTCACAATTTTCACACAATGCCCTCACGGTGCTTGATTTTACACATTTTTCATTCAGGCCGCCCCTCTGGCCCCTTGTAGCAAGTTTTGGGACAATCCCCCACCCTTCCCATTTTTGACTTTTTCGACACTACCGACCCTGTCATTTTTTTCAATTTTTACCCCTATGGAAAATCCTTCACAATTTCCACACAATGCCCTCACGGTGCTTGATTTTACAAATTTTTCATTCAGGCCGCCCCTCTGGCCCCTTGTAGCAAGTTTTGGGACAATCCCCCACCCTTCCCATTTTTGACTTTTTCGACACTACCGACCCTGTCATTTTTTTCAATTTTTGGCCGCTTTGGAAAATCCTTCATAATTTTCACACAATGCCCTCACGGTGCTTGATTTTACAAATTTTTCATTCAGGCCGCCCCTCTGGCCCCTTGTAGCAAGTTTTGGGACAATCCCCCACCCTTCCCATTTTTGACTTTTTCGACACTACCGGCCCTGTCGTTTTTTTCAATTTTTGGCCGCTTTGGAAAATCCTTCACAATTTTCACACAATGCCCTCACGGTGCTTGATTTTACACATTTTTCATTCAGGCCGCCCCTCTGGCCCCTTGTAGCAAGTTTTGGGACAATCCCCCACCCTTCCCATTTTTGACTTTTTCGACACTACCGACCCTGTCATTTTTTTCAATTTTTACCCCTATGGAAAATCCTTCACAATTTTCACACAATGCCCTCACGGTGCTTGATTTTACACATTTTTCAATCAGCCCGCCCCTCTGGCCCCTTGTAGCAAGTTTTGGGACAATCCCCCACCCTTCCCATTTTTGACTTTTTCGACACTACCGGCCCTGTCGTTTTTTTCAATTTTTGGCCGCTTTGGAAAATCCTTCATAATTTTCACACAATGCCCTCACGGTGCTTGATTTTACAAATTTTTCATTCAGGCCGCCCCTCTGGCCCCTTGTAGCAAGTTTTGGGACAATCCCCCACCCTTCCCATTTTTGAATTTTTCGACACTACCGGCCCTGTCGTTTTTTTCAATTTTTGGCCGCTTTGGAAAATCCTTCATAATTTTCACACAATGCCCTCACGGTGCTTGATTTTACAAATTTTTCATTCAGGCCGCCCCTCTGGCCCCTTGTAGCAAGTTTTGGGACAATCCCCCACCCTTCCCATTTTTGACTTTTTCGACACTACCGGCCCTGTCGTTTTTTTCATTTTTGTCCGCTTTGGAAAATCCTTCACAATTTTCACACAATGCCCTCACGGTGCTTGATTTTACACATTTTTCATTCAGGCCGCCCCTCTGGCCCCTTGTAGCAAGTTTTGGGACAATCCCCCACCCTTCCCATTTTTGACTTTTTCGACACTACCGACCCTGTCATTTTTTTCAATTTTTACCCCTATGGAAAATCCTTCACAATTTTCACACAATGCCTTCACGGTGCTTGATTTTACACATTTTTCAATCAGCCCGCCCCTCTGGCCCCTTGTAGCAAGTTTTGGGACAATCCCCCACCCTTCCCATTTTTGACTTTTTCGACACTACCCGGCCCTGTCGTTTTTTTCAATTTTTGCCCGCTTTGGAAAATCCTTCAAAATTTTCACACAATGCCCTCACGGTGCTTGATTTTACAAATTTTTCATTCAGGCCGCCCCTCTGGCCCCTTGTAGCAAGTTTTGGGACAATCCCCCACCCTTCCCATTTTTGACTTTTTCGACACTACCGACCCTGTCATTTTTTTCAATTTTTGGCCGCTTTGGAAAATCCTTCATAATTTTCACACAATGCCCTCACGGTGCTTGATTTTACACATTTTTCATTCAGGCCGCCCCTCTGGCCCCTTGTAGCAAGTTTTGGGACAATCCCCCACCCTTCCCATTTTTGACTTTTTCGACACTACCGGCCCTGTCGTTTTTTTTCAATTTTTGGCCGCTTTGGAAAATCCTTCACAATTTTCACACAATGCCCTCACGGTGCTTGATTTTACACATTTTTCATTCAGGCCGCCCCTCTGGCCCCTTGTAGCAAGTTTTGGGACAATCCCCCACCCTTCCCATTTTTGACTTTTTCGACACTACCGACCCTGTCATTTTTTTCAATTTTTACCCCTATGGAAAATCCTTCACAATTTCCACACAGTGCCCTCACGGTGCTTGATTTTACACATTTTTCAATCAGCCCGCCCCTCTGGCCCCTTGTAGCAAGTTTTGGGACAATCCCCCACCCTTCCCATTTTTGACTTTTTCGACACTACCGGCCCTGTCGTTTTTTTCAATTTTTGCCCGCTTTGGAAAATCCTTCACAATTTTCACACAATGCCCTCACGGTGCTTGATTTTACACATTTTTCATTCAGGCCGCCCCTCTGGCCCCTTGTAGCAAGTTTTGGGACAATCCCCCACCCTTCCCATTTTTGACTTTTTCGACACTACCGGCCCTGTCGTTTTTTTCAATTTTTGCCCGCTTTGGAAAATCCTTCACAATTTTCACACAATGCCCTCACGGTGCTTGATTTTACACATTTTTCATTCAGGCCGCCCCTCTGGCCCCTTGTAGCAAGTTTTGGGACAATCCCCCACCCTTCCCATTTTTGACTTTTTCGACACTACCGGCCCTGTCGTTTTTTTCAATTTTTGACCGCTTTGGAAAATCCTTCACAATTTTCACACAATGCCCTCACGGTGCTTGATTTTACAAATTTTTCATTCAGGCCGCCCCTCTGGCCCCTTGTAGCAAGTTTTGGGACAATCCCCCACCCTTCCCATTTTTGACTTTTTCGACACTACCGGCCCTGTCGTTTTTTTCAATTTTTGGCCGCTTTGGAAAATCCTTCACAATTTTCACACAATGCCCTCACGGTGCTTGATTTTACACATTTTTCATTCAGGCCGCCCCTCTGGCCCCTTGTAGCAAGTTTTGGGACAATCCCCCACCCTTCCCATTTTTGACTTTTTCGACACTACCGACCCTGTCATTTTTTTCAATTTTTACCCCTATGGAAAATCCTTCACAATTTTCACACAATGCCCTCACGGTGCTTGATTTTACACATTTTTCAATCAGCCCGCCCCTCTGGCCCCTTGTAGCAAGTTTTGGGACAATCCCCCACCCTTCCCATTTTTGACTTTTTCGACACTACCGGCCCTGTCGTTTTTTTCATTTTTGTCCGCTTTGGAAAATCCTTCACAATTTTCACACAATGCCCTCACGGTGCTTGATTTTACACATTTTTCATTCAGGCCGCCCCTCTGGCCCCTTGTAGCAAGTTTTGGGACAATCCCCCACCCTTCCCATTTTTGACTTTTTCGACACTACCGACCCTGTCATTTTTTTCAATTTTTACCCCTATGGAAAATCCTTCACAATTTCCACACAATGCCTTCACGGTGCTTGATTTTACACATTTTTCAATCAGCCCGCCCCTCTGGCCCCTTGTAGCAAGTTTTGGGACAATCCCCCACCCTTCCCATTTTTGACTTTTTCGACACTACCGGCCCTGTCGTTTTTTTCAATTTTTGCCCGCTTTGGAAAATCCTTCAAAATTTTCACACAATGCCTCACGGTGCTTGATTTTACAAATTTTTCATTCAGGCCGCCCCTCTGGCCCCTTGTAGCAAGTTTTGGGACAATCCCCCACCCTTCCCATTTTTGACTTTTTCGACACTACCGACCCTGTCATTTTTTTCAATTTTTGGCCGCTTTGGAAAATCCTTCATAATTTTCACACAATGCCCTCACGGTGCTTGATTTTACAAATTTTTCATTCAGGCCGCCCCTCTGGCCCCTTGTAGCAAGTTTTGGGACAATCCCCCACCCTTCCCATTTTTGACTTTTTCGACACTACCGGCCCTGTCGTTTTTTTTCAATTTTTGGCCGCTTTGGAAAATCCTTCACAATTTTCACACAATGCCCTCACGGTGCTTGATTTTACACATTTTTCATTCAGGCCGCCCCTCTGGCCCCTTGTAGCAAGTTTTGGGACAATCCCCCACCCTTCCCATTTTTGACTTTTTCGACACTACCGACCCTGTCATTTTTTTCAATTTTTACCCCTATGGAAAATCCTTCACAATTTCCACACAATGCCCTCACGGTGCTTGATTTTACACATTTTTCAATCAGCCCGCCCCTCTGGCCCCTTGTAGCAAGTTTTGGGACAATCCCCCACCCTTCCCATTTTTGACTTTTTCGACACTACCGGCCCTGTCGTTTTTTTCAATTTTTGCCCGCTTTGGAAAATCCTTCAAAATTTTCACACAATGCCCTCACGGTGCTTGATTTTACACATTTTTCATTCAGGCCGCCCCTCTGGCCCCTTGTAGCAAGTTTTGGGACAATCCCCCACCCTTCCCATTTTTGACTTTTTCGACACTACCGACCCTGTCATTTTTTTCAATTTTTACCCCTATGGAAAATCCTTCACAATTTTCACACAATGCCCTCACGGTGCTTGATTTTACACATTTTTCAATCAGCCCGCCCCTCTGGCCCCTTGTAGCAAGTTTTGGGACAATTCCCCACCCTTCCCATTTTTGACTTTTTCGACACTACCGGCCCTGTCGTTTTTTTCAATTTTTGGCCGCTTTGGAAAATCCTTCACAATTTTCACACAATGCCCTCACGGTGCTTGATTTTACACATTTTTCATTCAGGCCGCCCCTCTGGCCCCTTGTAGCAAGTTTTGGGACAATCCCCCACCCTTCCCATTTTTGAATTTTTCGACACTACCGGCCCTGTCGTTTTTTTCAATTTTTGGCCGCTTTGGAAAATCCTTCATAATTTTCACACAATGCCCTCACGGTGCTTGATTTTACAAATTTTTCATTCAGGCCGCCCCTCTGGCCCCTTGTAGCAAGTTTTGGGACAATCCCCCACCCTTCCCATTTTTGACTTTTTCGACACTACCGGCCCTGTCGTTTTTTTCAATTTTTGGCCGCTTTGGAAAATCCTTCACAATTTTCACACAATGCCCTCACGGTGCTTGATTTTACACATTTTTCATTCAGGCCGCCCCTCTGGCCCCTTGTAGCAAGTTTTGGGACAATCCCCCACCCTTCCCATTTTTGACTTTTTCGACACTACCGACCCTGTCATTTTTTTCAATTTTTACCCCTATGGAAAATCCTTCACAATTTCCACACAATGCCTTCACGGTGCTTGATTTTACACATTTTTCAATCAGCCCGCCCCTCTGGCCCCTTGTAGCAAGTTTTGGGACAATCCCCCACCCTTCCCATTTTTTACTTTTTCGACACTACCGGCCCTGTCGTTTTTTTCAATTTTTGCCCGCTTTGGAAAATCCTTCAAAATTTTCACACAATGCCCTCACGGTGCTTGATTTTACACATTTTTCATTCAGGCCGCCCCTCTGGCCCCTTGTAGCAAGTTTTGGGACAATCCCCCACCCTTCCCATTTTTGACTTTTTCGACACTACCGACCCTGTCATTTTTTTCAATTTTTACCCCTATGGAAAATCCTTCACAATTTTCACACAATGCCCTCACGGTGCTTGATTTTACACATTTTTCAATCAGCCCGCCCCTCTGGCCCCTTGTAGCAAGTTTTGGGACAATCCCCCACCCTTCCCATTTTTGACTTTTTCGACACTACCGGCCCTGTCGTTTTTTTCAATTTTTGGCCGCTTTGGAAAATCCTTCATAATTTTCACACAATGCCCTCACGGTGCTTGATTTTACAAATTTTTCATTCAGGCCGCCCCTCTGGCCCCTTGTAGCAAGTTTTGGGACAATCCCCCACCCTTCCCATTTTTGAATTTTTCGACACTACCGGCCCTGTCGTTTTTTTCAATTTTTGGCCGCTTTGGAAAATCCTTCATAATTTTCACACAATGCCCTCACGGTGCTTGATTTTACAAATTTTTCATTCAGGCCGCCCCTCTGGCCCCTTGTAGCAAGTTTTGGGACAATCCCCCACCCTTCCCATTTTTGACTTTTTCGACACTACCGGCCCTGTCGTTTTTTTCAATTTTTGGCCGCTTTGGAAAATCCTTCACAATTTTCACACAATGCCCTCACGGTGCTTGATTTTACACATTTTTCATTCAGGCCGCCCCTCTGGCCCCTTGTAGCAAGTTTTGGGACAATCCCCCACCCTTCCCATTTTTGACTTTTTCGACACTACCGACCCTGTCATTTTTTTCAATTTTTACCCCTATGGAAAATCCTTCACAATTTCCACACAATGCCTTCACGGTGCTTGATTTTACACATTTTTCAATCAGCCCGCCCCTCTGGCCCCTTGTAGCAAGTTTTGGGACAATCCCCCACCCTTCCCATTTTTGACTTTTTCGACACTACCGGCCCTGTCGTTTTTTTCAATTTTTGGCCGCTTTGGAAAATCCTTAAAAATTTTCACACAATGCCCTCACGGTGCTTGATTTTACACATTTTTCATTCAGGCCGCCCCTCTGGCCCCTTGTAGCAAGTTTTGGGACAATCCCCCACCCTTCCCATTTTTGACTTTTTCGACACTACCGACCCTGTCATTTTTTTCAATTTTTACCCCTATGGAAAATCCTTCACAATTTTCACACAATGCCCTCACGGTGCTTGATTTTACACATTTTTCAATCAGGCCGCCCCTCTGGCCCCTTGTAGCAAGTTTTGGGACAATCCCCCACCCTTCCCATTTTTGACTTTTTCGACACTACCGGCCCTGTCGTTTTTTTCAATTTTTGGCCGCTTTGGAAAATCCTTCATAATTTTCACACAATGCCCTCACGGTGCTTGATTTTACACATTTTTCATTCAGACCGCCCCTCTGGCCCCTTGTAGCAAGTTTTGGGACAATCCCCCACCCTTCCCATTTTTGAATTTTTCGACACTACCGGCCCTGTCGTTTTTTTCAATTTTTGGCCGCTTTGGAAAATCCTTCATAATTTTCACACAATGCCCTCACGGTGCTTGATTTTACAAATTTTTCATTCAGGCCGCCCCTCTGGCCCCTTGTAGCAAGTTTTGGGACAATCCCCCACCCTTCCCATTTTTGACTTTTTCGACACTACCGGCCCTGTCGTTTTTTTCAATTTTTGGCCGCTTTGGAAAATCCTTCACAATTTTCACACAATGCCCTCACGGTGCTTGATTTTACACATTTTTCATTCAGGCCGCCCCTCTGTCCCCTTGTAGCAAGTTTTGGGACAATCCCCCACCCTTCCCATTTTTGACTTTTTCGACACTACCGACCCTGTCATTTTTTTCAATTTTTACCCCTATGGAAAATCCTTCACAATTTCCACACAATGCCTTCACGGTGCTTGATTTTACACATTTTTCAATCAGCCCGCCCCTCTGGCCCCTTGTAGCAAGTTTTGGGACAATCCCCCACCCTTCCCATTTTTGACTTTTTCGACACTACCGGCCCTGTCGTTTTTTTCAATTTTTGCCCGCTTTGGAAAATCCTTCAAAATTTTCACACAATGCCCTCACGGTGCTTGATTTTACACATTTTTCATTCAGGCCGCCCCTCTGGCCCCTTGTAGCAAGTTTTGGGACAATCCCCCACCCTTCCCATTTTTGACTTTTTCGACACTACCGACCCTGTCATTTTTTTCAATTTTTACCCCTATGGAAAATCCTTCACAATTTTCACACAATGCCCTCACGGTGCTTGATTTTACACATTTTTCAATCAGCCCGCCCCTCTGGCCCCTTGTAGCAAGTTTTGGGACAATCCCCCACCCTTCCCATTTTTGACTTTTTCGACACTACCGGCCCTGTCGTTTTTTTCAATTTTTGGCCGCTTTGGAAAATCCTTCATAATTTTCACACAATGCCCTCACGGTGCTTGATTTTACAAATTTTTCATTCAGGCCGCCCCTCTGGCCCCTTGTAGCAAGTTTTGGGACAATCCCCCACCCTTCCCATTTTTGAATTTTTCGACACTACCGGCCCTGTCGTTTTTTTCAATTTTTGGCCGCTTTGGAAAATCCTTCATAATTTTCACACAATGCCCTCACGGTGCTTGATTTTACAAATTTTTCATTCAGGCCGCCCCTCTGGCCCCTTGTAGCAAGTTTTGGGACAATCCCCCACCCTTCCCATTTTTGACTTTTTCGACACTACCGGCCCTGTCGTTTTTTTCAATTTTTGCCCGCTTTGGAAAATCCTTCAAAATTTTCACACAATGCCCTCACGGTGCTTGATTTTACACATTTTTCATTCAGGCCGCCCCTCTGGCCCCTTGTAGCAAGTTTTGGGACAATCCCCCACCCTTCCCATTTTTGACTTTTTCGACACTACCGACCCTGTCATTTTTTTCAATTTTTACCCCTATGGAAAATCCTTCACAATTTTCACACAATGCCCTCACGGTGCTTGATTTTACACATTTTTCAATCAGCCCGCCCCTCTGGCCCCTTGTAGCAAGTTTTGGGACAATCCCCCACCCTTCCCATTTTTGACTTTTTCGACACTACCGGCCCTGTCGTTTTTTTCAATTTTTGGCCGCTTTGGAAAATCCTTCATAATTTTCACACAATGCCCTCACGGTGCTTGATTTTACACATTTTTCATTCAGGCCGCCCCTCTGGCCCCTTGTAGCAAGTTTTGGGACAATCCCCCACCCTTCCCATTTTTGAATTTTTCGACACTACCGGCCCTGTCGTTTTTTTCAATTTTTGGCCGCTTTGGAAAATCCTTCATAATTTTCACACAATGCCCTCACGGTGCTTGATTTTACAAATTTTTCATTCAGGCCGCCCCTCTGGCCCCTTGTAGCAAGTTTTGGGACAATCCCCCACCCTTCCCATTTTTGACTTTTTCGACACTACCGACCCTGTCATTTTTTTCAATTTTTACCCCTATGGAAAATCCTTCACAATTTCCACACAATGCCTTCACGGTGCTTGATTTTACACATTTTTCAATCAGCCCGCCCCTCTGGCCCCTTGTAGCAAGTTTTGGGACAATCCCCCACCCTTCCCATTTTTGACTTTTTCGACACTACCGGCCCTGTCGTTTTTTTCAATTTTTGGCCGCTTTGGAAAATCCTTCATAATTTTCACACAATGCCCTCACGGTGCTTGATTTTACAAATTTTTCATTCAGGCCGCCCCTCTGGCCCCTTGTAGCAAGTTTTGGGACAATCCCCCACCCTTCCCATTTTTGACTTTTTCGACACTACCGGCCCTGTCGTTTTTTTCAATTTTTGGCCGCTTTGGAAAATCCTTCACAATTTTCACACAATGCCCTCACGGTGCTTGATTTTACACATTTTTCATTCAGGCCGCCCCTCTGGCCCCTTGTAGCAAGTTTTGGGACAATCCCCCACCCTTCCCATTTTTGACTTTTTCGACACTACCGACCCTGTCATTTTTTTCAATTTTTACCCCTATGGAAAATCCTTCACAATTTCCACACAATGCCTTCACGGTGCTTGATTTTACACATTTTTCAATCAGCCCGCCCCTCTGGCCCCTTGTAGCAAGTTTTGGGACAATCCCCCACCCTTCCCATTTTTGACTTTTTCGACACTACCGGCCCTGTCGTTTTTTTCAATTTTTGCCCGCTTTGGAAAATCCTTAAAAATTTTCACACAATGCCCTCACGGTGCTTGATTTTACAAATTTTTCATTCAGGCCGCCCCTCTGGCCCCTTGTAGCAAGTTTTGGGACAATCCCCCACCCTTCCCATTTTTGAATTTTTCGACACTACCGGCCCTGTCGTTTTTTTCAATTTTTGGCCGCTTTGGAAAATCCTTCATAATTTTCACACAATGCCCTCACGGTGCTTGATTTTACAAATTTTTCATTCAGGCCGCCCCTCTGGCCCCTTGTAGCAAGTTTTGGGACAATCCCCCACCCTTCCCATTTTTGACTTTTTCGACACTACCGGCCCTGTCGTTTTTTTCAATTTTTGGCCGCTTTGGAAAATCCTTCACAATTTTCACACAATGCCCTCACGGTGCTTGATTTTACACATTTTTCATTCAGTCCGCCCCTCTGGCCCCTTGTAGCAAGTTTTGGGACAATCCCCCACCCTTCCCATTTTTGAATTTTTCGACACTACCGGCCCTGTCGTTCTTTTCAATTTTTGGCCGCTTTGGAAAATCCTTCATAATTTTCACACAATGCCCTCACGGTGCTTGATTTTACAAATTTTTCATTCAGGCCGCCCCTCTGGCCCCTTGTAGCAAGTTTTGGGACAATCCCCCACCCTTCCCATTTTTGACTTTTTCGACACTACCGGCCCTGTCATTTTTTTCCATTTTTGGCCGCTTTGGAAAATCCTTCATAATTTTCACACAATGCCCTCACGGTGCTTGATTTTACACATTTTTCATTCAGGCCGCCCCTCTGGCCCCTTGTAGCAAGTTTTGGGACAATCCCCCACCCTTCCCATTTTTGACTTTTTCGACACTACCGGCCCTGTCGTTTTTTTCAATTTTTGGCCGCTTTGGAAAATCCTTCACAATTTTCACACAATGCCCTCACGGTGCTTGATTTTACACATTTTTCATTCAGGCCGCCCCTCTGGCCCCTTGTAGCAAGTTTTGGGACAATCCCCCACCCTTCCCATTTTTTAATTTTTCGACACTACCGGCCCTGTCGTTTTTTTCAATTTTTGGCCGCTTTGGAAAATCCTTCATAATTTTCACACAATGCCCTCACGGTGCTTGATTTTACAAATTTTTCATTCAGGCCGCCCCTCTGGCCCCTTGTAGCAAGTTTTGGGACAATCCCCCACCCTTCCCATTTTTGACTTTTTCGACACTACCGGCCCTGTCATTTTTTTCCATTTTTGGCCGCTTTGGAAAATCCTTCACAATTTTCACACAATGCCCTCACGGTGCTTGATTTTACACATTTTTCATTCAGGCCGCCCCTCTGGCCCCTTGTAGCAAGTTTTGGGACAATCCCCCACCCTTCCCATTTTTGACTTTTTCGACACTACCGACCCTGTCATTTTTTTCAATTTTTACCCCTATGGAAAATCCTTCATAATTTTCACACAATGCCCTCACGGTGCTTGATTTTACAAATTTTTCATTCAGGCCGCCCCTCTGGCCCCTTGTAGCAAGTTTTGGGACAATCCCCCACCCTTCCCATTTTTGAATTTTTCGACACTACCGGCCCTGTCGTTTTTTTCCATTTTTGGCCGCTTTGGAAAATCCTTCATAATTTTCACACAATGCCCTCACGGTGCTTGATTTTACAAATTTTTCATTCAGGCCGCCCCTCTGGCCCCTTGTAGCAAGTTTTGGGACAATCCCCCACCCTTCCCATTTTTGACTTTTTCGACACTACCGGCCCTGTCGTTTTTTTCAATTTTTGGCCGCTTTGGAAAATCCTTCACAATTTTCACACAATGCCCTCACGGTGCTTGATTTTACACATTTTTCATTCAGGCCGCCCCTCTGGCCCCTTGTAGCAAGTTTTGGGACAATCCCCCACCCTTCCCATTTTTGAATTTTTCGACACTACCGGCCCTGTCGTTTTTTTCAATTTTTGGCCGCTTTGGAAAATCCTTCATAATTTTCACACAATGCCCTCACGGTGCTTGATTTTACAAATTTTTCATTCAGGCCGCCCCTCTGGCCCCTTGTAGCAAGTTTTGGGACAATCCCCCACCCTTCCCATTTTTGACTTTTTCGACACTACCGACCCTGTCATTTTTTTCAATTTTTACCCCTATGGAAAATCCTTCACAATTTTCACACAATGCCCTCACGGTGCTTGATTTTACACATTTTTCAATCAGGCCGCCCCTCTGGCCCCTTGTAGCAAGTTTTGGGACAATCCCCCACCCTTCCCATTTTTGAATTTTTCGACACTACCGGCCCTGTCGTTTTTTTCAATTTTTGGCCGCTTTGGAAAATCCTTCATAATTTTCACACAATGCCCTCACGGTGCTTGATTTTACAAATTTTTCATTCAGGCCGCCCCTCTGGCCCCTTGTAGCAAGTTTTGGGACAATCCCCCACCCTTCCCATTTTTGACTTTTTCGACACTACCGGCCCTGTCGTTTTTTTCAATTTTTGGCCGCTTTGTAAAATCCTTCACAATTTTCACATAATGCCCTCACGGTGCTTGATTTTACACATTTTTCATTCAGGCCGCCCCTCTGGCCCCTTGTAGCAAGTTTTGGGACAATCCCCCACCCTTCCCATTTTTGACTTTTTCGACACTACCGGCCCTGTCATTTTTTTCCATTTTTGGCCGCTTTGGAAAATCCTTCATAATTTTCACACAATGCCCTCACGGTGCTTGATTTTACACATTTTTCATTCAGGCCGCCCCTCTGGCCCCTTGTAGCAAGTTTTGGGACAATCCCCCACCCTTCCCATTTTTGACTTTTTCGACACTACCGGCCCTGTCGTTTTTTTCAATTTTTGGCCGCTTTGGAAAATCCTTCACAATTTTCACACAATGCCCTCACGGTGCTTGATTTTACACATTTTTCATTCAGGCCGCCCCTCAGGCCCCTTGTAGCAAGTTTTGGGACAATCCCCCACCCTTCCCATTTTTGAATTTTTCGACACTACCGGCCCTGTCGTTTTTTTCAATTTTTGGCCGCTTTGGAAAATCCTTCATAATTTTCACACAATGCCCTCACGGTGCTTGATTTTACAAATTTTTCATTCAGGCCGCCCCTCTGGCCCCTTGTAGCAAGTTTTGGGACAATCCCCCACCCTTCCCATTTTTGACTTTTTCGACACTACCGGCCCTGTCATTTTTTTCCATTTTTGGCCGCTTTGGAAAATCCTTCACAATTTTCACACAATGCCCTCACGGTGCTTGATTTTACACATTTTTCATTCAGGCCGCCCCTCTGGCCCCTTGTAGCAAGTTTTGGGACAATCCCCCACCCTTCCCATTTTTGACTTTTTCGACACTACCGACCCTGTCATTTTTTTCAATTTTTACCCCTATGGAAAATCCTTCACAATTTTCACACAATGCCCTCACGGTGCTTGATTTTACACATTTTTCAATCAGGCCGCCCCTCTGGCCCCTTGTAGCAAGTTTTGGGACAATCCCCCACCCTTCCCATTTTTGAATTTTTCGACACTACCGGCCCTGTCGTTTTTTTCCATTTTTGGCCGCTTTGGAAAATCCTTCATAATTTTCACACAATGCCCTCACGGTGCTTGATTTTACAAATTTTTCATTCAGGCCGCCCCTCTGGCCCCTTGTAGCAAGTTTTGGGACAATCCCCCACCCTTCCCATTTTTGACTTTTTCGACACTACCGGCCCTGTCGTTTTTTTCAATTTTTGGCCGCTTTGGAAAATCCTTCACAATTTTCACACAATGCCCTCACGGTGCTTGATTTTACACATTTTTCATTCAGGCCGCCCCTCTGGCCCCTTGTAGCAAGTTTTGGGACAATCCCCCACCCTTCCCATTTTTGAATTTTTCGACACTACCGGCCCGGCCTTTTTTCTCAATTTTTGGCCGCTTTGGAAAATCCTTCATAATTTTCACACAATGCCCTCACGGTGCTTGATTTTACAAATTTTTCATTCAGGCCGCCCCTCTGGCCCCTTGTAGCAAGTTTTGGGACAATCCCCCACCCTTCCCATTTTTGACTTTTTCGACACTACCGGCCCTGTCATTTTTTTCCATTTTTGGCCGCTTTGGAAAATCCTTCACAATTTTCACACAATGCCCTCACGGTGCTTGATTTTACACATTTTTCATTCAGGCCGCCCCTCTGGCCCCTTGTAGCAAGTTTTGGGACAATCCCCCACCCTTCCCATTTTTGACTTTTTCGACACTACCGACCCTGTCATTTTTTTCAATTTTTACCCCTATGGAAAATCCTTCACAATTTTCACACAATGCCCTCACGGTGCTTGATTTTACACATTTTTCAATCAGGCCGCCCCTCTGGCCCCTTGTAGCAAGTTTTGGGACAATCCCCCACCCTTCCCATTTTTGAATTTTTCGACACTACCGGCCCTGTCGTTTTTTTCAATTTTTGGCCGCTTTGGAAAATCCTTCATAATTTTCACACAATGCCCTCACGGTGCTTGATTTTACAAATTTTTCATTCAGGCCGCCCCTCTGGCCCCTTGTAGCAAGTTTTGGGACAATCCCCCACCCTTCCCATTTTTGACTTTTTCGACACTACCGGCCCTGTCGTTTTTTTCAATTTTTGGCCGCTTTGGAAAATCCTTCACAATTTTCACACAATGCCCTCACGGTGCTTGATTTTACACATTTTTCATTCAGGCCGCCCCTCTGGCCCCTTGTAGCAAGTTTTGGGACAATCCCCCACCCTTCCCATTTTTGACTTTTTCGACACTACCGACCCTGTCATTTTTTTCAATTTTTACCCCTATGGAAAATCCTTCACAATTTTCACACAATGCCCTCACGGTGCTTGATTTTACACATTTTTCAATCAGGCCGCCCCTCTGGCCCCTTGTAGCAAGTTTTGGGACAATCCCCCACCCTTCCCATTTTTGACTTTTTCGACACTACCGGCCCTGTCGTTTTTTTCAATTTTTGGCCGCTTTGGAAAATCCTTCACAATTTTCACACAATGCCCTCACGGTGCTTGATTTTACACATTTTTCATTCAGGCCGCCCCTCTGGCCCCTTGTAGCAAGTTTTGGGACAATCCCCCACCCTTCCCATTTTTGACTTTTTCGACACTACCGACCCTGTCATTTTTTTCAATTTTTACCCCTATGGAAAATCCTTCACAATTTCCACACAATGCCTTCACGGTGCTTGATTTTACACATTTTTCAATCAGCCCGCCCCTCTGGCCCCTTGTAGCAAGTTTTGGGACAATCCCCCACCCTTCCCATTTTTGACTTTTTCGACACTACCGGCCCTGTCATTTTTTTCCATTTTTGCCCGCTTTGGAAAATCCTTCACAATTTTCACACAATGCCCTCACGGTGCTTGATTTTACACATTTTTCATTCAGGCCGCCCCTCTGGCCCCTTGTAGCAAGTTTTGGGACAATCCCCCACCCTTCCCATTTTTGACTTTTTCGACACTACCGACCCTGTCATTTTTTTCAATTTTTACCCCTATGGAAAATCCTTCACAATTTTCACACAATGCCCTCACGGTGCTTGATTTTACACATTTTTCAATCAGGCCGCCCCTCTGGCCCCTTGTAGCAAGTTTTGGGACAATCCCCCACCCTTCCCATTTTTGAATTTTTCGACACTACCGGCCCTGTCGTTTTTTTCAATTTTTGGCCGCTTTGGAAAATCCTTCACAATTTTCACACAATGCCCTCACGGTGCTTGATTTTACACATTTTTCAATCAGGCCGCCCCTCTGGCCCCTTGTAGCAAGTTTTGGGACAATCCCCCACCCTTCCCATTTTTGACTTTTTCGACACTACCGGCCCTGTCGTTTTTTTCAATTTTTGGCCGCTTTGGAAAATCCTTCACAATTTTCACACAATGCCCTCACGGTGCTTGATTTTACACATTTTTCATTCAGGCCGCCCCTCTGGCCCCTTGTAGCAAGTTTTGGGACAATCCCCCACCCTTCCCATTTTTGACTTTTTCGACACTACCGACCCTGTCATTTTTTTCAATTTTTACCCCTATGGAAAATCCTTCACAATTTCCACACAATGCCTTCACGGTGCTTGATTTTACACATTTTTCAATCAGCCCGCCCCTCTGGCCCCTTGTAGCAAGTTTTGGGACAATCCCCCACCCTTCCCATTTTTGACTTTTTCGACACTACCGGCCCTGTCATTTTTTTCCATTTTTGCCCGCTTTGGAAAATCCTTCACAATTTTCACACAATGCCCTCACTACCGGCCCTGTCGTTTTTTTCAATTTTTGGCCGCTTTGGAAAATCCTTCACAATTTTCACACAATGCCCTCACGGTGCTTGATTTTACACATTTTTCATTCAGGCCGCCCCTCTGGCCCCTTGTAGCAAGTTTTGGGACAATCCCCCACCCTTCCCATTTTTGACTTTTTCGACACTACCGACCCTGTCATTTTTTTCAATTTTTACCCCTATGGAAAATCCTTCACAATTTTCACACAATGCCCTCACGGTGCTTGATTTTACACATTTTTCAATCAGGCCGCCCCTCTGGCCCCTTGTAGCAAGTTTTGGGACAATCCCCCACCCTTCCCATTTTTGACTTTTTCGACACTACCGGCCCTGTCGTTTTTTTCAATTTTTGGCCGCTTTGGAAAATCCTTCACAATTTTCACACAATGCCCTCACGGTGCTTGATTTTACACATTTTTCATTCAGGCCGCCCCTCTGGCCCCTTGTAGCAAGTTTTGGGACAATCCCCCACCCTTCCCATTTTTGACTTTTTCGACACTACCGACCCTGTCATTTTTTTCCATTTTTACCCCTATGGAAAATCCTTCACAATTTTCACACAATGCCCTCACGGTGCTTGATTTTACAAATTTTTCATTCAGGCCGCCCCTCTGGCCCCTTGTAGCAAGTTTTGGGACAATCCCCCACCCTTCCCATTTTTGACTTTTTCGACACTACCGGCCCTGTCATTTTTTTCCATTTTTGGCCGCTTTGGAAAATCCTTCATAATTTTCACACAATGCCCTCACGGTGCTTGATTTTACACATTTTTCATTCAGGCCGCCCCTCTGGCCCCTTGTAGCAAGTTTTGGGACAATCCCCCACCCTTCCCATTTTTGACTTTTTCGACACTACCGGCCCTGTCGTTTTTTTCAATTTTTGCCCGCTTTGGAAAATCCTTCACAATTTTCACACAATGCCCTCACGGTGCTTGATTTTACACATTTTTCATTCAGGCCGCCCCTCTGGCCCCTTGTAGCAAGTTTTGGGACAATCCCCCACCCTTCCCATTTTTTAATTTTTCGACACTACCGGCCCTGTCGTTTTTTTCAATTTTTGGCCGCTTTGGAAAATCCTTCATAATTTTCACACAATGCCCTCACGGTGCTTGATTTTACAAATTTTTCATTCAGGCCGCCCCTCTGGCCCCTTGTAGCAAGTTTTGGGACAATCCCCCACCCTTCCCATTTTTGACTTTTTCGACACTACCGGCCCTGTCATTTTTTTCCATTTTTGGCCGCTTTGGAAAATCCTTCACAATTTTCACACAATGCCCTCACGGTGCTTGATTTTACACATTTTTCATTCAGGCCGCCCCTCTGGCCCCTTGTAGCAAGTTTTGGGACAATCCCCCACCCTTCCCATTTTTGACTTTTTCGACACTACCGACCCTGTCATTTTTTTCAATTTTTACCCCTATGGAAAATCCTTCACAATTTCCACACAATGCCTTCACGGTGCTTGATTTTACACATTTTTCAATCAGCCCGCCCCTCTGGCCCCTTGTAGCAAGTTTTGGGACAATCCCCCACCCTTCCCATTTTTGACTTTTTCGACACTACCGGCCCTGTCGTTTTTTTCAATTTTTGCCCGCTTTGGAAAATCCTTCAAAATTTTCACACAATGCCCTCACGGTGCTTGATTTTACACATTTTTCATTCAGGCCGCCCCTCTGGCCCCTTGTAGCAAGTTTTGGGACAATCCCCCACCCTTCCCATTTTTGACTTTTTCGACACTACCGGCCCTGTCGTTTTTTTCAATTTTTGGCCGCTTTGGAAAATCCTTCATAATTTTCACACAATGCCCTCACGGTGCTTGATTTTACAAATTTTTCATTCAGGCCGCCCCTCTGGCCCCTTGTAGCAAGTTTTGGGACAATCCCCCACCCTTCCCATTTTTGACTTTTTCGACACTACCGGCCCTGTCATTTTTTTCCATTTTTGGCCGCTTTGGAAAATCCTTCACAATTTTCACACAATGCCCTCACGGTGCTTGATTTTACACATTTTTCATTCAGGCCGCCCCTCTGGCCCCTTGTAGCAAGTTTTGGGACAATCCCCCACCCTTCCCATTTTTGACTTTTTCGACACTACCGACCCTGTCATTTTTTTCAATTTTTACCCCTATGGAAAATCCTTCACAATTTTCACACAATGCCCTCACGGTGCTTGATTTTACACATTTTTCAATCAGGCCGCCCCTCTGGCCCCTTGTAGCAAGTTTTGGGACAATCCCCCACCCTTCCCATTTTTGAATTTTTCGACACTACCGGCCCTGTCGTTTTTTTCAATTTTTGGCCGCTTTGGAAAATCCTTCATAATTTTCACACAATGCCCTCACGGTGCTTGATTTTACAAATTTTTCATTCAGGCCGCCCCTCTGGCCCCTTGTAGCAAGTTTTGGGACAATCCCCCACCCTTCCCATTTTTGACTTTTTCGACACTACCGACCCTGTCATTTTTTTCAATTTTTACCCCTATGGAAAATCCTTCACAATTTTCACACAATGCCCTCACGGTGCTTGATTTTACACATTTTTCAATCAGCCCGCCCCTCTGGCCCCTTGTAGCAAGTTTTGGGACAATCCCCCACCCTTCCCATTTTTGAATTTTTCGACACTACCGGCCCTGTCGTTTTTTTCAATTTTTGGCCGCTTTGGAAAATCCTTCATAATTTTCACACAATGCCCTCACGGTGCTTGATTTTACAAATTTTTCATTCATGCCGCCCCTCTGGCCCCTTGTAGCAAGTTTTGGGACAATCCCCCACCCTTCCCATTTTTGACTTTTTCGACACTACCGGCCCTGTCGTTTTTTTCAATTTTTGGCCGCTTTGGAAAATCCTTCATAATTTTCACACAATGCCCTCACGGTGCTTGATTTTACAAATTTTTCATTCATGCCGCCCCTCTGGCCCCTTGTAGCAAGTTTTGGGACAATCCCCCACCCTTCCCATTTTTGACTTTTTCGACACTACCGACCCTGTCATTTTTTTCAATTTTTACCCCTATGGAAAATCCTTCACAATTTTCACACAATGCCCTCACGGTGCTTGATTTTACACATTTTTCAATCAGCCCGCCCCTCTGGCCCCTTGTAGCAAGTTTTGGGACAATCCCCCACCCTTCCCATTTTTGAATTTTTCGACACTACCGGCCCTGTCGTTTTTTTCAATTTTTGGCCGCTTTGGAAAATCCTTCATAATTTTCACACAATGCCCTCACGGTGCTTGATTTTACAAATTTTTCATTCATGCCGCCCCTCTGGCCCCTTGTAGCAAGTTTTGGGACAATCCCCCACCCTTCCCATTTTTGACTTTTTCGACACTACCGACCCTGTCATTTTTTTCAATTTTTACCCCTATGGAAAATCCTTCACAATTTCCACACAATGCCTTCACGGTGCTTGATTTTACACATTTTTCAATCAGCCCGCCCCTCTGGCCCCTTGTAGCAAGTTTTGGGACAATCCCCCACCCTTCCCATTTTTGACTTTTTCGACACTACCGGCCCTGTCGTTTTTTTCAATTTTTGCCCGCTTTGGAAAATCCTTCAAAATTTTCACACAATGCCCTCACGGTGCTTGATTTTACACATTTTTCATTCAGGCCGCCCCTCTGGCCCCTTGTAGCAAGTTTTGGGACAATCCCCCACCCTTCCCATTTTTGACTTTTTCGACACTACCGACCCTGTCGTTTTTTTCAATTTTTGGCCGCTTTGGAAAATCCTTCATAATTTTCACACAATGCCCTCACGGTGCTTGATTTTACAAATTTTTCATTCAGGCCGCCCCTCTGGCCCCTTGTAACAAGTTTTGGGACAATCCCCCACCCTTCCCATTTTTGAATTTTTCGACACTACCGGCCCTGTCGTTTTTTTCAATTTTTGGCCGCTTTGGAAAATCCTTCAATTTTCACACAATGCCCTCACGGTGCTTGATTTTACAAATTTTTCATTCAGGCCGCCCCTCTGGCCCCTTGTAGCAAGTTTTGGGACAATCCCCCACCCTTCCCATTTTTGACTTTTTCGACACTACCGGCCCTGTCGTTTTTTTCAATTTTTGGCCGCTTTGGAAAATCCTTCACAATTTTCACACAATGCCCTCACGGTGCTTGATTTTACACATTTTTCATTCAGGCCGCCCCTCTGGCCCCTTGTAGCAAGTTTTGGGACAATCCCCCACCCTTCCCATTTTTGACTTTTTCGACACTACCGACCCTGTCATTTTTTTCAATTTTTACCCCTATGGAAAATCCTTCACAATTTCCACACAATGCCTTCACGGTGCTTGATTTTACACATTTTTCAATCAGCCCGCCCCTCTGGCCCCTTGTAGCAAGTTTTGGGACAATCCCCCACCCTTCCCATTTTTGACTTTTTCGACACTACCGGCCCTGTCGTTTTTTTCAATTTTTGCCCGCTTTGGAAAATCCTTCAAAATTTTCACACAATGCCCTCACGGTGCTTGATTTTACACATTTTTCATTCAGGCCGCCCCTCTGGCCCCTTGTAGCAAGTTTTGGGACAATCCCCCACCCTTCCCATTTTTGACTTTTTCGACACTACCGGCCCTGTCGTTTTTTTCAATATTTGGCCGCTTTGGAAAATCCTTCATAATTTTCACACAATGCCCTCACGGTGCTTGATTTTACAAATTTTTCATTCAGGCCGCCCCTCTGGCCCCTTGTAGCAAGTTTTGGGACAATCCCCCACCCTTCCCATTTTTGACTTTTTCGACACTACCGGCCCTGTCATTTTTTTCCATTTTTGGCCGCTTTGGAAAATCCTTCACAATTTTCACACAATGCCCTCACGGTGCTTGATTTTACACATTTTTCATTCAGGCCGCCCCTCTGGCCCCTTGTAGCAAGTTTTGGGACAATCCCCCACCCTTCCCATTTTTGACTTTTTCGACACTACCGACCCTGTCATTTTTTTCAATTTTTACCCCTATGGAAAATCCTTCACAATTTTCACACAATGCCCTCACGGTGCTTGATTTTACACATTTTTCAATCAGGCCGCCCCTCTGGCCCCTTGTAGCAAGTTTTGGGACAATCCCCCACCCTTCCCATTTTTGAATTTTTCGACACTACCGGCCCTGTCGTTTTTTTCAATTTTTGGCCGCTTTGGAAAATCCTTCATAATTTTCACACAATGCCCTCACGGTGCTTGATTTTACAAATTTTTCATTCAGGCCGCCCCTCTGGCCCCTTGTAGCAAGTTTTGGGACAATCCCCCACCCTTCCCATTTTTGACTTTTTCGACACTACCGACCCTGTCATTTTTTTCAATTTTTACCCCTATGGAAAATCCTTCACAATTTTCACACAATGCCCTCACGGTGCTTGATTTTACACATTTTTCAATCAGCCCGCCCCTCTGGCCCCTTGTAGCAAGTTTTGGGACAATCCCCCACCCTTCCCATTTTTGACTTTTTCGACACTACCGGCCCTGTCGTTTTTTTCAATTTTTGGCCGCTTTGGAAAATCCTTCATAATTTTCACACAATGCCCTCACGGTGCTTGATTTTACAAATTTTTCATTCAGGCCGCCCCTCTGGCCCCTTGTAGCAAGTTTTGGGACAATCCCCCACCCTTCCCATTTTTGAATTTTTCGACACTACCGGCCCTGTCGTTTTTTTCAATTTTTGGCCGCTTTGGAAAATCCTTCATAATTTTCACACAATGCCCTCACGGTGCTTGATTTTACAAATTTTTCATTCATGCCGCCCCTCTGGCCCCTTGTAGCAAGTTTTGGGACAATCCCCCACCCTTCCCATTTTTGACTTTTTCGACACTACCGGCCCTGTCGTTTTTTTCAATTTTTGGCCGCTTTGGAAAATCCTTCACAATTTTCACACAATGCCCTCACGGTGCTTGATTTTACACATTTTTCATTCAGGCCGCCCCTCTGGCCCCTTGTAGCAAGTTTTGGGACAATCCCCCACCCTTCCCATTTTTGACTTTTTCGACACTACCGACCCTGTCATTTTTTTCAATTTTTACCCCTATGGAAAATCCTTCACAATTTCCACACAATGCCTTCACGGTGCTTGATTTTACACATTTTTCAATCAGCCCGCCCCTCTGGCCCCTTGTAGCAAGTTTTGGGACAATCCCCCACCCTTCCCATTTTTGACTTTTTCGACACTACCGGCCCTGTCGTTTTTTTCAATTTTTGCCCGCTTTGGAAAATCCTTCAAAATTTTCACACAATGCCCTCACGGTGCTTGATTTTACACATTTTTCATTCAGGCCGCCCCTCTGGCCCCTTGTAGCAAGTTTTGGGACAATCCCCCACCCTTCCCATTTTTGACTTTTTTGACACTACCGACCCTGTCATTTTTTTCAATTTTTACCCCTATGGAAAATCCTTCACAATTTTCACACAATGCCCTCACGGTGCTTGATTTTACACATTTTTCAATCAGCCCGCCCCTCTGGCCCCTTGTAGCAAGTTTTGGGACAATCCCCCACCCTTCCCATTTTTGACTTTTTCGACACTACCGGCCCTGTCGTTTTTTTCAATTTTTGGCCGCTTTGGAAAATCCTTCATAATTTTCACACAATGCCCTCACGGTGCTTGATTTTACAAATTTTTCATTCAGGCCGCCCCTCTGGCCCCTTGTAGCAAGTTTTGGGACAATCCCCCACCCTTCCCATTTTTGACTTTTTCGACACTACCGACCCTGTCGTTTTTTTCAATTTTTGGCCGCTTTGGAAAATCCTTCATAATTTTCACACAATGCCCTCACGGTGCTTGATTTTACAAATTTTTCATTCAGGCCGCCCCTCTGGCCCCTTGTAGCAAGTTTTGGGACAATCCCCCACCCTTCCCATTTTTGAATTTTTCGACACTACCGGCCCTGTCGTTTTTTTCCATTTTTGGCCGCTTTGGAAAATCCTTCATAATTTTCACACAATGCCCTCACGGTGCTTGATTTTACAAATTTTTCATTCAGGCCGCCCCTCTGGCCCCTTGTAGCAAGTTTTGGGACAATCCCCCACCCTTCCCATTTTTGACTTTTTCGACACTACCGGCCCTGTCGTTTTTTTCAATTTTTGGCCGCTTTGGAAAATCCTTCACAATTTTCACACAATGCCCTCACGGTGCTTGATTTTACACATTTTTCATTCAGGCCGCCCCTCTGGCCCCTTGTAGCAAGTTTTGGGACAATCCCCCACCCTTCCCATTTTTGAATTTTTCGACACTACCGGCCCGGCCTTTTTTCTCAATTTTTGGCCGCTTTGGAAAATCCTTCATAATTTTCACACAATGCCCTCACGGTGCTTGATTTTACAAATTTTTCATTCAGGCCGCCCCTCTGGCCCCTTGTAGCAAGTTTTGGGACAATCCCCCACCCTTCCCATTTTTGACTTTTTCGACACTACCGGCCCTGTCATTTTTTTCCATTTTTGGCCGCTTTGGAAAATCCTTCACAATTTTCACACAATGCCCTCACGGTGCTTGATTTTACACATTTTTCATTCAGGCCGCCCCTCTGGCCCCTTGTAGCAAGTTTTGGGACAATCCCCCACCCTTCCCATTTTTGACTTTTTCGACACTACCGACCCTGTCATTTTTTTCAATTTTTACCCCTATGGAAAATCCTTCACAATTTTCACACAATGCCCTCACGGTGCTTGATTTTACACATTTTTCAATCAGGCCGCCCCTCTGGCCCCTTGTAGCAAGTTTTGGGACAATCCCCCACCCTTCCCATTTTTGAATTTTTCGACACTACCGGCCCTGTCGTTTTTTTCAATTTTTGGCCGCTTTGGAAAATCCTTCATAATTTTCACACAATGCCCTCACGGTGCTTGATTTTACAAATTTTTCATTCAGGCCGCCCCTCTGGCCCCTTGTAGCAAGTTTTGGGACAATCCCCCACCCTTCCCATTTTTGACTTTTTCGACACTACCGGCCCTGTCGTTTTTTTCAATTTTTGGCCGCTTTGGAAAATCCTTCATAATTTTCACACAATGCCCTCACGGTGCTTGATTTTACACATTTTTCATTCAGGCCGCCCCTCTGGCCCCTTGTAGCAAGTTTTGGGACAATCCCCCACCCTTCCCATTTTTGAATTTTTCGACACTACCGGCCCTGTCGTTTTTTTCAATTTTTGGCCGCTTTGGAAAATCCTTCATAATTTTCACACAATGCCCTCACGGTGCTTGATTTTACAAATTTTTCATTCATGCCGCCCCTCTGGCCCCTTGTAGCAAGTTTTGGGACAATCCCCCACCCTTCCCATTTTTGACTTTTTCGACACTACCGGCCCTGTCGTTTTTTTCAATTTTTGGCCGCTTTGGAAAATCCTTCACAATTTTCACACAATGCCCTCACGGTGCTTGATTTTACACATTTTTCATTCAGGCCGCCCCTCTGGCCCCTTGTAGTAAGTTTTGGGACAATCCCCCACCCTTCCCATTTTTGACTTTTTCGACACTACCGACCCTGTCATTTTTTTCAATTTTTACCCCTATGGAAAATCCTTCACAATTTCCACACAATGCCTTCACGGTGCTTGATTTTACACATTTTTCAATCAGCCCGCCCCTCTGGCCCCTTGTAGCAAGTTTTGGGACAATCCCCCACCCTTCCCATTTTTGACTTTTTCGACACTACCGGCCCTGTCATTTTTTTCCATTTTTGGCCGCTTTGGAAAATCCTTCACAATTTTCACACAATGCCCTCACGGTGCTTGATTTTACACATTTTTCATTCAGGCCGCCCCTCTGGCCCCTTGTAGCAAGTTTTGGGACAATCCCCCACCCTTCCCATTTTTGACTTTTTCGACACTACCGGCCCTGTCGTTTTTTTCAATTTTTGGCCGCTTTGGAAAATCCTTCATAATTTTCACACAATGCCCTCACGGTGCTTGATTTTACAAATTTTTCATTCAGGCCGCCCCTCTGGCCCCTTGTAGCAAGTTTTGGGACAATCCCCCACCCTTCCCATTTTTGACTTTTTCGACACTACCGGCCCTGTCATTTTTTTCCATTTTTGGCCGCTTTGGAAAATCCTTCACAATTTTCACACAATGCCCTCACGGTGCTTGATTTTACACATTTTTCATTCAGGCCGCCCCTCTGGCCCCTTGTAGCAAGTTTTGGGACAATCCCCCACCCTTCCCATTTTTGACTTTTTCGACACTACCGACCCTGTCATTTTTTTCAATTTTTACCCCTATGGAAAATCCTTCACAATTTTCACACAATGCCCTCACGGTGCTTGATTTTACACATTTTTCAATCAGGCCGCCCCTCTGGCCCCTTGTAGCAAGTTTTGGGACAATCCCCCACCCTTCCCATTTTTGACTTTTTCGACACTACCGGCCCTGTCGTTTTTTTCAATTTTTGGCCGCTTTGGAAAATCCTTCATAATTTTCACACAATGCCCTCACGGTGCTTGATTTTACACATTTTTCATTCAGGCCGCCCCTCTGGCCCCTTGTAGCAAGTTTTGGGACAATCCCCCACCCTTCCCATTTTTGACTTTTTCGACACTACCGACCCTGTCATTTTTTTCAATTTTTACCCCTATGGAAAATCCTTCACAATTTCCACACAATGCCTTCACGGTGCTTGATTTTACACATTTTTCAATCAGCCCGCCCCTCTGGCCCCTTGTAGCAAGTTTTGGGACAATCCCCCACCCTTCCCATTTTTGACTTTTTCGACACTACCGGCCCTGTCGTTTTTTTCAATTTTTGCCCGCTTTGGAAAATCCTTCAAAATTTTCACACAATGCCCTCACGGTGCTTGATTTTACACATTTTTCATTCAGGCCGCCCCTCTGGCCCCTTGTAGCAAGTTTTGGGACAATCCCCCACCCTTCCCATTTTTGACTTTTTTGACACTACCGACCCTGTCATTTTTTTCAATTTTTACCCCTATGGAAAATCCTTCACAATTTTCACACAATGCCCTCACGGTGCTTGATTTTACACATTTTTCAATCAGCCCGCCCCTCTGGCCCCTTGTAGCAAGTTTTGGGACAATCCCCCACCCTTCCCATTTTTGACTTTTTCGACACTACCGGCCCTGTCGTTTTTTTCAATTTTTGGCCGCTTTGGAAAATCCTTCATAATTTTCACACAATGCCCTCACGGTGCTTGATTTTACAAATTTTTCATTCAGGCCGCCCCTCTGGCCCCTTGTAGCAAGTTTTGGGACAATCCCCCACCCTTCCCATTTTTGAATTTTTCGACACTACCGGCCCTGTCGTTTTTTTCAATTTTTGGCCGCTTTGGAAAATCCTTCACAATTTTCACACAATGCCCTCACGGTGCTTGATTTTACAAATTTTTCATTCAGGCCGCCCCTCTGGCCCCTTGTAGCAAGTTTTGGGACAATCCCCCACCCTTCCCATTTTTGACTTTTTCGACACTACCGACCCTGTCATTTTTTTCAATTTTTACCCCTATGGAAAATCCTTCACAATTTTCACACAATGCCCTCACGGTGCTTGATTTTACACATTTTTCAATCAGCCCGCCCCTCTGGCCCCTTGTAGCAAGTTTTGGGACAATCCCCCACCCTTCCCATTTTTGAATTTTTCGACACTACCGGCCCTGTCGTTTTTTTCAATTTTTGGCCGCTTTGGAAAATCCTTCATAATTTTCACACAATGCCCTCACGGTGCTTGATTTTACAAATTTTTCATTCAGGCCGCCCCTCTGGCCCCTTGTAGCAAGTTTTGGGACAATCCCCCACCCTTCCCATTTTTGAATTTTTCGACACTACCGGCCCTGTCGTTTTTTTCAATTTTTGGCCGCTTTGGAAAATCCTTCACAATTTTCACACAATGCCCTCACGGTGCTTGATTTTACACATTTTTCATTCAGGCCGCCCCTCTGGCCCCTTGTAGCAAGTTTTGGGACAATCCCCCACCCTTCCCATTTTTGAATTTTTCGACACTACCGGCCCTGTCGTTCTTTTCAATTTTTGGCCGCTTTGGAAAATCCTTCATAATTTTCACACAATGCCCTCACGGTGCTTGATTTTACACATTTTTCATTCATGCCGCCCCTCTGGCCCCTTGTAGCAAGTTTTGGGACAATCCCCCACCCTTCCCATTTTTGACTTTTTCGACACTACCGACCCTGTCATTTTTTTCAATTTTTACCCCTATGGAAAATCCTTCACAATTTTCACACAATGCCCTCACGGTGCTTGATTTTACACATTTTTCAATCAGCCCGCCCCTCTGGCCCCTTGTAGCAAGTTTTGGGACAATCCCCCACCCTTCCCATTTTTGAATTTTTCGACACTACCGGCCCTGTCGTTTTTTTCAATTTTTGGCCGCTTTGGAAAATCCTTCATAATTTTCACACAATGCCCTCACGGTGCTTGATTTTACAAATTTTTCATTCATGCCGCCCCTCTGGCCCCTTGTAGCAAGTTTTGGGACAATCCCCCACCCTTCCCATTTTTGACTTTTTCGACACTACCGGCCCTGTCGTTTTTTTCAATTTTTGGCCGCTTTGGAAAATCCTTCACAATTTTCACACAATGCCCTCACGGTGCTTGATTTTACACATTTTTCATTCAGGCCGCCCCTCTGGCCCCTTGTAGCAAGTTTTGGGACAATCCCCCACCCTTCCCATTTTTGACTTTTTCGACACTACCGACCCTGTCATTTTTTTCAATTTTTACCCCTATGGAAAATCCTTCACAATTTCCACACAATGCCTTCACGGTGCTTGATTTTACACATTTTTCAATCAGCCCGCCCCTCTGGCCCCTTGTAGCAAGTTTTGGGACAATCCCCCACCCTTCCCATTTTTGACTTTTTCGACACTACCGGCCCTGTCGTTTTTTTCAATTTTTGCCCGCTTTGGAAAATCCTTCAAAATTTTCACACAATGCCCTCACGGTGCTTGATTTTACACATTTTTCATTCAGGCCGCCCCTCTGGCCCCTTGTAGCAAGTTTTGGGACAATCCCCCACCCTTCCCATTTTTGACTTTTTCGACACTACCGACCCTGTCGTTTTTTTCAATTTTTGGCCGCTTTGGAAAATCCTTCATAATTTTCACACAATGCCCTCACGGTGCTTGATTTTACAAATTTTTCATTCAGGCCGCCCCTCTGGCCCCTTGTAGCAAGTTTTGGGACAATCCCCCACCCTTCCCATTTTTGAATTTTTCGACACTACCGGCCCTGTCGTTTTTTTCAATTTTTGGCCGCTTTGGAAAATCCTTCAATTTTCACACAATGCCCTCACGGTGCTTGATTTTACAAATTTTTCATTCAGGCCGCCCCTCTGGCCCCTTGTAGCAAGTTTTGGGACAATCCCCCACCCTTCCCATTTTTGACTTTTTCGACACTACCGGCCCTGTCGTTTTTTTCAATTTTTGGCCGCTTTGGAAAATCCTTCACAATTTTCACACAATGCCCTCACGGTGCTTGATTTTACACATTTTTCATTCAGGCCGCCCCTCTGGCCCCTTGTAGCAAGTTTTGGGACAATCCCCCACCCTTCCCATTTTTGACTTTTTCGACACTACCGACCCTGTCATTTTTTTCAATTTTTACCCCTATGGAAAATCCTTCACAATTTCCACACAATGCCTTCACGGTGCTTGATTTTACACATTTTTCAATCAGCCCGCCCCTCTGGCCCCTTGTAGCAAGTTTTGGGACAATCCCCCACCCTTCCCATTTTTGACTTTTTCGACACTACCGGCCCTGTCGTTTTTTTCAATTTTTGCCCGCTTTGGAAAATCCTTCAAAATTTTCACACAATGCCCTCACGGTGCTTGATTTTACACATTTTTCATTCAGGCCGCCCCTCTGGCCCCTTGTAGCAAGTTTTGGGACAATCCCCCACCCTTCCCATTTTTGACTTTTTCGACACTACCGGCCCTGTCGTTTTTTTCAATATTTGGCCGCTTTGGAAAATCCTTCATAATTTTCACACAATGCCCTCACGGTGCTTGATTTTACAAATTTTTCATTCAGGCCGCCCCTCTGGCCCCTTGTAGCAAGTTTTGGGACAATCCCCCACCCTTCCCATTTTTGACTTTTTCGACACTACCGGCCCTGTCATTTTTTTCCATTTTTGGCCGCTTTGGAAAATCCTTCACAATTTTCACACAATGCCCTCACGGTGCTTGATTTTACACATTTTTCATTCAGGCCGCCCCTCTGGCCCCTTGTAGCAAGTTTTGGGACAATCCCCCACCCTTCCCATTTTTGACTTTTTCGACACTACCGACCCTGTCATTTTTTTCAATTTTTACCCCTATGGAAAATCCTTCACAATTTTCACACAATGCCCTCACGGTGCTTGATTTTACACATTTTTCAATCAGGCCGCCCCTCTGGCCCCTTGTAGCAAGTTTTGGGACAATCCCCCACCCTTCCCATTTTTGAATTTTTCGACACTACCGGCCCTGTCGTTTTTTTCAATTTTTGGCCGCTTTGGAAAATCCTTCATAATTTTCACACAATGCCCTCACGGTGCTTGATTTTACAAATTTTTCATTCAGGCCGCCCCTCTGGCCCCTTGTAGCAAGTTTTGGGACAATCCCCCACCCTTCCCATTTTTGACTTTTTCGACACTACCGACCCTGTCATTTTTTTCAATTTTTACCCCTATGGAAAATCCTTCACAATTTTCACACAATGCCCTCACGGTGCTTGATTTTACACATTTTTCAATCAGCCCGCCCCTCTGGCCCCTTGTAGCAAGTTTTGGGACAATCCCCCACCCTTCCCATTTTTGACTTTTTCGACACTACCGGCCCTGTCGTTTTTTTCAATTTTTGGCCGCTTTGGAAAATCCTTCATAATTTTCACACAATGCCCTCACGGTGCTTGATTTTACAAATTTTTCATTCAGGCCGCCCCTCTGGCCCCTTGTAGCAAGTTTTGGGACAATCCCCCACCCTTCCCATTTTTGAATTTTTCGACACTACCGGCCCTGTCGTTTTTTTCAATTTTTGGCCGCTTTGGAAAATCCTTCATAATTTTCACACAATGCCCTCACGGTGCTTGATTTTACAAATTTTTCATTCATGCCGCCCCTCTGGCCCCTTGTAGCAAGTTTTGGGACAATCCCCCACCCTTCCCATTTTTGACTTTTTCGACACTACCGGCCCTGTCGTTTTTTTCAATTTTTGGCCGCTTTGGAAAATCCTTCACAATTTTCACACAATGCCCTCACGGTGCTTGATTTTACACATTTTTCATTCAGGCCGCCCCTCTGGCCCCTTGTAGCAAGTTTTGGGACAATCCCCCACCCTTCCCATTTTTGACTTTTTCGACACTACCGACCCTGTCATTTTTTTCAATTTTTACCCCTATGGAAAATCCTTCACAATTTCCACACAATGCCTTCACGGTGCTTGATTTTACACATTTTTCAATCAGCCCGCCCCTCTGGCCCCTTGTAGCAAGTTTTGGGACAATCCCCCACCCTTCCCATTTTTGACTTTTTCGACACTACCGGCCCTGTCGTTTTTTTCAATTTTTGCCCGCTTTGGAAAATCCTTCAAAATTTTCACACAATGCCCTCACGGTGCTTGATTTTACACATTTTTCATTCAGGCCGCCCCTCTGGCCCCTTGTAGCAAGTTTTGGGACAATCCCCCACCCTTCCCATTTTTGACTTTTTTGACACTACCGACCCTGTCATTTTTTTCAATTTTTACCCCTATGGAAAATCCTTCACAATTTTCACACAATGCCCTCACGGTGCTTGATTTTACACATTTTTCAATCAGCCCGCCCCTCTGGCCCCTTGTAGCAAGTTTTGGGACAATCCCCCACCCTTCCCATTTTTGACTTTTTCGACACTACCGGCCCTGTCGTTTTTTTCAATTTTTGGCCGCTTTGGAAAATCCTTCATAATTTTCACACAATGCCCTCACGGTGCTTGATTTTACAAATTTTTCATTCAGGCCGCCCCTCTGGCCCCTTGTAGCAAGTTTTGGGACAATCCCCCACCCTTCCCATTTTTGACTTTTTCGACACTACCGACCCTGTCGTTTTTTTCAATTTTTGGCCGCTTTGGAAAATCCTTCATAATTTTCACACAATGCCCTCACGGTGCTTGATTTTACAAATTTTTCATTCAGGCCGCCCCTCTGGCCCCTTGTAGCAAGTTTTGGGACAATCCCCCACCCTTCCCATTTTTGAATTTTTCGACACTACCGGCCCTGTCGTTTTTTTCCATTTTTGGCCGCTTTGGAAAATCCTTCATAATTTTCACACAATGCCCTCACGGTGCTTGATTTTACAAATTTTTCATTCAGGCCGCCCCTCTGGCCCCTTGTAGCAAGTTTTGGGACAATCCCCCACCCTTCCCATTTTTGACTTTTTCGACACTACCGGCCCTGTCGTTTTTTTCAATTTTTGGCCGCTTTGGAAAATCCTTCACAATTTTCACACAATGCCCTCACGGTGCTTGATTTTACACATTTTTCATTCAGGCCGCCCCTCTGGCCCCTTGTAGCAAGTTTTGGGACAATCCCCCACCCTTCCCATTTTTGAATTTTTCGACACTACCGGCCCGGCCTTTTTTCTCAATTTTTGGCCGCTTTGGAAAATCCTTCATAATTTTCACACAATGCCCTCACGGTGCTTGATTTTACAAATTTTTCATTCAGGCCGCCCCTCTGGCCCCTTGTAGCAAGTTTTGGGACAATCCCCCACCCTTCCCATTTTTGACTTTTTCGACACTACCGGCCCTGTCATTTTTTTCCATTTTTGGCCGCTTTGGAAAATCCTTCACAATTTTCACACAATGCCCTCACGGTGCTTGATTTTACACATTTTTCATTCAGGCCGCCCCTCTGGCCCCTTGTAGCAAGTTTTGGGACAATCCCCCACCCTTCCCATTTTTGACTTTTTCGACACTACCGACCCTGTCATTTTTTTCAATTTTTACCCCTATGGAAAATCCTTCACAATTTTCACACAATGCCCTCACGGTGCTTGATTTTACACATTTTTCAATCAGGCCGCCCCTCTGGCCCCTTGTAGCAAGTTTTGGGACAATCCCCCACCCTTCCCATTTTTGAATTTTTCGACACTACCGGCCCTGTCGTTTTTTTCAATTTTTGGCCGCTTTGGAAAATCCTTCATAATTTTCACACAATGCCCTCACGGTGCTTGATTTTACAAATTTTTCATTCAGGCCGCCCCTCTGGCCCCTTGTAGCAAGTTTTGGGACAATCCCCCACCCTTCCCATTTTTGACTTTTTCGACACTACCGGCCCTGTCGTTTTTTTCAATTTTTGGCCGCTTTGGAAAATCCTTCATAATTTTCACACAATGCCCTCACGGTGCTTGATTTTACACATTTTTCATTCAGGCCGCCCCTCTGGCCCCTTGTAGCAAGTTTTGGGACAATCCCCCACCCTTCCCATTTTTGAATTTTTCGACACTACCGGCCCTGTCGTTTTTTTCAATTTTTGGCCGCTTTGGAAAATCCTTCATAATTTTCACACAATGCCCTCACGGTGCTTGATTTTACCAATTTTTCATTCATGCCGCCCCTCTGGCCCCTTGTAGCAAGTTTTGGGACAATCCCCCACCCTTCCCATTTTTGACTTTTTCGACACTACCGGCCCTGTCGTTTTTTTCAATTTTTGGCCGCTTTGGAAAATCCTTCACAATTTTCACACAATGCCCTCACGGTGCTTGATTTTACACATTTTTCATTCAGGCCGCCCCTCTGGCCCCTTGTAGCAAGTTTTGGGACAATCCCCCACCCTTCCCATTTTTGACTTTTTCGACACTACCGACCCTGTCATTTTTTTCAATTTTTACCCCTATGGAAAATCCTTCACAATTTCCACACAATGCCTTCACGGTGCTTGATTTTACACATTTTTCAATCAGCCCGCCCCTCTGGCCCCTTGTAGCAAGTTTTGGGACAATCCCCCACCCTTCCCATTTTTGACTTTTTCGACACTACCGGCCCTGTCGTTTTTTTCAATTTTTGCCCGCTTTGGAAAATCCTTCAAAATTTTCACACAATGCCCTCACGGTGCTTGATTTTACACATTTTTCATTCAGGCCGCCCCTCTGGCCCCTTGTAGCAAGTTTTGGGACAATCCCCCACCCTTCCCATTTTTGACTTTTTTGACACTACCGACCCTGTCATTTTTTTCAATTTTTACCCCTATGGAAAATCCTTCACAATTTTCACACAATGCCCTCACGGTGCTTGATTTTACACATTTTTCAATCAGCCCGCCCCTCTGGCCCCTTGTAGCAAGTTTTGGGACAATCCCCCACCCTTCCCATTTTTGACTTTTTCGACACTACCGGCCCTGTCGTTTTTTTCAATTTTTGGCCGCTTTGGAAAATCCTTCATAATTTTCACACAATGCCCTCACGGTGCTTGATTTTACAAATTTTTCATTCAGGCCGCCCCTCTGGCCCCTTGTAGCAAGTTTTGGGACAATCCCCCACCCTTCCCATTTTTGACTTTTTCGACACTACCGACCCTGTCGTTTTTTTCAATTTTTGGCCGCTTTGGAAAATCCTTCATAATTTTCACACAATGCCCTCACGGTGCTTGATTTTACAAATTTTTCATTCAGGCCGCCCCTCTGGCCCCTTGTAGCAAGTTTTGGGACAATCCCCCACCCTTCCCATTTTTGAATTTTTCGACACTACCGGCCCTGTCGTTTTTTTCCATTTTTGGCCGCTTTGGAAAATCCTTCATAATTTTCACACAATGCCCTCACGGTGCTTGATTTTACAAATTTTTCATTCAGGCCGCCCCTCTGGCCCCTTGTAGCAAGTTTTGGGACAATCCCCCACCCTTCCCATTTTTGACTTTTTCGACACTACCGGCCCTGTCGTTTTTTTCAATTTTTGGCCGCTTTGGAAAATCCTTCACAATTTTCACACAATGCCCTCACGGTGCTTGATTTTACACATTTTTCATTCAGGCCGCCCCTCTGGCCCCTTGTAGCAAGTTTTGGGACAATCCCCCACCCTTCCCATTTTTGAATTTTTCGACACTACCGGCCCGGCCTTTTTTCTCAATTTTTGGCCGCTTTGGAAAATCCTTCATAATTTTCACACAATGCCCTCACGGTGCTTGATTTTACAAATTTTTCATTCAGGCCGCCCCTCTGGCCCCTTGTAGCAAGTTTTGGGACAATCCCCCACCCTTCCCATTTTTGACTTTTTCGACACTACCGGCCCTGTCATTTTTTTCCATTTTTGGCCGCTTTGGAAAATCCTTCACAATTTTCACACAATGCCCTCACGGTGCTTGATTTTACACATTTTTCATTCAGGCCGCCCCTCTGGCCCCTTGTAGCAAGTTTTGGGACAATCCCCCACCCTTCCCATTTTTGACTTTTTCGACACTACCGACCCTGTCATTTTTTTCAATTTTTACCCCTATGGAAAATCCTTCACAATTTTCACACAATGCCCTCACGGTGCTTGATTTTACACATTTTTCAATCAGGCCGCCCCTCTGGCCCCTTGTAGCAAGTTTTGGGACAATCCCCCACCCTTCCCATTTTTGAATTTTTCGACACTACCGGCCCTGTCGTTTTTTTCAATTTTTGGCCGCTTTGGAAAATCCTTCATAATTTTCACACAATGCCCTCACGGTGCTTGATTTTACAAATTTTTCATTCAGGCCGCCCCTCTGGCCCCTTGTAGCAAGTTTTGGGACAATCCCCCACCCTTCCCATTTTTGACTTTTTCGACACTACCGGCCCTGTCGTTTTTTTCAATTTTTGGCCGCTTTGGAAAATCCTTCATAATTTTCACACAATGCCCTCACGGTGCTTGATTTTACACATTTTTCATTCAGGCCGCCCCTCTGGCCCCTTGTAGCAAGTTTTGGGACAATCCCCCACCCTTCCCATTTTTGAATTTTTCGACACTACCGGCCCTGTCGTTTTTTTCAATTTTTGGCCGCTTTGGAAAATCCTTCATAATTTTCACACAATGCCCTCACGGTGCTTGATTTTACCAATTTTTCATTCATGCCGCCCCTCTGGCCCCTTGTAGCAAGTTTTGGGACAATCCCCCACCCTTCCCATTTTTGACTTTTTCGACACTACCGGCCCTGTCGTTTTTTTCAATTTTTGGCCGCTTTGGAAAATCCTTCACAATTTTCACACAATGCCCTCACGGTGCTTGATTTTACACATTTTTCATTCAGGCCGCCCCTCTGGCCCCTTGTAGTAAGTTTTGGGACAATCCCCCACCCTTCCCATTTTTGACTTTTTCGACACTACCGACCCTGTCATTTTTTTCAATTTTTACCCCTATGGAAAATCCTTCACAATTTCCACACAATGCCTTCACGGTGCTTGATTTTACACATTTTTCAATCAGCCCGCCCCTCTGGCCCCTTGTAGCAAGTTTTGGGACAATCCCCCACCCTTCCCATTTTTGACTTTTTCGACACTACCGGCCCTGTCATTTTTTTCCATTTTTGGCCGCTTTGGAAAATCCTTCACAATTTTCACACAATGCCCTCACGGTGCTTGATTTTACAAATTTTTCATTCAGGCCGCCCCTCTGGCCCCTTGTAGCAAGTTTTGGGACAATCCCCCACCCTTCCCATTTTTGACTTTTTCGACACTACCGGCCCTGTCGTTTTTTTCAATTTTTGGCCGCTTTGGAAAATCCTTCACAATTTTCACACAATGCCCTCACGGTGCTTGATTTTACACATTTTTCATTCAGGCCGCCCCTCTGGCCCCTTGTAGTAAGTTTTGGGACAATCCCCCACCCTTCCCATTTTTGACTTTTTCGACACTACCGACCCTGTCATTTTTTTCAATTTTTACCCCTATGGAAAATCCTTCACAATTTCCACACAATGCCTTCACGGTGCTTGATTTTACACATTTTTCAATCAGGCCGCCCCTCTGGCCCCTTGTAGCAAGTTTTGGGACAATCCCCCACCCTTCCCATTTTTGACTTTTTTGACACTACCGACCCTGTCATTTTTTTCAATTTTTACCCCTATGGAAAATCCTTCACAATTTTCACACAATGCCCTCACGGTGCTTGATTTTACACATTTTTCAATCAGGCCGCCCCTCTGGCCCCTTGTAGCAAGTTTTGGGACAATCCCCCACCCTTCCCATTTTTGAATTTTTCGACACTACCGGCCCTGTCGTTTTTTTCAATTTTTGGCCGCTTTGGAAAATCCTTCATAATTTTCACACAATGCCCTCACGGTGCTTGATTTTACAAATTTTTCATTCAGGCCGCCCCTCTGGCCCCTTGTAGCAAGTTTTGGGACAATCCCCCACCCTTCCCATTTTTGACTTTTTCGACACTACCGGCCCTGTCGTTTTTTTCAATTTTTGGCCGCTTTGGAAAATCCTTCATAATTTTCACACAATGCCCTCACGGTGCTTGATTTTACACATTTTTCATTCAGGCCGCCCCTCTGGCCCCTTGTAGCAAGTTTTGGGACAATCCCCCACCCTTCCCATTTTTGAATTTTTCGACACTACCGGCCCTGTCGTTTTTTTCAATTTTTGGCCGCTTTGGAAAATCCTTCATAATTTTCACACAATGCCCTCACGGTGCTTGATTTTACCAATTTTTCATTCATGCCGCCCCTCTGGCCCCTTGTAGCAAGTTTTGGGACAATCCCCCACCCTTCCCATTTTTGACTTTTTCGACACTACCGGCCCTGTCGTTTTTTTCAATTTTTGGCCGCTTTGGAAAATCCTTCACAATTTTCACACAATGCCCTCACGGTGCTTGATTTTACACATTTTTCATTCAGGCCGCCCCTCTGGCCCCTTGTAGTAAGTTTTGGGACAATCCCCCACCCTTCCCATTTTTGACTTTTTCGACACTACCGACCCTGTCATTTTTTTCAATTTTTACCCCTATGGAAAATCCTTCACAATTTCCACACAATGCCTTCACGGTGCTTGATTTTACACATTTTTCAATCAGCCCGCCCCTCTGGCCCCTTGTAGCAAGTTTTGGGACAATCCCCCACCCTTCCCATTTTTGACTTTTTCGACACTACCGGCCCTGTCGTTTTTTTCAATTTTTGGCCGCTTTGGAAAATCCTTCATAATTTTCACACAATGCCCTCACGGTGCTTGATTTTACAAATTTTTCATTCAGGCCGCCCCTCTGGCCCCTTGTAGCAAGTTTTGGGACAATCCCCCACCCTTCCCATTTTTGACTTTTTCGACACTACCGGCCCTGTCGTTTTTTTCAATTTTTGGCCGCTTTGGAAAATCCTTCACAATTTTCACACAATGCCCTCACGGTGCTTGATTTTACACATTTTTCATTCAGGCCGCCCCTCTGGCCCCTTGTAGCAAGTTTTGGGACAATCCCCCACCCTTCCCATTTTTGACTTTTTCGACACTACCGACCCTGTCATTTTTTTCAATTTTTACCCCTATGGAAAATCCTTCACAATTTTCACACAATGCCCTCACGGTGCTTGATTTTACACATTTTTCAATCAGGCCGCCCCTCTGGCCCCTTGTAGCAAGTTTTGGGACAATCCCCCACCCTTCCCATTTTTGAATTTTTCGACACTACCGGCCCTGTCGTTTTTTTCAATTTTTGGCCGCTTTGGAAAATCCTTCATAATTTTCACACAATGCCCTCACGGTGCTTGATTTTACAAATTTTTCATTCAGGCCGCCCCTCTGGCCCCTTGTAGCAAGTTTTGGGACAATCCCCCACCCTTCCCATTTTTGACTTTTTCGACACTACCGACCCTGTCATTTTTTTCAATTTTTACCCCTATGGAAAATCCTTCACAATTTTCACACAATGCCCTCACGGTGCTTGATTTTACACATTTTTCAATCAGCCCGCCCCTCTGGCCCCTTGTAGCAAGTTTTGGGACAATCCCCCACCCTTCCCATTTTTGACTTTTTCGACACTACCGGCCCTGTCGTTTTTTTCAATTTTTGGCCGCTTTGGAAAATCCTTCATAATTTTCACACAATGCCCTCACGGTGCTTGATTTTACAAATTTTTCATTCAGGCCGCCCCTCTGGCCCCTTGTAGCAAGTTTTGGGACAATCCCCCACCCTTCCCATTTTTGAATTTTTCGACACTACCGGCCCTGTCGTTTTTTTCAATTTTTGGCCGCTTTGGAAAATCCTTCACAATTTTCACACAATGCCCTCACGGTGCTTGATTTTACACATTTTTCATTCAGGCCGCCCCTCTGGCCCCTTGTAGCAAGTTTTGGGACAATCCCCCACCCTTCCCATTTTTGACTTTTTCGACACTACCGACCCTGTCATTTTTTTCAATTTTTACCCCTATGGAAAATCCTTCACAATTTCCACACAATGCCTTCACGGTGCTTGATTTTACACATTTTTCAATCAGCCCGCCCCTCTGGCCCCTTGTAGCAAGTTTTGGGACAATCCCCCACCCTTCCCATTTTTGACTTTTTCGACACTACCGGCCCTGTCGTTTTTTTCAATTTTTGCCCGCTTTGGAAAATCCTTCAAAATTTTCACACAATGCCCTCACGGTGCTTGATTTTACACATTTTTCATTCAGGCCGCCCCTCTGGCCCCTTGTAGCAAGTTTTGGGACAATCCCCCACCCTTCCCATTTTTGACTTTTTTGACACTACCGACCCTGTCATTTTTTTCAATTTTTACCCCTATGGAAAATCCTTCACAATTTTCACACAATGCCCTCACGGTGCTTGATTTTACACATTTTTCAATCAGCCCGCCCCTCTGGCCCCTTGTAGCAAGTTTTGGGACAATCCCCCACCCTTCCCATTTTTGACTTTTTCGACACTACCGGCCCTGTCGTTTTTTTCAATTTTTGGCCGCTTTGGAAAATCCTTCATAATTTTCACACAATGCCCTCACGGTGCTTGATTTTACAAATTTTTCATTCAGGCCGCCCCTCTGGCCCCTTGTAGCAAGTTTTGGGACAATCCCCCACCCTTCCCATTTTTGACTTTTTCGACACTACCGACCCTGTCGTTTTTTTCAATTTTTGGCCGCTTTGGAAAATCCTTCATAATTTTCACACAATGCCCTCACGGTGCTTGATTTTACAAATTTTTCATTCAGGCCGCCCCTCTGGCCCCTTGTAGCAAGTTTTGGGACAATCCCCCACCCTTCCCATTTTTGAATTTTTCGACACTACCGGCCCTGTCGTTTTTTTCAATTTTTGGCCGCTTTGGAAAATCCTTCACAATTTTCACACAATGCCCTCACGGTGCTTGATTTTACAAATTTTTCATTCAGGCCGCCCCTCTGGCCCCTTGTAGCAAGTTTTGGGACAATCCCCCACCCTTCCCATTTTTGACTTTTTCGACACTACCGGCCCTGTCGTTTTTTTCAATTTTTGGCCGCTTTGGAAAATCCTTCACAATTTTCACACAATGCCCTCACGGTGCTTGATTTTACAAATTTTTCATTCAGGCCGCCCCTCTGGCCCCTTGTAGCAAGTTTTGGGACAATCCCCCACCCTTCCCATTTTTGACTTTTTCGACACTACCGGCCCTGTCGTTTTTTTCAATTTTTGGCCGCTTTGGAAAATCCTTCACAATTTTCACACAATGCCCTCACGGTGCTTGATTTTACACATTTTTCATTCAGGCCGCCCCTCTGGCCCCTTGTAGCAAGTTTTGGGACAATCCCCCACCCTTCCCATTTTTGACTTTTTCGACACTACCGACCCTGTCATTTTTTTCAATTTTTACCCCTATGGAAAATCCTTCACAATTTCCACACAATGCCTTCACGGTGCTTGATTTTACACATTTTTCAATCAGCCCGCCCCTCTGGCCCCTTGTAGCAAGTTTTGGGACAATCCCCCACCCTTCCCATTTTTGACTTTTTCGACACTACCGGCCCTGTCGTTTTTTTCAATTTTTGCCCGCTTTGGAAAATCCTTCAAAATTTTCACACAATGCCCTCACGGTGCTTGATTTTACACATTTTTCATTCAGGCCGCCCCTCTGGCCCCTTGTAGCAAGTTTTGGGACAATCCCCCACCCTTCCCATTTTTGACTTTTTCGACACTACCGACCCTGTCGTTTTTTTCAATTTTTGGCCGCTTTGGAAAATCCTTCATAATTTTCACACAATGCCCTCACGGTGCTTGATTTTACAAATTTTTCATTCAGGCCGCCCCTCTGGCCCCTTGTAGCAAGTTTTGGGACAATCCCCCACCCTTCCCATTTTTGAATTTTTCGACACTACCGGCCCTGTCGTTTTTTTCAATTTTTGGCCGCTTTGGAAAATCCTTCACAATTTTCACACAATGCCCTCACGGTGCTTGATTTTACAAATTTTTCATTCAGGCCGCCCCTCTGGCCCCTTGTAGCAAGTTTTGGGACAATCCCCCACCCTTCCCATTTTTGACTTTTTCGACACTACCGGCCCTGTCGTTTTTTTCAATTTTTGGCCGCTTTGGAAAATCCTTCACAATTTTCACACAATGCCCTCACGGTGCTTGATTTTACACATTTTTCATTCAGGCCGCCCCTCTGGCCCCTTGTAGCAAGTTTTGGGACAATCCCCCACCCTTCCCATTTTTGACTTTTTCGACACTACCGACCCTGTCATTTTTTTCAATTTTTACCCCTATGGAAAATCCTTCACAATTTCCACACAATGCCTTCACGGTGCTTGATTTTACACATTTTTCAATCAGCCCGCCCCTCTGGCCCCTTGTAGCAAGTTTTGGGACAATCCCCCACCCTTCCCATTTTTGAATTTTTCGACACTACCGGCCCTGTCGTTTTTTTCAATTTTTGCCCGCTTTGGAAAATCCTTCAAAATTTTCACACAATGCCCTCACGGTGCTTGATTTTACACATTTTTCATTCAGGCCGCCCCTCTGGCCCCTTGTAGCAAGTTTTGGGACAATCCCCCACCCTTCCCATTTTTGACTTTTTCGACACTACCGGCCCTGTCGTTTTTTTCAATTTTTGGACGCTTTGGAAAATCCTTCACAATTTTCACACAATGCCCTCACGGTGCTTGATTTTACAAATTTTTCATTCAGGCCGCCCCTCTGGCCCCTTGTAGCAAGTTTTGGGACAATCCCCCACCCTTCCCATTTTTGACTTTTTCGACACTACCGGCCCTGTCGTTTTTTTCAATTTTTGGCCGCTTTGGAAAATCCTTCATAATTTTCACACAATGCCCTCACGGTGCTTGATTTTACAAATTTTTCATTCAGGCCGCCCCTCTGGCCCCTTGTAGCAAGTTTTGGGACAATCCCCCACCCTTCCCATTTTTGACTTTTTCGACACTACCGGCCCTGTCGTTTTTTTCAATTTTTGGCCGCTTTGGAAAATCCTTCACAATTTTCACACAATGCCCTCACGGTGCTTGATTTTACACATTTTTCATTCAGGCCGCCCCTCTGGCCCCTTGTAGCAAGTTTTGGGACAATCCCCCACCCTTCCCATTTTTGAATTTTTCGACACTACCGGCCCTGTCGTTTTTTTCAATTTTTGGCCGCTTTGGAAAATCCTTCATAATTTTCACACAATGCCCTCACGGTGCTTGATTTTACAAATTTTTCATTCAGGCCGCCCCTCTGGCCCCTTGTAGCAAGTTTTGGGACAATCCCCCACCCTTCCCATTTTTGACTTTTTCGACACTACCGGCCCTGTCATTTTTTTCCATTTTTGGCCGCTTTGGAAAATCCTTCACAATTTTCACACAATGCCCTCACGGTGCTTGATTTTACACATTTTTCATTCAGGCCGCCCCTCTGGCCCCCTGTAGCAAGTTTTGGGACAATCCCCCACCCTTCCCATTTTTGACTTTTTCGACACTACCGACCCTGTCATTTTTTTCAATTTTTACCCCTATGGAAAATCCTTCACAATTTTCACACAATGCCCTCACGGTGCTTGATTTTACACATTTTTCAATCAGCCCGCCCCTCTGGCCCCTTGTAGCAAGTTTTGGGACAATCCCCCACCCTTCCCATTTTTGAATTTTTCGACACTACCGGCCCTGTCGTTTTTTTCAATTTTTGCCCGCTTTGGAAAATCCTTCAAAATTTTCACACAATGCCCTCACGGTGCTTGATTTTACACATTTTTCATTCAGGCCGCCCCTCTGGCCCCTTGTAGCAAGTTTTGGGACAATCCCCCACCCTTCCCATTTTTGAATTTTTCGACACTACCGGCCCTGTCGTTTTTTTTCAATTTTTGGCCGCTTTGGAAAATCCTTCATAATTTTCACACAATGCCCTCACGGTGCTTGATTTTACAAATTTTTCATTCAGGCCGCCCCTCTGGCCCCTTGTAGCAAGTTTTGGGACAATCCCCCACCCTTCCCATTTTTGACTTTTTCGACACTACCGGCCCTGTCGTTTTTTTCAATTTTTGGCCGCTTTGGAAAATCCTTCACAATTTTCACACAATGCCCTCACGGTGCTTGATTTTACACATTTTTCATTCAGGCCGCCCCTCTGGCCCCTTGTAGCAAGTTTTGGGACAATCCCCCACCCTTCCCATTTTTGACTTTTTCGACACTACCGACCCTGTCGTTTTTTTCAATTTTTGCCCGCTTTGGAAAATCCTTCAAAATTTTCACACAATGCCCTCACGGTGCTTGATTTTACACATTTTTCATTCAGGCCGCCCCTCTGGCCCCTTGTAGCAAGTTTTGGGACAATCCCCCACCCTTCCCATTTTTGACTTTTTTGACACTACCGACCCTGTCATTTTTTTCAATTTTTACCCCTATGGAAAATCCTTCACAATTTTCACACAATGCCCTCACGGTGCTTGATTTTACACATTTTTCAATCAGCCCGCCCCTCTGGCCCCTTGTAGCAAGTTTTGGGACAATCCCCCACCCTTCCCATTTTTGACTTTTTCGACACTACCGGCCCTGTCGTTTTTTTCAATTTTTGGCCGCTTTGGAAAATCCTTCATAATTTTCACACAATGCCCTCACGGTGCTTGATTTTACACATTTTTCATTCAGGCCGCCCCTCTGGCCCCTTGTAGCAAGTTTTGGGACAATCCCCCACCCTTCCCATTTTTGAATTTTTCGACACTACCGGCCCTGTCGTTTTTTTCAATTTTTGGCCGCTTTGGAAAATCCTTCACAATTTTCACACAATGCCCTCACGGTGCTTGATTTTACAAATTTTTCATTCAGGCCGCCCCTCTGGCCCCTTGTAGCAAGTTTTGGGACAATCCCCCACCCTTCCCATTTTTGACTTTTTCGACACTACCGGCCCTGTCGTTTTTTTCAATTTTTGGCCGCTTTGGAAAATCCTTCACAATTTTCACACAATGCCCTCACGGTGCTTGATTTTACACATTTTTCATTCAGGCCGCCCCTCTGGCCCCTTGTAGCAAGTTTTGGGACAATCCCCCACCCTTCCCATTTTTGACTTTTTCGACACTACCGACCCTGTCATTTTTTTCAATTTTTACCCCTATGGAAAATCCTTCACAATTTCCACACAATGCCTTCACGGTGCTTGATTTTACACATTTTTCAATCAGCCCGCCCCTCTGGCCCCTTGTAGCAAGTTTTGGGACAATCCCCCACCCTTCCCATTTTTGACTTTTTCGACACTACCGGCCCTGTCGTTTTTTTCAATTTTTGGCCGCTTTGGAAAATCCTTCACAATTTTCACACAATGCCCTCACGGTGCTTGATTTTACACATTTTTCATTCAGGCCGCCCCTCTGGCCCCTTGTAGCAAGTTTTGGGACAATCCCCCACCCTTCCCATTTTTGAATTTTTCGACACTACCGGCCCTGTCGTTTTTTTCAATTTTTGGCCGCTTTGGAAAATCCTTCATAATTTTCACACAATGCCCTCACGGTGCTTGATTTTACAAATTTTTCATTCAGGCCGCCCCTCTGGCCCCTTGTAGCAAGTTTTGGGACAATCCCCCACCCTTCCCATTTTTGACTTTTTCGACACTACCGGCCCTGTCATTTTTTTCCATTTTTGGCCGCTTTGGAAAATCCTTCACAATTTTCACACAATGCCCTCACGGTGCTTGATTTTACACATTTTTCATTCAGGCCGCCCCTCTGGCCCCTTGTAGCAAGTTTTGGGACAATCCCCCACCCTTCCCATTTTTGACTTTTTCGACACTACCGACCCTGTCATTTTTTTCAATTTTTACCCCTATGGAAAATCCTTCACAATTTTCACACAATGCCCTCACGGTGCTTGATTTTACACATTTTTCAATCAGCCCGCCCCTCTGGCCCCTTGTAGCAAGTTTTGGGACAATCCCCCACCCTTCCCATTTTTGAATTTTTCGACACTACCGGCCCTGTCGTTTTTTTCAATTTTTGGCCGCTTTGGAAAATCCTTCATAATTTTCACACAATGCCCTCACGGTGCTTGATTTTACACATTTTTCATTCAGGCCGCCCCTCTGGCCCCTTGTAGCAAGTTTTGGGACAATCCCCCACCCTTCCCATTTTTGACTTTTTCGACACTACCGACCCTGTCATTTTTTTCAATTTTTACCCCTATGGAAAATCCTTCACAATTTCCACACAATGCCTTCACGGTGCTTGATTTTACACATTTTTCAATCAGCCCGCCCCTCTGGCCCCTTGTAGCAAGTTTTGGGACAATCCCCCACCCTTCCCATTTTTGACTTTTTCGACACTACCGGCCCTGTCGTTTTTTTCAATTTTTGCCCGCTTTGGAAAATCCTTCAAAATTTTCACACAATGCCCTCACGGTGCTTGATTTTACACATTTTTCATTCAGGCCGCCCCTCTGGCCCCTTGTAGCAAGTTTTGGGACAATCCCCCACCCTTCCCATTTTTGACTTTTTTGACACTACCGACCCTGTCATTTTTTTCAATTTTTACCCCTATGGAAAATCCTTCACAATTTTCACACAATGCCCTCACGGTGCTTGATTTTACACATTTTTCAATCAGCCCGCCCCTCTGGCCCCTTGTAGCAAGTTTTGGGACAATCCCCCACCCTTCCCATTTTTGACTTTTTCGACACTACCGGCCCTGTCGTTTTTTTCAATTTTTGGCCGCTTTGGAAAATCCTTCATAATTTTCACACAATGCCCTCACGGTGCTTGATTTTACAAATTTTTCATTCAGGCCGCCCCTCTGGCCCCTTGTAGCAAGTTTTGGGACAATCCCCCACCCTTCCCATTTTTGAATTTTTCGACACTACCGGCCCTGTCGTTTTTTTCAATTTTTGGCCGCTTTGGAAAATCCTTCACAATTTTCACACAATGCCCTCACGGTGCTTGATTTTACAAATTTTTCATTCAGGCCGCCCCTCTGGCCCCTTGTAGCAAGTTTTGGGACAATCCCCCACCCTTCCCATTTTTGACTTTTTCGACACTACCGGCCCTGTCGTTTTTTTCAATTTTTGCCCGCTTTGGAAAATCCTTCACAATTTTCACACAATGCCCTCACGGTGCTTGATTTTACACATTTTTCATTCAGGCCGCCCCTCTGGCCCCTTGTAGCAAGTTTTGGGACAATCCCCCACCCTTCCCATTTTTGACTTTTTCGACACTACCGACCCTGTCATTTTTTTCAATTTTTACCCCTATGGAAAATCCTTCACAATTTCCACACAATGCCTTCACGGTGCTTGATTTTACACATTTTTCAATCAGCCCGCCCCTCTGGCCCCTTGTAGCAAGTTTTGGGACAATCCCCCACCCTTCCCATTTTTGACTTTTTCGACACTACCGGCCCTGTCGTTTTTTTCAATTTTTGCCCGCTTTGGAAAATCCTTCAAAATTTTCACACAATGCCCTCACGGTGCTTGATTTTACACATTTTTCATTCAGGCCGCCCCTCTGGCCCCTTGTAGCAAGTTTTGGGACAATCCCCCACCCTTCCCATTTTTGACTTTTTCGACACTACCGACCCTGTCGTTTTTTTCAATTTTTGGCCGCTTTGGAAAATCCTTCATAATTTTCACACAATGCCCTCACGGTGCTTGATTTTACAAATTTTTCATTCAGGCCGCCCCTCTGGCCCCTTGTAGCAAGTTTTGGGACAATCCCCCACCCTTCCCATTTTTGACTTTTTCGACACTACCGGCCCTGTCGTTTTTTTCAATTTTTGCCCGCTTTGGAAAATCCTTCACAATTTTCACACAATGCCCTCACGGTGCTTGATTTTACACATTTTTCATTCAGGCCGCCCCTCTGGCCCCTTGTAGCAAGTTTTGGGACAATCCCCCACCCTTCCCATTTTTGACTTTTTCGACACTACCGACCCTGTCATTTTTTTCAATTTTTACCCCTATGGAAAATCCTTCACAATTTCCACACAATGCCTTCACGGTGCTTGATTTTACACATTTTTCAATCAGCCCGCCCCTCTGGCCCCTTGTAGCAAGTTTTGGGACAATCCCCCACCCTTCCCATTTTTGACTTTTTCGACACTACCGGCCCTGTCGTTTTTTTCAATTTTTGCCCGCTTTGGAAAATCCTTCAAAATTTTCACACAATGCCCTCACGGTGCTTGATTTTACACATTTTTCATTCAGGCCGCCCCTCTGGCCCCTTGTAGCAAGTTTTGGGACAATCCCCCACCCTTCCCATTTTTGACTTTTTCGACACTACCGACCCTGTCGTTTTTTTCAATTTTTGGCCGCTTTGGAAAATCCTTCATAATTTTCACACAATGCCCTCACGGTGCTTGATTTTACAAATTTTTCATTCAGGCCGCCCCTCTGGCCCCTTGTAGCAAGTTTTGGGACAATCCCCCACCCTTCCCATTTTTGAATTTTTCGACACTACCGGCCCTGTCGTTTTTTTCAATTTTTGGCCGCTTTGGAAAATCCTTCACAATTTTCACACAATGCCCTCACGGTGCTTGATTTTACAAATTTTTCATTCAGGCCGCCCCTCTGGCCCCTTGTAGCAAGTTTTGGGACAATCCCCCACCCTTCCCATTTTTGACTTTTTCGACACTACCGGCCCTGTCGTTTTTTTCAATTTTTGGCCGCTTTGGAAAATCCTTCACAATTTTCACACAATGCCCTCACGGTGCTTGATTTTACACATTTTTCATTCAGGCCGCCCCTCTGGCCCCTTGTAGCAAGTTTTGGGACAATCCCCCACCCTTCCCATTTTTGAATTTTTCGACACTACCGGCCCTGTCGTTTTTTTCAATTTTTGGCCGCTTTGGAAAATCCTTCACAATTTTCACACAATGCCCTCACGGTGCTTGATTTTACAAATTTTTCATTCAGGCCGCCCCTCTGGCCCCTTGTAGCAAGTTTTGGGACAATCCCCCACCCTTCCCATTTTTGACTTTTTCGACACTACCGGCCCTGTCGTTTTTTTCAATTTTTGGCCGCTTTGGAAAATCCTTCACAATTTTCACACAATGCCCTCACGGTGCTTGATTTTACACATTTTTCATTCAGGCCGCCCCTCTGGCCCCTTGTAGCAAGTTTTGGGACAATCCCCCACCCTTCCCATTTTTGACTTTTTCGACACTACCGGCCCTGTCGTTTTTTTCAATTTTTGGCCGCTTTGGAAAATCCTTCATAATTTTCACACAATGCCCTCACGGTGCTTGATTTTACAAATTTTTCATTCAGGCCGCCCCTCTGGCCCCTTGTAGCAAGTTTTGGGACAATCCCCCACCCTTCCCATTTTTGACTTTTTCGACACTACCGGCCCTGTCGTTTTTTTCAATTTTTGCCCGCTTTGGAAAATCCTTCAAAATTTTCACACAATGCCCTCACGGTGCTTGATTTTACACATTTTTCATTCAGGCCGCCCCTCTGGCCCCTTGTAGCAAGTTTTGGGACAATCCCCCACCCTTCCCATTTTTGACTTTTTCGACACTACCGGCCCTGTCGTTTTTTTCAATTTTTGGCCGCTTTGGAAAATCCTTCATAATTTTCACACAATGCCCTCACGGTGCTTGATTTTACAAATTTTTCATTCAGGCCGCCCCTCTGGCCCCTTGTAGCAAGTTTTGGGACAATCCCCCACCCTTCCCATTTTTGACTTTTTCGACACTACCGGCCCTGTCATTTTTTTCCATTTTTGGCCGCTTTGGAAAATCCTTCACAATTTTCACACAATGCCCTCACGGTGCTTGATTTTACACATTTTTCATTCAGGCCGCCCCTCTGGCCCCTTGTAGCAAGTTTTGGGACAATCCCCCACCCTTCCCATTTTTGACTTTTTCGACACTACCGACCCTGTCATTTTTTTCAATTTTTACCCCTATGGAAAATCCTTCACAATTTTCACACAATGCCCTCACGGTGCTTGATTTTACACATTTTTCAATCAGGCCGCCCCTCTGGCCCCTTGTAGCAAGTTTTGGGACAATCCCCCACCCTTCCCATTTTTGAATTTTTCGACACTACCGGCCCTGTCGTTTTTTTCAATTTTTGGCCGCTTTGGAAAATCCTTCATAATTTTCACACAATGCCCTCACGGTGCTTGATTTTACAAATTTTTCATTCAGGCCGCCCCTCTGGCCCCTTGTAGCAAGTTTTGGGACAATCCCCCACCCTTCCCATTTTTGACTTTTTCGACACTACCGACCCTGTCATTTTTTTCAATTTTTACCCCTATGGAAAATCCTTCACAATTTTCACACAATGCCCTCACGGTGCTTGATTTTACACATTTTTCAATCAGCCCGCCCCTCTGGCCCCTTGTAGCAAGTTTTGGGACAATCCCCCACCCTTCCCATTTTTGACTTTTTCGACACTACCGGCCCTGTCGTTTTTTTCAATTTTTGGCCGCTTTGGAAAATCCTTCATAATTTTCACACAATGCCCTCACGGTGCTTGATTTTACAAATTTTTCATTCAGGCTGCCCCTCTGGCCCCTTGTAGCAAGTTTTGGGACAATCCCCCACCCTTCCCATTTTTGAATTTTTCGACACTACCGGCCCTGTCGTTTTTTTCAATTTTTGGCCGCTTTGGAAAATCCTTCATAATTTTCACACAATGCCCTCACGGTGCTTGATTTTACAAATTTTTCATTCATGCCGCCCCTCTGGCCCCTTGTAGCAAGTTTTGGGACAATCCCCCACCCTTCCCATTTTTGACTTTTTCGACACTACCGGCCCTGTCGTTTTTTTCAATTTTTGGCCGCTTTGGAAAATCCTTCACAATTTTCACACAATGCCCTCACGGTGCTTGATTTTACACATTTTTCATTCAGGCCGCCCCTCTGGCCCCTTGTAGCAAGTTTTGGGACAATCCCCCACCCTTCCCATTTTTGACTTTTTCGACACTACCGACCCTGTCATTTTTTTCAATTTTTACCCCTATGGAAAATCCTTCACAATTTCCACACAATGCCTTCACGGTGCTTGATTTTACACATTTTTCAATCAGCCCGCCCCTCTGGCCCCTTGTAGCAAGTTTTGGGACAATCCCCCACCCTTCCCATTTTTGACTTTTTCGACACTACCGGCCCTGTCGTTTTTTTCAATTTTTGGCCGCTTTGGAAAATCCTTCACAATTTTCACACAATGCCCTCACGGTGCTTGATTTTACACATTTTTCATTCAGGCCGCCCCTCTGGCCCCTTGTAGCAAGTTTTGGGACAATCCCCCACCCTTCCCATTTTTGACTTTTTCGACACTACCGACCCTGTCATTTTTTTCAATTTTTACCCCTATGGAAAATCCTTCACAATTTCCACACAATGCCTTCACGGTGCTTGATTTTACACATTTTTCAATCAGCCCGCCCCTCTGGCCCCTTGTAGCAAGTTTTGGGACAATCCCCCACCCTTCCCATTTTTGAATTTTTCGACACTACCGGCCCTGTCGTTTTTTTCAATTTTTGCCCGCTTTGGAAAATCCTTCAAAATTTTCACACAATGCCCTCACGGTGCTTGATTTTACACATTTTTCATTCAGGCCGCCCCTCTGGCCCCTTGTAGCAAGTTTTGGGACAATCCCCCACCCTTCCCATTTTTGACTTTTTCGACACTACCGGCCCTGTCGTTTTTTTCAATTTTTGGCCGCTTTGGAAAATCCTTCACAATTTTCACACAATGCCCTCACGGTGCTTGATTTTACAAATTTTTCATTCAGGCCGCCCCTCTGGCCCCTTGTAGCAAGTTTTGGGACAATCCCCCACCCTTCCCATTTTTGACTTTTTCGACACTACCGGCCCTGTCGTTTTTTTCAATTTTTGGCCGCTTTGGAAAATCCTTCATAATTTTCACACAATGCCCTCACGGTGCTTGATTTTACAAATTTTTCATTCAGGCCGCCCCTCTGGCCCCTTGTAGCAAGTTTTGGGACAATCCCCCACCCTTCCCATTTTTGACTTTTTCGACACTACCGGCCCTGTCGTTTTTTTCAATTTTTGGCCGCTTTGGAAAATCCTTCACAATTTTCACACAATGCCCTCACGGTGCTTGATTTTACACATTTTTCATTCAGGCCGCCCCTCTGGCCCCTTGTAGCAAGTTTTGGGACAATCCCCCACCCTTCCCATTTTTGAATTTTTCGACACTACCGGCCCTGTCGTTTTTTTCAATTTTTGGCCGCTTTGGAAAATCCTTCATAATTTTCACACAATGCCCTCACGGTGCTTGATTTTACAAATTTTTCATTCAGGCCGCCCCTCTGGCCCCTTGTAGCAAGTTTTGGGACAATCCCCCACCCTTCCCATTTTTGACTTTTTCGACACTACCGGCCCTGTCATTTTTTTCCATTTTTGGCCGCTTTGGAAAATCCTTCACAATTTTCACACAATGCCCTCACGGTGCTTGATTTTACACATTTTTCATTCAGGCCGCCCCTCTGGCCCCCTGTAGCAAGTTTTGGGACAATCCCCCACCCTTCCCATTTTTGACTTTTTCGACACTACCGACCCTGTCATTTTTTTCAATTTTTACCCCTATGGAAAATCCTTCACAATTTTCACACAATGCCCTCACGGTGCTTGATTTTACACATTTTTCAATCAGCCCGCCCCTCTGGCCCCTTGTAGCAAGTTTTGGGACAATCCCCCACCCTTCCCATTTTTGAATTTTTCGACACTACCGGCCCTGTCGTTTTTTTCAATTTTTGCCCGCTTTGGAAAATCCTTCAAAATTTTCACACAATGCCCTCACGGTGCTTGATTTTACACATTTTTCATTCAGGCCGCCCCTCTGGCCCCTTGTAGCAAGTTTTGGGACAATCCCCCACCCTTCCCATTTTTGAATTTTTCGACACTACCCGGCCCTGTCGTTTTTTTTCAATTTTTGGCCGCTTTGGAAAATCCTTCATAATTTTCACACAATGCCCTCACGGTGCTTGATTTTACAAATTTTTCATTCAGGCCGCCCCTCTGGCCCCTTGTAGCAAGTTTTGGGACAATCCCCCACCCTTCCCATTTTTGACTTTTTCGACACTACCGGCCCTGTCGTTTTTTTCAATTTTTGGCCGCTTTGGAAAATCCTTCACAATTTTCACACAATGCCCTCACGGTGCTTGATTTTACACATTTTTCATTCAGGCCGCCCCTCTGGCCCCTTGTAGCAAGTTTTGGGACAATCCCCCACCCTTCCCATTTTTGACTTTTTCGACACTACCGACCCTGTCGTTTTTTTCAATTTTTGCCCGCTTTGGAAAATCCTTCAAAATTTTCACACAATGCCCTCACGGTGCTTGATTTTACACATTTTTCATTCAGGCCGCCCCTCTGGCCCCTTGTAGCAAGTTTTGGGACAATCCCCCACCCTTCCCATTTTTGACTTTTTTGACACTACCGACCCTGTCATTTTTTTCAATTTTTACCCCTATGGAAAATCCTTCACAATTTTCACACAATGCCCTCACGGTGCTTGATTTTACACATTTTTCAATCAGCCCGCCCCTCTGGCCCCTTGTAGCAAGTTTTGGGACAATCCCCCACCCTTCCCATTTTTGACTTTTTCGACACTACCCGGCCCTGTCGTTTTTTTCAATTTTTGGCCGCTTTGGAAAATCCTTCATAATTTTCACACAATGCCCTCACGGTGCTTGATTTTACACATTTTTCATTCAGGCCGCCCCTCTGGCCCCTTGTAGCAAGTTTTGGGACAATCCCCCACCCTTCCCATTTTTGAATTTTTCGACACTACCGGCCCTGTCGTTTTTTTCAATTTTTGGCCGCTTTGGAAAATCCTTCACAATTTTCACACAATGCCCTCACGGTGCTTGATTTTACAAATTTTTCATTCAGGCCGCCCCTCTGGCCCCTTGTAGCAAGTTTTGGGACAATCCCCCACCCTTCCCATTTTTGACTTTTTCGACACTACCGGCCCTGTCGTTTTTTTCAATTTTTGGCCGCTTTGGAAAATCCTTCACAATTTTCACACAATGCCCTCACGGTGCTTGATTTTACACATTTTTCATTCAGGCCGCCCCTCTGGCCCCTTGTAGCAAGTTTTGGGACAATCCCCCACCCTTCCCATTTTTGACTTTTTCGACACTACCGACCCTGTCATTTTTTTCAATTTTTACCCCTATGGAAAATCCTTCACAATTTCCACACAATGCCTTCACGGTGCTTGATTTTACACATTTTTCAATCAGCCCGCCCCTCTGGCCCCTTGTAGCAAGTTTTGGGACAATCCCCCACCCTTCCCATTTTTGACTTTTTCGACACTACCGGCCCTGTCGTTTTTTTCAATTTTTGGCCGCTTTGGAAAATCCTTCACAATTTTCACACAATGCCCTCACGGTGCTTGATTTTACACATTTTTCATTCAGGCCGCCCCTCTGGCCCCTTGTAGCAAGTTTTGGGACAATCCCCCACCCTTCCCATTTTTGAATTTTTCGACACTACCGGCCCTGTCGTTTTTTTCAATTTTTGGCCGCTTTGGAAAATCCTTCATAATTTTCACACAATGCCCTCACGGTGCTTGATTTTACAAATTTTTCATTCAGGCCGCCCCTCTGGCCCCTTGTAGCAAGTTTTGGGACAATCCCCCACCCTTCCCATTTTTGACTTTTTCGACACTACCGGCCCTGTCATTTTTTTCCATTTTTGGCCGCTTTGGAAAATCCTTCACAATTTTCACACAATGCCCTCACGGTGCTTGATTTTACACATTTTTCATTCAGGCCGCCCCTCTGGCCCCTTGTAGCAAGTTTTGGGACAATCCCCCACCCTTCCCATTTTTGACTTTTTCGACACTACCGACCCTGTCATTTTTTTCAATTTTTACCCCTATGGAAAATCCTTCACAATTTTCACACAATGCCCTCACGGTGCTTGATTTTACACATTTTTCAATCAGCCCGCCCCTCTGGCCCCTTGTAGCAAGTTTTGGGACAATCCCCCACCCTTCCCATTTTTGAATTTTTCGACACTACCGGCCCTGTCGTTTTTTTCAATTTTTGGCCGCTTTGGAAAATCCTTCATAATTTTCACACAATGCCCTCACGGTGCTTGATTTTACACATTTTTCATTCAGGCCGCCCCTCTGGCCCCTTGTAGCAAGTTTTGGGACAATCCCCCACCCTTCCCATTTTTGACTTTTTCGACACTACCGACCCTGTCATTTTTTTCAATTTTTACCCCTATGGAAAATCCTTCACAATTTCCACACAATGCCTTCACGGTGCTTGATTTTACACATTTTTCAATCAGCCCGCCCCTCTGGCCCCTTGTAGCAAGTTTTGGGACAATCCCCCACCCTTCCCATTTTTGACTTTTTCGACACTACCGGCCCTGTCGTTTTTTTCAATTTTTGCCCGCTTTGGAAAATCCTTCAAAATTTTCACACAATGCCCTCACGGTGCTTGATTTTACACATTTTTCATTCAGGCCGCCCCTCTGGCCCCTTGTAGCAAGTTTTGGGACAATCCCCCACCCTTCCCATTTTTGACTTTTTTGACACTACCGACCCTGTCATTTTTTTCAATTTTTACCCCTATGGAAAATCCTTCACAATTTTCACACAATGCCCTCACGGTGCTTGATTTTACACATTTTTCAATCAGCCCGCCCCTCTGGCCCCTTGTAGCAAGTTTTGGGACAATCCCCCACCCTTCCCATTTTTGACTTTTTCGACACTACCGGCCCTGTCGTTTTTTTCAATTTTTGGCCGCTTTGGAAAATCCTTCATAATTTTCACACAATGCCCTCACGGTGCTTGATTTTACAAATTTTTCATTCAGGCCGCCCCTCTGGCCCCTTGTAGCAAGTTTTGGGACAATCCCCCACCCTTCCCATTTTTGACTTTTTCGACACTACCGGCCCTGTCGTTTTTTTCAATTTTTGCCCGCTTTGGAAAATCCTTCACAATTTTCACACAATGCCCTCACGGTGCTTGATTTTACACATTTTTCATTCAGGCCGCCCCTCTGGCCCCTTGTAGCAAGTTTTGGGACAATCCCCCACCCTTCCCATTTTTGACTTTTTCGACACTACCGACCCTGTCATTTTTTTCAATTTTTACCCCTATGGAAAATCCTTCACAATTTCCACACAATGCCTTCACGGTGCTTGATTTTACACATTTTTCAATCAGCCCGCCCCTCTGGCCCCTTGTAGCAAGTTTTGGGACAATCCCCCACCCTTCCCATTTTTGACTTTTTCGACACTACCGGCCCTGTCGTTTTTTTCAATTTTTGCCCGCTTTGGAAAATCCTTCAAAATTTTCACACAATGCCCTCACGGTGCTTGATTTTACACATTTTTCATTCAGGCCGCCCCTCTGGCCCCTTGTAGCAAGTTTTGGGACAATCCCCCACCCTTCCCATTTTTGACTTTTTCGACACTACCGACCCTGTCGTTTTTTTCAATTTTTGGCCGCTTTGGAAAATCCTTCATAATTTTCACACAATGCCCTCACGGTGCTTGATTTTACAAATTTTTCATTCAGGCCGCCCCTCTGGCCCCTTGTAGCAAGTTTTGGGACAATCCCCCACCCTTCCCATTTTTGAATTTTTCGACACTACCGGCCCTGTCGTTTTTTTCAATTTTTGGCCGCTTTGGAAAATCCTTCACAATTTTCACACAATGCCCTCACGGTGCTTGATTTTACAAATTTTTCATTCAGGCCGCCCCTCTGGCCCCTTGTAGCAAGTTTTGGGACAATCCCCCACCCTTCCCATTTTTGACTTTTTCGACACTACCGGCCCTGTCGTTTTTTTCAATTTTTGGCCGCTTTGGAAAATCCTTCACAATTTTCACACAATGCCCTCACGGTGCTTGATTTTACACATTTTTCATTCAGGCCGCCCCTCTGGCCCCTTGTAGCAAGTTTTGGGACAATCCCCCACCCTTCCCATTTTTGAATTTTTCGACACTACCGGCCCTGTCGTTTTTTTCAATTTTTGGCCGCTTTGGAAAATCCTTCACAATTTTCACACAATGCCCTCACGGTGCTTGATTTTACAAATTTTTCATTCAGGCCGCCCCTCTGGCCCCTTGTAGCAAGTTTTGGGACAATCCCCCACCCTTCCCATTTTTGACTTTTTCGACACTACCGGCCCTGTCGTTTTTTTCAATTTTTGGCCGCTTTGGAAAATCCTTCACAATTTTCACACAATGCCCTCACGGTGCTTGATTTTACACATTTTTCATTCAGGCCGCCCCTCTGGCCCCTTGTAGCAAGTTTTGGGACAATCCCCCACCCTTCCCATTTTTGACTTTTTCGACACTACCGGCCCTGTCGTTTTTTTCAATTTTTGGCCGCTTTGGAAAATCCTTCATAATTTTCACACAATGCCCTCACGGTGCTTGATTTTACAAATTTTTCATTCAGGCCGCCCCTCTGGCCCCTTGTAGCAAGTTTTGGGACAATCCCCCACCCTTCCCATTTTTGACTTTTTCGACACTACCGGCCCTGTCGTTTTTTTCAATTTTTGCCCGCTTTGGAAAATCCTTCAAAATTTTCACACAATGCCCTCACGGTGCTTGATTTTACACATTTTTCATTCAGGCCGCCCCTCTGGCCCCTTGTAGCAAGTTTTGGGACAATCCCCCACCCTTCCCATTTTTGACTTTTTCGACACTACCGGCCCTGTCGTTTTTTTCAATTTTTGGCCGCTTTGGAAAATCCTTCATAATTTTCACACAATGCCCTCACGGTGCTTGATTTTACAAATTTTTCATTCAGGCCGCCCCTCTGGCCCCTTGTAGCAAGTTTTGGGACAATCCCCCACCCTTCCCATTTTTGACTTTTTCGACACTACCGGCCCTGTCATTTTTTTCCATTTTTGGCCGCTTTGGAAAATCCTTCACAATTTTCACACAATGCCCTCACGGTGCTTGATTTTACACATTTTTCATTCAGGCCGCCCCTCTGGCCCCTTGTAGCAAGTTTTGGGACAATCCCCCACCCTTCCCATTTTTGACTTTTTCGACACTACCGACCCTGTCATTTTTTTCAATTTTTACCCCTATGGAAAATCCTTCACAATTTTCACACAATGCCCTCACGGTGCTTGATTTTACACATTTTTCAATCAGGCCGCCCCTCTGGCCCCTTGTAGCAAGTTTTGGGACAATCCCCCACCCTTCCCATTTTTGAATTTTTCGACACTACCGGCCCTGTCGTTTTTTTCAATTTTTGGCCGCTTTGGAAAATCCTTCACAATTTTCACACAATGCCCTCACGGTGCTTGATTTTACACATTTTTCATTCAGGCCGCCCCTCTGGCCCCTTGTAGCAAGTTTTGGGACAATCCCCCACCCTTCCCATTTTTGACTTTTTCGACACTACCGACCCTGTCATTTTTTTCAATTTTTACCCCTATGGAAAATCCTTCACAATTTTCACACAATGCCCTCACGGTGCTTGATTTTACACATTTTTCAATCAGCCCGCCCCTCTGGCCCCTTGTAGCAAGTTTTGGGACAATCCCCCACCCTTCCCATTTTTGACTTTTTCGACACTACCGGCCCTGTCGTTTTTTTCAATTTTTGGCCGCTTTGGAAAATCCTTCATAATTTTCACACAATGCCCTCACGGTGCTTGATTTTACAAATTTTTCATTCATGCCGCCCCTCTGGCCCCTTGTAGCAAGTTTTGGGACAATCCCCCACCCTTCCCATTTTTGACTTTTTCGACACTACCGGCCCTGTCGTTTTTTTCAATTTTTGGCCGCTTTGGAAAATCCTTCACAATTTTCACACAATGCCCTCACGGTGCTTGATTTTACACATTTTTCATTCAGGCCGCCCCTCTGGCCCCTTGTAGCAAGTTTTGGGACAATCCCCCACCCTTCCCATTTTTGACTTTTTCGACACTACCGACCCTGTCATTTTTTTCAATTTTTACCCCTATGGAAAATCCTTCACAATTTCCACACAATGCCTTCACGGTGCTTGATTTTACACATTTTTCAATCAGCCCGCCCCTCTGGCCCCTTGTAGCAAGTTTTGGGACAATCCCCCACCCTTCCCATTTTTGACTTTTTCGACACTACCGGCCCTGTCGTTTTTTTCAATTTTTGCCCGCTTTGGAAAATCCTTCAAAATTTTCACACAATGCCCTCACGGTGCTTGATTTTACACATTTTTCATTCAGGCCGCCCCTCTGGCCCCTTGTAGCAAGTTTTGGGACAATCCCCCACCCTTCCCATTTTTGACTTTTTTGACACTACCGACCCTGTCATTTTTTTCAATTTTTACCCCTATGGAAAATCCTTCACAATTTTCACACAATGCCCTCACGGTGCTTGATTTTACACATTTTTCAATCAGCCCGCCCCTCTGGCCCCTTGTAGCAAGTTTTGGGACAATCCCCCACCCTTCCCATTTTTGACTTTTTCGACACTACCGGCCCTGTCGTTTTTTTCAATTTTTGGCCGCTTTGGAAAATCCTTCATAATTTTCACACAATGCCCTCACGGTGCTTGATTTTACAAATTTTTCATTCAGGCCGCCCCTCTGGCCCCTTGTAGCAAGTTTTGGGACAATCCCCCACCCTTCCCATTTTTGAATTTTTCGACACTACCGGCCCTGTCGTTTTTTTCAATTTTTGGCCGCTTTGGAAAATCCTTCACAATTTTCACACAATGCCCTCACGGTGCTTGATTTTACAAATTTTTCATTCAGGCCGCCCCTCTGGCCCCTTGTAGCAAGTTTTGGGACAATCCCCCACCCTTCCCATTTTTGACTTTTTCGACACTACCGGCCCTGTCGTTTTTTTCAATTTTTGGCCGCTTTGGAAAATCCTTCACAATTTTCACACAATGCCCTCACGGTGCTTGATTTTACACATTTTTCATTCAGGCCGCCCCTCTGGCCCCTTGTAGCAAGTTTTGGGACAATCCCCCACCCTTCCCATTTTTGACTTTTTCGACACTACCGACCCTGTCATTTTTTTCAATTTTTACCCCTATGGAAAATCCTTCACAATTTCCACACAATGCCTTCACGGTGCTTGATTTTACACATTTTTCAATCAGCCCGCCCCTCTGGCCCCTTGTAGCAAGTTTTGGGACAATCCCCCACCCTTCCCATTTTTGACTTTTTCGACACTACCGGCCCTGTCGTTTTTTTCAATTTTTGCCCGCTTTGGAAAATCCTTAAAAATTTTCACACAATGCCCTCACGGTGCTTGATTTTACACATTTTTCATTCAGGCCGCCCCTCTGGCCCCTTGTAGCAAGTTTTGGGACAATCCCCCACCCTTCCCATTTTTGACTTTTTCGACACTACCGACCCTGTCGTTTTTTTCAATTTTTGGCCGCTTTGGAAAATCCTTCATAATTTTCACACAATGCCCTCACGGTGCTTGATTTTACAAATTTTTCATTCAGGCCGCCCCTCTGGCCCCTTGTAGCAAGTTTTGGGACAATCCCCCACCCTTCCCATTTTTGAATTTTTCGACACTACCGGCCCTGTCGTTTTTTTCAATTTTTGGCCGCTTTGGAAAATCCTTCACAATTTTCACACAATGCCCTCACGGTGCTTGATTTTACAAATTTTTCATTCAGGCCGCCCCTCTGGCCCCTTGTAGCAAGTTTTGGGACAATCCCCCACCCTTCCCATTTTTGACTTTTTCGACACTACCGGCCCTGTCGTTTTTTTCAATTTTTGGCCGCTTTGGAAAATCCTTCACAATTTTCACACAATGCCCTCACGGTGCTTGATTTTACACATTTTTCATTCAGGCCGCCCCTCTGGCCCCTTGTAGCAAGTTTTGGGACAATCCCCCACCCTTCCCATTTTTGACTTTTTCGACACTACCGACCCTGTCATTTTTTTCAATTTTTACCCCTATGGAAAATCCTTCACAATTTCCACACAATGCCTTCACGGTGCTTGATTTTACACATTTTTCAATCAGCCCGCCCCTCTGGCCCCTTGTAGCAAGTTTTGGGACAATCCCCCACCCTTCCCATTTTTGACTTTTTCGACACTACCGGCCCTGTCGTTTTTTTCAATTTTTGCCCGCTTTGGAAAATCCTTCAAAATTTTCACACAATGCCCTCACGGTGCTTGATTTTACACATTTTTCATTCAGGCCGCCCCTCTGGCCCCTTGTAGCAAGTTTTGGGACAATCCCCCACCCTTCCCATTTTTGACTTTTTCGACACTACCGACCCTGTCGTTTTTTTTTCAATTTTTGGCCGCTATGGAAAATCCTTCATAATTTTCACACAATGCCCTCACGGTGCTTGATTTTACAAATTTTTCATTCAGGCCGCCCCTCTGGCCCCTTGTAGCAAGTTTTGGGACAATCCCCCACCCTTCCCATTTTTGACTTTTTTGACACTACCGACCCTGTCATTTTTTTCAATTTTTACCCCTATGGAAAATCCTTCACAATTTTCACACAATGCCCTCACGGTGCTTGATTTTACACATTTTTCAATCAGCCCGCCCCTCTGGCCCCTTGTAGCAAGTTTTGGGACAATCCCCCACCCTTCCCATTTTTGACTTTTTCGACACTACCGGCCCTGTCGTTTTTTTCAATTTTTGGCCGCTTTGGAAAATCCTTCATAATTTTCACACAATGCCCTCACGGTGCTTGATTTTACAAATTTTTCATTCAGGCCGCCCCTCTGGCCCCTTGTAGCAAGTTTTGGGACAATCCCCCACCCTTCCCATTTTTGAATTTTTCGACACTACCGGCCCTGTCGTTTTTTTCAATTTTTGGCCGCTTTGGAAAATCCTTCACAATTTTCACACAATGCCCTCACGGTGCTTGATTTTACAAATTTTTCATTCAGGCCGCCCCTCTGGCCCCTTGTAGCAAGTTTTGGGACAATCCCCCACCCTTCCCATTTTTGACTTTTTCGACACTACCGGCCCTGTCGTTTTTTTCAATTTTTGGCCGCTTTGGAAAATCCTTCACAATTTTCACACAATGCCCTCACGGTGCTTGATTTTACACATTTTTCATTCAGGCCGCCCCTCTGGCCCCTTGTAGCAAGTTTTGGGACAATCCCCCACCCTTCCCATTTTTGACTTTTTCGACACTACCGACCCTGTCATTTTTTTCAATTTTTACCCCTATGGAAAATCCTTCACAATTTCCACACAATGCCTTCACGGTGCTTGATTTTACACATTTTTCAATCAGCCCGCCCCTCTGGCCCCTTGTAGCAAGTTTTGGGACAATCCCCCACCCTTCCCATTTTTGACTTTTTCGACACTACCGGCCCTGTCGTTTTTTTCAATTTTTGCCCGCTTTGGAAAATCCTTCAAAATTTTCACACAATGCCCTCACGGTGCTTGATTTTACACATTTTTCATTCAGGCCGCCCCTCTGGCCCCTTGTAGCAAGTTTTGGGACAATCCCCCACCCTTCCCATTTTTGACTTTTTCGACACTACCGACCCTGTCGTTTTTTTCAATTTTTGGCCGCTTTGGAAAATCCTTCATAATTTTCACACAATGCCCTCACGGTGCTTGATTTTACACATTTTTCATTCAGGCCGCCCCTCTGGCCCCTTGTAGCAAGTTTTGGGACAATCCCCCACCCTTCCCATTTTTGAATTTTTCGACACTACCGGCCCTGTCGTTTTTTTCAATTTTTGGCCGCTTTGGAAAATCCTTCACAATTTTCACACAATGCCCTCACGGTGCTTGATTTTACAAATTTTTCATTCAGGCCGCCCCTCTGGCCCCTTGTAGCAAGTTTTGGGACAATCCCCCACCCTTCCCATTTTTGACTTTTTCGACACTACCGGCCCTGTCGTTTTTTTCAATTTTTGGCCGCTTTGGAAAATCCTTCACAATTTTCACACAATGCCCTCACGGTGCTTGATTTTACACATTTTTCATTCAGGCCGCCCCTCTGGCCCCTTGTAGCAAGTTTTGGGACAATCCCCCACCCTTCCCATTTTTGACTTTTTCGACACTACCGACCCTGTCATTTTTTTCAATTTTTACCCCTATGGAAAATCCTTCACAATTTCCACACAATGCCTTCACGGTGCTTGATTTTACACATTTTTCAATCAGCCCGCCCCTCTGGCCCCTTGTAGCAAGTTTTGGGACAATCCCCCACCCTTCCCATTTTTGACTTTTTCGACACTACCGGCCCTGTCGTTTTTTTCAATTTTTGCCCGCTTTGGAAAATCCTTCAAAATTTTCACACAATGCCCTCACGGTGCTTGATTTTACACATTTTTCATTCAGGCCGCCCCTCTGGCCCCTTGTAGCAAGTTTTGGGACAATCCCCCACCCTTCCCATTTTTGACTTTTTCGACACTACCGACCCTGTCGTTTTTTTCAATTTTTGGCCGCTATGGAAAATCCTTCATAATTTTCACACAATGCCCTCACGGTGCTTGATTTTACAAATTTTTCATTCAGGCCGCCCCTCTGGCCCCTTGTAGCAAGTTTTGGGACAATCCCCCACCCTTCCCATTTTTGAATTTTTCGACACTACCGGCCCTGTCGTTTTTTTCAATTTTTGGCCGCTTTGGAAAATCCTTCACAATTTTCACACAATGCCCTCACGGTGCTTGATTTTACAAATTTTTCATTCAGGCCGCCCCTCTGGCCCCTTGTAGCAAGTTTTGGGACAATCCCCCACCCTTCCCATTTTTGACTTTTTCGACACTACCGGCCCTGTCATTTTTTTCAATTTTTACCCCTATGGAAAATCCTTCACAATTTTCACACAATGCCCTCACGGTGCTTGATTTTACACATTTTTCAATCAGCCCGCCCCTCTGGCCCCTTGTAGCAAGTTTTGGGACAATCCCCCACCCTTCCCATTTTTGACTTTTTCGACACTACCGGCCCTGTCATTTTTTTTCCATTTTTGGCCGCTTTGGAAAATCCTTCACAATTTTCACACAATGCCCTCACGGTGCTTGATTTTACACATTTTTCATTCAGGCCGCCCCTCTGGCCCCTTGTAGCAAGTTTTGGGACAATCCCCCACCCTTCCCATTTTTGACTTTTTCGACACTACCGACCCTGTCATTTTTTTCAATTTTTACCCCTATGGAAAATCCTTCACAATTTTCACACAATGCCCTCACGGTGCTTGATTTTACACATTTTTCAATCAGGCCGCCCCTCTGGCCCCTTGTAGCAAGTTTTGGGACAATCCCCCACCCTTCCCATTTTTGAATTTTTCGACACTACCGGCCCTGTCGTTTTTTTCAATTTTTGGCCGCTTTGGAAAATCCTTCATAATTTTCACACAATGCCCTCACGGTGCTTGATTTTACAAATTTTTCATTCAGGCCGCCCCTCTGGCCCCTTGTAGCAAGTTTTGGGACAATCCCCCACCCTTCCCATTTTGACTTTTTCGACACTACCGACCCTGTCATTTTTTTCAATTTTTACCCCTATGGAAAATCCTTCACAATTTTCACACAATGCCCTCACGGTGCTTGATTTTACACATTTTTCAATCAGCCCGCCCCTCTGGCCCCTTGTAGCAAGTTTTGGGACAATCCCCCACCCTTCCCATTTTTGACTTTTTCGACACTACCGGCCCTGTCGTTTTTTTCAATTTTTGGCCGCTTTGGAAAATCCTTCATAATTTTCACACAATGCCCTCACGGTGCTTGATTTTACAAATTTTTCATTCAGGCTGCCCCTCTGGCCCCTTGTAGCAAGTTTTGGGACAATCCCCCACCCTTCCCATTTTTGAATTTTTCGACACTACCGGCCCTGTCGTTTTTTTCAATTTTTGGCCGCTTTGGAAAATCCTTCATAATTTTCACACAATGCCCTCACGGTGCTTGATTTTACAAATTTTTCATTCATGCCGCCCCTCTGGCCCCTTGTAGCAAGTTTTGGGACAATCCCCCACCCTTCCCATTTTTGACTTTTTCGACACTACCGGCCCTGTTGTTTTTTTCAATTTTTGGCCGCTTTGGAAAATCCTTCACAATTTTCACACAATGCCCTCACGGTGCTTGATTTTACACATTTTTCATTCAGGCCGCCCCTCTGGCCCCTTGTAGCAAGTTTTGGGACAATCCCCCACCCTTCCCATTTTTGACTTTTTCGACACTACCGACCCTGTCATTTTTTTCAATTTTTACCCCCTATGGAAAATCCTTCACAATTTCCACACAATGCCTTCACGGTGCTTGATTTTACACATTTTTCAATCAGGCCGCCCCTCTGGCCCCTTGTAGCAAGTTTTGGGACAATCCCCCACCCTTCCCATTTTTGACTTTTTTCGACACTACCGGCCCTGTCGTTTTTTTCAATTTTTGCCCCGCTTTGGAAAATCCTTCAAAATTTTCACACAATGCCCTCACGGTGCTTGATTTTACACATTTTTCATTCAGGCCGCCCCTCTGGCCCCTTGTAGCAAGTTTTGGGACAATCCCCCACCCTTCCCATTTTGACTTTTTTGACACTACCGACCCTGTCATTTTTTTCAATTTTTACCCCTATGGAAAATCCTTCACAATTTTCACACAATGCCCTCACGGTGCTTGATTTTACACATTTTTCAATCAGCCCGCCCCTCTGGCCCCTTGTAGCAAGTTTTGGGA